>NC_069505.1:307515835-308153335 GCF_027579735.1 Bombina bombina | reverse complement strand
CAAGGCTATGAGGCAAGAAACTATAATATGTTGTGAAGAATATGATTAACCCTACAGAGTATTTAGAATATTGAAACTGCCATAATATACTTTGAAAGTACTACTTCCCAACATTCCCAAACTGCACATAGAACAAGGACAACTTTTAGTAAACCTAGAATAATGACAACTGAAAACTTCCATACATTGGTATAGATCTTTCTATTTTCTTATATGAAGGTTCGTTACTGGAAGCAGAATGAGAAGGAACAGAGTGCCCGAAAACTCCGCACACTTGGAAATCAAACATCCACTAAACTGAGCCACCTGCAGGGACATTCATTGTACCACCTGAATGTACGAGCATACAACAGTGCGGGCACCGGTCCTGCCGGTGCCACAGTAAATGTAACCACACGGAAGCCACGTGAGTGCCAAACACCATACAAGCTTATGGTGAACACTACTGCATTCTCTATATTTCTCACTATCACTGATGTATCCTTTCACCTCTCCCATTTCCCCATCCCTGATTTATAAGACAGTAGTATTATATAAATATCCTTTTATGCCCCCCACCCCACTTTATAAGTTAAAGTGAATCTAAAGTTTTATGAATAAGTGCCCAGTTTTTAAAAATACTATTAAAAACAGGGGCACTTTTATTCATGAAACTTTTTTAAAATACTTACCTTTTAGTTTAGCAAACCCGGACCGGCAATCCTCCGCCAGCAGCTCCTCTGTACTTGCCTCATTAATGACGAAACCACCTTCCTCCAATCATGGCGTGCATCCCGGAGCATTCATCTTGTGAGGCTATGCCATAAGTGGGTTTCGCCATTGGTGAGGTAAGTACAGAGGAGCTGTGGCGGAAGATTACCGCACAACATATATATATATATATATATATATATATATATATACGTCTGAGCTGCAAGAAGCTCCAGCTAAGAGCTGAAGTTCCTGAGCTCCAGGCATCTGCCCGCATATGGAACTGGTGCGCGATAGGTGCTCTGGGTCAGTACAGATGGTGGCACAAATCTGCTGATGCCGGCGGGAGGTGTGGTAGGGAATTCAGGAGGTGGGTGGATGGCCCCGCAGGGGAGGGAGAAGGTAGTGGGAAGAACCTACACAAAGAAAAAAAATAAAAGGAGACGGAAGGAAGGGGCTTTACACTACAGAAAAAAGGTGGGGTTGGGGTATGGGGGACCCTAACTAATGAGTGAGGGAGGTGGGGGGACCACTACACTACAGAAACTATAAATATAAACAGGTATGTATATATATATATATATATATATATATATATATAAATATTTTATAAGATGTGGCACTAGTTAAAGAAGGAGGGATACAGAGATGTTTGGGAGGGATCAGGGAGGTTGGAAGGTAAGGGAGGATCATACACAGCAAAAAATATAAAAATTAAAATATTTAATTAAAAAAAAAGCCTTCAGTTTTCACATTGGTAGACTGTCTGCCAGTAACAAAGATGGGGGTGACCAGTGGGGGGTAAGGGAGAGAAGAGAGCAGTTTGGGAGGGATCAGGTAGGGATCAGAGGGTGGGAGGTGTATGGTAGGAGAGTCATCTCAACATTTAAGCTAAAATTAACTTTACAAACAGCGTATCATGTCCACCCGACATTTAATAAATCGCCCCATAGTGATTTCCCTGTGTTTTATTCCTGCGCATCTATCTCCCCCTGGCACAGAGTGATTCTCCTGTGTTTTATTCTCTGTGACATTCAGTTACTGCTCCTGCGCATCTTTCTCCCCCTGGCACAGAGTGATTTCCCTGTGTTTTATTCCCTGTGATATACAGTTACTAATCCTGCGCATCTATCTCCCCCTGGCACAGTGTAATTCCCTGTGTTTTATTCCCTGTGACATACAGTTACTGCTCCTGTGCATCTATCTCCCCCTGGCACAGAGTGATTTCCCTGTGTTTTATTCCCTGTGACATACAGTTACTGCTCCTGCCCATCTATCTCCCCCTGGCACAGAGTGATTTCCCTTTGTTTTATTCCCTGTGACATTCAGCTACTGCTCCTGCGCATCTATCTCCCCCTGGCACAGAGTGATTTCCCTGTGTTTATTCCCTGTGACATACAGTTACTGCTCCTGCGCATCTATCTCCCCCTGGCACAGAGTGATTTCCCTGTGTTTTATTCCCTGTGGCATACAGTTACTGCTCATGCGCATCTATCTCCCCCTGGCACAGAGTGATTCCCTGTGTTTTATTCCCTGTGACATACAGTTACTGCTCCTGCGCATCTATCTCCCCCTGGCTTATAGTGATTCTCCTGTGTTTTATTCCCTGTGACATATAGTTACTGTTCCTGTGCATCTATCTCCCCCTGGCACAGAGTGATTTCCCTGTGTTTTATTCCCTGTGACATACAGTTACTGCTCCTGCACATCTATCTCCCCCTGGCACAGTGTAATTTCCCTGTGTTTTATTCCCTGTGACATAGAGTTACTGCTGATTTCCCTGTGTTTTATTCCCTGTGACATACAGTTACTGCTCCTGCGCATCTATCTCCCCCTGGCACAGTGTGATTTCCCTATGTTTTATTCCCTGTAACATACAGTTACTGCTGATTTCCCTGTGTTTTATTCCCTTTGACATACAGTTACTGCTCCTGCGCATCTATCTCCCCCTGGCAAAGAGTGATTTCCCTGTGTTTTATTCCCTGTGACATACAGTTACTGCTCCTGCGCATCTATCTCCCCCTGGCACAGTGTGATTTCCCTGTGTTTTATTCCCTGTGACATACAGTTACTGCTCACTCTGTGCCAGGGGGAGATAGATGCGCAGGAGCAGTAACTGTATGTCACAGGGAATAAAACACAGGGAAATCACTCTGTACCAGGGGGAGATAGATGCGCAGGAGCAGTAACTGTATGTCACAGGGAATAAACACAGGGAAATCACTCTGTGCGCATCTATCTCCCCCTGCCACAGTGTGATTTCCCTGTGTTTTATTCCCTGTAACATACAGTTACTGCTACTGCGCATCTATCTCCCCCTGGCACAGTGCGATTTCCCTGTGTTTTATTTCTTGTAACATTAAGTTACTGCTGATTTCCCTGTGCTTTATTCCCTTTGACATACAGTTACTGCTCCTGCGCATCTATCTCCCCGGCTTACAGTGATTCTCCTGTGTTTTATTCCCTGTGACATACAGTTACTGTTCCTGTGCATCTATCTCCCCCTGGCACAGAGTGATTTCCCTGTGTTTTATTCCCTGTGACATACAGTTACTGCTCCTGCGCATCTATCTCCCCCTGGCACAGTGTGATTTCCCTGTGTTTTATTCCCTGTGACATACAGTTACTGCTCCTGCGCATCTATCTCCCCCTGGCACAGTGTGATTTCCCTGTGCTTTATTCCCTGTAACATACAGTTACTGCTGATTTCCCTGTGTTTTATTCCCTGTAACATACAGTTACTGCTACTGCGCATCTATCTCCCCCTGGCACAGTGCGATTTCCCTGTGTTTTATTTCTTGTAACATACAGTTACTGCTGATTTCCCTGTGCTTTATTCCCTTTGACATACAGTTACTGCTCCTGCGCATCTATCTCCCCGGCTTACAGTGATTCTCCTGTGTTTTATTCCCTGTGACATACAGTTACTGTTCCTGTGCATCTATCTCCCCCTGGCACAGAGTGATTTCCCTGTGTTTTATTCCCTGTGACATACAGTTACTGCTCCTGCGCATCTATCTCCCCCTGGCACAGTGTGATTTCCCTGTGTTTTATTCCCTGTGACATACAGTTACTGCTCCTGCGCATCTATCTCCCCCTGGCACAGAGTGATTTCCCTGTGTTTTATTCCCTGTGACATACAGTTACTGCTCCTGCGCATCTATCTCCCCCTGGCACAGTGTGATTTCCCTGTGTTTTATTCCCTGTGACATACAGTTACTGCTCCTGCGCATCTATCTCCCCCTGGCACAGTGTGATTTCCCTGTGTTTTATTCCCTGTAACATACAGTTACTGCTCCTGCGCATCTATCTCCCCCTGGCACAGTGTGATTTCCCTGTGCTTTATTCCCTGTAACATACAGTTACTGCTGATTTCCCTGTGTTTTATTCCCTTTGACATACAGTTACTGCTCCTGTGCATCTATCTCCCCCTGGCAAAGAGTGATTTCCCTGTGTTTTGTTCCCTGTGACATACAGTTACTGCTCCTGCGCATCTATCTCCCCCTGGCACAGTGTGATTTCCCTGTGTTTTATTCCCTGTGACATACAATTACTGTTCCTGCGCATCTATCTCCCCCTGGCACAGTGTGATTTCCCTGTGTTTTATTCCCTGTGACATACAGTTACTGCTCATGCGCATCTATCTCCCCCTGGCACAGAGTGATTTCCCTGTGTTTTATTCCCTGTGACATACAGTTACTGCTCCTGTGCATCTATCTCCCCCTGGCACAGTGTGATTGCCCTGTGTTTTATTCCCTGTGATATACAGTTACTGCTCCTGTGCACCTATCTCCCCATGGCACAGTGTGATTTCCCTGTATTTTATTCCCTGTGACATACAGTTACTGCTCCTGTGCACCTATCTCCCACTGGCACAGTTTGATTTCCCTGTGTTTTATTCCCTGTGACATACAGTTACTGCTCCTGCGCATCTATCTCCCCCTGGCTTATAGTGATTCTCCTGTGTTTTATTCCCTGTAACATACAGTTACTGCTTCTGCGCATCTATCTCTCCCTGGCACAGAGTGATTGCCCTGTGTTTTATTCCATGTGACATACAGTTACTGTTCCTGCGCATCTATCTCCCCCTGGCACAGAGTAATTTCCCTGTGTTTTATTCCCTGTAACATACAGTTACTGCTGATTTCCCTGTGTTTTACTCCCTGTGCTGTGACATACAGTTACTGCTCCTGCGCATTTATCTCCTCCTGGCACAGAGTAATTTCCCTGTGTTTTATTCCCTGTGACATACAGTTACTGCTCCTGCGCATCTATCTCCCCCTGGCACAGAGTGATTCCCTTTGTTTTATTCCCTGTGACATACAGTTACTGCTCCTGCGCATCTATCTCCCCCTGGCACAGAGTGATTTCCCTGTGTTTTATTCCCTGTGACATACAGTTACTGCTCCTGCGCATCTATCTCCCCTTGGCACAGAGTGATTTCCCTGTGACATACAGTTACTGCTCCTGTGCATCTATCTCCCCCTGGCACAGTGTGATTGCCCTGTGTTTTATTCCCTGTGACATACAGTTACTGCTTCTGCGCATCTATCTCCCCCTGGCACAGTGTGATTTCCCTGTGACATACAGTTACTGCTCCTGTGCATCTATCTCCCCCTGGCACACAGTGATTTCCCTGTGTTTTATTCCCTGTGACATAAAGTTACTGCTCCTGTGCATCTATCTCCCCCTGGCACACAGTGATTTCCCTCTGTTTTATTCCCTGTGACATACAGTTACTGCTCCTGCGCATCTATCTCCGCCTGGCACAGTGTGATTTCCCTGTGTTTTATTCCCTGTGACATTCAGTTACTGCTCCTGCGCATCTATCTCCCCTTGGCACAGAGTGATTTCCCTGTGTTTTATTCCCTGTGACATACAGTTACTGCTCCTGCGCATCTATCTCCCCCTGGCTTATAGTGATTCTCCTTTGTTTTATTCCCTGTGACATACAGTTACTGCTCCTGTGCATCTATCTCCCCCTGGCACAGAGTGATTTCCCTGTGTTTTATTCCCTGTGACATACAGTTACTGCTCCTGCGCATCTATCTCCCCCTGGCACAGTGTGATTTCCCTGTGTTTTATTCCCTGTGACATACAGTTACTGCTCCTGCGCATCTATCTCCCCCTGGCACAGAGTGATTTCCCTGTGTTTTATTCCCTGTGACATACAGTTACTGCTCCTGCGCATCTATCTCCCCCTGGCACTGAGTGATTTCCCTGTGTTTTATTCCCTGTGACATACAGTTACTGCTCCTGTGCATCTATCTCCCCCTGGCACAGTGTGATTGCCCTGTGTTTTATTCCCTGTGACATACAGTTACTGCTCCTGCGCATCTATCTCCCCCTGGCACAGAGTGATTTCCCTGTGTTTTATTCCCTGTGACATAAAGTTACTGCTCCTGCGCATCTATCTCCCGCTGGCACAGTGTGATTTCCCTGTGTTTTATTCCGTGTGACATACAGTTACTGCTCCTGCGCATCTATCTCCCCCTGGCACAGTGTGATTTCCCTGTGTTTTATTCCCTGTAACATACAGTTACTGCTCCTGCGCATCTATCTCCCACTGGCACAGTGTGATTTCCCTGTGTTTTATTCCCTGCAACATACAGTTACTGCTGATTTCCCTGTGTTTTATTCCCTTTGACATACAGTTACTGCTCCTACGCATCTATCTCCCCCTGGCTTATAGTGATTCTCCTGTGTTTTATTCCCCGTGACATACAGTTACTGTTCCTGTGCATCTATCTCCCCCTGGCACAGAGTGATTTCCCTGTGTTTTATTCCCTGTGACATACAGTTACTGCTCCTGTGCATCTATCTCCCCCTGGCACAGAGTGATTTCCCTGTGTTTTATTCCCTGTGACATACAGTTACTGTTCCTACGCATCTATCTCCCCCTGGCACAGTGTGATTTCCCTGTGTTTTATTCCCTGTGACATACAGTTACTGCTCCTGCGCATCTATCTCCCCCTGGCACAGTGTGATTTCCCTGTGTTTTATTCCCTGTGACATACAGTTACTGCTCCTGCGCATCTATCTCCCCCTGGCACAGTGTGATTTCCCTGTGTTTTATTCCCTGTGACATACAGTTACTGCTCCTGCGCATCTATCTCCCCCTGGCACAGAGTGATTTCCCTGTGTTTTATTCCCTGTGGCATACAGTTACTGCTCATGCGCATCTATCTCCCCCTGGCACAGAGTGATTCCCTGTGTTTTATTCCCCGTGACATACAGTTACTGCTCCTGCGCATCCATCTCCCCCTGGCTTATAGTGATTCTCCTGTGTTTTATTCCCTGTGACATACAGTTACTGTTCCTGCGCATCTATCTCCCCCTGGCACAGTGTAATTTCCCTGTGTTTTATTCCCTGTGACATACAGTTACTGTTCCTGTGCATCTATCTCCCCCTGGCACAGAGTGATTTCCCTGTGTTTTATTCCCTGTGACATACAGTTACTGCTCCTGTGCATCTATCTCCCCCTGGCACAGTGTGATTTCCCTGTGTTTTATTCCCTGTGACATACAGTTACTGCTCCTGCGCATCTATCTCCCCCTGGCTTATAGTGATTCTCCTGTGTTTTATTCCCTGTGACATACAGTTACTGCTCCTGCGCATCTATCTCCCCCTGGCACAGTGTGATTTCCCTGTGTTTTATTCCCTGTAACATACAGTTACTGCTGATTTCCCTGTGTTTTATTCCCTTTGACATACAGTTACTGCTCCTGCGCATCTATCTCCCCCTGGCACAGAGTGATTTCCCTGTGTTTTATTCCCTGTGACATAGAGTTACTGCTCCTGCGCATCTATCTCCCCCTGGCACAGTGTGATTTCCCTGTGTTTTATTCCCTGTGACATACAGTAACTGCTCCTGCGCATCTATCTCCCCCTGGCACAGTGTGATTTCCCTGTATTTTATTCCCTGTAACATACAGTTACTGCTCCTGCGCATCTATCTCCCCCTGGCACAGTGTGATTTCCCTGTGCTTTATTCCCTGTAACATACAGTTACTGCTGATTTCCCTGTGTTTTATTCCCTTTGACATACAGTTACTGCTCCTGTGCATCTATCTCCCCCTGGCAAAGAGTGATTTCCCTGTGTTTTGTTCCCTGTGACATACAGTTACTGCTCCTGCGCATCTATCTCCCCCTGGCACAGTGTGATTTCCCTGTGTTTTATTCCCTGTGACATACAATTACTGTTCCTGCGCATCTATCTCCCCCTGGCACAGTGTGATTTCCCTGTGTTTTATTCCCTGTGACATACAGTTACTGCTCATGCGCATCTATCTCCCCCTGGCACAGAGTGATTTCCCTGTGTTTTATTCCCTGTGACATACAGTTACTGCTCCTGCGCATCTATCTCCCCCTGGCACAGTGTGATTGCCCTGTGTTTTATTCCCTGTGACATACAGTTACTGCTCCTGCGCATCTATCTCCCCCTGGCTTATAGTGATTCTCCTGTGTTTTATTCCCCGTGACATACAGTTACTGCTCCTGTGCATCTATCTCCCCCTGGCACAGTGTGATTTCCCTGTGTTTTATTCCCTGTGACATACAGTTACTGCTCCTGCGCATCTATCTCCCCCTGGCTTATAGTGATTCTCCTGTGTTTTATTCCCTGTAACATACAGTTACTGCTTCTGCGCATCTATCTCTCCCTGGCACAGAGTGATTGCCCTGTGTTTTATTCCATGTGACATACAGTTACTGCTTCTGCGCATCTATCTCTCCCTGGCACAGAGTGATTGCCCTGTGTTTTATTCCCTGTCACATACAGTTACTGCTCCTGCGCATCTATCTCCCCCTGGCACAGTGTGATTTCCCTGTGTTTTATTTCCTGTAACATACAGTTACTGCTGATTTCCCTGTGTTTTATTCCCTGTAACATACAGTTACTGCTGATTTCCCTGTGTTTTACTCCCTGTGCTGTGACATACAGTTACTGCTCCTGCGCATCTATCTCCTCCTGGCACAGAGTAATTTCCCTGTGTTTTATTCCCTGTGACATACAGTTACTGCTCCTGCGCATCTATCTCCCCCTGGCACAGAGTGATTCCCTTTGTTTTATTCCCTGTGACATACAGTTACTGCTCCTGCGCATCTATCTCCCCTTGGCACAGAGTGATTTCCCTGTGTTTTATTCCCTGTGACATACAGATACTGCTCCTGCGCATCTATCTCCCCTTGGCACAGAGTGATTTCCCTGTGACATACAGTTACTGCTCCTGTGCATCTATCTCCCCCTGGCACAGTGTGATTGCCCTGTGTTTTATTCCCTGTGACATACAGTTACTGCTTCTGCGCATCTATCTCCCCCTGGCACAGTGTGATTTCCCTGTGACATCCAGTTACTGCTCCTGTGCATCTATCTCCCCCTGGCTTATAGTGATTCTCCTGTGTTTTATTCCCCGTGACATACAGTTACTGCTCCTGTGCATCTATCTCCCCCTGGCACACAGTGATTTCCCTGTGTTTTATTCCCTGTGACATAAAGTTACTGCTCCTGCGCATCTATCTCCCCCTGGCACAGTGTGATTTCCCTGTGTTTTATTCCCTGTGACATTCAGTTACTGCTCCTGCGCATCTATCTCCCCTTGTCACAGAGTGATTTCCCTGTGTTTTATTCCCTGTGACATACAGTTACTGCTCCTGCGCATCTATCTCCCACTGGCAAAGTGTGATTTCCCTGTGTTTTATTCCCTGTGACATTCAGTTACTGCTCCTGCGCATCTATCTCCCCTTGGCACAGAGTGATTTCCCTGTGTTTTATTCCCTGTGACATACAGTTACTGCTCCTGCGCATCTATCTCCCCCTGGCACAGTGTGATTGCCCTGTGTTTTATTCCCTGTGACATACAGTAACTGCTCCTGCGCATCTATCTCCCCCTGGCACAGAGTGATTTCCCTGTGTTTTATTCCCTGTGACATTCAGTTACTGCTCCTGCGCATCTATCTCCCCTTGGCACAGAGTGATTTCCCTGTGTTTTATTCCCTGTGACATACAGTTACTGCTCCTGCGCATCTATCTCCCCCTGGCACAGTGTGATTGCCCTGTGTTTTATTCCCTGTGACATACAGTTACTGCTCCTGCGCATCTATCTCCCCCTGGCACAGAGTGATTTCCCTGTGTTTTATTCCCTGTGACATTCAGTTACTGCTCCTGCGCATCTATCTCCCCCTGGCACAGTGTGATTTCCCTGTGTTTTATTCCCTGTGACATACAGTTACTGCTCCTGCGCATCTATCTCCCCCTAGCACAGTGTGATTTCCCTGTGTTTTATTCCCTGTAACATACAGTTACTGCTCCTGCGCATCTATCTCCCCCTGGCACAGTGTGATTTCCCTGTGTTTTATTCCCTGCAACATACAGTTACTGCTGATTTCCCTGTGTTTTATTCCCTTTGACATACAGTTACTGCTCCTACACATCTATCTCCCCCTGGCTTATAGTGATTCTCCTGTGTTTTATTCCCCGTGACATACAGTTACTGCTCCTGTGCATCTATCTCCCCCTGGCACAGAGTGATTTCCCTGTGTTTTATTCCCTGTGACATACAGTTACTGCTCCTGTGCATCTATCTCCCCCTGGCACAGAGTGATTTCCCTGTGTTTTATTCCCTGTGACATACAGTTACTGCTCCTGCACATCTATCTCCCCCTGGCACAGTGTGATTTCCCTGTGTTTTATTCCCTGTGACATACAGTTACTGCTCCTGCGCATCTATCTCCCCCTGGCACAGAGTGATTTCCCTGTGTTTTATTCCCTGTGACATACAGTTACTGCTCCTGCGCATCTATCTCCCCCTGGCACAGTGTGATTTCCCTGTGTTTTATTCCCTGTGACATACAGTTACTGCTCCTGCACATCTATCTCTCCCTGGCACAGAGTGATTTCCCTGTACTTTATTCCCTGTGACATAGAGTTACTGCTCCTGCGCATCAATCCCCCCCTGGCACAGTGTGATTTCCCTGTGTTTTATTCCCTGTGACATACAGTTACTGCTCCTGCGCATCTATCTCCCCCTGGCACAGTGTGATTTCCCTGTGTTTTATTCCCTGTGACATACAGTTACTGCTCCTGCGCATCTATCTCCCCCTGGCACAGTGTGATTTCCCTGTGTTTTATTCCCTGTGACATACAGTTACTGCTCCTGCGCATCTATCTCCCCCTGGCACAGTGTGATTTCCCTGTGTTTTATTCCCTGTAACATACAGTTACTGCTCCTGCGCATCTATCTCCCCCTGGCACAGTGTGATTTCCCTGTGTTTTATTCCCTGTAACATACAGTTACTGCTGATTTCCCTGTGTTTTATTCCCTTTGACATACAGTTACTGCTTCTGCGTATCTATCTCCCCCTGGCTTATAGTGATTCTCCTGTGTTTTATTCCCTGTGACATACAGTTACTGCTTCTGCGCATCTATCTCCCCCTGGCACAGTGTGATTTCCCTGTGTTTTATTCCCTGTAACATACAGTTACTGCTGATTTCCCTGTGTTTTATTCCCTTTGACATACAGTTACTGCTTCTGCGTATCTATCTCCCCCTGGCTTATAGTGATTCTCCTGTGTTTTATTCCCTGTGACATACAGTTACTGCTTCTGCGCATCTATCTCCCCCTGGCACAGTGTGATTTCCCTGTGACATACAGTTACTGCTCCTGCGCATCTATCTCCCCCTGGCACAGTGTGATTTCCCTGTGTTTTATTCCCTGTAACATACAGTTACTGCTGATTTCCCTGTGTTTTATTCCCTTTGACATAAAGTTACTGCTCCTGCGTATCTATCTCCCCCTGGCACAGAGTGATTTCCCTGTGTTTTATTCCCTGTGACATACAGTTACTGCTCCTGCGCATCTATCTCCCCCTGGCACAGTGTGATTTCCCTGTGTTTTATTCCCTGTGACATACAGTTACTGCTCCTGCGCATCTATCTCCCCCTGGCATAGTGTGATTTCCCTGTGTTTTATTCCCTGTAACATACAGTTACTGCTGATTTCCCTGTGTTTTATTCCCTGTGACATACAGTTACTGCACCTGCGCATCTATCTCCTCCTGGCACAGAGTAATTTCCCTGTGTTTTATTCCCTGTGACATACAGTTACTGCTCCTGTGCATCTATCTCCCCTTGGCAGAGAGTGATTCCCTGTGTTTTATTCCCTGTGACATACAGTTACTGCTCCTGCGCATCTATCTCCCCCTGGCACAAAGTGATTTCCCGGTGTTTTATTCCCTGTGACATACAGTTACTGCTCCTGTGCATCTATCTCCCCCTGGCACAGAGTGATTGCCCTGTGTTTTATTCCATGTGACATACAATTACTGCTCCTGCGCATCTATCTCCCCCTGGCACAGTGTGATTTCCCTGTGTTTTATTCCCTGTGACATACAGTTACTGCTCCTGCGCATCTATCTCTCCCTGGCACAGAGTGATTTTCCTGTGTTTTATTCCATGTGACATACAGTTACTGCTCATGCGCATCTATCACCGCCTACTCTATCCCTGTGCTATACAGTAACTGCTCTGATACATCCATAACCCTTTGTCACAATGACTGTTCATATGCATCTGTTCTCCCCTGACAAAGTGTGATTTCCCTGTGACAGACAATGATTGTTCCTGTGCATAAAATGACTTTCTTTGTTTTACTTTCTATGCCCCCAGCTCCCAGTCAGCCTCCAGGGAACATCATCTGGAACTCATCCAATTCCAAAATCATCCTGAACTGGGACCAGGTGACAGCACAAGAAGATGAGTCTGAAGTAAAAGGTTACAGAGTAGGTTATGCCAAGTCACTAAAACACCACCAAGCATTGTATAATGTTCCACCGCATGCAGGGTTTTTCAATCTGTGACAATGATTGTAGTTTGTGCACTTCACCCACAAAGAATCATTAACAGAACACACCATTACACCCTACTAAATGATGCATCATTTCATTCTCATGTCCCCATAGTCTAAAGCTTAGCCAACCCTCTCATTTACATGTCATGTAGTGACCCTTATATTTCTCAATTGGCAAGACAACAAGTAAAGATCCATGCTAACTCGCTCATCGTTCTAATTAAGATTATTTGTTTCAACAGGTTCTCTACAGATGGAATAGACAGGGAGGAGCCTCCATGATCGAGACCAATCAGACTTCAGTTGAGCTATCCTTGCCATATGATGAAGATTATATTATAGAAATCCGACCAATCAGTGAGGGAGGAGATGGTAGCAGCAGCGAACCAATCCGCATTCCTCGGATATCCAGTGAGTGGGTGGTGAGACCCTACACGTCATGAGGACACTGTGTAGGACCGATAACTGGGATATTGTTAATAAAACAGTAGATGATAATCAGGGTACTGTAATAGGTTGTGGAGTCCTGTGAATATGCAGTGACAGGTACAGGACAGGTATAGGGTGAAGATCCCTATAGAAAGTATAATACTAAGGATCTGATCATCAAAAACTCGCCACCATGTAGAGAAATCACATCAAATCTTTGAGTTTTTTTTTTTTTATACCTTATATTGTAATATGTGAGTTTCATCTTCACATAGATAATCCTGAAAATTGAGGTAAACATGTCTCAAGGTAAAATTTGTGTTTCTAAAATGATTTGAGGGACCTCATCATACTGACGAGACTTCTTAGATCATCTCACCTGAGCAGAGAAGTTTAGATCATCAGGAAGTTAGAAATCTGTTACAAGTGATAATTGACTAGAGGAAAGTTATAGGGTGAACAGTCATTTATCAGGGCAATAATTGCTACAAAACAGGTATAGACTGAGGTATTCGTTAATGAGGCTGAGGTACAGTCGATTCTGATTAATTATAGGGTGAGGATCCTCTAATAAACGGATTAGTTATGGGGTGAGATGTTCTGTATCAAGGCATTATTGGTACAGTAAAGGTAGAGAGTGAGGAGACTCCTAGTAGGGTTGAGATAGGTTCAAGACAGTTATAGAGCTAGGAGTCCTCTAATAGACTGAGATAGAGGTCAGTTGTATGTTGATACACCCTATAACAGGTTAGTCATTTGTACAACACATCTGTAGGTGAAGAGCCATATAATAGGAATGAGATAACTTTTTGTAACAAGGTGAATAATATAAGGCAGGTATAGAGAGAGGAGTCCTCTAATAGGGCTGAACTATGTTCAGGACAGTTATAGCATGAGGATTCTGTACTGGGTTGAGATAGGCAGAAGAAAGTTACAGGTCTAGGAGTCCTGAATCAAGGCAGTGGTTGGTATGAAATTGGTATAGATCATACAAGTAAACTGTTTTCACTTACGCGCTAACCCAATGCACATAAAAATATGAACTTAGAATATCCCTAGCAGGGCCAAATTGGGTCACAGGGATACAAGACGGGCCACCCTGGCAGAGAGAGCCCAGCACAGTGAGCATGTGAGGGAGCGAACTGCTTTTTGAGTGTACAAATGCTCAAAAAAGCTTGCATAGGCTGACGCTCCGCTCCAATAGTCTATAGCACTGCACCGGGAGGTGAGGGGGGGGGTGGGTGGAGGACATCATCATGTGAGACTGCACAACACTCACACGTGACAGGAGGGAGCTAAGCAGGAAGCCACGCGGCACCGCTGTGCGGCTGCGGCTTAGGAAGGAGCACGACACATGACTCAACACACAAAGTTCAAGTTAGTAGCAGAACCACTGTTAGGGGTTTTGGGGGGATCAGCTGCTCCACTGCCTGCCCACCCTGCCTTGCCATCCTGTCAGACAGTCAGGACCGGATTAAGCTGAAGGCTAGATTTCCCAGTCTGGCCCTGTCCCCTAGGGAGCATGGACAGAAAAAAAACACGTCCCCTTTTATCCATTAAGGCCAAAACATAGAAAAGTCTTTTTTTTATTTTATAATTTCTAGTTATCTTGACCCTCCTATCCTACACTTAACAGGTGAGACAAGTACAAAAAATTATCTAAAACATTAGGGTGGGAAAAAGAAACAGGACACCAACAATAAAGGCAAAGAAAGACCAAATTCCTTGAGAAATTACAAAATGAAGTATCTGTTGTCCAAATTTTGCTGAGGGGGATTGAGCAACATTCAGATTGGAATGTCAAATGGAAGTATGCAGAGTTTTCCAAACCGTAGCTTGACAAATCTCCTCAATAGATTCCGTATTCCTCAATGCCCAAGATGTTGCCACAGCCTGAGTAAAATGTGCCTTTTAGGGATGGTAATGTCAAAATTAAACTTAAATTGAATGGATAGAGTATGACATTTAAGACAACTTTCCAATTTACTTCTATTATCAAATGAGCTTAGTTCTTTTGTATCCTTTGTTAAAGAGTAATCCTATGTGATCTCAGGAGCATGCACGTGCCTTAAGCCAGCAGTGTTTGCAACATTCTATATAGCAATTTTATACATATTTACAAATATTGCTGCCACAGACTGCTATAGACACATGCATACTCCTAAACACCTATTAGCCTGCCTAGGTTTTGTCTTCAACAAAGAATATCAAGAGAACAGAGTCAATCTGATAATAGAAGTAAATTGGAAAGTTGTTTAAATTTACATGTTCTATCTGAATGATGGACGTGTTGATGAGATCCCATAGAGATGGCAAATATCAATCTCATTGTCAAAATTATTTGGTCCTATCTACACAGTAATGTAGACAACATGCCACATCTAATGTATACAAGGGTTGAATGACCATCAATCCGCTTCTGCATAGAACATGAAGGCAGTACAATATCCTTATGGGAATGAATGTCTGTCACTACCTTAGTCAATAATTTTGGGATTGTCTTGAGAACTACTTTATCCACATGAAACACAGAAAAGATTCTTCTGAAGACAAAGCCTGGAGTTCAGAAACTCATCTTTCTGAGGTAGCTGCAGCCAAGAAAATAGTTTCAAGGGTAAGGAACTAAATGAGAACACCCAATACTATTGGAAGAACCCAGGGAGGAACTAGTGACCTTACAGAAGACCGCATAATTTTAATACCCTGAAAAAAATGTTGTATGAGAGGATCCTGAGCCCATTGAATACCTGAGATTGTAAAGATTGCTGACGTCTGTACTTTAAGAGTGACTGAAAATGGCCCCTTCTGGAAGAAATTATTCAAAAAATGTAGAACCTTACAAACTTGAATGTTCTCAAGAGAACTGTTATGTTGCATCAATGATGCAAAAACATCCCAAATCTTATAGTAAACCATAGTCGTGTATGATTTTCTAGCCTTTAAGAATAATGAAATTACATTGTCACAGATGTTTTTCTTGTACATTGCCCACTCAGCAGCAAGGCCACTAGACATAATCTGCAAGGATTTGGATGCAGCAGAGGACCCTGGCATAGTATCCCTCGAAAGACTGGGAAATTCCAAAGAGAAGGTATTGCTAACTGCTGCAGTACCAGAAACCACAACCTCAGTGGCCAAAGAGGCTGGATCACTGTAAACTTCCCTTCATTACTCCTGATTCTGCTGAGATGCCATGGAATAAGAGATATAGGAGGATAATAGAAAACCCAACATTTTGGTAGGTTTGAGAAAAAAAATCTCTCTTTGAAGCTGCAATTCTCAGTACCTGTGTAGGCCTGCTCAGGAAATAAACTTGCAGATTGAGACTGCCTGGAAGATGAACTTCTGTCAAAATAAAAAGATGTTTTTGAGCCCACTCATATATGGAAGACACAACCCGAAGAACAGACATGCTGTTTGTTCTTCCATGCAATTTAATATAGGCCACTATAGTTTTGTTGTCAATCTTGACCAACTGATTTTGAATACTTTTTTGGATTGCTTGAAAAGCTGCTGTTATTTCCAAAATGAATTCTGGAAGGACTGATTCTAGGTGATATCATCCACCTTGAGCTTGCTACTGTTGACAAATTGTACCCCAACCATCATTGCTGGAATTTGGAATAGGCTGCAACAGAGGAAGATTTTTGTTTCAATGATTTAAATGTATTTGAAATGAACACATCCTCCATCTTGCCCATCTGACAATTTGTATGGTCAATTAAATTTTTCTTCAAACCTTCACCCAGAATACAGACAGACAGGTTATTGAGTACAGATAGACTCTTGAGAAAAAGAGACAAGACTGGAAATCTTCTCTGGGGGTATGGATACTATTCCCTTGTTTGTGGTGAACAAAGCACACATGAACGTGATCTGTTGAGTAGGATGAAGCAGACTTTTGTTCTAATTGATCGAAGCAGAAAAAGCGAACTAGAATAAAAAAGGAAAAAAAAAACAAGTTTTCAAAAAGCAGCCAGAGCATAACAATAAAATCACATACCTTTTTTGCTGGACAATAGCAGGGTGAACATCCCAGGCACACATCAGAGAATCAGAAGACTGCATCTGAAACGCAGAGAATGCAGCCTCTAGACACAGTCAAGCAAGTTTTACTTGACATCGCATACAAGGCATAGAGGGCTTACAGACTTACCAAGGCTCCCAGCAGAAACTGTTTCCTGCTCCAAATGTTGAGCACTCCTAGCAACACTGAAAGTGACTAGAAGCCCGCACCTTATTGACCCTTAACAGCGGATCCTGATTACCTAATTTCAAGGAAAATGGTGTTGCCAATAGGAATGCCCATGGCTAATGCCGGGAGCAC
The DNA here is from genome assembly GCF_027579735.1 of Bombina bombina. Lineage (NCBI taxonomy): Eukaryota > Metazoa > Chordata > Amphibia > Anura > Bombinatoridae > Bombina > Bombina bombina. Next base: position 308,136,041 of record NC_069505.1, on the reverse strand, counting down.
TTAGTCTGCTTCAGTCGCCAGTATAACTAACAAAATAATTGTAAAAGATTTAGAAGTATGGATAGAAAACTCAAATCTGTGTCTTAAATTTATAACTGGGTTGTGCTTAAGATTATAACATGTCAACACAAGCAGCTATTACCCAGGATACACAAGAAACCTTTCAGAAAGTTTGGTTCTATTGGATCATGCATGATGTGCCACAGTCTAGGACATAAGGTCGCTGAGAAAAGCTTCACACCCTGGGTCTATTCATGTTCCTGGTTGGGGGGTCCCTCTGTGTCTCAATGATCGGTCAGTCAGCCAAAGCGTATTGGGTGGTTTACGCCCGATGTGGTCCAGTTCCTTTTATCCTTATACCCCTCCCTACTCACCCTATCTTTACCCCTCTCTCTCCCCCTCTTTCATTACTCTCTACAATTTCTCTAAATTTACAGGATAAGAATTGTTATATCTTTATCAGATTGAGAAACCTTACCTGTAAAGTAGATATCTACAAATGGATAGAACTGATCAGGTCTTTATAGGTGATGTACTAATGATGTAAGTTGATGACTCAAAACACTGATACTGGTTATATCTGTTTATTTTTCTTTTTTGTAAAATTGTTGAAAAATCAATAAAAAAAACACTTTAACATAAATTTATAACTGAGCCCAATATACAATCACACAAATGAAACTGCAATTATTAAATCATTCACACACTAAAGTTTATTAATAAATTAAATTAAACCACACATGCAATAGCTTGAGCTGAAAAATTAAAAACACATCAACCCAGGTTGAACTATTGATCTGCTTTATCAATAAAAATTATTGCATGAGTAATAGTCTAGCCAGCAGCATATATAACAAAAATAATGGCTAAGCCCTTACAATCCGAGGGCTAATTATAATTAGTTTTACAATAGTAAATATGCTGCTGGACGTATTTCAAATGAATATGGCTCTTAGGACAACGAGGGTGAGCAATTAAAAAAAGGGAAAGACTGAGCTTATCCCAGAGGACCCCTGACGCGCGTTTCGCAAAAAAACACTCCCCTCTGAGGAAGCATTTTTTAATTTTTCATCTCAAGCTATTGCGTGTTTGGTTTAATTTAATTTATTAATAAACTTTAGTGTGTGAATGATTTAATAATTGCAGTTTCATTTGTGTGATTGTATATTGGGCTCAGTTATAAATTTAAGACACAGATTTAAGTTTTCTATCCATACTTGTAAATCTTTTACAATTATTTTGTTAGTTGTGCTCTGTTCTATTACTCATAATCTGTGGCAGGGAGTCAAAGTTGTTATATTTACATTATACAATTTTTGGCTATTTGCCTTAATATATTGACCTCCTGCTTATAGTATACTCAACCCCCTCCCCCCTACTCTCATTTAATTTCAGTCACCAGTATGTCTGCCGCACACCTCCCAAGTCCATTGCAGTCCATCCGCAGGGAAAAAGGGTACAGGAGGTCAGCAGTAGGAAGAAGTGGTACCTCCACCATAATATGAGAAAAAGGACCAAGCTCTGTCCCTTCTATTATGGACAGAACTAGGAATGGACAGAAAGTGGAGTCAGGGATGTGGTATCTTTCTCTCCATGACCCCTAGAGAAAGAGGGTCTAACCAAGAAAGTGAAGGATAGGAAGGCCAAGATTACTTTATTCATTTTTGGTCATAAATAAAAATCTAGTTTCAGTCTTATTGTAAAAAAACTCTATCTAGGATAGCTCAGGTTGTTGGGGAGGGTTAATGAAATATATCAGAACTATTAATTTCTCTTTCTATTCTTTTTTTAAAAAAAAACTTTGCACTAAAATTACACACCAGGTTGCCTTCTTTGCTCTAAAAATTGTAGTACTAAAGGTTTACAGTGAGGAACTGGCAGGAAAAATAAACTAAATAATTGCATTGTTTTCCATTCCAATCAAACTACATTTCAGTTTTTTGAACTAAGCATAATTGTCCATCTTATGGGGCATTGCATTTTGAAACAATAAAACTAATAAAGTGTTGCTTTTATTAAATAAATATATATATATATATATATATATATATATACAGGGGGTGCAGAATTATTAGGCAAATGAGTATTTTGACCACATCATCCTCTTTATGCATGTTGTCTTACTCCAAGCTGTATAGGCTCGAAAGCCTACTACCAATTAAGCATATTAGGTGATGTGCATCTCTGTAATGAGAAGGGGTGTGGTCTAATGACATCAACACCCTATATCAGGTGTGCATAATTATTAGGCAACTTCCTTTCCTTTGGCAAAATGGGTCAAAAGAAGGACTTGACAGGCTCAGAAAAGTCAAAAATAGTGAGATATCTTGCAGAGGGATGCAGCACTCTTAAAATTGCAAATCTTCTGAAGCGTGATCATCTAACAATCAAGCGTTTCATTCAAAATAGTCAACAGGGTCGCAAGAAGCGTGTGGAAAAACCAAGGCGCAAAATAACTGCCCATGAACTGAGAAAAGTCAAGCGTGCAGCTGCCAAGATGCCACTTGCCACCAGTTTGGCCATATTTCAGAGCTGCAACATCACTGGAGTGCCCAAAAGCACAAGGTGTGCAATACTCAGAGACATGGCCAAGGTAAGAAAGGCTGAAAGACGACCACCACTGAACAAGACACACAAGCTGAAACGTCAAGACTGGGCCAAGAAATATCTCAAGACTGATTTTTCTAAGGTTTTATGGACTGATGAAATGAGAGTGAGTCTTGATGGGCCAGATGGATGGGCCCGTGGCTGGATTGGTAAAGGGCAGAGAGCTCCAGTCCGACTCAGACGCCAGCAAGGTGGAGGTGGAGTACTGGTTTGGGCTGGTATCATCAAAGATGAGCTTGTGGGGCCTTTTCGGGTTGAGGATGGAGTCAAGCTCAACTCCCAGTCCTACTGCCAGTTTCTGGAAGACACCTTCTTCAAGCAGTGGTACAGGAAGAAGTATGCATCCTTCAAGAAAAACATGATTTTCATGCAGGGCAATGCTCCATCACACGCGTCCAAGTACTCCACAGCGTGGCTGGCAAGAAAGGGTATAAAAGAAGAAAATCTAATGACATGGCCTCCTTGTTCACCTGATCTGAACCCCATTGAGAACCTGTGGTCCATCGCCAAATGTGAGATTTACAAGGAGGGAAAACAGTACACCTCTCTGAACAGTGTCTGGGAGGCTGTGGTTGCTGCTGCACGCAATGTTGATGGTGAACAGTTCAAAACACTGACATAATCCATGGATGGCAGGCTTTTGAGTGTCCTTGCAAAGAAAGGTGGCTATATTGGTCACTGATTTGATTTTGTTTTGTTTTTGAATGTCAGAAATGTATATTTGTGAATGTTGAGATGTTATATTGGTTTCACTGGTAAAAATAAATAATTGAAATGGGTATATATTTGTTTTTTGTTAAGTTGCCTAATAATTATGCACAGTAATAGTCACCTGCACACACAGATATCCCCCTAAAATAGCTATAACTAAAAACAAACTAAAAACTACTTCCAAAACTATTCAGCTTTGATATTAATGAGTTTTTTGGGTTCATTGAGAACATGGTTGTTGTTCAATAATAAAATTAATCCTCAAAAATACAACTTGCCTAATAATTCTGCACTCCCTGTATATATATATATATATATATATATATATATATATATATATATATATATATATATATATATATATATATATATATATATATATGCAATAATCCAACCGTTGTTTAAATTCCTAGACTGTTCAACCTGGTTTTTCAGGTCGAACAGTCTACAGATTACATTTGGAATTACTGTGCTTTTAATGTTTGTTTGGGAATCTAAACTCTGCAAATAATGTATGGAAAAGATCATTTTTTAGATTTTAGTGATTTGAACGTTTTTTGAGGGGATAACGTTTTAATTGAGTAAGTTAAGAAGGTAGTATATTAGTGAGATCCAGAGGAACGCAGTGTATTCAATTTATCTGCAAATAATGTATATTTTGCCATTAAATTAATCTATGTTTGTACACTATTTATATGTAATATTACAGCAGATAGAACAGGCTCCTAGGAACCTGAGCTAGAATCTGAATCCAACTATTCTGACTTCTCTCTCCCTTATTTTACAGATGCTTACGCACAAGGATCAGGAGCTTCCACATCTAACGCCTGCACCTTATCTGCCATCAGCACGCTAATGATATCCCTCACTGCGCGCTCCAGTTTATGACCCCGAGCCCCTTTTGGACTCCCAGAAATGTCCATCTTTTCCTGGAGAGTGAACATTTTTGGGCTCCGTCTGGATTATCCTGAGGTTTCCCTCAGAATCTGAGCTTCCTCCTCTCCCGCTGGGAGGATCTTATGCACTGACGACATCTGGAATATGATGTTACCAAAGCAGTTTACATGCCGTATATGCATATTTTTTATTATTATATATCTAGTGTTTTATAGAGTTTTTTAAGGTTAACCTGATGTAGATATGTTTTTTTGCTGTAAAATGCTGCAGGTGTCTCATACAATTCTATTCTGTCCTTCCACTTAAATACAAATATATTCCCCAAGGACAGTTATATTTTATACATATGCTATACCTTTCTATGCCACAGGTCCAACATTTTACATCAACAATAAATTGATGCCAGATTATGGAGCTTTAAAAAGATATTTCAAGGTGGCCAAAGACTGGCCAATGCCAGGCTCCAATTTTGTCCTTTTAAAAGTACTCGCTGGAATGATTGATTTACATTTGTCCAGAATGATCCTCAGACAAATGGTTTTTTATCAAAACAAATATGGAAATTTTTCCCAACACCTGTTTGAACTTTGCAAGAAATTTCTAGCAGATAAATTTACTGATGGTTGAGGTCTGTTCTGTCCAGTTTCTGTAGATGGTGTTAAGCAGTTGTTCATATCAAGCTTTTCTCACAGAGTTTAAATATGTCAAGTCCCCGTTCACTTGGTTCCAGAGAGATTTAGAGGATTCTGCTTTGTACATTTGCATCACTAACTTTTCTCCAGTTGTTTTAAGATGGGGAAATACCTGAACTGTTGTTATTAGTGCAAAGAAAGATATCTGTCAAGACTGAGCTCACTTGTCTATGTCCTGAAGATATGTTTGTTCCTTAAATCTGGATAAGGAACACTACTCAAAGAAACAGAACCAAAATGACTTTCCAGCACATGAAGACTGCGATGTGAAAACTAGGCAATGTTTAAAGCATTAGAGATAATATGAGACCCAACACATCCAAGTGTGTGGATAACCATAATCAACTTTCTCAGAGTATCTCTGAAACCCAATGGATTATTAGTTAGAGAACCTGATGTAATAAGTGCAATGATAAATCCAAGATTTTAATGTATGTTACAGAAGACAAATCTTATCTTACATCTACAGATAATATATACTTTACCTAGAGGTGATATAAAAACACTATACCTATTTATTTGTAGGTATAACTGAGAAAGAGTTAAGATAAATGTGAAGGGTGATTGTGTGTATATATTTTTTAATTTCATTGTTTTTAAGAACACTTATTCTCAGGGTCTTTGTTGAATGGAAGGTTTTCCTGCATCACCAGGTTTATATCTGAGGGGACTGCCATGTTTCTCCATATCTCCAGCTTTAGATTTGAGGGCTGAATGGGTAGCCATGTATCTTCCTTTCTCCATCTTAAGATATGAAGGCTACATGGAGGACTCTGAACTCCATATTGCCTATTATAATCTTAAGGCTGAGAATAGGATGTTTCTCACCGTATCAATAGCTTGCACATTCAGAGCAGAATGCATTTTTTCCTTGATCAGTTGTGCTTTGCAGATTGAGTGGATGGTTATTTTGTTTCAGCTGTTTATGAGTTTGGAGTAGAAGGTTTATATTATTGTTGGGTTTAGACTGAAATAAATGACCTCTCATTCAACAACTTGTGATCCAGAGATACATCTCTTTATCACTAGCTTGTTTCCTTGGCAATATAGTAGTGGACATTGTGATCTGATGGGCAAGTGTCAATGTCTCTTTCCTTATCACCAGCCTGTGAACTCAAGATAAAGGATAGATCTCTTTGTCCTTCATTCTACTGAGTTGTGTAAGACTGAGTTAAGTTATAGCTGTTGATGGTTTAACATGTGGTATAAAGAGCTCTGACATATTTTAGAGAGACCTGATGAGATGCATTATTAACATTCTAGGCCACATGGTCTAAAGCTCTCCACTCAGGTGAGATGATCTCAAAGGTGCCTGAAAGAATTTTAGAAATGCAAACTTTCTTATACAATTCAGAGTTCTGGTTAGAATTTAGAGACTTCTACATTACAATATAAGGTGTAAAAAAAATCCCAAAGATTTTGTGTGATTTCTCTACATGCTGGCAAGCTTTTGATCATCGGACTCTCTGGAAGGGGTCACTTGGCCTATTTAAAATTAGCTGATATTTGTGAGGGTGCATGGTGCAATTCATTATTAGTGTGAGAACCTGAGACAATATGAGATTGTATGACTGAGTCATTGTGAAAAAGAACATATATGTTGTGGGAAGAATTCCCTAGTGTGGTAAGAGTCATCTCACATCAAGGAAGTAGCTACATGACACATTTTGATATACATCTATTGGTGAGTTTTGGAAGGAGCTGCCTCATGCACAAATCTTAATGAATGTTTTTTTTATTATAGTGTTAGAGATCTAGTGAGCATCTGATGGGTAGTATTTTGGACTCATAATTATATATTTATGTGGTCATTGGTTGCTGGATATTACCTCTGTATCAGCTGCTAAACCTGATTAACTAGGGATAATAGCATTTAGTGGTAGCACTTACAGCCCATCGTATTGGCCTCTCAGAGAATACCAGTTTTGCTGCCTCTCCTTGTGATTGCAAAATTTCACAAAAGTATAAAACCCATGTACCTTGGAAAAAGCAGCATTACCATCACACACACTAAATAATAGTCTCTACGTTTAGAGAATGAAAACCAATTAAAAAATAAACATTTTTTGGTCCCTGTTTTTGGTGGGTTTACAACAGTTTTCACCTGTACTAACATCCTGGAGTCTGATTGTAAATTGATATGTCTGAGGTGTATGATAGGTCTCTTGTATATTCAGTTTGATTCATCTGCTCTTTCCAGCTGTCAGAGAAGAATCTCCAGAGCAGAGTCCATCTGTCTCACCTTCTGCCAGTGGATAAATTAGGGAGACTGGACATTATTTTTACACCATAGTCTCAGACTCCAGTGCTTAAGAAGTATAGAGAGGCCTGTACATACTTTGCTTAAAGGGACAGTCTACACCAAAATTGTTCTTGTTTCAAAAGATAGATAATTCTTTTATTACCCATTCCCCGTTTTTGCATAACCAACACAGTTATATTAATATACTTTTTACCTCTGTGATTACCTTGTATCTAAGCCTTTGCAGACAGCCTCCTTATCTAAGTGCCTTTGACAGACATGCAGTGTAGTCAATCAGTGAAGACTCCCAAATAACTTCACGGGAGTAAGCACAATGTTATCTATATGACACATGTGAACTAGCACAGTCTAACTGTGAAAAACTTTCAAAATGCTCTGAGCTAGGAGGCGGTTTTCAACTGTTTAGAAATCAGTTTGAGACTAGCTAGGTTTAACTTTTCAAAAATACCACCAAGGGAACAAAGCAAATTTGATAATAAAAGTAAATTGGAAAGTTGTTTAAAATTGCATACCCTATCTGAATCATGAAAGTTTAGTTTTGAGTAGACTGCCCCTTTAAGCACAAGTTTACCAATCACTGATTAGTTAACTTGAACTCAAGTAGGAGGATATACCATGACTGGAACTTGAGCAGTGGATTATATAAAAGTATAAAAAAGCCATTAACCTGCACTTCACAAGGAATGTAAGCACTGTAAAAACCTTGTACATTGATATATACGTAAATATATAAATAATCAGAAGCAATGAAATAATGTCAAGCCTCTTAATGTAGTAACAGCTGTATTATGCTGCAGACTGTGATATTCATATTGAGATAAAAGTGCTGTGTAACAAATCATTGTCTGCTGGTACACAGTAACCTAAGTCCTTGCTCTGCATTATGGGAATATAGCTGCAACATGATTAATAGGAACTGATCACGTGGCGAAAGCGGTGGTGTGAGCCCATCTCTTTAGTAGTGATCAGAACGGTCACACAGAGCTCTACTGGCCTCTGTACCTTACACAAAGAAGTGTCCTTGTTCCAAAATAACTAAACAGCTTTCACATTGGCTGCAGTATAGGAATAAAGTCATTTTTTGATGTACAGTGCAGATGATGAGCCTGGTATCCTTCTAAGTATAGGAACGTATCTGTGCACCGTGTACATCAGTGCAGGAACAGAAGCAGCATACTCTGCCATTATGGAACCAGAACATGTCACAAACAGTAAGATCAACACAGATCTCTGCTATGCAGGAAGTAGACCATATTGTGCATGGTAGTTAAGGACAGCACAGACCTCTGCAGTATAGGATTAGGGACAGGGTTATGTCATAAACAAGAGTATAAAAAAAACACCACCGTTCTCTGCAATATATGGAGAGGGCTATGTCTAAGCTACGTGCTCCGTTGGGTTGGTTGAGAGTTAAGTAAAGCACATAGATACTAAAGGCACTTTATTTTTTTACCTCTGCTCTAGAGCTCTGGAGATTCACGCCTGACACTAATTTGCTTCTTTGTGGTTCTGTTTACAAATATCCAGTATGCAATTTTTCTTAAGGTATCTGTACAGAAACATGTCTGCTATGCGGTTAATTAAAATTCTGTTCCTAAGGATCTGTGTCACATTGGACAACGGGTGATTTTATTTGTCTTTTGGAAGCAGCAACTTGATTGCTTGTTCTGTTGTGCCTTGTCCTGTAATGCCATTAACATTAGTCACTGGCGCTGACATTGAGTGTGCTGTGTGTTTGTGTCCTGTGGTTCCTGTTGTCTGAAAATATTCCACTGTGTGTCTTTGATAGACCCTCTCAATACCTTTCTCTACAGTTCTCAGTTCTCCACTCTCTCTTGCTTAACCAGTTCCTATGTGATTTTATTCACTCGCTCATTAAGGCTCATTCACCTCTCTGTTTGTTAATTAACTAGATTTATAGACACAAATACAATTGGAAATAATTTATTTAGTGAATTTTGTATGCAGAACATGCCTCATTTTAAATGTACGGGTGTCTAGGTCACATGTCCCTAGTGCCATTCTACAGTGGCAAATTTTATTCCTTTCTAATGAATGTTCTTGAGTATCTCCCTCTGTATTTGTAGAACTGAACTCTAGCAGAGATCAATGTATTTATTTATTTTTGGCCTTACTCTCAACAGCTCATTTTCCACGCCCCAATTTTGTAAAGATAAGCCAGAAGACACCCATAAAAGCATACTGCATTATAAAGAATGATAAAGTATGATAAGTTTGGTTAAAAATGAAAACAGGAACATTATATGATTAAAATGACTTTGTATTTTCAAAGTTTGAGCAATCACTTCTGCAATGTGTGTATGTGTACTAAGATTTGTGTACTGTGTGTGTACTTACACAGCATGTGTATGGTCTTATGTCTTTACACAGCTGTGTGTAACCGTATGCATATATGTACACATGTATTTTGTAGATTAGTGTGTGTATAGTAATATGCATCTCTCAATGCAAATGTATGTATGTAGCTGTGTTTGTTGGGTTGCTCTTACACAACTGCATAAAACCATAATGCCTACATAATATATATATATATATATATATATATATATATATATATATATATATATATATATATATATAAATATATATATATATATATATATATATATATATATATACACACACACACACACACACACCTATCTTAGTGTATGTACCTGGCACTGTGTACACAGGTATTTTTTTACATGGCTTGCAGCCAGTTCTGTCCTCTTGGACATGCAATATGTTATCAGATTTATTTTAAAGCAACACGATACACAAATGTTGAAGCACATGAAAATAATGCAGCAAAGCTGTAAAAAGCTGCATAGAAAATATCACCTGAACATCTCTATGTTAAAAAGGAAGATAGTTTACCTCTACTGTAAAGAGACTTTAAGCAGCCAGTCAGGAAGCTTGTCCCAGGACTTGCAAGGGAGCGTGCATCTGTCATGTGCAGGCACAGTCATGTTATTTTCCTATTTAGTTTAAGTTCAATGAATTCTCATAAGATCACAGCAAAGACAAAGAGGCTGATTTATCAGGACCTGAATGAGGCCGTATACCCCTGTTTTCGCCGGGAAACAGGAGTTAAGAAGCAGCGGTCTTAAGCCCGCTGCTCCTTAACTCGTACACCTCCTCTGAGGCTGCGGAGATCAATCCGACCGAACTCATATGATCGGGTAGATTGACACCCCCTTCTAGCGGCCGATTAGTGGCTAATCTGCAGGGGGCGGCATTGCACAAGCAGTTAAATGCTGACAGCGTATGATGTTAAATGCTGAAAGCGTATGCTGGGTGGACATGATCCGCTACAGCGGATCATGTCCGTCCGACAGTTAGTAAATCGGCCCAATAGCATTACCTCAGCACTGCTGATTCAGATTGGCTATTGTTTTTTCAACTTGCAGCTGGACAGAAGCTGAAGTAGAACTGTTACCAGAACACTTACTCTGGTGAGCTGAAGAAATTTTGAGGTAAAATATCTTCCTTTTTATACATAGGGGATATGTATCAAACCGTCAACCGCAAATACGCCGGAATTTCTCAGTGTAATTGTTGCGAGATTGATCCGACCTAGTTATCAAAGCCTACAGACCAGCAAAAGTGGAAATTTGTGACGTAACATACGATCCGCCATTCTCAATCCGATGCAGATCGATGCTTGCGTCATTACAGATGTTCCGAATACACATTCGGCTCTATCTGACACTTTTTCCCCATTTATCAAATTTCTAACAGGTACGCTCGCAGCTATTCCGGCCCAGCGTACCTGGTTTTCAATCTACCACCCTGGAGGCCGCAGATGCCATAGAAATCAATGGGAGTCTGAAAGCAGTGAAAGCTTATGTTCAATGCTGCCAGATATCCCATTGATTTATATGGTTGAAAACAAATTACGTTTACACCTAACATCCTAACATAAGCCCCGAGTCTAAACACCCCTATTCCGCTGCCCCCGGACCCCGCCACAACATAAATAAAGTTATTAACCCCTATCCCGCCATTCCCCGACACTAAATAAACCTATTAACCCCTAAACCTCTGGCCTCCCACATCACCACCACTAACTAAACCTATTAACCCCTAAACCATCAGCCCCCCACATCACCATAAACTATTAACCCCTAAACCTAACAACCCGCTAACTTTAAATTAAAATTACAACATCCCTATCTTAAATTAAATGTAAACTTACCTGTAGAATTAAAATAAACTATTAATTAACTTACCCTAACTATTATACTACAATTAATTAAACTAGCAATTAAATAAACTAAATTACATATAAAAAAAACCTAACCCTACTCAAATTATTTAAATCTACTATTAAATCTTATTTAAAATTACTAAATTGCAAAAAAAAAATAAACGCTAAGTTACAAAAAATAAAAACACTAAATTACGAAAACAAACAAACCACATTATCAAAAATAAAAAAGAATTACACCTAATCTAATTGCCCTATCAAAATAAAAAAGCCCCCCCAAAATAAAAAAAAACCTAGCCTACAATAAGCTACCAATGGCCCTTAAAATGGCCTTTTGTGGGGCATTGCCCCAAAGAAATCAGCCCTTTTACCTGTAAAAAAAAAATACACCCCCCCAACAGTAAAACCCACCACCCAACCCCCCCCCAAATAAAAAACCTATCTAAAATAACCTAAGCTCCCCATTGCCCTGAAAAGGGCATTTGTATAGCTCTTTTACATGCCCAGACCCTAATCTAAAAATAAAACCCACCCAAAAAACCCTTAAATAAACCTACCACTATCTGCCGACGATCCACTTACAGTTATTGAAGTCCTACTTGAAGGATCCATCCAGCCGGCAAGAAGTCTTCATCTGGACGGCAAGAAGTCTTCATCCGGGCGGCCTCTTCCATCTTCATCCAGCCGGCGAAGTCCTCATCCAGTTGGCAAGAAGTGATCATCCAGACGGCATTTTCTATCTTCATCCATCCGGCGCGGAGCGGGTCCATCCTGAAGACATCCGGTGCAGAGCTCCTCTTCATACGGTCGCCGCCATAAACTGGAACTTCAATGCAAGTGACGTCATCCAAGATGGCGTCCCTTGCATTCCTATTGGCTGAAAGATTTCAATCACTAGGTGTGCGTCTTTTTGTCAGCTTTTTTTCTAAATAAGGAGATCTTATTCAGGTCTACGGCCGCAATGTTAGGCGATGTTAGGCAAGCGTATTGATGCCGTTGAATGCAACACAGTTGACGGCTTGATAGATATCCCCCATAGAGATATTTAGTTGATATTTTCTTGTCAGCTTTTTACAGTTATGCTGCATCACTTTCAAGTATGTCCCATCAAGCTAAAATGAGCAATGAGAAATAAGTTTAGACGTCTTCAGAGTAGAGTTTTTCTGCAGTAATGAGCTCCAAATAATTTATATTGGAGAAGCCATTTGATATCTTGAGATCAATTGTTACTGTTAAAAGAGGTTTAACACTTTTTAATACTTTCTTCTGTTTTTTTGGTTACTAAATTTGAATATTCAAATATGACAGTCAATATTTAAAATATATGGGATGGTGACACTTGTAGCCTTCTCAGATATAAAGATAAAAAAAATCAGTTTTGCGTATAAAAGAAAACACTGGTCCAGTGATGTACCAACTAATATATATACAATGTCAAGCATCTTCCATAGATATCTACGTTGTACTTCCAGTATTTCTCCAAATTTCATAACCGTCATGTAAGACCATAGATGCACTCACTTGTATCTTGCAATAATATGCATACATACAGTGTTCATCACAAAGTCTCGCTGAATGAAAGCTTTGCAACTACCCGAAAAGGTGCTGTAGGCATCAGCGGCTACATCTAATAGTTATGGTCGTCCATCTCCTCAATGGTGCTTATCACTTCATTACTGGCCCACATCTGGTAATATAGGTTGTCCTAAAACAGAACAGTAAAACATTATTTATATATAAACATATGCAGAGTGACAATCTTTTGAGAGTGAATCAAAAGGGACATGAAACCCAAAATATTTCTGTCATGATTCAGATAGAGAATATCGTTTTAAACAACTTTCCAATTTACTTATATTATATAATTTGCTTCATTCTCTTGGTATCCTTTGTTGAACAACCAACAATGCACTACTGGGAGCTAGCTGAATTCTCTGGGTGAGCCAATAAGATGAGGCATATATGGGCAGCCACTAATCAGCAGCTCCTGAATCTACCTACGTATCCTTTTTAAAAAGGGATATCAAGAGAACAAAGCCAACTAGATAATACCCATATGCTAAATCACTTGAAAGTGATGCAGCATAACTGTAAAAAGCTGATAAGAAAATAACACCTGAGCATCTTTATATAAAAAAATATATTTTACCTCAAAATAGTGCTCTGTAAATAGTTGTTCTTCAGCTACTGTCAGCTGCATGTTGAATAAATAAAGATTTGCTTTACTCTGACCTTATGAGATTTCACTAAAATCTTGTGAGATTTTATAGTAAACTCCCTTATACTGAGTAGGGAAATAACATGACTGGGCAAGCACATGCCATATGCATACTCCCTTGGAAGTCCTGGGACTAGCATCCTGATTAGCTGCTTTAAATCCCTTTACAATGGGATGTGGATCATGTGGCTACTGAGGAAATTTTGAGGTAAAATATCTTCCTTTTTACATAAAGATGTTCAGGTGATATTTCTAGTCAGATTTTTACAGCTCTGATGCTTCTCTTTCCAGTGCTTCAACATTTGGGTACTATGTCCCTTTAAACTAGTAAAAGTTACAGATAACAACTTTGCATACATTTTTTTCCTAGAGATAACCTCCTTAGTCACAGTAATTCCTGTGCCACATGTTTTGATGACTTACATTTCTTTCACTTAATGTGTTCCCAATGACTTCTTTTACTAGCTGAAGAATATTGAATGTATTGAAAATGTCTCCTTTATGTTTATTTTTGTATTTTAAACATAAACACAGCCCATTTATCTTAACAACATGCCTATTCAATTAGTCTGAGCCTGCATCAAGAGCAGACTTGCTTCTCTTTTCTCTCTAAAAACAAAGGACAATACTGTGCCAATAAAATGTATTGTCGATGGTGGTTTCAATGAGCAAAAACAGCTTTCTAAAATACAAGAAAGAACACAAAGGAGCAATTTCCACATTAAGGGGAAAATACAGTATGTTTCCCCTTTATAGGTTTCACAGGTTGGTGGTGGATAGAAAAACAATCTATTTGAAGTCTTCATGGGATTGCATGCACTTCAGGTATGTGAATTACTTTTCAACCAAAGTTTGCAATGCAGTCCATATACACAGACAATGGAGAACCAGACCTCTAGCTGACATTATGGGCCGGCTGGCTCTGTGGTAAAATAAGGGTACTATAGAAAAGGTACCTAATATGTTGAACATCTAGTGTAAAAAGTGCTGGAAAGTTTCTCAATTCAACTTTTTTATCAATATGAGAACATATTTTAAGGTAAGTTTTAAAGACACCTCTGGATAATTATTTGTTTCAATAAATTGATGCAAAATTTAATTTCTATATAATGTTTAGCAAAGATATTCGTCCCTTAATAGCATAACTCCTGCCATTCTTTCAAAGGAGATGTTATAGCATCATGGTAAGTGTTTGTACATGCCCCACTGCCTACTGAACCCACTGTGCCTACCACTTCCTATAGTACCCACTGTGCCTACCACTTCCAAGTTCCCACTGTGCTTACCACTTCCTACAGTACCCACTGTGCCTACCACTGCCTACTGTACCCACTGTGCCTACCACTTCCTACTGTACCCACTGTGCCTACCACTTCTCTACTATACCCACTGTGCCTACCACATAATACAGTACTTACTGGACCTACCACTTCCCTTCTGTACCCACTGTGCCTACCACTTCATATAGTACTCACTGGACCTACAACTTCCCTAATGTACCCACTGTGCCTACCACTTCCTATAGTACCCACTGTGCCAGCCACTTCCCTACAGTACCCACTGGGCCTACCACTTCCTTTAGTACCCACTGTGCCAACCACTTCCCTACAGTACTCAATGTGCCTACCACTTCCCTACAGTACCCACTGTGCCTACCCATTTCCTATAGTACCCACTGTGCCTACCACTTCCCTATAGTACTCACTGTACCTACCACTTCCCTACAGTACCCACTGGGCCCACCACTTCCCTACAGTACCCACTGGGCCTACACCTTCCCTACAGTACCCACTGTGCCTACCACTTCCCTACAGTACCCACTGTGCCTACCACTTCCCTACAGTACTCACTGTGCCTACCACTTCCTACAGTACCCACTGTGCCTACCACTTCCTACAGTACCCACTGGGCCTACCAATGTCACGCTGCGTCGCTCTAGCTGTTGCTAGGAAAGCGGCACCTGCTACTCTGCTCGTTGCCTAGGGCTGAGTTGGCTCCTCTCACTCTGAAGCCGGTCAGGATCTCCTGTGGCGCGAATCCTGCGCCTATGTAAGTTGCTCACTTGCTACCTATCACTGCCCAAGTATAGGTGTTACTTTGTGTGCTTCTGGGTGTGATTGTTATTACTGTATACTGGATTGCCATAACGTTAGTGAACTCTGCCTGTCTGACTACTCTGTCTGCTTAACCCCTAAAGTAATGGATTGCCTCATTGTTAACAAACTCTGCCTGTCTGACTGCTCTGCTTGCTTAACCCCTAAACTACTGGATTGTCTCACTGTTAATGAACTCTGCCTGTCTGACTACTCTGCTTGCTTAACCCCTAAATACTGTATTGCCATACAGTTGCTGAACATTGCCTGTCTGACCACTCTGCCTGTTTATCCCTTGAACCTTTGGACTACCTTACTGTTGCCGAACTCTGCCTGCCTGACCATTCTAGTGTTTTACCCTTGAACTGCCTTACCGCTGGTTTCTTTACCTGTTGCCGTCAAAGGCTATCCTGTTTGTCCCCAGTCCTTCAAGTGGTTTACCCTTGAACTGCCTTACCGCTGGGTTTTTTTACCTGTTGCCGTCAAAGGCTATCCTGTTTGTCTCCAGTCCTTTAAGTGGTTTACCCTTGAGCTGCCTAAACAATGATTCCCTACCTGTTGCCGTCAAACACTACCCTGCCTACTGTGAGTACCGCTTACCTCATTTTGCGAACTTTCTCTGCTCTGGGATATTCCCTATTATTCCAGCTTGACGCCGGGATAACAAGACTACTGGCCAAGTTTAGTCTGATAGTGGAATATCCCACGAGCATTACATCCACTTCCTACAGTACCCACTGGGCCTACCACTTCCTTAAAGTACCCACTGTGCCTACCACTTCCCTACAGTACTCACTGTGCCTACCACTTTACTACAGTACTCACTGTGCCTACCAGTTTACTACAGTACCAACTGTGCCTACCACTTCCTACAGTACCCACTGTGCCTACCGCTTTCCTATAGTACCCACTGTGCCTACCACTTCCCTGCAGTAGCTACTGTGCCTACCGCTTTCCTATAGTACCCACTGCACCTACCACTTCCCTGCAGTAGCTACTGTGCCTACCACTTCCCTGCAGTACCCACTGTGCCTACCACTTCCCTACAGTACCCAATGTGCCTACTACTTTCCTACAGTACCCACTGTGCTTACCACTTTCTACAGTACTCACTGTGCCTACTACTTACCTTACCGTACATACTGTGCCTACAACTTCCCTACAGTACCCACTTGGCCTACCACTTCCCTACAGCACTCACTGTGCCTACCACTTCCTACAGTACCCACTGTGCCTACCACTTCCTTACAGTACCCACCACTTTCCTTTAGTACCCACTCTGCCTACCACTTTCCTTTAGTACCCCTTTTGCCTACCACTTCCCTACAGTACCCACTGTGCCTACCACTTCCCTACAGTACCCAACACTTTCCTTTAGTACCCACTCTGCCTACCACTTTCCTTTAGTACCCCTTTTGCCTACCACTTCCTACAGTACCCACTGTGCCTACCACTTCCCTACAGTACCCACCACTTTCCTTTAGTACCCACTCTGCCTACCACTTTCCTTTAGTACCCCTTTTGCCTACCACTTCCCTACAGTACCCACTTTGCCTACCACTTTCTACAGTCCTCACTGTGTCTATAACTTCCCTACAGTACTCACTGTGCCTACCATTTCCCTACAGTACCCACTGTGCTACCACTTTCCTTTAGTACCCACTCTGCCTACCACTTTCCTTTAGTACCCCTTTTGCCTACCACTTCCCTACAGTACCCACTGTGCCTACCACTTCCCTACAGTACCCACCACTTTCCTTTAGTACCCACTGTGCCTACCACTTTCCTTTAGTACCCCTTTTGCCTACCACTTCCCTAGAGTACACTGTGCCTACCACTTCCCTACAGTACCCACCACTTCCCTACTGTACCCACTGTGCCTATCACTTCCTACAGTACCCACTGTGCCTACCACTTTCTACAGTACTCACTGTGCCTATCACTTCCCTACAGTACACTGTGCCTACCACTTCCCTACAGTACCCACCACTTCCCTACTGTACCCACTGTGCCTACCACTTCCTACAGTACCCACTGTGCCTAAGACTTTCCTTTAGTACCCCCTGTGCCTACCACTTCCCTACAGTACACTGTGCCTACCACTTCCATACAGTACCCACTGTGCCTACCACTTTCCTTAAGTACCCACTTGGCCTACCACTTCCCTACAGCACTCACTGTGCCTACCACTTCCTACAGTGCCCACTGTGCCTACCACTTCCCTACAGTACCCACCACTTTCCTATAGTACCCACTGTGCCTACCACTTCATACAGAACCCACTGTGCCTACCACTTTCCTTTAGTACCCACTGTGCCTACCACTTTCCTTTAGTACCCACTGTGCCTACCACATCCCTATAGTACCCACTGTGCCTACCACTTCCTACAGTACCCACTGTGCCTACTTTTTACCAATATGTATCTGCTGGACTTGCATGTAGTACTTGCTGAGCCTACTCAGCTTACCACTTGCTTATATTATCTACTGGGCTTTCCACTTGCCTACATGTATCTGCTGGACCTGACACTTGCTTACAGTACTCACTGGGCCAGGCATTTGCTTATATTACCCAATGAGTCTTCTTCTTACACTTCCCTATAATACTCCATAAGCTTGTCACTATCCTACGGTACATGCTAGGCCTACTATTTGCTCACAGTAATCACTAAATCTGCAATTTGCCTACAGTATGTACTGGGTCTGTCGCTTGCATTTAGTATTTTTTGTGCCTGACACTTTCAATTAGTACTTTTTGGGCCTACTTCTTACCTATACTACGTGCTGAGCCTTTTTGCTTGCATATAGTACCTTTTGGGCCTTTTATTGCTTTTAATACCTACTGTACCTGCTACCTGCTATTAGATCCTGTCAGGACTACTACTAGCCTATAGTACCTGCTGAACTCTATTGCTTATAGTCCCAATTGGGTCTGCCACTTTCCTATATGTACCTACTGGGCCTGCCATTGCCTATAGCAACTGCTGGGTCTGTTACTTGCCTATGGTAGCCTTTGTTGCCTACCACTTCCTACAGTACCCACTGTGCCTACCACTTTCCTTTAGTACCCCCTTTGCTTACCACTTCCCTACGGTACCCACTTTGCCTACCACTTTCTACAGTACTCACTGTGCCTACCACTTCCCTAGAGTACACTGTGCCTACCACTTCCCTACAGTACCCACCACTTCCCTACTGTACCCAGTGTGCCTACCACTTCCTACAGTACCCACTGTGCCTATCACTTTCCTTTAGTACCCCCTTTGCCTACCAATTCCATACAGTACACTGTGCCTACCACTTCCCTACAGTACCCACCACTTACCTACTGTACCCACTGTGCCTACCACTTTCTACAGTACCCACTGTGCCTACCACTTCCTACAGTACCCACTGTGCCTACCACTTTCCTTTAGTACCCACTGTGCCTACCACTTTCCTTTAGTACCCACTTTGCTTACCACCTCCATACAGTACCCAACGTGCTTACCACTTCCCTATAGCACCCACTGTGCCTACCACTTCCTACAGTACCCACTGTGCCTACCACTTTCTACAGTACTCACTGTGTCTACCACTTCCTACAGTACCCACTGTGCCTACCACTTTCCTTTAGTACCCCCTTTGCCTACCACTTCCATACAGTACCCATTGTGCCTACCACTTCCTACAGTACCCACTGTGCCTACCACTTTCCTTTAGTACCCCCTTTGCTTACCACTTCCCTACGGTACCCACTGTGCCTACCACTTTCTACAGTACTCACTGTGCCTACCACTTCCCTAGAGTACACTGTGCCTACCACTTCCCTACAGTACCCACCACTTCCCTACTGTACCCAGTGTGCCTACCACTTCCTACAGTACCCACTGTGCCTACCAATTCCTACAGTACCCACTGTGCCTACCACTTTCCTTTAGTACCCCCTTTGCCTACCAATTCCATACAGTACACTGTGCCTACCACTTCCCTACAGTACCCACCACTTACCTACTGTACCCACTGTGCCTACCACTTTCTACAGTACCCACTGTGCCTACCACTTCCTACAGTACCCACTGTGCCTACCACTTTCCTTTAGTACCCACTGTGCCTACCACTTTCCTTTAGTACCCACTTTGCTTACCACTTCCATACAGTACCCAACGTGCCTACTACTTTCCTACAGTACCCACTGTGCTTACCACTTTCTACAGTACTCACTGTGCCTACCACTTCCCTTACCGTACCCACTTGGCCTACCACTTCCCTACAGCACTCACTGTGCCTACCACTTCCTACAGTACCCACTGTGCCTACCACTTCCTTACAGTACCCACCACTTTCCTTTAGTACCCACTCTGCCTACCACTTTCCTTTAGTACCCCTTTTGCCTACCACTTCCCTACAGTACCCACTGTGCCTACCACTTCCCTACAGTACCCACCACTTTCCTTTAGTACCCACTCTGCCTACCACTTTCCTTTAGTACCCCTTTTGCCTACCACTTCCTACATTACCCACTTTGCCTACCACTTCCCTACAGTACCCACCACTTTCCTTTAGTACCCACTCTGCCTACCACTTTCCTTTAGTACCCCTTTTGCCTACCACTTCCCTACAGTACCCACTGTGCCTACCACTTCCTACTGTACCCACTGTGCCTATCACTTCCTACAGTACCCACTGTGCCTACCACTTTCTACAGTACTCACTGTGCCTATCACTTCCCTACAGTACACTGTGCCTACCACTTCCCTACAGTACCCACCACTTCCCTACTGTACCCACTGTGCCTACCACTTCCTACAGTACCCACTGTGCCTAAGACTTTCCTTTAGTACCCCCTGTGCCTACCACTTCCCTACAGTACACTGTGCCTACCACTTCCATACAGTACCCACTGTGCCTACCACTTTCCTTAAGTACCCACTTGGCCTACCACTTCCCTACAGCACTCACTGTGCCTACCACTTCCTACAGTGCCCACTGTGCCTACCACTTCCCTACAGTACCCACCACCTTCCTATAGTACCCACTGTGCCTACCACTTCATACAGAACCCACTGTGCCTACCACTTTCCTTTAGTACCCACTGTGCCTACCACTTTCCTTTAGTACCCACTGTGCCTACCACATCCCTATAGTACCCACTGTGCCTACAACTTCCTACAGTACCCACTGTGCCTACTTTTTACCAATATGTATCTGCTGGACCTACCACTTGCATGTAGTACTTGCTGAGCCTACTCAGCTTACCACTTGCTTATATTATCTACTGGGCTTTCCACTTGCCTACATGTATCTGCTGGACCTGACACTTGCTTACAGTACTCACTGGGCCAGGCATTTGCTTATATTAGGTGCAAAAGAGAATTTCAGAGTTTCGGGCGCAAATAAATGCTGCAACTATAGAAATGGGTTGAAATTAGTTACTATGGCCTAGATTTGGAGTTCGGCGGTAAAAGGGCTGTTAACGCTCCGCGGGCTTTTTTCTGGCCGCACCATAAATTTAACTCTGGTATCGAGAGTTTAATCAAATGCTGCGTTAGGCTCCAAAAAAGGAGCGTAGAGCATTTTTACCGCAAATGCAACTCTCGATACCAGAGTTGCTTACGGACGCGGCCGGCCTCAAAAACGTGCTCGTGCACGATTCTCCCATAGGAAACAATGGGGCTGTTTGAGCTGAAAAAAAAACCTAACACCTGCAAAAAAGCAGCGTTCAGCTCCTAACGCAGCCCCATTGTTTCCTATGGGGAAACACTTCCTACGTCTGCACCTAACACCCTAACATGTACCCCGAGTCTAAACACCCCTAACCTTACACTTATTAACCCCTAATCTGCCGCCCCCGCTATCGCTGACCCCTGCATATTTTTTTTAACCCCTAATCTGCCGCTCCGTAAACCGCCGCAACCTACGTTATCCCTATGTACCCCTAATCTGCTGCCCTAACATCGCCGACCCCTATATTATATTTATTAACCCCTAATCTGCCCCCCTCAACGTCGCCGACACCTGCCTACACTTATTAACTCCTAATCTGCCGAGCGGACCTCACCGCTACTATAATAAATGTATTAACCCCTAAAGCTAAGTCTAACCCTAATACTAACACCCCCCTAAGTTAAATATAATTTACATCTAACGAAATAAATTAACTCTTATTAAATAACTTATTCCTATTTAAAGCTAAATACTTACCTGTAAAATAAATCCTAATATAGCTACAATATAAATTATAATTATATTGTAGCTATTTTAGGATTAATATTTATTTTACAGGCAACTTTGTAATTATTTTAACCAGGTACAATAGCTATTAAATAGTTAAGAACTATTTAATAGTTACCTAGTTAAAATAATAACAAATTTAACTGTAAAATAAATCCTAACCTAAGATATAATTAAACCTAACACTACCCTATCAATAAATTAATTAAATAAACTACCTACAATTACCTACAATTAACCTAACACTACACTATCAATAAATTAATTAAACACAATTGCTACAAATAAATACAATTAAATAAACTAGCTAAAGTACAAAAAATAAAAAAGAACTAAGTTACAAAAAATAATAAAATATTTACAAACATAAGAAAAATATTACAACAATTTTAAACTAA
Organism: Bombina bombina; assembly: GCF_027579735.1. NCBI lineage: Eukaryota > Metazoa > Chordata > Amphibia > Anura > Bombinatoridae > Bombina > Bombina bombina. The sequence continues at coordinate 308,113,736 of NC_069505.1, read as the reverse complement.
TTACACCTACTCTAAGCCCCCTAATAAAATAACAAAGCCCCCCAAAATAAAAAATTCCCTACCCTATTCTAAATTAAAAAAGTTACAAGCTCTTTTACCTTACCAGCCCTGAACAGGGCCCTTTGTGGGGCATGCCCCAAGGATTTCAGCTCTTTTGCCTGTAAAAAAAAACATACCATACCCCCCCCCAACATTACAACCCACCACCCACATACCCCTAATCTAACCCAAACCCCCCTTAAATAAACCTAACACTAAGCCCCTGAAGATCTTCCTACCTTGTCTTCACCATACCAGGTTCACCGATCCGTCCTGGCTCCAACATCTTCATCCAACCCAAGCGGGGGTTGGCGATCCATCATCCGGTGCTGAAGAGGTCCAGAAGAGGCTCCAAAGTCTTCCTCCTATCCGGCAAGAAGAGGACATCCGGACCGGCAAACATCTTCTCCAAGCGGCATCTTCAATCTTCTTCCATCCGGTGCGGAGTGGGTCCATCTTGAAGCAGGCGACGCGGATCCATCCTCTTCTTCCGTTGTCTCCCGACGAATGACGGTTCCTTTAAGGGACGTCATCCAAGATGGCGTCCCTCGAATTCCGATTGGCTGATAGGATTCTATCAGCCAATCGGAATTAAGGTAGGAATTTTCTGATTGGCTGATGGAATCAGCCAATCAGAATCAAGTTCAATCCGATTGGCTGATCCAATCAGCCAATCAGATTGAGCTCGCATTCTATTGGCTGATCGGAACAGCCAATAGAATGCGAGCTCAATCTGATTGGCTGATTGGATCAGCCAATCGGATTGAACTTGATTCTGATTGGCTGATTCCATCAGCCAATCAGAAAATTCCTACCTTAATTCCGATTGGCTGATAGAATCCTATCAGCCAATCGGAATTCGAGGGACGCCATCTTGGATGACGTCCCTTAAAGGAACCGTCATTCGTCGGGAGACAACGGAAGAAGAGGATGGATCCGCGTCGCCTGCTTCAAGATGGACCCGCTCCGCACCGGATGGAAGAAGATTGAAGATGCCGCTTGGAGAAGATGTTTGCCGGTCCGGATGTCCTCTTCTTGCCGGATAGGAGGAAGACTTTGGAGCCTCTTCTGGACCTCTTCAGCACCGGATGATGGATCGCCAACCCCCGCTTGGGTTGGATGAAGATGTTGGAGCCAGGACGGATCGGTGAACCTGGTATGGTGAAGACAAGGTAGGAAGATCTTCAGGGGCTTAGTGTTAGGTTTATTTAAGGGGGGTTTGGGTTAGATTAGGGGTATGTGGGTGGTGGGTTGTAATGTTGGGGGGGGGTATGGTATGTTTTTTTTTACAGGCAAAAGAGCTGAAATCCTTGGGGCATGCCCCACAAAGGGCCCTGTTCAGGGCTGGTAAGGTAAAAGAGCTTGTAACTTTTTTAATTTAGAATAGGGTAGGGAATTTTTTATTTTGGGGGGCTTTGTTATTTTATTAGGGGGCTTAGAGTAGGTGTAATTAGTTTAAAATTGTTGTAATATTTTTCTTATGTTTGTAAATATTTTATTATTTTTTGTAACTTAGTTCTTTTTTATTTTTTGTACTTTAGCTAGTTTATTTAATTGTATTTATTTGTAGCAATTGTGTTTAATTAATTTATTGATAGTGTAGTGTTAGGTTAATTGTAGGTAATTGTAGGTAGTTTATTTAATTAATTTATTGATAGGGTAGTGTTAGGTTTAATTATATCTTAGGTTAGGATTTATTTTACAGGTAAATTTGTTATTATTTTAACTAGGTAACTATTAAATAGTTCTTAACTATTTAATAGCTATTGTACCTGGTTAAAATAATTACAAAGTTGCCTGTAAAATAAATATTAATCCTAAAATAGCTATAATATAATTATAATTTATATTGTAGCTATATTAGGATTTATTTTACAGGTAAGTATTTAGCTTTAAATAGGAATAAGTTATTTAATAAGAGTTAATTTATTTCGTTAGATTTAAATTATATTTAACTTAGGGGGGTGTTAGTGTTAGGGTTAGACTTAGCTTTAGGGGTTAATCAATTTATTAGAATAGCGGTGAGCTCCAGTCGTCAGATTAGGGGTTAATAATTGAAGTTAGGTGTTGGCGATGTTAGGGAGGGCAGATTAGGGGTTAATACTATTTATGATAGGGTTAGTGAGGCGGGTTAGGGGTTAATAACTTTATTATAGTAGCGCTCAGGTCCGCTCGGCAGATTAGGGGTTAATAAGTGTAGGCAGGTGTCGGCGACGTTGAGGGGGGCAGATTAGGGGTTAATAAATATAATATAGGGGTCGGCGGTGTTAGGGGTAGCAGATTAGGGGTACATAGGGATAACGTAGGTGGCGGCGCTTTGCGGTCGGAAGATTAGGGGTTAATTATTTTAAGTAGCTGGCGGCGACGTTGTGGGGGGCAGGTTAGGGGTTAATAAATGTAATACAGGGGTCGGCGGGGTTAGGGGCAGCAGATTAGGGGTACATAAGTATAACGTAGGTGGCGGTCGGCAGATTAGGGGTTAAAAATTTTAATCGAGTGGCGGCGGTGTGGGGGGACCTCGGTTTAGGGGTACATAGGTAGTTTATGGGTGTTAGTGTACTTTAGGGTACAGTAGTTAAGAGCTTTATGAACCGGCGTTAGCCAGAAAGCTCTTAACTCCTGCTATTTTCAGGCGGCTGGAATCTTGTCGTTAGAGCTCTAACGCTCACTTCAGAAACGACTCTAAATACCAGCGTTAGAAAGATCCCATTGAAAAGATAGGATACGCAAATGGCGTAGGGGGATCTGCGGTATGGAAAAGTCGCGGCTGAAAAGTGAGCGTTAGACCCTTTAATCACTGACTCCAAATACCAGCGGGCGGCCAAAACCAGCGTTAGGAGCCTCTAACGCTGGTTTTGACGGCTACCGCCGAACTCCAAATCTAGGCCTATATGTTTAAAATTGATCAAATATAATGATAGACATAAAATTTGTAAATATTATCCTTTATTTAAATACAAGTTTATCTGTAACAAGTTGCTCTATAAAAAGTACAAATGTTCTTCTAAAAACAGTTCGTTGGAATTTTGTAAGAATTCTTGTTAGAATTTAAAAAATTTAAAAAAATTCTAAAAAAATCTAAACAAATCTTTTAAAAATTAATAAAAATACATAAAGATCATCTATTGGTGTAGTGAGAATTTCAAGTAATTGTGTACGGAATATGAGAAGGGCTTCTAGTGTCTATGTATGTATCGGTCTTACTCTGAGAGGTGCATCAGTTCTTGGAAAAGTATTTTCCTATAGATGTAGTTAATAATGATCTGTTTGTTTATAAACGCAAAAACACCTAGTTCATCAAAACCTAGTGTAATGTGGACAAACTTTCAGTTCACAGTAGTTACACGTCAATAGGAATAGTTGATTACTATTAGTTTACTAAATATGTACTAATTTGGCTCCTCTAGGTATATATACATGCAATATGTGTATGTTTATAATTTTATGTAAAAGATATGTGTGGAGAAATGTGTGGAGAAATGGTTAGTAAAACATGTCTAGAGATCGATCAATATAAAAACAGTTTCAGAACAAGGTTCTTTTTGTTGTGATAGTTAAATTCTTATGTGAACATAATATTTATGCTGACATGATATTTGTGCAGCAGAATGCAGTCGGCCGACTGGAATGAAAAGTTCGTTCAAAATAAAAGGACCTTTTGTAGTCTTTTTTAGTAAGAAGAGTTTGCTATTTTTACGTTGCCCGGGTGTTTAGTTGTTATGTTGCCAGAGCTCTACGGATTAGGAGCACATAGTGCAAAGTAAGGAACGGTAGTTTTACTTACTTGAATGCTCCTAACCGATTATGGAGCCTGGATGACGATGACAAATGAATAATGTCACTTTGTATATCCTTCCGCTCAGTAGATAATGTAGGTAATGTAGGTAATGCTGAGGGTGGCTTCTTTTTATGTCCTCGGATGTGTATAAACCCGTCTTTGCTTACAGCTTAGGTTTGACGGCTCTGTTGTAGTCCTCCAATCCGCTCACGGAAAGCGGCTACTTTGTTGCAAAACTTTAAATGCTGGTTTTTGAGATTGCGGTCTTTTACTCCACAAAGTTCAGAGTAATATCTCCCAGCGATAGTCTTGTAGGTATCCTTGGTATCCTCGGGGACACAGTAGAAAGTTGTTTAAATGGCAGTAGTGTGCTACGCGTTTCGGCCGTTAACTTTGGCCTTTTTCAAGCTAGACTACTGCATTACTTCTTGGCGGGTTTTTTATACCCTATTTCAGTTTTTTACAACGGTCATGTAATTGAATAATACTTTCATTGCTATTTCAAATCTTTCTGTAATTGGTCTCACATGTCATTAATTGATTAGTTTGTTACATGGTTTTTGTGAATAAAACATCAACAGAAAGTGTTCGTTTTTGGATAAGTGTTGAAATTAGTGTTTAAATTAACTTTATGTTTGGGACATATTTATTTAGTGTTATACTGTGGCGACTATAGCTTGTCTTGTTCAAAAGATCTTTTTATATCTTTTAAAAGTTACTTTTCAATTTTTCATTTTCTCTCCTTTGTTGAAGAACATTTTAAAAATTATTAATTTGCATAAATATATAAAAAAGTTTTTAGAAACTCTTAAAAACTCTTAAAAAACTCTGTTTTCTGAAAAATATATATTAAAGCACTCATAGATAGGGATAGATATAAAAATAAAAAAATAATAAAAATACAAATAAAAATACACATGTCAGAAAAAAGTGTTATTTTTAAAGAAACCTATTATGGATTCAGGGACTAATATACTGTTATGCTATATATAGTGACATATATATAAAAGTAACTTTTAAAAGATATAAAAAGATCTTTTGAACAAGACAAGCTATAGTCGCCACAGTATAACACTAAATAAATATGTCCCAAACATAAAGTTAATTTAAACACTAATTTCAACACTTATCCAAAAACGAACACTTTCTGTTGATGTTTTATTCACAAAAACCATGTAACAAACTAATCAATTAATGACATGTGAGACCAATTACAGAAAGATTTGAAATAGCAATGAAAGTATTATTCAATTACATGACCGTTGTAAAAAACTGAAATAGGGTATAAAAAACCCGCCAAGAAGTAATGCAGTAGTCTAGCTTGAAAAAGGCCAAAGTTAACGGCCGAAACGCGTAGCACACTACTGCCATTTAAACAACTTTCTACTGTGTCCCCGAGGATACCAAGGATACCTACAAGACTATCGCTGGGAGATATTACTCTGAACTTTGTGGAGTAAAAGACCGCGATCTCAAAAACCAGCATTTAAAGTTTTGCAACAAAGTAGCCGCTTTCCGTGAGCGGATTGGAGGACTACAACAGAGCCGTCAAACCTAAGCTGTAAGCAAAGACGGGTTTATACACATCCGAGGACATAAAAAGAAGCCACCCTCAGCATTACCTACATTACCTACATTATCTACTGAGCGGAAGGATATACAAAGTGACATTATTCATTTGTCATCGTCATCCAGGCTCCATAATCGGTTAGGAGCATTCAAGTAAGTAAAACTACCGTTCCTTACTTTGCACTATGTGCTCCTAATCCGTAGAGCTCTGGCAACATAACAACTAAACACCTGGGCAACGTAAAAATAGCAAACTCTTCTTACTAAAAAAGACTACAAAAGGTCCTTTCATTTTGAACGAACTTTTCATTCCAGTCGGCCGACTGCATTCTGCTGCACAAATATCATGTCAGCATAAATATTATGTTCACATAAGAATTTAACTATCACAACAAAAAGAACCTTGTTCTGAAACTGTTTTTATATTGATCGATCTCTAGACATGTTTTACTAACCATTTCTCCACACATTTCTCCACACATATCTTTTACATAAAATTATAAACATACACATATTACATGTATATATACCTAGAGGAGCCAAATTAGTACATATTTAGTAAACTAATAGTAATCAACTATTCCTATTGACGTGTAACTACTGTGAACTGAAAGTTTGTCCACATTACACTAGGTTTTGATGAACTAGGTGTTTTTGCGTTTATAAACAAACAGATCATTATTAACTACATCTATAGGAAAATACTTTTCCAAGAACTGATGCACCTCTCAGAGTAAGACCGATACATACATAGACACTAGAAGCCCTTCTCATATTCCGTACACAATTATTTGAAATTCTCACTACACCAATAGATGATCTTTATGTATTTTTATTAATTTTTAAAAGATTTGTTTAGATTTTTTTAGAATTTTTTTAAATTTTTTAAATTCTAACAAGAATTCTTACAAAATTCCAACAAACTGTTTTTAGAAGAACATTTGTACTTTTTATAGAGCAACTTGTTACAGATAAACTTGTATTTAAATAAAGGATAATATTTACAAATTTTATGTCTATCATTATATTTGATCAATTTTAAACATATAGTAACTAATTTCAACCCATTTCTATAGTTGCAGCATTTATTTGCGCCCGAAACTCTGAAATTCTCTTTTGCACTTACTAATCCAATATCAATCAGGGGTTGATATCTCAAGAGTTAAGGGCTAGTCAACACCTAGGCAGCGCAGGAAAGTTTTTGAAATACCTGCACTTATTTGCTTATATTACCCAATGAGTCTTCTTCTTACACTTCCCTATAATACTCAATAAGCTTGCCACTAGCCTACGGTACATGCTAGGCCTACTATTTGCTCACAGTAATCACTAAGGCCTAGATTTAGAGTTCGGCGGTAAAAGGGCTGTTAACGCTCCGCGGGCTTTTTTCTGGCCGCACCATAAATTTAACTCTGGTATCGAGAGTTAAAACAAATGCTGCGTTAGGCTCCAAAAAAGGAGCGTAGGGCATTTTTACCGCAAATGCAACTCTCGATACCAGAGTTGCTTACGGACGCGGCCGGCATCAAAAACGTGCTCGTGCACGATTCTCCCATAGGAAACAATGGGGCTGTTTGAGCTGAAAAAAAACCTAACACCTGCAAAAAAGCAGCGTTCAGCTCCTAACGCAGCCCCATTGTTTCCTATGGGAAAACACTTCCTACGTCTGCACCTAACACTCTAACATGTACCCCGAGTCTAAACACCCCTAACCTTACACTTATTAACCCCTAATCTGCCACTCCCGCTATCGCTGACCCCTGCATTACACTTTTAACCCCTAATCTGCCGCTCCGTAAACCGCCGCAACCTACGTTATCCCTATGTACCCCTAATCTGCTGCCCTAACATCGCCGACCCCTATATTATATTTATTAACCCCTAATCTGCCCCCCACAACGTCGCCGACACCTGCCTACACTTATTAACCCCTAATCTGCCGAGCGTACCTGAGCGCTACTATAATAAAGTTATTAACCCCTAATCCGTCTCACTAACCCTATCATAAATAGTATTAACCCCTAATCTGCCCTCCCTAACATCGCCGACACCTAACTTCAATTATTAACCCCTAATCTTCCGATCGGAGCTCACCGCTATTCTAATAAATGTATTAACCCCTAAAGCTAAGTCTAACCCTAACACTAACACCCCCCTAAGTTAAATATAATTTTTATCTAACGAAATAAATTAACTCTTATTAAATAAATGATTCATATTTAAAGCTAAATACTTACCTGTAAAATACATCCTAATATAGCTAAAATATAAATTATAATTATATTATAGCTATTTTAGGATTAATATTTATTTTACAGGTAACTTTGTATTTATTTTAACCAGGTACAATAGCTATTAAATAGTTAAGAACTATTTAATAGTTACCTAGTTAAAATAATAACAAAATTACCTGTAAAATAAGTCCTAACCTAAGATATAATTAAACCTAACACTACCCTATCAATAAAATAATTAAATAAACTACCTACAATTACCTACAATTAACCTAACACTACACTATCAATAAATTAATTAAACACAATTCCTACAAATAAATACAATTAAATAAACTAGCTAAACTACAAAAAATAAAAAAGATCTAAGTTACAGAAAATAAAAAAAATTTACAAACATAATAAAAATATTACAACAATTTTAAACTAATTACACCTACTCTAAGCCCCCTAATAAAATAACAAAGCCCCCCAAAATAAAAAATTCCCTACCCTATTCTAAATTAAAAAAGTTACAAGCTCTTTTACCTTACCAGCCCTGAACAGGGCCCTTTGCGGGGCATGCCCCAAGAATTTCAGCTCTTTTGCCTGTAAAAGAATAAATACAATACCCCCCTCCCAACATTACAACCCACCACCCACATACCCCTAATCTAACCCAAACCCCCCTTAAATAAACCTAACACTAAGCCCCTGAAGATCTTCCTACCTTGTCTTCACCATACCAGGTTCACCGATCCGTCCTGAAGAGCTCCTCCGATGTCCTGATCCAAGCCCAAGCGGGGGCTGAAGTGGTCCATGATCCGGTCAAAGTCTTCATCCAAGCGGGGCAGAAGAGGATCTTCCATCCGATTGAAGTCATCATCCAGGCGGCATCTTCGATCTTCTTCCATCCGGAGCGAAGCGGCAGGATCCTGAAGACATCCAGCGCGGAACATCCATCCGGACCGACGACTGAACGACGAATGACTGTTCCTTTAAGGGACGTCATCCAAGATGGCGTCCCTCGAATTCCGATTGGCTGATAGGATTCTATCAGCCAATCGGAATTAAGGTAGGAATTTTCTGATTGTCTGATGGAATCAGCCAATCAGAATCTAGTTCAATCCGATTGGCCGATCCAATCAGCCAATCAGATTGAGCTCGCATTCTATTGGCTGATCGGAACAGCCAATAGAATGCGAGCTCAATCTGATTGGCTGATTGGATCGGCCAATCGGATTGAACTTGATTCTGATTGGCTGATTCCATCAGCCAATCAGAAAATTCCTACCTTAATTCCGATTGGCTGATAGAATCCTATCAGCCAATCGGAATTCGAGGGACGCCATCTTGGATGACGTCCCTTAAAGGAACAGTCATTCGTCGTTCAGTCGTCGGTCCGGATGGATGTTCCGCGCTGGATGTCTTCAGGATCCTGCCGCTTCGCTCCGGATGGAAGAAGATCGAAGATGCCGCCTGGATGATGACTTCAATCGGATGGAAGATCCTCTTCTGCCCCGCTTGGATGAAGACTTTGACCGGATCATGGACCTCTTCAGCCCCCGCTTGGGCTTGGATCAGGACATCGGAGGAGCTCTTCAGGACGGATCGGTGAACCTGGTATGGTGAAGACAAGGTAGGAAGATCTTCAGGGGCTTAGTGTTAGGTTTATTTAAGGGGGGTTTGGGTTAGATTAGGGGTATGTGGGTGGTGGGTTGTAATGTTGGGGGGGGGGGTATTGTATTTATTCTTTTACAGGCAAAAGAGCTGAAATTCTTGGGGCATGCCCCGCAAAGGGCCCTGTTCAGGGCTGGTAAGGTAAAAGAGCTTGTAACTTTTTTAATTTAGAATAGGGTAGGGAATTTTTTATTTTGGGGGGCTTTGTTATTTTATTAGGGGGCTTAGAGTAGGTGTAATTAGTTTAAAATTGTTGTAATATTTTTATTATGTTTGTAAATATTTTTTTATTTTCTGTAACTTAGATCTTTTTTATTTTTTGTAGTTTAGCTAGTTTATTTAATTGTATTTATTTGTAGGAATTGTGTTTAATTAATTTATTGATAGTGTAGTGTTAGGTTAATTGTAGGTAATTGTAGGTAGTTTATTTAATTATTTTATTGATAGGGTAGTGTTAGGTTTAATTATATCTTAGGTTAGGACTTATTTTACAGGTAATTTTGTTATTATTTTAACTAGGTAACTATTAAATAGTTCTTAACTATTTAATAGCTATTGTACCTGGTTAAAATAAATACAAAGTTACCTGTAAAATAAATATTAATCCTAAAATAGCTATAATATAATTATAATTTATATTTTAGCTATATTAGGATGTATTTTACAGGTAAGTATTTAGCTTTAAATATGAATCATTTATTTAATAAGAGTTAATTTATTTCGTTAGATAAAAATTATATTTAACTTAGGGGGGTGTTAGTGTTAGGGTTAGACTTAGCTTTAGGGGTTAATACATTTATTAGAATAGCGGTGAGCTCCGATCGGAAGATTAGGGGTTAATAATTGAAGTTAGGTGTCGGCGATGTTAGGGAGGGCAGATTAGGGGTTAATACTATTTATGATAGGGTTAGTGAGACGGATTAGGGGTTAATAACTTTATTATAGTAGCGCTCAGGTCCGCTCGGCAGATTAGGGGTTAATAAGTGTAGGCAGGTGTCGGCGACGTTGAGGGGGGCAGATTAGGGGTTAATAAATATAATATAGGGGTCGGCGGTGTTAGGGGTAGCAGATTAGGGGTACATAGGGATAACGTAGGTGGCGGCGATTTGCGGTCGGAAGATTAGGGGTTAATTATTTTAAGTAGCTTGCGGCGACGTTGTGGGGGGCAAGTTAGGGGTTAAGAAATATAATATAGGGGTCGGCGGGGGTTAGGGGCAGCAGATTAGGGGTACATAAGTATAACGTAGGTGGCGGTCGGCAGATTAGGGGTTAAAAATTTTAATCGAGTGGCGGCGATGTGGGGGGAGCTCGGTTTAGGGGTACATAGGTAGTTTATGGGTGTTAGTGTACTTTAGGGTACAGTAGTTAAGAGCTTTAGAAACCGGCGTTAGCCAGAAAGCTCTTAACTCCTGCTATTTTCAGGCGGCTGGAATCTTGTCGTTAGAGCTCTAACGCTCACTGCAGAAACGACTCTAAATACCAGCGTTAGAAAGATCCCATTGAAAAGATAGGCTACGCAAATGGCGTAGGGGGATCTGCGGTATGGAAAAGTCGCGGCTGAAAAGTGAGCGTTAGACCCTTTAATCACTGACTCCAAATACCAGCGGGCGCCCAAAACCAGCGTTAGGAGCCTCTAACGCTGGTTTTGACGGCTACCGCCGAACTCTAAATCTAGGCCCAAATCTGCAATTTGCCTACAGTATGTACTGGGTCTGTCGCTTGCATTTAGTATTTTTTGTGCCTGACACTTTCAATTAGTACTTTTTGGGCCTACTTCTTACCTATACTACGTGCTGAGCCTTTTTGCTTGCATATAGTACCTGTTGGGCCTTTTATTGCTTTTAATACCTACTGTACCTGCTACCTGCTATTAGATCCTGTCAGGACTATTACTAGCCTATAGTACCTGCTGAACTCTATTGCTTATAGTCCCAATTGGGTCTGCCACTTTCCTATATGTACCTACTGGGCCTGCCATTGCCTATAGCAACTGCTGGGTCTGTTACTTGCCTATGGTAGCCTTTGTTGCCTACCACTTCCTACAGTACCCACTGTGCCTACCACTTTCCTTTAGTACCCCCTTTGCTTACCACTTCCCTACGGTACCCACTTTGCCTACCACTTTCTACAGTACTCACTGTGCCTACCACTTTCCTTAAGTACCCACTTGGCCTACCACTTCCCTACAGCACTCACTGTGCCTACCACTTCCTACAGTGCCCACCACTTCCCTACTGTACCCAGTGTGCCTACCACTTCCTACAGTACCCACTGTGCCTATCACTTTCCTTTAGTACCCCCTTTGCCTACCAATTCCATACAGTACTCTGTGCCTACCACTTCCCTACAGTACCCACCACTTACCTACTGTACCCACTGTGCCTACCACTTCCTACAGTACCCACTGTGCCTATCACTTTCCTTTAGTACCCCCTTTGCCTACCAATTCCATACAGTACACTGTGCCTACCACTTCCCTACAGTACCCACCACTTACCTACTGTACCCACTGTGCCTACCACTTTCTACAGTACAAACTGTGCCTACCACTTCCTACAGTACCCACTGTGCCTACCACTTTCCTTTAGTACCCACTGTGCCTACCACTTTCCTTTAGTACCCACTTTGCATACCACTTCGATACAGTACCCTACGTGCTTACCACTTCCCTATAGTACCCACTGTGCCTACCACTTCCTACAGTACCCACTGTGCCTACCACTTTCTACAGTACTCACTGTGTCTACCACTTCCTACAGTACCCACTGTGCCTACCACTTTCCTTTAGTACCCCCTTTGCCTACCACTTCCATACAGTACCCACTGTGCCTACCACTTCCTTATAGTACACACTGTGCCTACCACTTCCTACAGTACCCACTGTGCCTATCACTTTCTACAGTTCCCACTGTGCCTACCACTTCCCTATAGTACACACTGTGCCTAACACTTCCTACAGAACCCATTGTGCCTACTATTTACCAATATGTACCTGCTGGACCTACCACTTGCATGTAGTACTTGCTGAGCCTACTCAGCTTACCACTTGCTTATATTATCTACTGGGCTTTCCCCTTGCCTACATGTATCTGATGGACCTGACACTTGCTTACAGTACTCACTGGGCCAGGCCTACTATTTGCTCACAGTAATCACTAAATCTGCAATTTGCCTACAGTATGTACTGGGTCTGTCACTTGTGTTTAGTACTTTTTGGGCCTAATTCTTACCTATACTACCTGCTGAGCCTTTCACTTGCATATAGTACTTGGTGGGCTTTTTTATTGCCTTTAATACCTACAAGGATAGGCAAGGTGTCCGTACACGGACACTGGTGTCCGTGACTGGCCCTTGCAGTGTCCGCCGCCTGTTTTGTGGCGGTTAGGGAGGAGTAGGACAGATGAATGCTGGTCCTGACTCCTCCTTAACATACGCAGCACCAAGTGTTGCGGGGCTGGGGCCACCCAAGTGACACAGCTCAGTAGCTGCAAAGTGAGTAAGAGAGAGGGAAGCAAGCTGTCTGCAGTGCAGCCTGTGTCAACCACCGTGAGTCGTGACGTGTGCGGCAGCCAAGTGCTGATGTCTGTGTGTAGAAGTAGCAGAGCACTGCCTAATCTGACAAACCTTACCTAACCAAGTAAGTAACCAACCATGATGATCATGCGAGTAACATCAAGGTGGGTGTGCTTGGTCAGGAGTTGCAGAGACCCCCAGCAGCCTCTTTAAACTGGCTGCTCTGATGCTGGGACACATGATACCGTCTGAGAATGATGGAAGTCAGAGCAGCCAGTTTAAAAAGCCTGCTGTTCTGTTTGTACTGGGACTCCCAGTGAATGTCTTAGCAGCCAGGGGGTCTGCATGTTGAGACCACCCAGGGGAGCGTGAAGGGTTAAAACAGGCTCTCTGCAGGGAATAGATCTAGGAGAGTTAGTAACAATTCAGTCCTGCTTGTACTTAGGTGGAATTCAGTCCTGCTTCACCACAGATACATATTTTATTTCTGGGTGCTGAAGGGCAGTACATGAAAAGTGCTGCCGATGCTGTATGGAACATTGATATGCTGCAGGGGGGATATCCAGTGAGGGAGGGATTATAAAAAGCTGCCCTGAGTATTTAATTGGTGTCTGTAATGAAGCATAGTACAGGGCTGCACTTTTCGTGTACTGCCATTCGCTGCCACTTCTGCTAGATGCTATTACACCATGCATCCTCTACCCTCTCAGTAAAGAGTGTTTTTTTTATTTGAAATGTACCTTGATGTCTTTCACTAATATCTGTACTTTGGAAAATGTCCGCCACAGCCTTGGTCCGTCCCTATCCCTGAATACCTACTGAACCTGCTACCTGCTTTTAGATCCTGACCTGTAAGGACTACTACTTGTCTATAGTACCTGCTGGACCCTATTTCTTATAGTCCCAATTGGGTCTGCCACTTTCATATATGTACCTACTGGACCTGCTATTGCCTATAGCAACTGCTGGGCCTGTTACTTGCCTATTGTAGCCTTTGTTTTGACCTGCCATTTGCATTCAGTTCTTGCTGGACCTGCCACTTGCCTATAGTGCCTGCTGGATACTACTTTAAATTGAATTTTGAGCTGTAAAGAAGGTTTTGCAAATTTAATTGAAAGTAATGACAGCTGTGACTTCGTGAAGCAGCAAGGCTGTTGCTACTTAGTGGCTCTAGGCAATTGATGAAATCTTGGCCATATTTGTGTCTTTTGTGTTAGTACAGGCAGTACAGATAGCAATATTATGGAGCAGCTCTGTGGTTGCCATAGCTACACAGGTTGCCATGCTCTGTTGCTCAGCAACACAGCTGCTATGGTATGAAGTTTAGTGGTATGTATACAATGCCATCATTTTGTTTTAAGGCTGTCATTGTAAATGCCTTGTAAATATAGTGATATATGGGATCAGAGACTGCCAAATGATGCAGGTTTCAACAAGAGGTATTCTTTAGGGATACTCTTTAAATGAGCATAAAAGTGCAAAAATAAAATGCTCTAATGTCTTAGATCAGCATTTCTCAACCGCGGTCCTCAAGTACCTCCAACAGTCCAGGTTTTCATGATATCTTAACTAGAGCACAGGCGAAATAATCAGCTGATGGGTGAGAACAGGTTGGTTACCATGGTTACTGCTTTAGTTCAGCTATAATGAAAACCTGGACTGTTGGGGTTACTTGAGGACCGTGGTTGAGAAACACTGTCTTAGATCATATTATTGCATTATTGCCTGTATATAACTGTGTTTAACTCCTATAAATGGGTTAAATACATAGTTAAAGTCAGCTCTAGAGCAGCAATGCACTACCGGGACCAAGCGGAACACATCTGGTGAACTGATAACAAGATGCCCATGTGTGTGTCCACCAATCGCCAGCTATCTACCAGTAGTGCATTGTTGCTTCTGAGCATACCTAAATATGCTTTCCAGCAAAAGATACCAAGAGAACAAAATAGATTTGATAATAGAGACTAATTGAAAAGTATCTTAAAATTACATGTCCAATATGAACCATAAAAGTAAAATTTCATTTCATTTTCCTTTAATGAACTATTAAGGTAAGTATAAATATGTTAGTGATTTTTTTAAAGATGTTTATCTGCACATAGTGAGAAAGCTATGCTATAAACAGTAATAATGACATATAAATGAACATGTTACTGCCACTCAGCTAGATTACGAGTTTTGCGGTACAGCTATACCGCTGAAAATTTGGCCATTGCGTGTGGAATGGCCGGGACCGCATATTACGAGTCCCGGCGGTATAGCTGTACTGCAAGCATTTTAGCCTTTAACGCATGGTCCATTCCACATTCAAAAAAATTACGTTTGGATAGCGCCTGTATTACAGGTTGTGCGGTGAGGCTAAAATGCTTGCGTAACTTACACCCCATACCGACACGATCCATACCGCCACCTGAGAGCAGTAGTTTTGGATTCTGTGTAACAAAATGTTTCACAAAAATTATAACTAAAATGTTACAAAGTACACTAACACCCATAAACTACCTATTAACCCCTAAACCTCCGCCCACCCACATCGCAACTGTTAAATAAACCTATTAACCCCTAATCCTCCTCCCCTGACATTGCCGACACTAAATAAACCTATTAACCCCTAATCCGCAGCTCCCAGACATCGCTAACACTAATAAAAGTTATTAACCCCTGTTGCTCTCCGACATCGCTGACACCTAAATAAACCTATTAACCCCTAAACTGCCTGCCCCCACATCGCCAACACTATAATAAAGTATTAACCCCTAAACCTGTAGCCCCCCACATCGTAACTACTAAACTAAACCTATTAACCCCTAAACCACCAGCCCCATTGCAAAACACTAAATTAAACTATTAACCCCCTAAACCTAACACCCCCCTAACTTTAAATTAAAATAACAATATAACTATCTTTAAAAAAATAAAAACTTAACTGTGAAATAAATAAAAAACTAAGTACAGTCCTTCAAGTTTAGGGAATCTTATACTGCTGGGGCTTCCCCTGTTACCTCATAGTGACACACCAAGGTGGTCAACATATCTGCAAAGCCATGTCAGAAGAGCATCCCTTCTGCACTTCACTGGGTATACCCACACCTAAAGAACTTCCTTTGCCAGAGGACCAAACTACATCAGTACAAGCTACACCACCAAGACCACAACGACCACAGTGGCAAACAGCTCCTGCTAAAAAGTTGAAGAAGCATCCTGTAGCACCTTCAGTGGAACCTGCTTGAAGCATGGGACAATATGAACTAACACAAGGTGCTACACAACTAAAGAATGACCAGTCTTTCCTAGTCTAGCCCAGTTCTGAGGACTTGGAGGTAACCTCTGTATGTATTACTTTTGATTTAAATTGTTTGATCCCTCTATACGCTATTATGGTTCTATCAATGCAGCCCTTATCTAATGTCCATGCAATCCAAAGTTAGAGGAGAGGTATACCACTCTCCCCACATTTTTTCCTACGACAATTTGTTTTTGTTTTTCTCTCTTTTCTTTCTTTCTTTCTTTCTTTCTTTCTTTCTTTTTGTTATTTAATTGTTGTTTAAATGCTGTTGACAGAAGTTGTTTTCTGACACTTTACCAACCACTATACAGTCCTTTAGAACAAGTTATTGCAAATGAATACAGTTATATCACCCTACGATACCAGATACAGCACCACTACACTATAACTATGCACATATATGATAATAGCTATAAAAATCTCATAGCGGTGTAATGGGAAAACCTCTTCAAACCTCTTCAAATCCTAAATGTCAAGGGGTTTAATAAAACTCACAAAAGATGTCTAACTTTTAAAGATATCTATCACAAATGTATTGATATTCTCTTTGTACAAGAGACGCACTTTATATCTGGGGAGGAACCTTCTTTTTTTGCCTCGACGTATCCCATACATCACCACAGTAGCCATCACTCTAAAAAGATGTGTGGAGTTGGCATTCTGATACATTAAGCTACTTCCTTCCAGGTACAACAACACATAGATAGGGACGAAGAGGGGAGATACCTAGCGATCACTGGACTCCTGTTTGGTAGACTGATAACTTTAGTCAACCTGTATGCCCCTAACATGCAACAGGCTTCCTTTATTTGTAAAACCACCAACTCTATCTTATCTTTCTCTAAAGGCCCGTTCATCATTGGGGGAGATCCCAATGTCCCTATAAATCCCGCCCTAGATAACTCAACCTGCCGCTCACATACCTTGAAACGAGCTCTTAAATCCATACAAGAGGATATGTTGCTACTAGGAGTCCATGACTCTTGGAGACATCTACACCCAAAGGTGAAAAACTACACCTATTTTTCAGCACCAAATTAAATGTATACCCGTATAGACTATATTTATTTTTTATTTTTTTGTTGGTTTTTTTTGTTCCTTTTTCATTTGATGAGCCTTTCTTCACAAATCTATGTATTGCTGTGTCAATTCATGCATTTATTTATTTTAAATTTGTTTTTATTAAATATAAATGCACCATACAATAATATCATAGTAGCATTGTGACAAAATCTTTCGTAAACAGAAAGGTGTAGAAATAAGTAAATATTATCAACAACATACATTGCACTTATTGAAATAGTCAAAAACTTTTCTTTGAACTGGTGTATCATCAGTGTAGTCTTACATAGCAGCGAATTTAAAGAAAACAGGGTGTCGGGCCTTCGTTGGCCCTAATAGGGGAACAAGTAATAGGTAAGCCAACAGGGCATACTCACTAGTTTTCCAGACAGCTTGATGTCTAAAGGTTAGATTAAAATACACATCCCCCTTATGGAGAGGGGCAGAAAAGAAAGAGGACAAGCAGAAAAGCAGGGAGATTAGGACATTGTAAAAAGCAGGGAGGGAGGGTGGAAGAGGAGAGAAAGAAGAGAGAGCGAAAACAACAACAACAAAAAAAAATGGAAAGGGGAAGGGAAAAGGGGCGGAAGGAGGGAGGGGTCACTCAGGTCCCTCCTCCGGGTTCGAATCCAAAACAGCGACGCAGATAAGGCTCAATTATTGGAGTTCCAGCCAATCAGTCCACGTCTCCCAGTAAGAGTCTAGAGTGTTGTTTTCCCCTGCGACATATCTTTCCATGGTTGCAAAGGGATTTATCACCTCACAAACCTCATTTAAATTTGGGGGATCTCTCTGCTTCCATGCCCGGGCTATGCACAGTTTAGTCGCCACCAGAATGTAAATCAGGAACCTCTTAGCACTCAAGGAGAAAGATTTCGGGAGAATGTGGAGCAATGCCATCTTGGGTGTCAGGTGGACATCTAAGTTCATGGAACTGAGTAATACTTCAATCTCCCTCCACAGAGGGGCTATCTTCGGGCAGCTCCACCACACATGGAGATCTGACCCTTCAAGGTCGCATTGTCTCCAGCATTGTCTAGTGGAGGACGGGAACATCATTGCCAAACGTGTAGGGACTCTATACCATTTCAACACGCCTTTCATGTACGTCTCAAAGACTGTAACACAGTGAAGTGTCTTTTTAGAAAGAGTAATGGCATAAGCCAATTCAGACTCCGAAATGGGCATATTAAGTTCACGACCCCAGGCCCGAATTTGCCATGGCAGACCAGGTGTACAATCATTAAGAAGTGTGGCATAGTGGAACGAAATGGGACGAGATCTCAGTCCCCCCTGGCACCATCTAGATTCCCATCTTGTTTTTTCTCGGAGGGATGTCGTGGAGAATCCCCTAGCCTTGACAATGACTCTGCAGCACTCAAAGCGAAACCATATCGGGTTTTCCCCTCCGGGTCCTGCTAGTTGCGAGGCAGTTATAAGGGTTCCCGAGTGGTATAGATAAGATACCGTCGTAATGCCTTTACTCTTCCAAAAGTCAAAGTGGATCTCCGGCGAGCTCCACATCAAACCCTTTAGACTCTGAATAGGGGAGGGGTAGGGCGTAACACCCATCCTGTGGCTAAGGTCATACCAAATACGTAAGGACTGACTGACAATGGGGTTGCTAATCTGGGCAGGGAGATTCACATGCCTAGGGACCCAAATGGCGTCCTTCCGGTCTAGGTCTGTCAATAGGGCCAATTGTTCTAGATGGTACCAGACTGGCCTATCCGTCTCCACTCCCCATGCAGTAATATGGGTGAGCCTCGTTGCTTCATAATATAGGTATATATTTGGAAATGCAAGGCCTCCCTTAGGAAAGGGTCTCTGAAGAATTTTGTATGCGATTCGGGGAACCCTGTGTCCCCACACATATCGGAGGAAAAGTCTATGGATCTGTTGAAGAATTCAGTGTGGTATATTAAGTGGGAGGCATCTGAAAAGATATAATGCCTTCGGAAGAAGAGACATCTTAAGCGTGGCAACACGTCCCAACCAGGATGATCCCATGCCATTGTCAAAGATCTAATATCAGCCGTCAGTTTGTCAAAGTTAAGTTTGATCATGGAGTCCACGTTGTCACTAAGCTTTATGCCCAGATGGGTCAGACATTCTGTGGACCATTGAAAGTCAAATTTATTTCGCAGCATACGCAAGCGTTCTGTGGGGATGTTCATGGCATATGCTTCGGTCTTAGCTACATTGGATTTGTAATAACTAAGCCAGCCGAACTTATCAATTAGATCAAATACCTTCGGAATCGAAGACTCTGGGTTAGTTAATAACAAAGTCACATCGTCCACGAAGAGGGCGATCCTTTCCTCCCGTGACGGGTAGGGGACCCCAGTGACCTTGTCTGACCGTCGTATCGCTTGGGCAAAGGGTTCCATCACCAGGGAGAAAATTAGAGGGGAGAGGGGGCATCCCTGCCTGGTGCCATTGGAAATATTTATTACCGACGAACAAAACCCCGGTCCTCTAATACGTGCATGGGGGGACGTATACAGATGGCTAAGATAATTTGGGGGGGAAAATTAAACACTCTGAAAACTTCCCATATGTTTTCCCACGGACCCTGTCGAAAGCTTTCTCAGCATCCAGTGACAGGGCTACCAGTGGGGTACCATTCTTGCGGGCATCAGAGAATATCATAATTAAGAGTCTGTTGTTGTCTGGACCCTGACGGCCCTTAGTAAATCCGACCTGATCTGGCTGTATTAGATTGGGAAGTAGGTTGACCAACCTGTCCACGATGAGTTTGGAGTAGAGTTTTGTATCAACATTAATTAGCGAAATCGGACGATAGCTACTACATAGTGTCACGTCCTTATTCGGTTTGGGGATAGCAACGATAGATGCCTCAAGATTCTCTCTCAGCATTAGGCCATCAGATTTAATTTCGTTAAAGAGTGGTCCCAACACTGGGATTAGTAGCTTTGAAAACCTCTTATAGAAAAGGCCGGGAAAACCATCCGGTCCCGGGGCCTTATTATTTTTCAGGTTTTTAAGAAGCAGTGAGATTTCTCTATCCGTAAACTGTTCCAGGAGAAACTCTCCATCCTCCTCTGAGAGCGTCGGGAGACCGAGGTCCCAAAGAAAGTCGCCAATCTCCGTAATCGAGGCTGTTCAAGATTGCTCACTATTGGCTATGTTGTATAGCCTATCATAAAATGTAGCGAAGGCTGAACCAATGGCTGCCGGGGCACATACTCTCTTGCCGTCCTGAACGATATAGGGTATTCTTGCTGCGGCCGTTCGTTTTTTCAGTTTGCCGGCTAGAAGGGAGTCCGCCCTGTTGCTTTTGTGGTAAAGAAGTTGTTTGAAGGCTGAGAGAGCTTTTTGGACCCTCTGTACTTCCAACTCTTTAATCAGGCCTCTCAGTCTCTGTACTTCAAGAGTGAGCGTCTGAGAGGGATTTTGTCTATTTAAAGTTTCCGCCACGCGGAGGTCACAGTGGAGCTTCCCCAAGGGAGCTCCCCTCAAGCGACGCAGCTTTGCCACCTTAGTGATGCAAATACCCCGTATATAGGCTTTCAAAGCCGCAAATCGGATCTGGTGAGATGTTTGTCCCTCTCAAATGTCCTGGAGGAACTGAATAATCTCTTCTTCAATCCCTAGTAGGAAAGAAGTGTCCCTCCATATAAACCGAGGGAACCTCCACGGAGGTCTATCTGCAGACGTCCGCAAGCCCTGCACCTGGAATGTGACTGCATCATGATCTGACCAGGTACAATAGTGTATGCGTGACCCGTCAATGGAGTTCAGTGTCCATGAATTAACAAAGAAATAATCAAGTCTAGAATAAGACCTATGAGAGGCTGAGAAATAAGTGAAATCTTTCGCGTCGGGATGGTGTGCCCCGCCACACATCAAAAAGAGAGTGTTGGGCAATCAAATGTTAGAACTTCGGGGCCATCGAGATGGAGTAGGAGTCCATCCGTCTATGAGAAGGGATTTTCTTGTCTAGGAGAGGGTCCCAAACTAGATTAAAATCGCCCCCTAAGACTAGAGTGCCCTGTTGCAGTCTATCAACTAGTAGGAGAGTCCTCTTTAGGAAGGCAACCTGCCTCTGGTTGGGACTGTAAACGTTGACAAGAGTGAACAATTGTTCGTTAAGTTTCCCAATCAAGACTAGGAAGCGGCCCTCCTTGTCTCTTTCAACATGAGCTAACTGAAATGCTATCTTCTTATTAATCATAATAGAGACACCTCTCGCTTTGTCTTTGTAGGTGGAATGAAATATTTCGGGGTAATCCGAAAACCTAAGTAAAGGCATGTGTTTGGACGACCAGTGGGTCTCTTGCAGGTAGACTACATCTGGATTACGGGCTTTAAGAAAGTTTCGTAACAAACTGCGTTTGTTAGGGGAATTCAATCCCTTCACATTCAAAGTGAGGAAAGTTAACGCCATAGTATATGTTCTCCTAATTTACCCAGCGCAGGGGAGGGGGGGGAGAAGAGAGAAAAAAAAAAAAGGGGGGGGGTAAAGAAGAGGAGGGAGGGGGAGATTGAGAAAGAAAAGGATAGAGAGTAGAAACAAGGGTGGAAAAGCAGAATAAAGGTGAAAGACTGAAGGGCAGAGGGAGATGTGTTGTCTGAGAATTAAACCTTTTTAGAACGTGTAGAGGTAGCAACTACTGTTCTCATCGAATATAAAGCTAAGTCTGGAGGCTATCAAGTAGTGAAGGGAACAGGATCAGAATTAGAATCTGTGTTCAAGTGTTTACAATGTAAACTAAAATTCAGGGGGGGGGGCAGAAACCCGATGAAATGGGTTTCTTAAGTTTGTAAATAAACAGTCGCAATATCCAGCGGCTATGGGGTACTTAACAAAAATCTATATTAAAACTTCCTCTAAACCATTATTATTAGGTAGAAAATTATTAACATATAGAAACAAGGGGGGGGAGAGGTGAGTATAGGTAGATGAGCTTGGTCCCATAGCTATATCAACTAAGACCAGGATGGCTCGTCATGCCAAATTTGGTAGCCTATTGGGGTTGGCAGAGTTTATACAATATATGGTCGGGAGTGAAATGTACTGTGGCATCTCCTCTACTAGTTTTCCAATGTGTATCATTGATTGTGACTTAGATCAGGTAGAACTAAGGCCTATAAGTCCCTAAAAATCAATCATCAGTTATTGCACAATAACGTAAGCAGAAACAACATATACCAGTATTAAACACCTTAGAGGACTTAAACATATGTAAACAAGCACATTAAAGTCCCAATATGCAATACCCCTCCAGGGAGGGGGAGGGGAGGGAAGAAAAAAAAAGGGGGGGGGCAATCTTAGAGGGAGGAGGAAGGGTTAGGAATTCCCCTGTGATATCTCTCTGCTCTGCACCATCACCCATCTATTATGAAACCACAATCGTTCGTGCCTCGTCGATTGGGCCAAACGCTCTCCAATCGATCAAGGGTCTTTCATGGCTCTGGTGCAGAGCAAAGCCCGAGGGTGTCCCCTCAGACCTATGTAAACAGACTTTCAGTACTCTTACATGATCACACAAACATTAGAGCTAGAAAAAAATTATTGAACAATGTAGCATTAGTGCATCTTACATGAACAGTGCCTGGTGGGGGAACATCAACATATGATCTAAGCATCAATAATGGAGATGGGGGGGGGGGGAGGAAGAGGGAGAAGAAAAAAAAAAGGGAGAGGGGGGGGGAAGGGCCCTCCAACTGGGGATGTTATACATGGTAATGACAACAACAAGTTAGTACTCTAGGCAATTTAGGGTATACATTACATCTCATGTAATATAACATTATTTATGTATTCCTTATTGCTTCCAGTTCCCACATTTCCTCCCTACCCTCCATACCGCATCACAACCCAATAGGCTTTATTTTAAGGAAAGTCATTAGTGAATGTCCCAAGATACTCAGTCTATGATGATATGAGCCAACCATCTATAAAAGGAAACATGGAACCAAGCATAACAGTAAATACATTCCCCCCTTTACATATTGAAATACTTATCGTCCTGGGTTAATCTGTCACTCGGAATCTGGAGCAGGTGAATCCGGCCGGAGTAAACCAGCCGTAGAGGGTGAAGCAGCTTCCGAAGATAAACTGGAAATAGAAGACAGTGTTTTGTGGATAAGTGGCCTCTGTGGTAAAGGCTGCCACTCCGAAGCAGGCCTGATAAGTGAAGACTGTGTTTTCAGTGGGGCAGCTTCTGAGGTTGCAGATGGTTTCTCCCCTGGGGAGGAAGGACGACCCCTGGTCCCAGATGTATGGAGCAGTTCCCATTCTTTAAGATATTGTCGGGCTCTATCTGGGGTGTTAGCTGCAAAAAGATGATTGTCTCTGTGGATGAGGAGCTTCGTTGGGTAACCCCATCTGTATTTAATTCCCTGTTGTCGAAGAGTTCTGGTGATCTCTCGGAATGTGGCTCTTTTCTGTATGGTAAACTGAGAGAGGTCTGGAAAGACCTGAATGCCCTGGAACTTTTCTGGTAGAGATGGATTAGAAAACATGGCTTTGGCTATCTGCTCCTTATATGTGAAAAAGTGGAATCGAGCAATCACATCTCTAGGCTTTTCAGATGAGACATTGCGCCCTCTTGGGAGTCTGTGGACTCTGTCAAGTAAATTTTCATGAGGCAGTTGTGGTGTCTTGAGGAGGTTACAGAATTCAGCCAGAAAAGAGTCTAATTCGGCTACAGGGACTTCTTCAGAGATCCCCAGGAATCTGAGATTGTTACGGCAGGAACAATCTTCCATATCCGCCATCTTTGCTTCAACTGTGTCAAGCATATCTACCATTACATGTGAGTGGTTGGAAAGATGGGCCTGCTCTACCGCCAGATCTTCCTGTTTTTGCTCCAAGGTTTCTACTCTCGCTTATAGTGCCAATATCTTTCCTTAGGTCAGCTATAGAACTTTTAAAAATTTTAGTGAGAGAGTCCTGCAAGTTAGTAATCTTTTGAGTAATTGTATGAACAATTTCAGACGCCATGGTGGATGGAAGTTCTCCAGTTGTCTGGGAGCACTGATCAAATAAATCACTTTCAATAGATAAAGGGATATTAGAGGGTTCTGTGCTTAACTGTCTGTCCACTTGAGATTTAGGCTTAAAATGATCAGGCATGGATTTTTTATATTCGGCTTGGTTCACAGTCTTTCGTCTAGAGCCCAGTGGCATGATAAGAGTAAGCCTGCGGTCTAATCTCACTCAGGCAAAAAGAAAAAAAAAAGGAGTGGGTACCACAATGGGTGAACAGAGTCCCAGGAACTGAGTAGATCTCAAATGTGATGGTTTAGGGCATAATAGTAATGGAGAGGGACAGGGCCCCCTTATCTATTTCCCCCTGCCGCCAGACTGCCTGCAGGTTTACATCATTATGCCCTTAGGAACCTTTTAGCCCAGCATAGAAAACGTGCAGATTTTCCCAGTGGAGTATAAATATGCGATACAGAGTGCACTCCCTTGACAGGCAGGTGTAGGAAACTATTCACTGTTAATGACCTTCTCTCAGGATGCGGGTAATTAGTGCCACCAGCAAGAGAAAAAAAAAACAGTCTGTTTTTCATGTATTCTTATGGTCATCTAAGAGGTAGGGAGTAGGGCTGAGAACATCATACGGTAAATACCAATCCAAATTTTATCTCACACCTCCTTGCATCAGAGTTCAAGAAGAGAGACACAGTAAATACCAATCCTATTATTGTGTATGGGATACTGTTCTTTATTTTTTTTAATTTTTTTTCCTTCTTTATGTCTCTTTTCTCTTTCTTTTTCCCTTCCTTTCCCGCATACACGTGTTTAAATAAGCACTTACATAGAGAGAGCACATGTGAAGTAGAAGAATAAACTACTGTAATAAAGACAATGTCACTTTGGGTCAGTGCCTGTTTCCTATAGCTCAGGACAGAGTAAAGTGCTATTTAGCTGGCTGTACACAGTAAAGACAGTTCCTGTATCCCTTATGCCAGAGGCTAGCAACTTTCTACTTACGCGCTGCCACGTGGGGTGTTACTGGTACCGTTATGTCTATCAAGTTTCCCAAAGTAGGTATCAGTATTTTCTCCTTCACCTGGGGTGGTTGTTGGTCCGATGGGCTGGCCAGGTGCCTTGTTAGTACCGGGAATATTTTTGCTTGATGGGGCCCAGTATCGAGTGCCGGTGTAGGCCGCAACTGCGGTCTCCCCTGCCAAACAGTCCGGTTCTCCCAGGCGGCCTAAAGTTGCGTGATAAGGTGTCCAAAAATTCGGATATGTGGCAGCTCCAGGCGGTCTTACAAGTTGCCCTAGGTGATTTATGGGCAGTTTCGCTAGGGTTAGCCAAATGAAAAGGCCAAAATACTCTGATTTATAAGCAGAGCTCTGTCTCTGCACGTCTTGTCAGTTAAGCTTCAGGCTCTGCCCCCCCATAGACTATATTTTGATAGATCATATCACGTTATCCTGCTTATCAGAAGCACTGATACTTCCGATAGTCTGGTCGGATCACTCCGCAGTTTTTTGCAAGCTGGACTGGTCCTTGACTCCACTGAGACCCTTTCAGTGGGGGTTAGATGACACCCTCTTAAAAGATGGATTTTTATTTAAGCAAACAGAGCAACTCCTCTGGGAATTTTTTCGAATTAATAATACACCAGAAACAGAACCGTTTTGTATGTATGTATTATGGGAGACGCATAAGTGTTTTATAAGGGGAGAGTTAATTAAAATAAAATCCATCCAAACCAAAGAAAAGAGGGCAATCTACACTGATTTGAGCGCCCAGCTAATCCAATGGGACAGATCACACAAATTATACCCCAAAGTACTTAAAACAAACTTAGACCTTGCCATTAATAAGCTCAGCGAATTTCTGCAGCATGCTGCACATACACAAGCTTTTAATTTACAGCAAAAATTATTTTTTTAGGGTAATAAGCCTGGGAAATTGTTGGCTAGAGCGCTAAGGGTCAAACAAACAACCAATTATATCGCACACATACAGGACCCCCTGGGTAACAGAGTAGGCTCTATCGGGATTGCTGGTTTCCGTGACTTCTATGCTAAGTTATACAAACTTTATCCTAATAGAGACACTGATCAACGTGCACACAAATGCAAGTTATATCTACGACAAGTAGACCTCCCTAAATTACTACAAGGTCACATTGACCAATTAAAATAACCATTTACAGCTAAAGAAATTGAAGTAGCTATAAACTTATTGAAGCAGGGCAAGAACCTGGGACCAGACGGTTTCACTAGTGGCTATTACAAAAAATGTAAACATATATTGATCCATATCTATTATCTATCCTCAATCACATTGACAAGGGCAATGCGTTGCCATCATCTATGCTTAAAGCAATTGTTACTGTGATACCTAAGCCAAATAAAGACCCGGCACTACCATCTAGTTACAGACCTATCTCACTGCTAAATGTAGATATAAAGATCTATTCAAAAGTACTGGCCAACAGATTAAATAGTCTTTTACCATTATTAAAGGGACATTAAACCCAAATTTTTTCTTTCATGATTTAGAAAGAGCATGCAATTTTAAATAACTTTCTAATGTACTTCTATTATCTAATTTGCTTCATTTTCTTGATATCATTTGCTGAAAAGCATATCTAGATAGGCTCAGAAGCTGCTGATTGGTGGCTGCACATAGATGCCTCGTGTGATTGGCTCACCCATGTGCATTGCTATTTCTTAAACAAAAGATATCTAACAAATGAAGCAAATTAGATAATTGAAGTAAATTGGAATGTTGTTTAAAATTGTATTCTCTATCTGAATAATGAAAGAAAACATTTGGGTTTAATGTCCCTTTAATACATCCAGATCAGGTGGGTTTTGTGCCGCGGAGAGAAGCAAAGGACAACACAGTCAAGGTCCTCCACCTTCTAAAATACTCTAAAGTGCAAAAGCTCCCCTTTATCCTATTGTCAACAGATGCTGAAAAAGCTTTTGACAGACTAGACTGGACATTTCTCAAATTGACGTTGGAAAAATTTGGTTTTCCGGACAGCTTTATACATAGAATATTTGCATTGTATTCTTCCCCTACAGCTAGAATAAGAATCAATGGAATTTTATCTGCCCCCTTCCAAATTATGAATGGGACCAGACAGGGCTGCCCCTTATCACCCTTATTATTTGTTTTAACTATGGAAGTACTAGCAACTGCCTTACGAGCAAATCCTGACGTTCAGGGAATCACATTGGACAATACCCATTATAAATTAGCACTATACGCGGACGACTTATTACTGATGTTGACTTCACCTAGATCACCTCTCTTCACGAGACAGACCACCCTCGAAGATTATGGATGGGTGTCTAATTACTCTATCAACATAACCAAATCGGAAATTTTATCAGTTAACCTCACCGAATGGGAGATCCTAAAATTAACACAATAGACCCCATACTCAATCCAAAAAATGTCCCTAAAATACTTAGGAGTACATCTGACTACTTGCCCCCACCAACTAGTATAACTTAATTATGATGCCTTTTTGGCAACACTGACCAGAGAAACCTCTGACTAGCTGAATAAAAATATCTCCTGGATAGGTAGAATTAATGTCGTTAAGATGACATTGCTCCCCAAATTTATATTTCAGACCCTTCCAATTCCTCTCCCAGAAGCCTATACACTGTGTGCAGAATTATTAGGCAAATGAGTATTTTGACCACATCATCCTCTTTATGCATGTTGTCTTACTCCAAGCTGTATAGGCTCGAAAGCCTGCTACCAATTAAGCATATTAGGTGATGTGAATCTCTGTAATAAGAAGGGGTGTGGTCTAATGACATCAACACCCTATATCAGGTGTGCATAATTATTAGGCAACTTCCTTTCCTTTGGCAAAATGGGTCAAAAGAAGGACTTGACAGGCTCAGAAATGTCAAAAATAGTGAGATATCTTGCAGAGGGATGCAGCACTCTTAAAATTGCAAAGCTTCTGAAGCGTGATCATCGAACAATCAAGCGTTTCATTCAAAATAGTCAACAGGGTCGCAAGAAGCGTGTGGAAAAACCAAGGCGCAAAATAACTGCCCATGAACTGAGAAAAGTCAAGCGTGCAGCTGCCAAGATGCCACTTGCCACCAGTTTGGCCATATTTCAGAGCTGCAACATCACTGGAGTGCCCAAAAGCACAAGGTGTGCAATACTCAGAGACATGGCCAAGGTAAGAAAGGCTGAAAGACGACCACCACTGAACAAGACACACAAGCTGAAACGTCAAGACTGGGCCAAGAAATATCTCAAGACTGATTTTTCTAAGGTTTTATGGACTGATGAAATGAGAGTCTTGATGGGCCAGATGGATGGGCCCGTGGCTGGATTGGTAAAGGGCAGAGAGCTCCAGTCCGACTCAGACGCCAGCAAGGTGGAGGTGGAGTACTGGTTTGGGCTGGTATCATCAAAGATGAGCTTGTGGGGCCTTTTCGGGTTGAGGATGGAGTCAAGCTCAACTCCCAGTCCTACTGCCAGTTTCTGGAAGACACCTTCTTCAAGCAGTGGTACAGGAAGAAGTCTGCATCCTTCACGAAAAACATGATCTTCATGCAGGACAATGCTCCATCACACGCGTCCAAGTACTCCACAGCGTGGCTGGCAAGAAAGGGTATAAAAGAAGAAAATCTAATGACATGGCCTCCTTGTTCACCTGATCTGAACCCCATTGAGAACCTGTGGTCCATCATCAAATGTGAGATTTTCAAGGAGGGAAAACAGTACACCTCTCTGAACAGTGTCTGGGAGGCTGTGGTTGCTGCTGCACGCAATGTTGATGGTGAACAGATCAAAACACTGACAGAATCCATGGATGGCAGGCTTTTGAGTGTCCTTGCAAAGAAAGGTGGCTATATTGTCACTGATTTGTTTTTGTTTTGTTTTTGAATGTCACAAATGTATATTTGTGAATGTTGAGATGTTATATTGGTTTCACTGGTAAAAATAAATAATTGAAATGGGTATATATTTGTTTTTTGTTAAGTTGCCTAATAATTATGCACAGTAATAGTCACCTGCACACACAGATATCCCCCTAAAATAGCTATAACTAAAAACAAACTAAAAACTACTTCCAAAACTATTCAGCTTTGATATTAATGAGTTTTTTGGGTTCATTGAGAACATGGTTGTTGTTCAATAATAAAATTAATCCTCAAAAATACAACTTGCCTAATAATTCTGCACTCCCTGTATACCCAATTTCCAAAGTATGATACATTCATACATTTGGGAAAAAAAGCCACCTCGAATAGCTAAAAACACACTGTATCATACCAAACTGAACAGAAGTTTGGGGCGTCCCAGAAATGGAAAAGTACCAGGCATCAGTGTTCACCCTCAGAATCCTCGATTGGTGTACATATACAGCTGACAGTAATAGATTTTGGGTAAAATTGGAACATTCAAGCATAGCTGCACCCCACTTAGGCGTTTTCTGTTGGCAGCAGCCAATTGGCCACCCACATTCCATAAAAAAACTACCTAATTATTAAAGAAACCCTGGACGTACGGTCAAGCTTGATCCGCAAATATACCTATTTATCCTTGGTTCCTTCTCCATTGACTACTGTCTTGTCCAACCCAGAATTCCCAGTAGGACTCTCACTATCGCCAACACTGCCATTCCATGACTTGATAGAATCAGAGAGCTTAATCTCCAAACAATGTTTTTTGTCATTAAATATATCCCACATTGGTTTAGATATTTTCAGTTGAAACACTTCTTTGACACTCACAGACAAAAACATCTCATAGTTAGGAAACTCACAACATTCAAAAAATTGTGTTGTGCCGAGGGCACACCTCCCCATGCAATATCAATTCTTTACTCACTTTTGAATAGCCCACCCAAGATTATGCTAACAAACACTATAATCTCCTGGCACAAAGAGTTGCCATACACATTGAGTGAGGATGAATGGGCAACAATATTTCTCAAAACAAGTAGAGGGGCCCATTTGGCTTCACTCTTAGAAACAAACTACAAGTTCTTACTCAGGTGGTACCTAACACCACAACGATTAAAATACATTTTCCCCCAAGCCTCAGATCGATGCTGGCACAGGTGCACAGAGAATGGGACCCCATATAATTTATGGTGGACATGTCCAAAAATTTAAAAGTTCTGGCACGACATAAATTCCACAATTTACAAAATCTAAGAATGTGAGCTTAGCTTACACCCGTTAATATACCTATTCAATGTAATTTCTAAGATACCCTCCAAATAACACGAAGCTCTTTTGCAATTAGCTATTCACAGCACCAAAAAAATAATTCCAAGATTGTGGAAGTCAGAGTCACCCCCAACACTGAACATGTGGGTCACACAAATGAATACTAACCTGAAACTGGAGAGGTACTTCAATTACTCGGTGGATAGATTAGACTTTTACACAGAGATAATGTATTATTGGAAAACTAATTATGTGTTGAGGGCGGATAGACCACAATAGAATATAGTCTGTGTGGTTAACCTAAAAGAGAAATCTCCGGTTGATATGGGATGTGTTGAGGCTGAGACTTAGTTTTTTCACTTAGATAGTCCTCCTAGAGGAAGATTAACATCAAGCGATCTGGCAAATTGGTACAAACACTGTGTTTCAGTATTCCTTTATTCAGGAGCTTAACTGCGACCCAAATTTAAATTTAACCCTTAAAGTTGAATCTACATATGGTAACACATCACTGCCCAAGGCAGTTAGATAAAGTATGAGATAATACTCTAATCATGCACCCTTGTTGCTATTTCGACCAACTGTATTATTTACGAATGAAACAGACTCTATCTACAGAAACTCTGTCAATTTACATCTTTGTTATTTCTGTTAATGTAGTTATGTAAAAAAAAGGATAATACCTGTTAATATAAAGGAGGTTTTAAGATAATACAGATTGTTGACATACTATGCAATTACCTTACTGATGTATGCAAATGTATCGTCTAAGAATATTGCAGTTCTTGAGCCATCATATTTTTCTTTCTGTATTTTGTTCCATGTACTTTGTGCATACCTCAATAAAAAAGTTTGTAAACAAAAAAAAAAAAAAAAAACTAAGTTTAAAGTATAAATTAACCTAACATAACTATTCTAATAAAATTAAAAAAAACTAACACTACAAAAAAATTAAAAAAAAATTAATATTACAAAAAATAATAAACACTAAATTACAAAAAATAATAAATGAAATTATAAAAAAAAAAAAACAATTACACCTAAAAAACAATAAAAAAGCCCCCCAAAATAAAAACACCCCTAACCTACAATAAACTACCAATAGCCCTTAAAAGGGCCTTTTGTAGAGCATTGTCCTAAGTTAAACAGCTCTTTTACCTTAAAAAATCACTAAGTCCCCCCTAAAAATAAACCCCCACCCAACCAACCCCCCCAAAATTAAAACTAACTCTAAAAAATCTTTAACTACCCATTGCCCCTGAAGGGGCATTTGTATGGGCATTGCCTTTACAAGTGCCCATCCCTAATCTAAAAAAAAAAAAAAAACACCCAAAAACCAAAACCAAAAAAAAAACCTTACACTAACCCCATAAAATCTATGCACGGTTCCTGAAGTCCGGACATCCATCTTCATCCAGATGGAAAGAAGTCTTCATCCAGGCGGTGACATCTTCTATCTTCATCCTGGCGGAGCGAAGCTATCCTGGAGGGCGATGACATCCTGCGCAGAGCGTCCTCTTCATACGATCACCGCCGTACACTAAAAACCTTGCATTCCTATTGGCTGATTTGATTCTTCAAATTCAAATCAGCCAATAGGATGAGAGCTTCTTAAATCATATTGGCTGTTCAAAACAGCCAATAGAATGAGAGCTACTCATCCTATTTTTTTATTTTTTCGTAATGTTAGTTTTTTTAAATTTTACATTTAGGTTTTTAATTAATAGTTTTTTTATTTTATTAGAATACAATATAACTATCTTTAAAAAAATAAAAACTTACCTGTGGGTAGTTTTCTTTTATTTCACAGGCAAGTTTTTATTTTTTTAAAGATAGTTATATTGTAATTTTAATTTAAAGTTAGGGAGGTGTTAGGTTTAGGGGTTAATAGTTTAATTTAGTGTTTTTCGATGTTGGGGGCCGGAGGTTTAGGAGTTAATAGGTTTAGTTTAGTAGTTACGATGTGGGGGGCTGGAGGTTTAGGGATTAATACTTTATTATAGTGTTGGCGATGTGGGGGCCGGCGGTTTAGGGGTTAATAGGTTTATTTAGGCGTCAGCGATGTTGGGGGCGGTGGATTAGGGGTTAATAACTTTTATTAGTGTCGGGGAGCGGCAGATTAGGGGTTAATGACTTTCATTAGTGTCGGCGATGTCGGGGACGGCGTATTAGGAGTGTTTAGACTATGGGTTTATGTTAGGTTTGAACGTAATTTTCTTTTCCCTATAGACATCAATAGGGTTGCGTTACGGCGCTCTCCATTCCGCGATCGCAGGTGTTAGTTTTTTGTTTTTTTTAACACTTTCTCCCTATTGATGTCCATTGGGGAAAGCGTGCACGAGCACGTAAACTCAGCCCTTGGCTTTTGTGCGGTATGGAGCTTAACGCACCATA
Source organism: Bombina bombina (assembly GCF_027579735.1). Lineage (NCBI taxonomy): Eukaryota > Metazoa > Chordata > Amphibia > Anura > Bombinatoridae > Bombina > Bombina bombina. The sequence continues at coordinate 308,081,035 of NC_069505.1, read as the reverse complement.
ACGCACAGCACAAGGAGGTTTTTCAGTAACTCGTAATGACAGCGCTATGGAGAGTGCAAGAACGCAAATTTTTGGGCGTTATTTTCGCACCCTGTTTAGCGCAAAATTCGTAATCTAGGTGACTGTGAGATATATATCAAAAGTGAGTGTGTTCTGTTCATCCCATATATCCAGTGACCACTCACTGATGTGTATCTCCCATGAGTACATAATGTGGGTGGTCAATGAATGATGTTTATCTAGACTGAGTGGTCACTGTGCGAAGAAGAGGGTGATAGATAAGTAATGTGTTTGTGTATCAGAAGAGAGTGGTCATTGTGTCAGTGAGCGTTATCACATATCTTGTGCAACTGACTATGTATTTATCTTGATTTTGAAGTTCTGTTAATGTAAATATAGTATGTGTTTAATATCTGAAGTCAGTGGTTACTTAAGTGGGTATTACCATGTAGCTTGGAAATGTGTCTTTCAGATTATTCTTTGGTTTGGGAATTGGAGGAAACAACATTCTCATAATGTGGAATCTGGGGAGGAGAAAAAAAGATAAAAAAACAGTCAATCATTTATCCAGATTATTACCCTCTGATGAGTATAACATTATTATTACATTAGTAGTAATTAGTAATACAGATTATTAGATAGGGAGTAATGAGTAATACAGATTATTATGTAGGAGAACATTTATTATGTAGGAGAACATGAATTCTGCTGATTATTATGTAGGAGAAAATGAGAACTGCTGATTATTATGCAGCAGACAATAAGTTAAAGAGTTTATTATGTAGGAGAACATGAGTATCACTAATTATTATTTAGCAGGTAATGAGTACCACAGATTATTATGTAGGAGAACATGAGTGCTGCTGATTATTATGTAGCAGGCAATAAGTACAAGAGATTATTATGTAGGAGAACATGAGTATCACTGATTATTATGTAGCAGGCAATGAGCACCACAAATTATGTAGGAGACCAAGAGTACTGCTGATTACTATGTAGCAGGCAATGAGCACAACAGATTATTATGTAGGAGAACATGAGTAATGCTGAATATTATGCAGCAGGCAATGAGTACCACAGATTATTATGCAGGAGAACATGAGTACTACTGATTATTATGTAGCAGGCAATGAGTACCACAGATTATTATACAGAAGAACATGAGTACTGCTGATTGATATGTAGCAAGCAATGAGTACCACAGATTATTATGCAGGAGAACATGAGTACACACAACCAACCCCCCAAATAAAAACCTAATCTAAAAAACCTAAGCTCCCCATTGCCCTGAAAAGGGCATTTGGATGGGCATTGCCCTTAAAAGGGCATTTAGCTCTTTCTCCTTGCCCAAACCCTAGTCTGTAAAGAAGGGGGAGGGGAGTTTTGGAGAAGAGGGGCAGTACTGAAATGGTGTAGTTTCTAAAAGGAGGTCTAGTCTGGGTGGATTGCAAGCCAAGGAGACCATACCTCAAAATAAAAATCTGTTTTATCTAATACCCTATGATAATGGTCAGCACTTGTGTAAGGGATGGCGGTTTCTTTTTTTTCCATGCTCTAGCTATAGCTAACTTACGGCTAGATTTGGAGTTTTGTCGGTAACGACCCGAAAAACTAACGCCGGCTTTTTTCTGGCCGCACCATAAAAATAACTCTGGTATTGAGAGACCACATAAAGGCTGCGTTAGGCTCCAAAAAAGGAGCGTAGAGCATTTTTAACGCAGCTTCAACTCTCGATACCAGAGTTGCTTACGGACGCGGCCAGCCTCAAAAACGTGCTCGTGCACGATTCCCCCATAGGAAACAATGGGGCTGTTTGAGCTGATAAAAAACCAAACACCTGCAAAAAAGCCGCGTTCAGCTCCTAACGCAGCCCCATTGTTTGCTATGCGGTAACCCTTCCTACGTCTGCACTTAACACTCTAACATGTACCCTGAGTCTAAACACCCCTAACCTTACACTTATTAACCCCTAATCTGCCGCCCCCGCTATCGCTGACCCCTGCATATTATTATTAACCCCTAATCTGCCGCTCCGTAAACCGCCGCTACTTACATTATCCCTATGTACCCCTAATCTGCTGCCCTAACATCGCCGACCCCTATATTATATTTATTAACCCCTAATCTGCCCCCCACAACGTCGCCTCCACCTGCCTACACTTATTAACCCCTAATCTGCCGACCGGACCTGAGCGCTACTATAATAAAGTTATTAACCCCTAATTCGCCTCACTAACCCTATCATAAATAGTATTAACCCCTAATCTGCCCTCCCTAACATCGCCGACACCTAACTTCAAACATTAACCCCTAATCTGCTGACTGGAGCTCACTGCTATTCTAATAAATGTATTAACCCCTAAAGCTAAGTCTAACCCTAACACTAACACCCCCCTAAGTTAAATATAATTTAAATCTAACGAAATTAATTAACTCTTATTAAATAAATTATTCCTATTTAAAGCTAAATACTTACCTGTAAAATAAATCCTAATAGAGCTACAATATAAATTATAATTATATTATAGCTATTTTAGGATTTATATTTATTTTACAGGTAACTTTGTATTTATTTTAACCAGGTACAATAGCTATTAAATAGTTAAGAACTATTTAATAGCTAAAATAGTTAAAATAATTACAAATTTACCTGTAAAAGAAATCCTAACCTAAGTTACAATTAAACATAACACTAGACTATCAGTAAATTAATTAAATAAACTACCTACAATTACCTACAATTAACCTAACACTACACTATCAATAAATTAATTAAATACAATTGCTACAAATAAATACAATTAAATAAACTAGCTAAAGTACAAAAAATAAAAAAGAACTAAGTTACAAAAAATAAAAAAATATTTACAAACATAAGAAAAATATTACAACAATTTTAAACTAATTACACCTACTCTAAGCCCCCTAATAAAATAACAAAGCCCCCCAAAATAAAAAAATGCCCTACCCTATTCTAAATTACTAAAGTTCAAAGCTCTTTTACCTTACTAGCCCTGAACAGGGCCCTTTGCGGGGCATGCCCAAAGAAATACAGCTCTTTTGCCTGTAAAAAAAAAACATACAATACCCAAGCCCCCCAACATTACAACCCACCACCCACATACCCCTAATCTAACCCAACCCCCCCTTAAATAAACCTAACACTAAGCCCCTGAAGATCATCCTACCTTGTCTTCACCTCACCGGGTATCACACCGATCCGTCCAGAAGAGCTCCTCCGATGTCCTGATCCAAGCCCAAGCGGGGGGCTGAAGAGGTCCATGATCCGGCTGAAGTCTTCATCCAAGCGGGGCAGAAGAGGTCTTCCATCCGATTGAAGTCTTCATCCAAGCGGCATCCATCCGGAGCGAAGCGGCAGCATCCTGAAGACCTCCACCGCGGAACATCCATCCTGGCCGACGACTGAACGACGAATGACGGTTCCTTTAAATGACGTCATCCAAGATGGCGTCCCTCGAATTCCGATTGGCTGATAGGATTCTATCAGCCAATCGGAATTAAGGTAGGAATATTCTGATTGGCTGATGGAATCAGCCAATCAGAATCAAGTTCAATCCGATTGGCTGATCCAATCAGCCAATCAGATTGAGCTTGCATTCTATTGGCTGATCGGAACAGCCAATAGAATGCAAACTCAATCTGATTGGCTGATCGGATCAGCCAATCGGATTGAACTTGATTCTGATTGGCTGATTCCATCAGCCAATCAGAATATTCCTACCTTAATTCCGATTGGCTGATAGAATCCTATCAGCCAATCGGAATTCGAGGGACGCCATCTTGGATGACGTCATTTAAAGGAACAGTCATTCGTCGTTCAGTCGTCGGCCAGGATGGATGTTCCGCGGTGGAGGTCTTCAGGATGCTGCCGCTTCGCTCCGGATGGATGCCGCTTGGATGAAGACTTCAATCGGATGGAAGACCTCTTCTGCCCCGCTTGGATGAAGACTTCAGCCGGATCATGGACCTCTTCAGCCCCCCGCTTGGGCTTGGATCAGGACATCGGAGGAGCTCTTCTGGACGGATCGGTGTGATACCCGGTGAGGTGAAGACAAGGTAGGATGATCTTCAGGGGCTTACTGTTAGGTTTATTTAAGGGGGGTTTGGGTTAGATTAGGGGTATGTGGGTGGTGGGTTGTAATGTTGGGGGGCTTGGGTATTGTATGGTTTTTTTTACAGGCAAAAGAGCTGTATTTCTTGGGGCATGCCCCGCAAAGGGCCCTGTTCAGGGCTGGTAAGGTAAAAGAGCTTTGAACTTTAGTAATTTAGAATAGGGTAGGGCATTTTTTTTATTTTGGGGGGCTTTGTTATTTTATTAGGGGGCTTAGAGTAGGTGTAATTAGTTTAAAATTGTTGTAATATTTTTCTTATGTTTGTAAATATTTTTTTATTTTTTGTAACTTAGTTCTTTTTTATTTTTTGTACTTTAGTTAGTTTATTTAATTGTATTTATTTGTAGCAATTGTATTTAATTAATTTATTGATAGTGTAGTGTTAGGTTAATTGTAGGTAATTGTAGGTAGTTTATTTAATTAATTTATTGATAGTCTAGTGTTAGGTTTAATTGTAACTTAGGTTAGGATTTCTTTTACAGGTAAATTTGTAATTATTTTAACTATTTTAGCTATTAAATAGTTCTTAACTATTTAATAGCTATTGTACCTGGTTAAAATAAATACAAAGTTACCTGTAAAATAAATATAAATCCTAAAATAGCTATAATATAATTATAATTTATATTGTAGCTATATTAGGGTTTATTTTACAGGTAAGTATTTAGCTTTAAATAGGAATAATTTATTTAATAAGAGTTAATTAATTTCTTTAGATTTAAATTATATTTAATTTAGGAGGGTGTTAGTGTTAGGGTTAGACTTAGCTTTAGGGGTTAATACATTTATTAGAATAGCGGTGAGCTCCGGTCGGCAGATTAGGGGTTAATAATTGAAGTTAGGTGTCGGCGATGTTAGGGAGGGCAGATTAGGGGTTAATACTATTTATTATAGGGTTAGTGAGGCGGATTAGGGGTTAATAACTTTATTATAGTAGCGCTCAGGTCCGGTCAGCAGATTAGGGGTTAATAAGTGTAGGCAGGTGGAGGCGACGTTGAGGGGGGCAGATTAGGGGTTAATAAATATAATATAGGGGTCGGCGGTGTTAGGGGCAGCAGATTAGGGGTACATAAGGATAACGTAGGTGGCGGTGCTTTGCGGTCGGCAGATTAGGGGTTAATAAGTGTAGGTAGGTGGAGGCGACGTTGTGGGGGGCAGGTTAGGGGTTAATAAATATAATATAGGGGTCGGCGGTGTTAGGGGCAGCAGATTAGGGGTACATAAGGATAACGTAGGTGGCGGCGCTTTGCGGTCGGCAGATTAGGGGTTAATAAGTGTAGGTAGGTGGAGGCGACATTGTGGGGAGCAGGTTAGGGGTAATAAATATAATACAGGGGTCGGGGGTGTTAGGGGCAGCAGATTAGGGGTACATAAGGATAACGTAGGTGGCGGTCGGCAGATTAGGGGTTAAAAAAATTATTCGAGTGTCGGCGATGTGGGGGGACCTCGGTTTAGGGGTACATAGGTAGTTTATGGGTGTTAGTGTACTTTAGAGTACAGTAGTTAAGAGCTTTATAAACCGGCGTTAGCCCAGAAAGCTCTTAACTACTGACTTTTTTCCTGCGGCTGGAGTTTTGTCGTTAGATGTCTAACGCTCACTTCAGAAACGACTCTAAATACCGGAGTTAGAAAGATCCCATTGAAAAGATAGGATACGCAATTTACGTAAGGGGATCTGCGGTATGGAAAAGTCGCGGATGAAAAGTGAGCGTTAGACCCTATTTTGAGTGACTCCAAATACCGGCGGTAGCCTAAAACCAGCGTTAGGAGCCTCTAACGCTGGTTTTCACGGCTAACGCCAAACTCCAAATCTAGGTCTTAGTTGCCATAAAAATATATATTGTCAGTGCTTCTATGGTGTTGTCTAAGTTATGGATTTGCATATGAAGGAGGGCGACCTCTGGAAGAAAGGGAGGTTTAATGTTGAGGGTGTTTAGAGTGTGAAAAAGTTCTCTCCAAAGTGGTTGTATTTTAGGACAGGACCATCAGATATACAAAGGCGTACCCATGTGTCCACAGAGTCTCCAGCACATGGGGGAGTGTGAGCTGTAGATTTTATGTAGTGTGGTCGGGACGAGGTACCATCTTACAATGAGTTTATAGAACAATTCCCACAAGGTGACACAGTGTAAAAGTTTTTTAGTTATCAAGATTCCTTTATGCCAGGTAGTAGTATCTACTACAAAGCCTATCTCCCTCTCCCATGGGGGGGCTTTTTTTATTTTGATAGGGCTATTAGATTAGGTGTAATTAGTTTAAATTTCTGTAATTTGTTTATTATTTTCTGTAATTTAGTGTTTGGTTTTTTTTGTACTTTAGATAATTGTATATAATTTAGTTAATTGTATGTAATTTATTTAATTGTATTTAATTGGAGTGTAGTGTTAGGTGTTATTGTAACTTAGGTTAGGTTTTATTTTACAGGTACTTTTGTATTTATTTTAGCTAGGTAGTTATCAAATAGTTAATAACTATTTAGTAACTATTCTACCTAGTTAAAATAAACACAAACTTGCCTGTAAAATAAAAATAAACCCTAAGATGGCTACAATGTAACTATTAGTTATATTGTAGCTAGCTTAGGGTTTATTTTATAGGTAAGTATTTAGTTTTAAATAGGTATAATGTAGTTAATGATAGTAATTTTATTTATATTTATTTAAATTAGATTTGTTAGGGGGTGTTAGGGTTAGACTAAGGTTTAGGGGTTAATAAACTGAATATAGTGGCAGCGACGTTGGGGACGGCAGATTAGGGGTTAATAACATAATGTAGATGGCGGCAGTGTAGGGGGGGCAGATTAGGGGTTAATAACATAATGTAGGTTGCGGCGGTGTTGGGGGTGGCAGCTTAGGGGTTAATAAGTATAATGTAGGTGGCGGCGGTGGCGGGGGTGGCAGATTAGGGGTGTTTAGACTCGGGGTATATGTTAGGGTGTTAGGTGTAAACATAACTTTTATTCTCCCATAGGCATAAATGGGATATGGGGCAGCAGCAAACATGAGCTTTCAGTGCCTTCAGACTCCCATTGATTCCTATGGCATCCGCCGGATTGAAAACCAGGTACGCAGGGCCGGAATTGTGCCGAGCGTACCTGCTAGAAATGTGTTAACTTTCAAAGTAGTCAGATAGTGTCAAATTTGCATTCGGAACATCTGTAATGACGTATGCATCGATCTGTGTCAGACTGAGACCGGCGGATCGTATGTTACGTCACAAAATTCTACTTTTGCCGGTCTGTAGGGTTTGATAAACAAGGGGAATCAGGCTCGCCACAATTACGTTGCGGAATTCCAGCGTATTTGCGGTTGACGGCTTGATAAATAGGCCCCAATGGGTACCACAGATTATTAGGTAGTTGACAGTGATTACCAAAATCTATGAAAAAAAATAAGAGGAGTAAAAAAAGTTATTGCAAACAACTAATCCTAAAAGATTGAACCATCCCACTTAATTTATATTGTGTGCAATATGAAATGGACTTGTAGTGTTGATAGTTACTAGGCATGGGCAAAAATTCTCTCCAGTTAGTTCTTGGCCTCCAAGGTGAGAGGTTGAGTGAAGAGCTCTGCCATCAAGAGTTTGTTATTTACTAACATATTGGGAGCTCAGACCGTTTCTGCCTCTTTCAGTTTTCACTAGAAGATTGGAAATGACTACTGAAACAGGGGTTGAAGATGACTTATATGGCAATATCAAAACCCTCAAGAGTAAATCTCTCAGCAATAACTGCCATTTGGCATCCCGAGGACTCTGTCCCTCAGCCTACACCAAAAGGGTTAAAGGTCTATCCACTAATATCCTCTGCAGTATTTATACTTGCACTGGATGGTTTCTCTACTGCATCAGAGTTTCTGTGAGGGAGAAAGGCCTCAGCAAGCTCATAAGATCTGTGGAAAGGTTCTGCAGTCAAGGTGACTCAGACACCACATATAACCCCATTCACTATCAATGGTATCCTATTTCATAGATACCATATAGTCTTGGGGTTTCCAGCCCTTACACTTGGTACTTGCTTAAAACAAAACAAAAATTGGGCTCTATTATATTTTTTTACCCCAGAAATGTATTTTTCAATTGTTTTTGGAAATATGTTACTGTCTCTTTAGGAGAACCGTTAATTGCTCTATGGTTAGGTTGGGGATTAGTTAGAAATTATCTCCATAAAGTTTTTTAGTTTTTATTTTCAAATTTGTGTTTTTTGAATATTTTGTTATGGCGGTTAATACAGCCCCTATCTTCCTCTCCACCGCTCTTAAAACAACTAAATGTTTCTCACCTTTTAGGCTTTTTCTCATCTAAAATCCTGGATTTTAACTGTCGTGAGTACCCCCATAAGAGCTGCTAAGTGGGTGGGAAATGTTCACATAAAATTTTATTGGTTTAAAAAAAAATTGAGGTCTACTTTCCTACCTTATAAAGGTTTGATAGGTGTATTTATAGGACTGCTACTTGTATTATTGTCATTAATACAATTGTTTTTTCTGTTATGTACATTTAGGGCCAGATTACTAGTGGAGAGAAAAATATCGCTTACTCAATATTTGCTCTCCACTCAGTAATATCAGTGCACCCAAATGTGTGCTGGTAATACAAGTTAAACGCAATGCGAACGCAACCTTGTGTTTGCTTTGCAGGGAAGCTTTGCGCTCACGAGAGCGCACTTGCATAGGCTCCAATGGGAGCCTCATTCTCATGCTGTGAGACACGGCTGAGATCCTAGTGCAGCAAAGGAGGTAAGTTGCGCAGCGATAGGCAGCAAAATTTTAATATATATGTATATGAATATATACATATATATTTATGTGTTTATATGTGTATATACACATAAATATATAGGTCTATAAACATATACATAAATATATACACCGCAACGTAAAGGTACTTGCCACTTTTTACTAACATCTCAGACCCGCTCACTTTAAGCCCTAGAAACTGCTTTATTCAGTTATTATTTTAAAAAATAAAAATGCTACTCTTTTTTTTATTTATGAAAACAACTCTACACTTAATTTTGGGGGATATTTTTAAAGTTAACCAGAGGTCTGACCTCTGGTTAATTTTTGGAGTGCTAATTGCTACCGCAAGCTCGTTATTTATCGTTTGCCTGTAAACAGGCGAATTTGTCCATTTACAGCCATTGCGATAAATTAGCGCTCCACTTGTAATCTAGCCTTTAATCTGTACTTTAGTATTTCAGTTTTGCTTATATATACCCCAATAAATATGTTTGACTCATTAGAGGGAACATCCAGGGAGTTTAATACAGCTCAGGATTCAAATGCAGGAGCTGAGCCTTTAGCTCTGTTACCACCTACTTTACAGTGCTCTGAGGGAGAAATCTCCTCATATGACCTTGAACTAGTAACTGAAACAGAGCTTGTTCCACTTTCAGATTTAGGGAAAGATTTAACAAGTTCCAGGCAGACATGATTCGCTATAGCAAATCATGTCTGCTCGACATCGCTAAATGCTGACAGCATACGCTTTTGGTATTTATCATTGCACAAGCATTTCTAGTGAAATGCTTGTGCAATGCTGCCCCCTGCACATTTGCGGCCAATCAGCCGCTAGCAGGGGGTGTCAATCATCCCGATCAGATCAGGATGATTTAAGGTCGCCACCTAAAAGGATCCGCTGCTTGTTAAATCTACCCCCTTGAGTGGATCATATCCGTTTCATTCTACAGGAAGTTCTGAATAGCCTAGAAATGTCAGAACAGAATCCAGAAATTTAAATCCTGTAAATAAGTTAAACCAGATTTTCAAAGCTCCGCCAAAGGCTCTGAAGGCATTTGAAGCTCCTGACTTGGTGACGGATTATATTGCTAAGGAATGAAAAAAACTGGCATTCCTTTTACTCCTTTTAACAGATTCAAGAGGTTGTATCCTCTTACTGAAAATAATCTGTCTTGGAGGTGGTTCCTAAAGTAGACAGAACTATTTAAACTCTAACAAAACAAAACTATTATAGTATATAGCTTAGACCAGCAATCGCAGTCACTTCCTCTTGGTGTGATTCTCTTTCTTAGACGCTTCCCGAACAGTCATTTGAAGATGTCCGTAACTGCATTAAAGTATTATTTTATTTGCAATGCAATTTTTGACATTATTAAAATTTATTTTAAAAATATGTCCATTACTATCCTGTTAAGGAGAGTCTTATGGCTTAAATCCTGGTCTGCTGATATGGTCTCTAAAAATAGACTTCTGTCAATTCCCTTTGAGGGTAAATTGCTTTTTGGATCTGAATTAAGATTGTTACTGGAGGTATAGGAGTTTTCCTTCCTCAAGACAAGAAGGGAAGATATAAACAAACTAATCATTTTCGTACCTTTCGCTCTGCCAGAGATCAGAAACCTTATTTATTATTTCCCAGGGTTAATGCATAGGATTTCGCACCATGCCTCCCTGGGAACGGTTTCATCTGTCTCACCAACCAGTCCCAGTCTCTCAACAGGGGAGCGGTTTTATTCCAACCTCCTTATTGTTCCAAAAAAGGAAAAACTCATATTATCCCATTCTTGATCTAAAGTCCCTGAACAAATTTGTCAGAGTTCCTTCTTTCAAGATGGAGACAATCCGAACTATTTTGCCCCTGGTACAAAAAGGTCAATATATAACAACTATAGATTTGAAGGATGCTTATCTACACATCCCAATTCACAAAGACCATTTCCAGTTTTTAAGGTTTACTAGTTTGTGGCTCTACCTTTTGTCTTAGCCATTGCCCTCACATCTTTACAAAGGTTTTAGGAGTTCTGTTGGCAATAATCAGAACACAGGGATCTCTATTGCTCCTTATTTGGATGACATCTTGATCCAGGCCCCGTCCTTTTCCCTGGCATCCTCTCATACCCAGAGGGTAATTTCCTTCCTTCAGGCTCATGGATGGAACATCAATATTCCCAAGGGTTCTTTAATCCCAACTACAGAGTAGTCTTTCTGGGGTTGATAATAGACTCTGTTCAAATGTGTTTGTTTATCACAGACACTCGCAAACACAAACTGCAAAAAGTCTGTTGGTCTCTACAGATGATTTATTCCCCATCTGTAGCACAGTGTATGGAAGTAGTGGTTTTATGGTAGCGGCTTCAGACGCAGTACCATTTTCTCGTTTTCATTTTCGTCCCCTTCAGCTATCCATGCTTCATCAGTGGTCAAAGGATTACTTTCATCTAGAGCAGAAAATATAGCTCAGTTCCTGTGATGGAGCATAACATTTCTGTTCAAGTAGTGGAATTATTGCTTACATTCTTTCCTATACATCTTCCATGTTTTTCAATGCGCAAGCGATAACAGTTAATACCTGGTTTTCAAAAGCATTATAAGAGAAAGTGGTATTTAAAATAACCAACAACTTGTAATAGAAGCTAAATAATTGTTCTTCTGCTGCTTCCCATTTAAAAAAAAATATAAAATAACTGGGTACACTAAATTAATGATTAAACATTTTAACTTATACCTCCCAACATTTGTTGCTGAGTATCAAGGTCACAGGATGTTGATAAAGATGCTTCACCATTTTGAGAGGGGAGCTATGTTGGAAGGGGAAGGATCATTGGTGGTTAGTGGGGGGGGGGGGTTGTGGGTGTGTGGGCAGTTTGTTGGTGTTTCTTGGTGTTCTTTAAGTGGGACTAATGGGAATTCTGCAAATAGGGACATATGGCTGTCTCAAAGGGACAGAGCTCAGAGTTAGGGACTGTTTCTCTTAAATAGGGACAGTTGGGAGGTGTGTGAAAACAACTTTGTGCAAGGCAGAGCACAAAATAATATGCGTTGCATTATCAATTTTGCTTGACTTCTGGCCTTCCAGAGTGGAAATACACTACTGGTCCAGAGCTGAACACAGGCCACGAGACAGACAATCACAAGCAAACTATATGTGTGTTGTTACCAATCACCATCCTGTGTCAAGCTCAGGAGTCGAAGTATATTGCTACTCTATAGCTATATTGAATTATTTGTTTACCCCCTTCACACAATTTAAACACTAAGCTATAGGTAAACAACAGTGCAATAGAACATGCTCTACTGTATTAAAGCATTTTATTGTAGTTGTGTGCCCTTTCCTTTCAAAATATTGGTGAATTAAGGGCTAGATTACAAGTAGAGCGATAAATATCGTTTGCGTGCAAGTGCTGTTATTACAAGTAAAATCTCAATGCGAACGCAAGCTTGCATTCACATTGCTAGGAAACATTGCGCTCACAAGAGCACACTTCCATACGCTCCTATGGGAGTCTCGTTCTGATGCTGTCAGAGATGGCATCAGAACCTCGCAAAGCAAAGAGTGTAAGTAGCGCAGCGATGGGCAGCATTTTTAAATATATACAGTATGTATATGACGTTATGCATATATATTTCTCTTGTAAGGTGTATCCAGTCCATGGATCATCCATTACTTGTGGGATATTCTCCTTCCCAACAGGAAGCTTCAAGAGGATCACCCACAGCAGAGCTGTCTATATAGCTCCTCCCCTAACTGCCACTACCAGTCATTCTCTTGCAGCTCTCAACAAGATAGGAAGTAGCTAGAGAGATGTGGTGAATTTATGTAGTTTATCTTCAATCAAAAGTTTATTATTTTCAAATGGTACCGGAGTTGTACTGTTTTAGCCTCAGGCAGAAAGTTGAAGAAGAGTCTGCCTGTGTTTTTTGATGATCTTAGCAGGTTGTAACTAAGATCCATTGCTGTTCTCACACATAACTGAAGAGATGAGGTAACATCAGCTGGGGGAATGGCGTGCAGGGTCTCCTGCTATGAGGTATGTGCAGTTTAAATTTTTCTAGAGAAATGAATATGCTAGAAAATGCTGTTAATACCGGATTTATTTAAGGTAAGCCTGATTACAGTGATTTAATAACAACTAGTATCATGCTTGCTGTAAAAGGTAATATTCTTATTACTTTCTCACATTACTGAAAATAAGATAATGTTTGCTGGAAGTGTTTAAACGTTTTTTTTCTACATATTGGTGATAAAACTTTATTGGGGCCCAGTTTTTTTCCACATGGCTGGCTAGATTTTGCCTAGGGATAGTTTTTTATGGCCCTCTCACTGTGAGTACAGGTTGGGAGGGGCCTAATTTCAGGCCTAAATCGTGCAGTAGTTTTTGCAGCTTGAGACTTCCAGCTTCCCTGAAGGAGTCCCCTGAACACTTAGGACCGCTACAAAGGGTTTTTGTGCCTTCAAAAGTCGTTGTATGGGCAGGTAGGGCCACAGCAGAGCTGTGGCAGTTTGTTGTGACTGTTAAAAAACGTTTATATAGTTTTTTTGATCCGGTTTTGAAACTAAGGGGTTAATCATCCATTTGCAAGTGTGTGCAATGCTCTGTTTGTCTATTATACACACTGTAAAAATTTAGTAAGATTTACTGCTTTTTATCACTGTTTTTCAATTTCTGACAAAATTTGTTTCTCTTAAAGGCACAGTACCCTTTTTATTTTTTGCTTGTTTACATTTATCAAAGTGTTTTCCAAGCTTGCTGGTCTCATTGCTAGTCTGTTTAAACATGTCTGACATAGAGGAAACTCCTTGTTCATTATGTTTAGAAGCCATTGTGGAACCCCCTCTTAGAATGTGTACCAAATGTACTGATTTTACTTTAAGTTATAAAGATCATATTCTGTCTTTAAAAGATTTATCACCAGAGGAAATTGACAAGGGGGAAGTTATGCCGACTAACTCGCCCCATGTGTCAGAACCTTTGACTCCCGCTCAAGGGACTCCCGCTCAAGTGGCGCCAAGTACATCTAGTGCACCCATGGCGTTTACTTTACAAGACATGGCGGCAGTTATGGATCATACCCTTACAGCGGTATTGTCCAAACTACCAGGGTTACAAGGAAAGCGAGACAGCTCTGGGACTAGAAAAAATACAGAGCTCTCTGACGCTTTAGTAGCTATGTCTGATATCCCCTCACAATATGCAGAAGTTGAGGCAGGAGAGCTTCTTTCTGTGGGTGATTTTTTTGACTCAGGGAAGATGCTTCAACCTGATTCTGATATGTCTACATTTAAATTTAAGCTTGAACACGTCCGCGTGTTGCTCAGGGAGGTTTTAGCTACTCTGGATGACTGTGACACCATTATAGTGCCAGAGAAATTGTGTAAATTGGATAAATACTATGCAGTGCCTGTTTACACTGATGTTTTTCCAATACCTAAAAGGTTTTCAGAAATTATTACTAAGGAATGGGATAGACCCGTTCTCTCCCCCTCCTATTTTTAAGAAAATGTTTCCAATAGATGCCGCTACACGGGACTTATGGCAAATGGTCCCTAAGGTGGAGGGAGCAGTTTCTACCCTAGCTAAGCGTACAACTATTCCCGTCGAGGACAGTTGTGCTTTCCTAGATCCAATGGATAAAAAGTTAGAGGGTTACCTTAAGAAAATGTTTATTCAACAAGGTTTTATTCTCCAGCCTCTTGCATGCATTGCCCCGGTCACTGCTGCTGCGGCCTTCTGGTTTGAGTCTCTGGAAGAGGCCTTACAGGTAGAAACTCCATTGGATGATATACTTGACAAGCTTAAAGCGCTTAAGCTAGCCAATTCATTTGTTTCTGACGCCGTTGTTCATTTAACCAAACTAACGGCTAAGAACTCAGGTTTTGCTATACAGGCGCGTAGGGAGCTATGGCTTAAATCCTGGTCAGCTGACGTTACTTCAAAGTCTAAGCTTCTCAACATTCCCTTCAAGGGGCAGACCCTATTCGGGCCTGGACTGAAGGAGATCATTTCTGATATTACTGGAGGAAAAGGTCATGCCCTTCCTCAGGATAGGTCTAATAAATTAAGGACCAAACAAACTAATTTTCGTGCCTTTCGAAACTTTAAGACGAGCGCGGCATCAACTCCCTCTAATGCAAAACAAGAGGGAAATTTTGCCCAGTCCAAGCCGGTCTGGAGACCTAACCAGGCTTGAAACAAAGGTAAGCAGGCCAAGAAGCCTGCTGCTGCCTCTAAGACAGCATGAAAGATCAGCCCCCGATCCGGTAACGGATCTAGTAGGGGGCAGACTTTCTCTCTTTGCCCAGGCTTGGGCAAGAGATGTCCAGGATCCCTGGGCATTGGAAATTGTGTCCCAGGGATATCTTCTGGACTTCAAAGCTTCTTCCCCAAAAGGAAGATTTCACCTCTCACAATTATCTGCAGACCAGATAAAGAGAGAGGCATTCTTACATTGTGTTCAAGACCTCCTAGTTATGGGAGTGATCCACCCAGGTCCAAAGGAGGAACAGGGGCAAGGCTTCTATTCAAATCTCTTTGTGGTTCCCAAGAAAGAGGGAACCTTCAGACCAATCTTAGATCTCAAGATCCAAAACAAATTTCTCAGGGTCCCATCTTTCAAGATGGAGACTATTCGAACCATCCTACCTATGATCCAGGAGGGTCAATACATGACTACCGTGGACTTAAAGGATGCTTATCTTCACATTCCGATACACAAAGATCATCATCGGTTTCTCAGGTTAGCCTTCCTAGACAGGCATTACCAGTTTGTGGCTCTTCCCTTTGGGTTAGCTATGGCACCAAGAATCTTTACGAAGGTTCTGGGGTCACTTCTGGCGGTCCTAAGGCCGCGGGGCATAGCAGTAGCCCCTTACTTAGACGACATTCTGATACAGGCGTCGAATTTCCAAATTGCCAAGTCCCATACGGACATTGTTCTGGCATTCCTGAGGTCTCATGGGTGGAAAGTGAATGAAAAGAAGAGTTCTCTATCCCCTCTCACAAGAGTTTCCTTCCTGGGAACTCTGATAGATTCTGTAGAAATGAAGATTTACCTGACAGAGGCCAGGTTGTCAAAACTTCTAAATTCCTGCCGTGTTCTTTATTCTACTTCTCGCCCTTCAGTGGCTCAGTGTATGGAAGTAATCCGCTTAATGGTAGCGGCAATTGACATAGTGCCGTTTGCCCGCCTACATCTCAGACCGCTGCAACTCTGCATGCTCAGTCAGTGGAATGGGGATTACACGGATTTGTCCCCTCTACTAAATCTGGATCAAGAGACCAGGGATTCTCTTCTCTGGTGGCTATCTCGGGTCCATCTGTCCAAAGGTATGACCTTCCGCAGGCCAGATTGGACAATAGTAACAACAGATGCCAGCCTTCTGGGCTTGGGTGCAGTCTGGAATTCCCTGAAGGCTCATGGATCGTGGACTCAGGAGGAAGCACTCCTTCCTATAAACATTCTGTAACTAAGAGCGATATTCAATGCTCTTCAGGCTTGGCCTCAGCAAGCTGCGGTCAGGTTCATCAGATTTCAGTCGGACAACATCAAGACTGTAGCTTACATCAACCATCAAGGGGGAACAAGAAGTTCCCTAGCAATGTTGGAGGTTTCAAAGATAATTCGATGGGCAGAGATTCACTCTTGCCATCTATCAGCTATCCATATCCCAGGAGTAGAGAACTGGGAGGCGGATTTTCTAAGTCGACAGACTTTTCATCCGGGGGAGTGGGAGCTCCATCTGGAGGTATTTGCACAGTTGATTCAACTTTGGGGCAAACCAGAACTGGATCTCATGGCATCTCGTCAGAACGCCAAGCTTCCTTGTTACGGTTCCAGGTCCAGGGATCCCAAGGCAGCACTGATAGATGCTCTAGCAGTGCCTTGGTCCTTCAACCTGGCTTATGTGTTTCCACTGTTTCCTCTGCTCCCTCGTCTGATTGCCAAGATCAAACAGGAGAGAACTTTGGTGATTTTGATAGCACCTGCGTGGCCTTGCAGGACTTGGTATGCAGATCTGGTGGACATGTCATCCTCTCCACCATGGACTCTACCTCTGAGACAGGACCTTCTACTTCAGGGTCCTTTCAACCATCCAAATCTAATTTTTCTGCGTCTGACTGCTTGGAGATTGAACACTTGATTTTATCAAAGCGTGGTTTCTCCGAGTCGGTCATTGATACCTTAATACAGGCGCGAAAGCCTGTCACCAGGAAAATCTATCATAAGATATGGTGTAAATATCTTCATTGGTGTGAATCCAAGGGTTGCTCATGGAGTAAAGTCAGGATTCCTAGGATATTATCTTTTCTCCAAGAAGGATTGGAGAAGGGTTTATCAGCTAGTTCCTTAAAGGGACAGATTTCTGCTCTGTCTATTCTTTTGCACAAATGTCTGGCTGAGGTTCCAGATGTTCAGGCATTTTGTCAGCCTCTGGTTAGAATCAAGCCTGTTTTTAAACCTTTTGTCCGCCATGGAGTTTAAATTTAGTTCTTAAAGTTCTTCAAGGGGTTCTGTTTGAACCTTTGCATTCCATAGATATTAAGCTCTTATCTTGGAAAGTTCTGTTTTTAGTAGCTATCTACTCGGCTCGAAGAGTTTCGGAGTTATCTGCTTTACAATGTGATTACCCTTATCTCATTTTCCATGCAGATAAGGTAGTGTTACGTACCAAACCTGGTTTTCTGCCTAAGGTGGTATATAATAAAAATATCAATCAGGGGGGGGCGGAGCCAACTGCCGAGCCAGCTAGACGTGTATGCTTGTAGCTCCAGGCTCATAGATAACATTTACTAATTTATTTAGCGTGTACAGAGCCCAAACTTGTTCTAAATTACTCTAAAAGATTAAAGCTACCTGTAATATTTTACTAGGGGCCGAAGCTAACTTAATCAAGGAGCGCAACGCTGAAACTTATCTTTACGCTACCCCACACAGGCGTACCGGCTGGAGCCTATATCTCAACAATATGGAAGCCCTTACAGTTTGGGAACAACGTACCCAGCAAAGCTTAGATCAACACTTTCGAAGCATGAAAGAGGACCTGATGTCATTGTTGCTAGCGCTCACTCCGCAGGGAACCCACACGGAGGAGGCCGTAGATCCGACACAACTCGCCGAGGCTAATAAGACAACAGCTGAGCTTGTGCGGGGGATCACCTCTGGCAGTGACATGCCGCACTCTGAACTTTGCGAGATGGATCGTCTACTGCCTTTTCCCTCTTCGCAGCCCATCCAGGTGAAGCCGGAACCCGGTGAGAATATCACTGCGACAGCAGTGTGCACACTTGTTATGCCGCCATCTTGGGCCTTACATACTCACCCCCCTCCTCTTGGGGCCGCTGCCTCTGTCCCGGGAAACCACTTCTATGGAGCTATAATCACACCGACATCGTTAGCGCTGCAGAGCTTGTTCAAAATTACTCCGTTAGCAGACACATTCCCAGACACCGGTTCCGGCTTCTTATCGAGATATCTCCAGTCTCTCTGGTTATCAATTCCCCAAATTCTAGGATCAGGGTCTTTATGGCCCTACTGGAACCTGAGAAAATTTTGGGCAACGACTCATGATTCCAGTGACATTATTTTCAAGCTCTCAGGAACTTGTTGTGCCTTCCTGTTACTTCAAACCTCCCTGAGACTTTCTCATCCAATATGGACTTCCTATGTAAGGTCCTCTGTTTATCAGTTTATGCCTTATAATGTTGGTTAAGCATGTCACAAAATCTTGCAACTTGGGTCACTCTGCCTTATGGCTTCAATTTCTTTATAATGTTTGCTCCGCCATCTTTCATGATTAGATCTTTTGCCTATGTGTTTCAACGGTTATGTTTTTGTGTCACTTGCAGGGAGCACATTTATTCTCTTGCTGCTAACTCATATATTTATAGATTGTAGTCTCTACTGTATATATAAGCCATGAAAGTTACTGATTAATATAAGTATTCTGCTGATGAAACTCCTATTACAGGTGAAAGTTGTGTAGCTCAACTTAGTATATTATCACATTTTATAGCCCACACGGATGTATACCTGTAGATGTTTATGTTATGATAATGATCCTATGATTAGAGACTCTGTATACTGAAATTCTGACTTACAATCCTCTCACTTGGAGCCGAGCTTTAATATTATCTGCAGATAAAGAGACTAGATTCATATTCTATTTAATCTTACACTTATGTTTGCTAAACCTTTTGCTATCACCAGATATGCTATATCCGTTAAAATGTAGAATGAGCCGCACTATATAGTTCATTTCTCCTCCTCAGAAGGGCACATGATTAAGTGTTAGCAAGGCATGAAAAGATATATTTAGGAGGACTCGCTCAGACGGTATTTAATTGCACTCTCTCTCACATGAAGCTTTGGCCTGAAGTTAGCTGCAGTACCTCCTTTTATTTATATCTGAATAGTATATGGTGCTACCTCTCTTAGTAGAGGAGACTTTACGAAGTTATTAACAGGACAATCCACCCACTTTTACTGGGCCCCTCTCCTCCCTTTCCCGCCGGTATCTATTGCCTGCGGGTCATATCCCTCCTCCTTTTCCCACCCTGCCTATAGGTGGCACTCCCCCAGGAGAGGGGCTCATACCGAAGCCCTTCATGCTTCATATATTTTAATAATCCCCCTCACACATAACTTGGGCAACAGATAAGCTAACCCCTTTATTTTAGTCTGTCCCCATCCAGCTTTACTGAGATTTACTCTCCCATTCCTAGCAAACTCTATTACTTCAGTGGATGACCTCCTCATCCTTCATCCCACCTCATAGTATTCAATCTCACTTTATGTCATAATAAGACACTGCTGGGCTGTGTTAACTGGGAAAGCACGGCTCAGCATAACAGATAAATTAATGATCTTGGTTTGGGACATGTATGCAGTAACTCATAGTAGTTATAGTGTTGGAGAAATCTGTCTATGTGGGTGCTCTATTTATATTTATCTATGAGGTACAAAACCCTACTCTCTTTGGTTCGTAGGCTCATCACTTGTTACCATATAGTTTAATAAGCTTGACTCATGTCCATATCACAGGGCCTCAAATTGTACCTGCCTCGGTTCCAGGTGAAACCACCCTTTCTATTTTATCATTAGTCTATTTAGTAACTTAGATTCACACATATTTTATAGTATGCATACTACTTCTCTATAATATATATGCCATGGTTATATTCATCCTCCTTCTGTTAGTTCCCTGCCTCATAGAGTTAAATAGCATTGTAGTCTACACCCTTATAACGTTTTGATTGGCTCCGCCCTCCCATCTCCCCTCTATTTTGAGCGGCTTTGGCCCGCTGCTTCCCCCCCCCCGTTTATACAGGCCTACGGGAGGCCTGATAACAGCCAACTCCCTACCTCTTACCCTTATTTAACTGCTAGAACACCTTTATTGTAGAGTGGGGACCATTAGTTCTCAGTTATAAAAAAAAAAAAAAGAGGCTTCATTTATGCATGTTCCAGTCACACATGTTGTTTATTTACAATTTTACATTTCAGGTTAAAGATCACAATGCTGGTACTATAACTTATGTTACCCTTACTCTTCTGTTTTTGAACCAATTAAGGATGTCATGTCACCGATCCCAGCTTCCATACAAGTAAAGCACTATTATGGATTGGACACTGAGATATCAAAAGCTACATTAGTGCACCAACGGTTTAATCCTTGTTTACTCTCGATATGTGAACTGCATAAGTTTCTTTGTTTTATCTCTGTGTATACGATATTGTGCCTGGATATATTCTTTGTGTTGTTTATATTCAATGCCTCAAATAAAAAATTATTTAAAAAAAAAAAAATATATATCAATCAGGAGATTGTTGTTCCGTCACTGTGTCCTAATCCTTCTTCAAAGAAGGAACGTCTATTACACAATCTTGACGTGGTTCGTGCTTTAAAGTTTTATTTACAAGCTACTAAAGATTTTCGTCAAACATCTGCATTGTTTGTTGTCTACTCTGGACAGAGGAGAGGCCAAAAGGCTTCGGCAACTTCTCTATCTTTTTGGCTAAGAAGTATAATCCGCTTAGCTTATGAGACTGCTGGCCAGCAGCCTCCTGAAAGAATTACAGCTCATTCTACTAGAGCGGTAGCTTCCACATGGGCTTTTAAGAATGAGGCTTCTGTTGAACAGATTTGTAAGGCGGCGACTTGGTCTTCGCTTCATACTTTTTCTAAATTCTATAAATTTGATACTTTTGCTTCTTCAGAGGCTATTTTTGGGAGAAAGGTCTTACAGGCAGTGGTGCCTTCCGTTTAAGAGCCTTCCTTGTCCCTCCCTTCATCCGTGTCCTATAGCTTTGGTATTGGTATCCCACAAGTAATGGATGATCCGTGGACTGGATACACCTTACAAGAGAAAACAAAATTTATGCTTACCTGATAAATTTATTTCTCTTGTGGTGTATCCAGTCCACGGCCCACCCTGTCATTTTAAGGCAGGTGTTTTTTATTTTTAAACGACAGTCACCACTGCACCCTATAATTTCTCCTTTCGCTTTCTTGTCTTCGGTCGAATGACTGGTAGGTGGCAGTTAGAGGAGGAGCTATATAGACAGCTCTGCTGTGGGTGATCCTCTTGCAGCTTCCTGTTGGGAAGGAGAATATCCCACAAGTAATGGATGATCCGTGGACTGGATACACCACAAGAGAAATAAATTTATCAGGTAAGCATAAATTTTGTTTTATGTGTTGATATGTGTATATACACATATTAACACATAAATATATATGTATATAGTCATATACATATATATTTACATTGTTGTCACACAGTTCCCATAGGGGCCGAATTATCATGCTGTGAATGCAGCAGTTTCCACACAAGCCTTCAGGCTCGCCGGAAACAAAAGTTAAGAATCAATGGTCATAAGACCGCTGCTCCTTAATTCATCCGCCACCTCTGAGGTGACGGATAGCAATCATCCCAATCAGATACGATCAGGATGATTGACACCCCCTGCTAGCGGGCGATTGGCCCCGAATGTGCAGGGGGCGGTATTACACAAGCATTTCACACAAAATGCTTGTGCAATGATAAATGATGAAAGCTTATGCTGTCGGCATTTATCGATGTCGGGCGGACATGATCCTCTACAGCGGATCATATCTGCCGACAATGGATAAATCGGCCCCATAGACCGCAATATAAAGGCACTGTTAATTTCTTCTTTTTTTTTCAACACCTCACTCCCACCAACTTTAAAGTGTCAACTGGAATAGACCCATTGACTATGCCAGATTATTCTAAAGTCAAGGAATAATCCTAATAATTGCAAACTCAATAAGTAATTCAGATTATTTACATGGTCTATGAAATAAAATTTACAAGGAAATGCTTTGTTACCTTATTACATTTAGCTCAGATGAAAAGAGAGGGGTGATACATCTGCATCACCTCACCAGAAGAACCACCCCCTTAAAGTGTATCTGGACGAGGACACAAATACAATGACAGATATGCAAAGCAGAGAATATAACCACCTACTTCTAGTTCTGCTAGGTTTAATTTGGCCAGTCCTGTTTACAGTGGGGGAGTGTATCAAAAATGAATCAAAAGTCAAACATGCATATTCCCGCTTGAATTGGCTAGTCATAGACAGCTACCTAATGAAAAACCTTGTTTTTCTACTGGATAACTAGATGTACAAAGACTTAACAGCCTTTACCTAACACACAGGAGAAAAAGCACTAGTCCTGCCACGGTCAGGCACACAGTTACAGCAATCACATATGTTGTCTCCACGCTGTCCTCTCTAGAAGTTCCTAAAGAAACAAAAATGAAGGTGTCTTAAAGCAAAACAGAAGCTTAAGTAACATTGCACGTAATCCTTCTTACAACCGCTATGACCCCTGATCACATTAAATGATATATAGTTCTCCTCCCCTCATTATACTGTAGCACCCTGATTATGCCATGTCATGTCATCTTCTACCTTACCCCATCCCATTTACAGAAGCCACACTACCCAATATTATCTATTTGTTCATGCAACTGACTCATTAATTGACTAACCCAACTCTAACTATTACTACTCAATACCATTATCTTATCCTGCCAATTTAAGTAGACTTTCGGTCCCACACACTCTGGGATTACCTCAGGAAATCCACTGATCCTATATGATCTCATCTCTCTCCCATCCAGTCCTATAACACCCTCTCTGTACTACCCTGATAAACTCACTCACCCATCCATCTCATACAGTGATACCTCTCACCCACCCTGTCCTAACACACTTTCTCTATCCCACTCTATGGAACTTCCCAGTATACCCAATCATCTTATACAGTGATACCTCTCAGTCTCACCCATCCTGTCCTTACACACTTTCTCTATCCCACTCTCTGAAACTTCCCAGTATACCCAGCCATCCAACTATATCATACAGTGATACCTCACCCATCCTGTCCTCTAACACATTTTCTCTATCTCACTCTCTGGGATTACCCCAATAAAGCCAGCCATTAAATCATATCATACAGGATGCCTCTCACCAACCCAGTCATCTACCATACTCTCTATATCCCACTCTCTGGAACTACCCCAATATACCCAGCCATCCAACCATATCTTACAGTGATACCTCTCACCCATCCTGTCATCTAGCATGCTCTCTCTATCCCACTCTCTGGGACTACCCCAATAAACCCACACATCCAATCATATCATACAGTGATACATCTCATCCATCCTGTCATCTAGCACACTCTATCTATCCCACTCTCTGGGACTACACAATATACCCAGCCATCTAGCCATGTTTTACAGTGATACCACTCACCCATTCTGTCATCTAATATGCTCTCTCTATCCCATTCTCTGGGACTACCCCAATAAACCCGCACATCCTACTATATCATACAGTGATACCTCTCATTCATCCTGTCAACTAGAACACTCTATCTATCGAACTCTCTGGGTCTATCCCAATATACCCAGCCTTCTAACTATGTTATACATTGATACCTCTCACCCATCCTTTCCTCTAACATACTCTCTCTATCCCACTTTCTGGGACTACCCCAAAAAACCCAGCCATCCAACCATATCATACAGTGATACCTCTCACCCATCATGTCATCTAGCACACTATCTATCCCACTCTCTGGGACTACACCTATAAACCCAACCATATCATACACTGATACCTCTCACCCATTATGTCATCTAGCATACTCTCTCTATCCCACACTCTGGGACTACTGCAATAAACCCACACATCCAACCATATCATACAGCGATACCTCTCACCCATACTTATATATATATATATATATATATATATATATATATATATATATATATGTACAAACAAAAGGGAAAGACATTCAATCTACAAGTGCCAACCACATACCCGGAGGGCCGGGGACCCGCTCCGGGGGTCATCTGTACTGGATCTGAGTGACCTTTAAGCCACATCGATAGATATTGATCAGAGAGGTGCCGGTCTGTGGTTGTCAACTCCCAAACTCAGCGACAAGTACCAGATGAGCGGAGGAGATATAATCTCCAGGTAAGACCGCTGCATAGAAGCTCTGGTGGGCAAGGAGGATTGGGTCTATAGGGGCCGCAATTAGTTAACAGCGCTTGGAGAGCTACCGTTAGACTTGGGCAACATAACTCTTAGAAAGCAGTACCGGAGCAAGATTTCCCTATATAACACACACACAGGATTTAATATTTGGGGATAACGCAGACCATATGTTGACAGGAGAGACCCTAACATATTAACTGTGAATAAGCTGGGAAACATCTAAATTCACTACACAGAATTTGGCACAAAACTCCGCCATTTTGGGTGTCCTATTGCGCAGCTAACTTATTCCTCTTGCCGGTGGAATATGCTGCAGTCAGCTCACTTAAAGACCACTTAAAACATATATAACCATATGCTGGACTCTACAAGCCCCTGCATTATCAATACTAATACAGCTCCCAAGAACGGCTATAAATTTACTGAGGTAGGGATTGGAGTAACTTCTCTGCACATTACAGCAGTTCAATTTCCTCCTGATTTAAAGGTACAGAGTGGATGTATTAAGACTTTTGAAGTCCATTGGTTTGCTATTGCCTTTGCAACATCAGAATTGAGACGTTAGTTCTGTGCTCCAAATACACATCAAATCTGATTCACCATTTTGGCTGCCCAGCTAAACAGATCCATTAATCCATTTATTAGGAGGAATGTGCTGCAAGTAGTCAAATTACAGGAGGAGCAAAGTAACTTAAAACCTACACAAGCTTTTGCTAGGACTGGTAATACATGTGATATTAATAAAGTCCAGAATAACTGAAACATATATTTTACAGTAGTAGTTTAAGTGACTTTATTGATTATCACGCAAGCTTATTTTTCCTCTGATCTACAGACACAGTGTGGGTCCAATTGGACATAAAGAAGACACCTTTTTGATTTAGGCCTTACAATGCATGAACCGATATATTAACCCTGCACTCCAATTATACTCCAGTTCGGTAAGGCGCACACCTCTCCCCTTTCCTGCTGTGCGACGTCGCAGCAGGTCATATCCACTCTCATTTTCCCGTCCTGGTCCAGTGAGGACACAATCCCCGAGGTGTTGCGCCAACTGGAAATTCTCCACCGAAGGAGCATCACTGGCTTATGGGTTCTTGACATCCTTAAAATTTCAGAAGACATAGTACAAGAATTGATAAGGCGCACAGCCTAAATCATGGCCTCACACTAAAACCCTAAGAAGGGGGAGAAGTGGAGACTCTAAGCAACTACAGCAACACTCGAAGCTAGCTCAAGCTGTCTGAACAGGTGACCTTGTTCCCAACGGGGATCAGTTCATCTAAAACTGGTTGAAAGAAGTTGCTTCTCCAAACATTTTTTTATTGGATTGCAATCTTATTAACAGAGAAACTTCCAACTTCCAGTCCAAAATGGCACACTCCAATAAGAAAAAACACCAGCAAAGATTGGGAGAAGGTCCCAAACGTACAGTAGCGGACCATTTTAACAACAGAATGCTCTCTGACAGAGATGGATCAGATGAAGAATCCAGAGATTCGCACTCCTCATACAAGGAGATACCTGATGCAGAGAATCTCCCTAAAGGGAAATCATCTCAATCTGATTCCAAAGTTCTGGACTCAATTAATGCATTGTCATCTAAGATAGATACCCACTACACCTCCCTCAGGAGTGAAATCTGGAAATCTGTGGCGGACCTGAGAAGAGACCTAAACATACAGAATGAAAGGACGGAAGCTCTGGAGAGGAAACAAGAGGATATGGTGGTTGATCAGGGTAATGTGCTTGCATACGCCCAATCATTAGCAGAGATTATCAGAATCTAAGATGGCTGACAATGAGGACAGGTCCAGAAGGAACAACATTAGGATAAGGGGCATTAAGGAAGATGTAAGCCCTTCTGAGCTACCTGAGTACCTATTGACCCTTTTTAAAGACCTCCTGGGCCCTTTTCAAATCACGGACGCTTTGATTGATAGAGCTCATAGAGCCATTAAACCGAGAACAATGGCTTCAGAATTACCAAGAGACGTCATTATACGCCTCCACTATTTCACTTTTAAGGAAAGATTGATGAGGGCCTCATTTTCCAATAAATCTTTCACTGAAAAATACCCAGGAGTCCAGCTGTTCCCTGACCTCTCCTCTTTTACCTTAGCAAAAAGAAGATCATTTGCACCTATCACCCTCAGATTGAGGAAAGCTGGGATCAAGTACAGATGGGGCTTCCCAGTAAGACTTTTCTTTCAACACGAAAACAAGAGCTATGTCATTTCTTCGCTTGAACAGGGCCTGAGTTTATTGACAACCCTGGGAATGGGGCAACAGGCAGAAGGCCCAAATCCTATTCCAACCCTCCAAAGGGATTTAAGGCCGTCCGCGGCTGAATGGCAACCCCTGCCAAAAAGACCAAGCAAGCAACAGGAGAGAGTCTCAGCAGCAACGACAGGGGAAGGAGTTTTCCTTTGAGTCCTTCAACAAATTATATTGAAATTTCCTACACTGGGGTTGAGCAACTTACTCCCCAAAACAAAGTGTTGCTAATAGGTGGTGATGACTTGCAACACTAGGAGTTTAAGACAAATTAGCTTGCTCTACAGAGACTGAGCAATGTGTGTCCAGGTTATGTTTGGCCCCATATTAGAAGGCATGAGACACATGAACTATAGTATTATCATAATTTATTTGATTCATCACTACTACAGACTTGTGAGAAGGATTAACCAACTTTAATAATGTTTTTCTATGTAATGTTATGTTGTTTTCTCCCTCTCCTTTGCAGGTTTTTGTTTCTCAAAGATAAGATGAGTCTATTACCAGGTTTAAGTTTCATGCAGGATTGGGTTACAGGGTCACTAGACCTCAGAATGTATAATGTTAATGTTGGTTATATGTAAGTACTCTTTTTTATGTAGAAAACATGACTACACTCCTGCACGCATGAAGGTACAATATATTTGTCAAAATGTATACCACCAATACTGTTTTTCTTTTTAGTTTAGTTGCAGAGTTCACCTCCACACAGATCCTCCCCCTTTCATACCTCTCACACTCTTTTTCACTAGACCCAATTTGGCAGTGCTATATAGGAAAATAAGGGGGAAGTTTCATCTCTCCTTCTTTCTTTTCCCCTCTGAGGTGCCTGAGAGATATCGCTAGACCTTACAACCTATACTTCCTGACTAAACAAATTTGGTCGGCTCACGACTTCATTTTTAGTGTGCCTGATTGCATGATAAGAGAAGTAGTGGTACGTCATAACCAAATTTTACAAGCGGCCTCCGCCTCCCCTTCTTCTTCTTTTTTCCTTTTTCTTTTCTCTTTTTTCCTTCTTTCCTTCTCTAGACCCCTCCATCCTCTATCCCCCTTTTCCTCCTCTCTTTTTACTCTATATTCACCTTCTAACACTATGGAGTGAGACGTAGCTTCCAGATTTACATTAGGAAGTGTAAACGAGTTTAGACCTTTCAGTTACTGATTACAGTACACCTCTCTCCTGGTCCCTACCCTTTTGCTTCCCTTCTTTATCTCCCTCTCTATTTCCCTTTCACAACCTCTACCTCTATTCATGTGCCAAGAAGTAGTCTACAGTTATAAATTAGAAAGGTTACATAAGGTAAAACTTCTTAGCTATTGTTCACCCTTACCATAAGTGAACAAATAAGCGGTGTTTACCCGCAATTGTTACTATATTGTTATAAGTTGCCCCTATATCTCTTTTACATTTATATAGAACTTAAAGACGGTTCATTAAGGTAAGCTGCTGCCAGTGGACAGAAACCCTCTTCAATATATTAGCCCTTTTTTTTTTTTTTTTTTTCTCTCTCCTCTCCCTTCTCCTCTTCCCTACCTCTCTCCCCTGGGCCATCCCTTTTCACTTAGACTTCCTTGCTTCTGAGAATGTCAGGACTAAAGTTTCTCACTCCTAATACACAGGGCCTAAACTCCCCGACTAAAAGAAGTCTTCTCCTCAACCAGCTTAGACGGAACAAAATTGACGTGGCATTCATTCAGGAGACTCATTGGCAGCAACAGAGAGGTGAGGTATTGAAATTTCGCAATTATTCACATGTCTACAGAGCCTCCCACCACATTAAATCTAGAGGTGTAGCTATTTTGATTAGGGATTCAGTAAGTTTTGAAGAAATCTATTGCGAATTAGACCCTCAGGCACGATATATTTTCCTAGTATGTAAGCTTAACGATACTCTTTTTACCTTAGTTAATATATATACGCTCCCAATGTAAAGCAGACGCAATTTCTTTAAAAAATACTTAGGCGAGTTACATCTATCAGGCAGGGAGAACTATGTATGGGCGGAGATTTTAACCTCACGTGGGACCCTTATTTAGATAAATTAGTACCTCCTACATTTAAAAAAGATAGGTCCTCACAGTCCAAAGCAAATGCGTTCCGGAAGGTGATGATCCAGTTCCAACTATATGATGCTTGGTGGGCGTATAATACATCAATGCGAGACTATAACTTTTATTCAAACCCTCATGGATCATTCTCCAGGATAGACACCTTTTTTGTCACAGCCAAACTTTTAGATAAGATAGAGGGATCCAAGATTCTCTCGATCTCTTGGTCAGACCACCACTCTGTAACACTGGAGATGGGTCCGATCATTCCAAACGAGGGCTATACATGGAGATTGGCGGACTGGCTGATTCAGTAGAACTGCCCAAAAACGTATAGTGGTTATTAATAGGGGAGACTCTAGGGTTTCATCACCAAAAGAAATCGGCCTAGCCTTTTGTAAATTTTATAGCTCTTCATACAATATCCAGGTAACACAAGACAACACAAACTCATTGAAAGATGCCATAGGCTCTTTCTTGAAGAATTTAGAACTCCCTGCTCTATCTGACGATAATGCAAAATTCCTAAAAGGCCAAATATCGATTGAAGAGATTAAACTAGCAGTTAGACAACTTAAGACAGGGAAGGCTCCTGGCCCAGATGGGTATACGGAGAAATTCTATAAAACTTTCACACATCTTGTTATACCTATATTACACAGATTCTTTAACGAGATAATGAAACAAGGGACAGTAGCCCCAGAGTTTTTGGAAGCAAACATAGTTACATTATTATAACCGGATAAAGACCCAGCAGAATGTGGGAGTTATAGGCCCATATCATTAATAAACGTTGACACCAAATTATATTCAAAGATATTGGCCAATCGCTTAGCTAAAGTAGTACCAAAACTGATACACGGGGACCAGGTTGGTTTCATACCAGGTCGGGAGGGACCAGATAATGCCAGAAGACTGGTTCATATAATGTCAGAAGCCAAAAACAGAAAGGTTCCCCTCCTCGCCCTGTCACTTGACACGGAAAAGGCGTTTGACAGGGTGAGGTGGGACTACTTATGGGAGACACTAGGGAGTTTTGGTATTCCAACCCAATTTACTAAGGCAGTGGGGGACTTGTATTCCTGCCCTACAGCAGTGGTGAGAGGCGTAGGCTTTCAATCCGAAAAATTTAAGGTGTCAAATGGAACCAGGCAGGGATGCCCCTTGTCACCCTTATTATTTGCA
Source organism: Bombina bombina (assembly GCF_027579735.1). NCBI lineage: Eukaryota > Metazoa > Chordata > Amphibia > Anura > Bombinatoridae > Bombina > Bombina bombina. Next base: position 308,051,106 of record NC_069505.1, on the reverse strand, counting down.
CTTGCTATAGAACCGCTGGCTCAAGCTATTAGAGGAAATAATAGAATAGAGGGTATCACATTTAGAGACTCTACGCATAAAATTGCGCTTTTCGCAGATGATGTCACTCTTTTACTGACCTCACCCAAGACCTCCCTGCTTGCCCTTATGGAAGTCATCAAACAATTTGGAGAACTAAGCTTCTATAAGTTGAACTTATCTAAAACCGAAGCATTGTCAATTGGGATCCCGGACTTAGTAGTCTCTGACATCAAAAATAGATACAATTTTAAATGGATGGAAAACAGCATAAAACATCTGGGGGTCTATCTAAGCCCCGATATGACCACAATGGTAGATAGAAATTTCACTGATAGAATGCAAGAGTTTAAAAAGATCCTTGAATCATGGGAGTACTCTGAAATTTCGTGGACAGGCAGGATTGCCTCTGTCAAAATGTCGTTCCTTCCAAAAATCACATATCTTTTTCGATGTATTCCTATTCAAATACCCAGATCGATAATTAATCGATTACAAAGTATGATATCAGCATATATCTGGAGGGGTAGGAAGCCGAGGATTTCAAGCAGCATCTTGCAAAGAACCATCAAACAAGGAGGCTTGTCGGTACCGAGTATTTTAGCGTACCATGATGCGGCTAGGTTATCTCACATAATGGGATGGAGTACTGCAGACTCTAATCTCAGATGGCAAGAGGTTGAGAGTGACACCCTGCCGCTAAATATGAAACTTACAGACCTGATCTGGATTCCTGCCCACTACCGAGACAAGCTCGGAATAACTCAGCCAGTTATATTAGATGCCCTTAAGTTTTGGGATAAAAACAGACATAGACCACATATAGCCCCACACCCGTCCCCCATTCATCCTGTGGTGAGTGTAGCCTGGTGTCTCCAAGAAGTCCATATGAATATATGGCTAGAACTTAGGGAAATGTTAGCTGAAGATATACATGAGGGAATAGACCACTTCTCACTTAATTCCTTTATGACAAAACATCACATCCCTAAAAAATTCTATTTCGAGACACTTAGATTGCTCAGTTTTTTAAAGAGCTGGGGATTACAAAACAGTGAGTGGAGGGAAAGAACTAAATGGGAAACATGCTGGTCATCTGTTCATAAACCTAAGGGCATGATGTCTTTCCTCTATTCCTTATTAATGGGAGAACAGGCAATAACGAAAACCGAGATTCATCTGGCGTGGGAAAAAGACTTACGTGTGACCATTGATTTAGGAGATTGGCACAGAGAGATGATGTTTGCTAGGAGATATCTTAATTGTTCAACACTTTGGGAAACCCATTATAAAATAGTCTGCAGATGGCATTTGGTGCCTAAGCACTTACATCAAATCTATCCTACTTCCTCCCCGATGTGCTGGAGAAATTGCGGTCAGATAGGTACTTGGATGCATATGTGGTGGGAGTGCCCTCAGATTAGGTCCTTCTGGCGGACATGTATGAAATTGTTAGGAGATTTACATTATAATCTCCCTTTTTCTCCTACTCTCAGTTTGTTGCACTTAGGCTCCTCTAGAATGCCTTTGCCGAGAAAGATCTTCCTGATTTACTTCTTCACAGCAGCCAAATTAATAATTGCTAGAAAATGGAAACAAGCTTTACCTCCCTCCATTCAGAATGTTGTAGAGCAACTCACATATATGAAACAAATGGAAAAATATGTATATAACATAATGGGGAAGACTGACCTACATATTAAGGTGTGGGAGGGCTGGACAGAACTCTATGGGGAATAGCTAAGAGAAGGTGCAAGCAGTTAAGAATAGAATCTTTAATCATATCTGCATCATTCAAAACAGACCACTCTAACTCCCTTTCCTCTCCTCTTCCCCCTTACATCCCCATCCCACCCCTTCCTCTCCCCACCCCCTCCCCACCCTTTTTTTTTCTCTAAAAGAAAAGAAAGGGAAGAGAGAAAGGGAAGAAAAAAAAAAAAAGAAGGTTATAGGGTTTCAATAACCCTGTTGTGTGTCCACTGGTAGGTGAAAATTCTACACTTTCTAACCCGTTCTCTTATCTTGTTCACTAAGTAGGAGCAGCTTGTTGTGCCTTCCTACACTATGCAAAGTATTAGATAATAAATACATTTTTATATTATACTTAGTTTATCACTCTATAGGATGTATAAGTTTTTCTGGATGTTCAAATTACAAAAAGTTTTTTTATGTTACAACATAGGAAACAAAATGAAAAAGAGGTAACTCTAGAATGTGAATATTTCATTTTGTGTTTGCATTCAATGTCTTAATAATGCCTTGTATGTAACATGTTTCAGAATGATACAGAATGTTTATTGTATTTTATCCTTTTATTTCTGGTATTGCCTCAATAAAAAACTTTGATTTAAAAAAAAAAAAGGGGAAAGACATTCAAACAAAGAATACTATAAACAGTAATTATCTGATTATTAGATATCTAGTAGAAGAAAAAAAAATTCTTATGTCTCCCATTTTAACAAAAATATTAACATAAACCAGTGTGAATCATGCTGCTAAAATTAAGCAACCAATCGATTAAGAAAACAAAACAAAAAAAAAACCTCTCACCCATCCTGTAAGATAACATACTCTCTCTATCCCACTCTCTAGGACTACCCCATAAAGTTTGGCATAAACCCAACCAGCCAACAAAATCATTCAATTATACCTCTCACCCATCCTGTAAGCTAGTGTACTCTCTTTATCCCACTCTCTGGATATACCTCATAAAATGAATCCATCCTTTAATCTCACAAATTGATACCATTAACCCACTTTCTCCTTTTTAAGTCTTTCTGCCCCACGCTCTTCAGAAGTACCCATTGGCATCCACTCGACCCACACTTTTCTATTAATACAGACTAATTATCCCACTCTCTTCAGGACTACGTCAAAGCTACATACAATATTTTTATCCCATCCTGTAAAGGACTAATATGTTGTCCATATATTTCCTGTCTCATGGTACTAATGCTCCTGAGTTTGAATTAACAACTTTTCATCCTACCTCAAATTCTGTCGTTCTTTACAAGAACACACAAGCTTATAGATGCAAAAGGTTATCAAAACAGTCTAAAAAGCACATATGCATATATATGTCAAGCCTTTATCCAAATGTATTTATAATATCACATATACAAGTATGTGTGATATTGTAAGTAATTTAGAGATGCCCTTGTTATAGATAGGCATATGTATTTAAAGGGACATGAAACCCAAATTATTTATTTCATGATTCAAACTGAGCATGCAATTTTAAATAACTTTTATATGTATCTATTTTATACCGTACATTTAGTGTAGCCTTCGCCGGAGCATCCTCTGCCCCGTTACCACTTTCTGTTGGGGTACCTCAAGGCTCTGTCCTCGGTCCCCTTCTCTTTTCAATCTACACGTCATCATTAGGTTCCTTAATAAAGTCCCATGGGTTTCAATATCATTTGTATGCCGATGACACCCAAATCTACCTCTCTGCACCAGACCCTCCTCCTTCCTTACTAACCCGTGTCACTAACTGTCTTTCTCATATCTCATCTTGGATGTCCTCTCACTACCTTAAGCTAAATCTCTCCAAAACTGAACTCCTTATTTTTCCCCCTTCTTCCAATGTCTCCACTCCCAAAATTGCTATAACTGTTGATATTTCCATCATTACTCCTACCCCACATGCCCGATGTCTTGGAGTCACACTTGACTCAGATCTTTCCTTCACTTCTCACATTCAGTCCTTGGCTAAAGCCTGCCACTTCCACCTTAAAAACGTCGCTAAAATTAGACATTTCCTTACACAAGATACAACTAAGATTTTAATCTACTCTCTCATCCTTTCCCGCCTCGACTACTGCAACTCCGTCCTCTCTGGTCTACCTAGCTGCCGCATAGCTCCTTTGCAATCCATTATGAATGCCTCTGCCAGGCTCATCTTCCTTACTTGTCGATCTTCATCTGCTGTGCCTCTTTGCCAATACCTTCACTGCTTCCTCTTGCCTCTAGGATTAAACACAAAATCCTCACTCTGACATACAAAGCTCTCAACTGCACTGCTCCCCCCTACATTTCAGAACTTGTCTCCAGATACTCTCCCTCCCGTCCCCTTCGATCAGCTCAGGATCTCCTCCTCTCCTCCTCTCTCGTTACTTCCTCACATTCCCGTCAACAGGACTTCTCCAGACTGGCCCCCATCTTGTGGAACTCCCTGCCTTGCTCCACAAGACTCTCCCCTAGTTTTAACAGCTTCAAGCCCTCCCTAAAAACTCTACTATTCAGGGATGCTTACAACCAACACTAACCCTTCCTAACTCCATTGCTTTCCCCTTGAACCCCTTAGAATGTAAGCCTATGAGCCCAGCTGTTTGCAGATCGCCTTCATAAGAGCCGACTACAACAGTGAAACTCTCGGCAGGGCCCTCTACCCACTTGATCTCTGCAAAAGCTATCCTGTATATTGACTATGTTTACAGCGCTACGGAATCTGTTGGCGCTCTACAAATACCTGATAATAATAATATTATCTAATTTGCTTCCTCCTTTTGTATCTTTTATTGAAAAGTACACCTAGGTAGGCTCAGAACCTGCTGATTGATGGCTGCAAATATATGCTTTTTGTCTTTGGTTTTAAGCTATAGTATAGTATAGAAGTGCATTACTAATCCTCTAACAAAGATTACCAAAAAAATGAAGTAAATTGAAAAGTTGTTAAAAATTATGAGGCCCATTTATCAAGCTCTGTATGGAGCTTGTGGGCCCGTGTTTCTGGCGAGTCTTCAGACTCGCCAGAAACAGCAGTTATGAAGCAGCGGTCTAAAGAACGCTGCTCCATAACCCTGTTCGCCTGCTCTGAGCATGCGGACAGGAATCGCCACAATTCAACCCGATTGAGTACGAATCGGGTTGATTGACACCCCCTGCTGGCTGCCAATTGGCTGTGAGTCTGCAGGGGACGGCGTTGCACCAGCAGCTCTTGTGAGCTGCTGGTGCAATGCTGAATATGGAGAGCGTATTGCTCTCCGCATTCAGCGATGTCTGTCAGACCTGATCCGCACTGTTGGATCAGGTCCGACAGACATTTGATAAATAGGCCTCTATATGTTCTATCTGAATCACCAAAGACATTTTTTGGTTTCATGTCCATTTAAGGATGTATTGATAACTTTTTGCTGTACATAGCACCAACCCATGTTGAATACTTTTTTTTCCTTATTCACCCAAACTTTCTGCTGCAAATGCCATGCTCATATTCCAACTCTACCCCTGTCTGTGCCAATTTCTGTTCCCAATGACCCATAATACTGTGCACTCAAATTACATCTACTAAACCTTCAAGCTCCACTTAACTCTTTCATTACATTTCCTACTCCACCCTATAACGTTACCCAAATTAAATACATCATCAATCCAATTCAATCTCTAACTTCTAATTCATTGTATATTATATGCCACTTCTTAAAGTTCACCGATGTTGTTGTCTCTCTCCTATACTTACTAAACACCAAACTAAATTAATTTCTATTAACATTAATGCTATCCCCACCCATTCCCCCTACTTACTTATGTGGATGATCTTACTCCATGCACTGAATAACTCATTTTTCCTGCACTTATTAGTCCCAACACTCCTCACTTCCAGAGACATCTGACTCCAAGATTCCTGCAGAAGACCATTCTCCCACTTGGTATCCCAAACTCGCATTGTCTAAACAGAACAGATAGATAACAAAGATGGACTTATTTTGCATATGATGCCAATGCAATATGGCTTGTGTATACATGAAGTTGTTAAGAAGCTTGAAGGTGGTTAGTATAGAGAAGTATGTCTATGGAAAATGATAAAGTATGTACTCTTAATAGGTTAGCAGTGTATCAGAGATTACTACAGGCTACTGAGTGTATGGGAATTTATCACAGACTTTTATGTGAATGGGAGATTACTACAAACTGCTGGGGAGATTACAGGATTCTCATAGGTATATGGTAGATTACTAGACTCCTATGTGCAAGAGAAAGTACTACAAGTTCCTACATATATGGAAGATTACTCCTTGATTCTATGAGAGATCACTACAAGCACTTTGGTGTATGGGAAATTAATACATGCTTCTAAATTTATGATAAATTACTACAGGCTCCTGGGTGTATGGGAAATTACTAAAGGTTCTTAGGTGTATGGCTAATTACTACAAAGCCCTAGGTATCTTGGAGATTACTACAAGATACTGGGTTTTGGCAAGATTACAAGAGCCCCCAAGGTGTATGAGATATTACTACAAGCTTCTGGGTACATGGGAGATTACTACAGGCTTCAGGGTGTGTGTGATATTACTACAAGCTTCTGGGTACATGGTAGATTACTACAGGCTTCAGGGTGTGTGTGATATTACTACAAGCTTCTGGGTACATGAGAGATTACTACAGGCTTCAGGGTGTGTGTAATATCACTACAAACTTCTGGGTACATGGGAGATTACTACAGGCTTCAAGGTTCTTTCACATTTGAGAGTGCAACATCTTTTGTTTTGGAGATTTACTTGGAGTTTAAGGGATTTGGCTCTAAATTTGTTTGCACCCACTCTGCTGTCTATGGACACTTGATGATTCATTAAGGTGTGATGGTCCTACACCTGTGTTTACTACAGGCTTCAGGGTGTGTGTGATATTACTACAAGCTTCTGGGTACATGGGGGATTACTACAGGCTTCAAGGTGTATGGGATATTACTACAAGCTTCTGGGTACATGGGAGATAGCTACAGGCTTCTGGGTGTATGGGAGATTACTACAGGCTTCTGGGTACATGGGACATGACTAGAAGCTTCTGGGTGTATGGGATATTACTAAAGGTTTCTGAGTGTATGGGAGATTACTACAGGTTGCTGGGTACATGGGAGATTACTACAGGCTTCTGTGTAAATTGGAGATTGCTACAGACTCCTGGGTTATGAGATCTTACTACAGGCTTCTGGGTCTATGGAAGAGTACGCCAGGCTTTAGGGTGTATGAGAGATTACTACAGGCTTCTGGGTACATGGGAGATAACTTCAGACTTTAGGGTGTATGGGAGATTACTACAGGTTTATGGGTACATGGGAGATTACTCCAGGCTGCAGGGTGTATGGGAGATTACTACAGGTTTATGGCTGTATGGGAGATTACTACAGGCTTCTGAGTACATGGAAGATTACTACAGGTTAATGGGTGTATTGGATATTACTACAGGCTACTGAAGGTATGGAAGATTATTACAGTATGGTGTTACATGGGAACGTGATATTGAATGCTGTGTGTATAGGTGTTGTGGATATAGAATGAAAGGACAACATGCAGCATCTATAAGAGTTTAGGACAGGCACCTATATACAGTGTGTAGGGGACAATTTCATATGAATATGGTCATTTACTCTCTCATTGCCACTTCGGAGATCCTGGATTTTGACTTCATACTGGAAGCAATCATCTGGTAATGGTGAGAGAGGTTTCTCCCAGCACAAAATCTGCTTTCCTTCCAGCTCCATCACAGACAGGTTGTGCGGAGGGTTTATTATCTCTGTGGATGAAGTCATATTATATTATACAGAGCATTCAAGAGGTGTTCTCTAGGGCAGGGGTCGCCAACCTTTCGGACCTCCGGGACCACTAAACTCACAATTTTGAATCCCGTGGACCACTAACATGAATTTTTTTTAAAAGGTACAAACCTCTATAATGTGTGTATGTATATATATATACACACACACATACTGTACATAACTAGTATAACCATAGCTAAGTTTACATTATGTATATATTTAAACATTTTTAAGAACTGAGAGAATACTTCCAAAAGACAGATGAAAGGTGAGTGCCAACTTTTGAGCTGGAAACAGAGAGGCAGAAAGTGGGGGAAAAAGAATTATGTTTAAAAGGACCACAAGACTTTCAAGTTACCGCCACAGTTAGGAATTTTTTAAAACTACTTATGATCATGGATCATAAAGTTTATATCAGAAAGCTCTCAATAAGGATGTGATCTAACCACGACTGATGTTACTGGCAATTACTAAAATACTGGTGGGACATGACTAATCTGCTGGATGGCAATTATTGGAATTCAGGTGGAATGGCTTTGTGCGTGTGAAAATTATTAGAATGAAAAAGAATTAAAATTTAATTAAAGGATGGGCGGAGCCGGCCAAGGAACAGCATGGCCGCAAATACTTAGTGCTCCGTGAAGCTAACTCCTGCCTTAACATTTAAAAGCAGTCCAAGTGACCTAATTAAAAGTTCAGGCTGAGTAGATGTCAGGGGAAACCCACGGGCACGTAACGGCACCATGTGAGAAGAGAACCAGCTTTCGGGGAAACAGATACGGCTCCTCACTTACAGCCGACAGGGCCTAAACACCCAGTATCATTGGCGCGAACCGCCATTTGTGGCAGAGCTAAAAGGAGAAGTGGTGGCGGGTCTGAGTTTACCGGACACAGCCGAAACATCGTAGCGGCACAGCGGACAGATCGAGGAAGGCATCGACTGACATACTCACCTCAGCACTAGCAGGACTCAGTGAGGGAAGAACGGGAGCCCGCCATCTTTGACAGACGTTCGTGTAAGCTAAGGTACAACCTCACACAGGGATAATAGGTGTTTGGGAGGCTGGCTGCCAGAGTTCTACACCTGAACTGTATTTCAAACATGCATGGGACATAAAATAGTAGAGCAGCAAGCTACAGGGGGCTGTGGCATACATTTAACCTTATAAGCATCACAACGACACAACTACCGTGTGGCAGACACCATATTAAACCCTGCTTCTTGTACAGCCCTAATCACGCTCCTGCAGCCCAATGAGAGATAGAGAGAGACTGTTATAAACATGCAGTTAGTATAATCTGCAATCTAATTAGAAGCAGCAAAGGACAGGGAGGCTCTGTAACAACAGTATCAAGAAACCCCTATACATAGAAGATGCCTTATTAAGCATACCTTGAACAACTACATGTGCAGGGGTTACAGATCATCCCTTAAGCCAGAGCGGAGCCTCTCACAGTATTCCGGTGTATTGCTCAGATCATAAATTTACAGCTCTGTGAAACGCAGGCAGTGCATATATACCTCAACAGATACCTTGCAATCCACCAGAGAGATAAGACAGTGTTGTGAGACCTAGTGCAGGCTACTCTAAGGACATAGCCTAATGTAGAGAGTTACTTTGCAAAACAGATAATATCACTGCTGGTACAGGGTCTTACAGGCTACAATACAACACTGAGTAGCTTTTGAACCAGACCAGAGACATTTAAAGCATCGACATGACATCTAAAAGACAACAAAAAATGGACAAAGTCCAAAAACAAGTCAATCCCTCAGGTTCTAAAATGAACTCTTTCTTTAAGACAGTGGCTACACCTGGCGCCATAACACCAAGCTCTCCTACTTCCGACTTAGAAGAAGACAGGGCTCACACGGAAGATATCACACATGAAGCAGACTCTCCCCTTACCAGAGCAGACCTAAATGCTTTACCCTCCAAAGAGGATTTTTCAACCTTCATGCAACAGGTTAGCCAACTAATCAAAGATGGCATGGCTGAAGTCAAGAAAGACATCACAGAACTAGGCAACATAGTTGTACAACTTGAGGAATATGCTGAAGAGGTGTCAGAATCTACAAATTTGACCACAATGCAACTCCAGCATCAGACCACTGAGATTATACAATTGCAAAATCAAATTGAGGACCTAGACAACAGAGGTCGCAGACAGAATTTAAGGATAAGAGGGATTCCAGAAACCATCTTGCCTGCAAATCTACAACAATATCTACAAGATTTGTTCCACTTCCTGCTTGGTACAGATCCCGACACGGACATAATGTTAGACAGAGCTCACAGAGCATTAAGGCCGAAACCACAACCCTCGGCACCACCTAGGGACGTCATCCTGAAGTGTCATTATTTCCAAGACAAGGAAAATATATTGGCAGCAGCAAGAAAAAAATCACCTGTTCGCTACTTAGACACCCCTCTTCAAATATATGCAGACCTAAGTCCCCTCACCTTATCAAAACGCCGGGATGTGGGATTTCTCACAGTGCACCTGAGAAGTTTTGAGCTGGAAACAGAGAGGCAGAAAGTGGGGGAAAAAGAATTATGTTTAAAAGGACCACAAGACTTTCAAGTTACCGCCACAGTTAGGAATTTTTTAAAACTACTTATGATCATGGATCATAAAGTTTATATCAGAAAGCTCTCAATAAGGATGTGTTCTAACCACGACTGATGTTACTGGCAATTACTAAAATACTGGTGGGACATGACTAATCTGCTGGATGGCAATTATTGGAATTCAGGTGGAATGGCTTTGTGCGCGTGAAAATTATTAGAATGAAAAAGAATTAAAATTTAATTAAAGGATGGGCGGAGCCGGCCAAGGAACAGCATGGCCGCAAATACTTAGTGCTCCGTGAAGCTAACTCCTGCCTTAACATTTAAAAGCAGTCCAAGTGACCTAATTAAAAGTTCAGGCTGAGTAGATGTCAGGGGAAACCCACGGGCACGTAACGGCACCATGTGAGAAGAGAACCAGCTTTCGGGGAAACAGATACGGCTCCTCACTTACAGCCGACAGGGCCTAAACACCCAGTATCATTGGCGCGAACCGCCATTTGTGGCAGAGCTAAAAGGAGAAGTGGTGGCGGGTCTGAGTTTACCGGACACAGCCGAAACATCGTAGCGGCACAGCGGACAGATCGAGGAAGGCATCGACTGACATACTCACCTCAGCACTAGCAGGACTCAGTGAGGGAAGAACGGGAGCCCGCCATCTTTGACAGACGTTCGTGTAAGCTAAGGTACAACCTCACACAGGGATAATAGGTGTTTGGGAGGCTGGCTGCCAGAGTTCTACACCTGAACTGTATTTCAAACATGCATGGGACATAAAATAGTAGAGCAGCAAGCTACAGGGGGCTGTGGCATACATTTAACCTTATAAGCATCACAACGACACAACTACCGTGTGGCAGACACCATATTAAACCCTGCTTCTTGTACAGCCCTAATCACGCTCCTGCAGCCCAATGAGAGATAGAGAGAGACTGTTATAAACATGCAGTTAGTATAATCTGCAATCTAATTAGAAGCAGCAAAGGACAGGGAGGCTCTGTAACAACAGTATCAAGAAACCCCTATACATAGAAGATGCCTTATTAAGCATACCTTGAACAACTACATGTGCAGGGGTTACAGATCATCCCTTAAGCCAGAGCGGAGCCTCTCACAGTATTCCGGTGTATTGCTCAGGTCATAAATTTACAGCTCTGTGAAACGCAGGCAGTGCATATATACCTCAACAGATACCTTGCAATCCACCAGAGAGATAAGACAGTGTTGTGAGACCCAGTGCAGGCTACTCTAAGGACATAGCCTAATGTAGAGAGTTACTTTGCAAAACAGATAATATCACTGCTGGTACAGGGTCTTACAGGCTACAATACAACACTGAGTAGCTTTTGAACCAGACCAGAGACATTTAAAGCATCGACATGACATCTAAAAGACAACAAAAAATGGACAAAGTCCAAAAACAAGTCAATCCCTCAGGTTCTAAAATGAACTCTTTCTTTAAGACAGTGGCTACACCTGGCGCCATAACACCAAGCTCTCCTACTTCCGACTTAGAAGAAGACAGGGCTCACACGGAAGATATCACACATGAAGCAGACTCTCCCCTTACCAGAGCAGACCTAAATGCTTTACCCTCCAAAGAGGATTTTTCAACCTTCATGCAACAGGTTAGCCAACTAATCAAAGATGGCATGGCTGAAGTCAAGAAAGACATCACAGAACTAGGCAACATAGTTGTACAACTTGAGGAATATGCTGAAGAGGTGTCAGAATCTACAAATTTGACCACAATGCAACTCCAGCATCAGACCACTGAGATTATACAATTGCAAAATCAAATTGAGGACCTAGACAACAGAGGTCGCAGACAGAATTTAAGGATAAGAGGGATTCCAGAAACCATCTTGCCTGCAAATCTACAACAATATCTACAAGATTTGTTCCACTTCCTGCTTGGTACAGATCCCGACACGGACATAATGTTAGACAGAGCTCACAGAGCATTAAGGCCGAAACCACAACCCTCGGCACCACCTAGGGACGTCATCCTGAAGTGTCATTATTTCCAAGACAAGGAAAATATATTGGCAGCAGCAAGAAAAAAATCACCTGTTCGCTACTTAGACACCCCTCTTCAAATATATGCAGACCTAAGTCCCCTCACCTTATCAAAACGCCGGGATGTGGGATTTCTCACAGTGCACCTGAGAAGTTTAGGAGTGCCCTATCGTTGGGGCTTTCCCTTCTCTCTGAGAGCTTTAAAAGACAATAAAGAGGCTGTTTATAAAGACCTGGAGGACTTAGACACTTTCTGTACGCAATTAAATATTGCAAAACCAAGGATACCCGAGGAATCTGGTAAAGGCCAAGAAGATGGCCCAGTCCAACATCTACCACCGAAAGCACAGAGACAAAAATGGACAACAGTCCAGAGGAAAGCGAAATCGATGTTTCTGAAACATACGCACAAAGATTCCAGCAACATCGCTTCGCTATGAAGCTACTGATAGCAGTGTTCACAGGACTCTCCTCAATATAGAAAAGACCCAAGGTTATTATTGGACATGATAAGGTATAAATAGACTATTAGTCTGAAATGGTAGCGGCAGATTGTTTGTAGAGCCTTGGCTGTCTTTGTCTCTCTTTCTATCAACAGGCTTCTACTACATGATTAAAGAAACTGTTACATAAATTTTGGACATTACCTTTTGTTTTTCAATTGGCAGGAGTAGCAGCAGCAGTTGGTTTGCTGTCTCCTCCCACTTGTAGAATATGAGATTAGTCTATAATGGGATAGACTATATTGTTAGGTTTACTGTTCAGTTTATAGTTAGTAAGTTATTTAATATTTATGTGTTTTTTTTGTTCCATTTACAGAAATTTCTCCTAAATTGCTTAAGTTATTTCTTACAATCACAGAGCCTTTTTTGGGGTCCTCCGGGCTGGGGAGCGATACAGGCGTTCCCAAAAGATGTCATCAGATCACAAAGTAAGACTACACACCTACATTTGTTAAGACACAATGCATAGAAACATAACCATAGTTTCCCAGAACGCAAAGGGTCTCAACTCCCCCTCTAAAAGATCTATAGCCCTGAGGTGGTTTGCTAAGCAAAAAAGCTCAGTTATATTTGTCCAGGAAACCCACTTCTCAAAAACCTCGGAGCCTAAATTCTCATCAAGGGATTTCCCAACAGGTTACTTTAATTCCAATGGAAAAAAAAAAATGGGGTGGGTATACTGTTACACCGCAGCACACCTTTTCAGCTGATCAATACAGTAGGGGACAGAGAGGGTAGAATACTCATAGTAATTGGATTGATATATAACAGACCAGTGACATTTGTCAATATTTACGCACCCAACTCAGGTAGGACACCCTTCTTTAGAAGACTGCTCTCCCTGGTCCTAGAACATAGGAATGGTGTGTTGATTTTGGGAGGGGATCTCAACGTAACTATGGACCCCCTCCTGGACACAACCTCCATTAATACTAGTGCAGCACATAGACCCCCAGACTTGGTTTATAGATGTTTCCGACAACTTGGACTGATAGATATTTGGAGGGTACAGCATCCCTTGCAAAGGAATTATACATTTTACTCACACCCGTGGGCTTCATATTCGCGGCTGGATTATATGTACATAGACCAATCCAGCTTATCCTTTGTGACAGACTCAGATATCCAACCAACCACATGGGCGGATCATTCATCGGTCTATGTGTCCATACATTGGCCAGAAACCCCAGTAAGCCCTTTTATTTGGAGGTTAGATGAATATCTCCTGAACCACCCACCAACAAACAAGGCTTTAACCACCTCAATCACAGAATACTTCCAGTTTAATATGAACACAGAAGTATCATCACTCAACATTTGGGAGGCACATAAGGCAGTGGTCCGAGGGGAGTGCATCAAACATAAAGCTTATATGAAGAAAACATATAACATGACAGTGGACTCCTTACTTTCTAAATTACGAGAACTAGAAATAGAACATAAACAAAGACCAAAAGACCCTAACCTTTTAACGCTAATAACTAAGGCCAGAACGGACCTTAACAATATACTTACAAGAGAAGCACAGAAGTCAGCACTTAAACTAAGAAAAACTTTCTTTTACGAGGGAAACAGAGTGGGATCACTACTGGCAAGGGCTCTGAACGTCAAAACTGGACAAACACATGTACACAAAATACAAAAACAGTCTGGGACAGATATCCATGACAGCAAGGAAATAGCAGACAGTTTTAGGGACTTTTACGCAAGACTTTACAATCTAGAACAATTAGACACGCCGCCACATATCAGAGACATGGAACAATATATACAAACTGCCAACCTGAACCCCCTGACAGAATCTCAGAAGGGAGATCTGGACATGCCATTCACACAAAAAGAAATCCTGACAGTTATCTCCCATCTCCCAACAGGGAAAAGTCCGGGTCCAGATGGGTTCACTAACTCATATTATAAAACTTTTAAACACATTTTGGCCCCTCACTTATTGTCCTTATTTCAGGCCATAGATAGTGACTTAAAATTCTCACCGGAAATGTTAACGGCGCACATTGCGGTAATATTAAAGCCAGATAAACCACAGGATCAAATGGGTAGCTACAGACCTATCTCCTTGCTCAATTCGGACATAAAGATTTTTAGCAAACTTATAGCAAACCGTATAAACTTAGTATTAAACGATATCATACACACTGATCAGGTGGGCTTCACACCTCGCCGAGAAGCACGAGACAACACAATACGGGCATTAACACTATCGTCATATGCAAAATTCCACAACATACCGGCAGTAATAATGACAACGGATGCAGAAAAAGCGTTCGATAGGACAAATTGGCAATTTCTTAAAAAAACATTAGAAATATTTGGATTCGGCCCCAAAATGATAGATAGAGTCTGTAGCCTTTACACTTGCCCACAGGCCAGAGTTAGAGTGAATGGCATGCTATCAGATCCATTTTCGATCCGAAACGGCACGAGACAGGGGTGCCCACTGTCCCCCATCTTGTTTATATTGACTATGGAGGTACTCGCAGCTCACATACGTGCCAACAAAGATATACATGGTATAACTATAGGGCCTAACGAGTTTAAAATCGCAATGTACGCGGATGATGTTCTCTTCTCTGTCACCACTCCTAATAGCACCATCCCAATGATACTCAGGGAAATTGAGAAATTTGGCACTTTTTCAAATTTTGTAATAAATCAAACTAAGTCAGAAGTACTGAACATATCACTGAGTCCATCAGAATTCCAAAAACTTTCACGGGTTTGCCCTTTGCGTCTACAGTCAGAGTCAGTCAGATACTTAGGTATTCACCTTTCCCCGAGTCCCTCAACCCTCTTCAAGAAAAACTTTGAGTCCCTATTCAATAACATATCAAGAGATCTGAACACTTGGGCCACTAAAACACTTTCATGGTGGGGTAGAATCCACTCTATTAAAATGACAATACTACCTAAAATCCTATACCTACTACAAGCCTTACCAATCCACCTTCCCTATGGGTTCTTAACACGGGTACAAAGACAGATAAACACCTATGTATGGGGCAAGATAAAACCCAGGGTTAATAGAAACACCCTACACAGATCTACAACTATGGGTGGGGTGGGATTACCAATAATTGAGGAGTACTATCATGCAGTGACTCTCCAGAGAATTTTGGACTGGCATGGTTCATCATCTCATAAAGCTTGGGTGTCTATTGATTCCCATATCCTACAGATTCCATTTGTGGGAGCAGTATGTTGGGTCCACTCGGATCTAAGACCACCACAATGCGGACAATTAAATGTACATAAACACTTCTTTAAGGAATGGGAGAAGATAAAGACCCTATACCCTCATATTTCATCCATTAGATTTCCACTGTTCCCTATAGTTCTCAACACAGAAATGGTGGGGGGTCTGGATAGGGGATTTAGAAGACTTAAGGAATGGGGATACACAATTCCATTATGTAGACTTATTGAGGAGGGGAAGTTACTGAGCAGACACAGGTTAGAGACCTCTGCAGAAGGACGATACATACATTGGCTTAAGTATGCACAACTTCAGCATTTCCTACAGACATCACCACACAAGAAGGAGTTCCTCCGCTCTTTGACCCCCTTTGAACGGTTGTGTAACAGTGAAAAGACAATTCAGAGCCCTTTGTCAGTATCACACCACCTTTTGCTAGAACCCCAAAATACCACATTACCAAACTACACAACGAGGTGGGCACATGACCTTCATGCGGAGATAGATAGGAAAGACTGGCACAAAATGTTCCAAAGGACTAAAAAATCCTCTACCTCCCCACAAATACTCGAAATGAACTATAAACTTTTGTCTCGTTGGTACTTGACTCCAACTAGACTGAACACAATATACCCTGACTCTTCGCGTATGTGTTGGAGGGGATGCGGGGGACAGGGATGCTTACTACATATATGGTGGGATTGTCCCTTAATTAGGAAACTATGGAAGGAAGTGGAAATATACCTTCAAAGATTGGTGGGCGACACATTTAAATTAACAGCTAGAATAGCACTATTAAATGACACTACCCACATTACATGTAAGCTGAGATCTCTTGTAGTACAGATAGGTCTGAATGGAGTTCGTTCATTAATAGCTAGAGCATGGAAGACACCCTTCCCCCCAACTAAGGAGTCGTGGATCGAAAGAACCAATGAACTCATGGTATTAGAAGAGTATGGGTTCCTAAAACGGAACAAGCTCTCCTTCTTCCTAGACGCCAGATTTTTATGGGAAAATTTACATTTACCATCTCAAGACACAACACATTGACAAGATCACCACGGTCGGTAGGACTACTGATTCAGGGGCTTGCCTGTGTCGCTCCCCCCCCCCCCCCGGCTCCCGGATCCAGGATGATTCATAGGAGATTCAATGATAATAGGAGAATTAGCCTGTAGGAGATATTAGGTAAGAATGATAGTTTTAATATCTATCAGTGAATGGTTTTAGAATGGAACATAAGTTAATAGTTAAAATTGACTTTGTAATCTTTGCAGACTTAAGAGTTTACAACTATGCTGTACAATGATTGTTTGACTTTCTTTTTTGTTTTTTTGTAAACTGAAAACATAATAAATAAAAAAAAAAAAAAAAATTTAATTAAAGAAGAAAAAGATGGAGGGAGGAAGACAAACAGTGATGTAAGTCCATCTGAAGGAATTAGGAAAACTACAAAGAGACAGGTAAAGGGAAAAAAAGAAATTAAATATGAGGGGGAAAAAATTAAGATTTTCTTTTTTTTTTTTACATACTTTAATTCCACTATTTCAAGCCAAGACTATACCAACCTCTGCTGGCTTTAGAATGGAAGCATCTTCCTCTGAGCAGCCCACCGGGCGGGAGGAGTTAAAAATACAATCTAGCTACGCAAGTTGTGCAGTACTACGCAACGTGCGTAGGAAGATTGTAATTTAATTACTCCTCCGTCGGTTTTCACTGATGTCCAGCCAAGGGGGTGACACCATCAGAAGAGATTAATTCCTGCTTGATGGTGTCAAGGACCACCAGCATCTTCTCATGGACCACTGGTTGGCGACCGCTGCTCTAGGGTACTCATATGGCCCGATATCCTAAAACCCGGAGAGTTTTTGATAATCTGGCCCTTATTATCAACTCACCAATATGGAGATAAATCATGCAAAACCTTTTTGTTATTGAGCATAATATTGTAATGTACATTATGTGTTTCTCCTTCACACCCAGGACACTTGCTTAATGAGATAAACAGATCTCAAACTAGAGTTTGTCTTTATAAAATTCTTTGAGGGACCTTGCAGTAGTGACAAGATAATCTCTCCAGAATGGGGAACTTTAGAAAATGGCTTTAATGAGGGGAACGTAAAGGGGCACTTTCCACGATTCAGATAGGGCATAAAATTAAAAAATACTTTCCAATTTACTTCTATTAATAAAATAGAGCACAATATTTTTGCATGCACACTTTCTGAGGCACCAAGAGTACAAGAGTGCACATTATGGGCCAGATTATTAATGTAGTGCTATTTAGTGCTTTCGTTTATGCACTAACTCCACTAGAAGTAGATTTTGCAACACATCGGGTAGCGCTCAGTTGAAAGTAAAAAGTTATCACTCACGCGGTAAACCGACGCACGCAAAAAGGTTAGAATATTGTGCACGTCATAGAAGTCAATGGAGAAAAAAAAGTGGGGGAAAAACTAACACCCTACTCGCACACAAGCACGATCGCATATGCTGTCAGGATTTATCGATTTGGGGTGGACGTGATACGCTACATCCTATCGTGTCCGCTCGCACAATAATAAATTGACCCCAAAGTATCTATCTCACTAACTGAGAGAAGTAAATGTACAGTTAGTGCCTATGTCCAAGCACTGGCATAGCTCAATGTGAGCGAGGGGGCAGAGCCTGTAGTATAGGTCTCCATTTATTATTTGCTGGGCGGAAAAGGTTGGCTATCAGGAACCTCATCCACCTGACTCCATTGCAAGCTACTGCTTGTGTAATGCTGACCTGTGCACAATTGGCAGCTCAAATCTAGATAATAGAAGTAAATTGGAAAGCTGTTTAAAATTGCATGTTCTTTCTAAATCATGAAAGAACAAAATTCATTTTCATGTCCCTTTAAAGATGCACAAATGTCAACAGTATACTATGGCTTCACAATTGCAAAATACTTAGCAATACACAGAGCTAAAAAAAAAAGAATAATGAAACGTTTTCCACCGGACATCTGCACAGAGTAATGTTTATTTGCACTTTCACCATCTCACCTATTTCTTCTGGAGAAAACATCTGTTCAAGGCTCTGGATCTCAAGGTTTTTGCTGGATCCATTTATGAGCACAATGAACTTTTCCCCCTCCTGCAGATCAATGTAACTAGAGGGAACTCTGCAGCTGATGTGACGCAATGTCCCAACTTCTGTCACATACTCTTTGCAAGCCTTTGTCCACTCTTCGTACCTATAAAAATAATGCAAAGCCATTAACACTCTGTATGGACAGGCCCAAGAGACTATCTTAGTACAGACTTAAGCCAATGTAGATATAGATATATAGGTATAGATATATATTGTACCAAAATACCATCATATGTAGAAATATTTTTGAATAAATAGAACATATTCTTTTATGGGAAGAACATTGGAATGTGAAGTATTCATATTTTCATGTTGGGTTAGCGAACATGAAAATATGTAATCAGGTTTGCGCAAGAGGGGGATGTCATACACTTTTTTTTCTCCACTGACTTCTATGGGGGAATATGTAAACATGCATGCAATATTATAACTTTGGCTTTTTCTGATTGTCGGGTTAGCAACCTGACAAGCGCAATAAAATTACTTCTACCACAATTAACGATTGACCGGGATTGTTTTGTTAATAAGCGATCCACTCGTTATCTGGCCATTTTGGCTTTCATATCCCTTAAAATGTGTTACCTCTTGTCACAAACACTTTCCTTGGAATAAACAGCACTCCCGCCAACTCTGTATGTGGCCCTTGAATAAATTTATATAAAGTAATCATACCACCTCTCAAGTGCCTTTTTTCTAGAGCATTGACTGATTATTTTAATTCATCATTTTAGATCTACATATGTATATATATATATATATATATATATATATATATATATATATATATACATATATAATATGTGATTGGATCCCTTTGCAGTCAAGTAGATGAGAACATGAAAAAGCATATTTATGCAATATTTATAATTAAAGGGACAGTCTATGACAGATTTTTTATTGTTTATAAAGATAGATCAGTGCTTTCCAAACTGTGTGTCGTGACACATTAGTGTGTCGGCAGCAGTATGTAGGTGTGTCCCTGCTTCAGCACAAATTTTTATTTTTTTAATTTTTTTGGTTTCCGACTTTCCGCCTGCCTGCTACGCATATCACATGGTTGACTCGTGTTTGATACCTAGTGGGTCACAGATCATCTTAACCTATTGGTGCAGCTCAGTGGGAACTGAAACTATTCCCTTTGGCGGCTTTAGCAGCACATTGGCTCCTTCCTGACTGCACGTGTAGTCTCCTCAATCGGCTTGTGACTGCATGTGTGGTCAGTGAGTGGGATAGCAGTGTATTTGCAGCATGGGCAGTAGTCAGTCGGACTCACGGAGCTCTGAGGGCAGCAGCTTAAACGCTGATCTGAAGTCAGAAGTCAAAGTGGGTTTTTTTTTCAGCTAGCTCCCAGTAGTGCATTGCTGCTCCTGCTCTTGATATATGGATAGGAAGAGGAAGCTTAAAAATGCTTGACGATGAAATGCGAGGGTCTTTATCTAATATTCCACCAAATATTCAGAAACTGTGTCCATCCTATCAACCTCATACATCCCATTAAAATAGTAAGTAGCTATTGGTGTTATTAAGTCTTGCACATACATACTGTTACTTATAAATACATTTTGTTGTTATATAATTTATGTATGTGTCCGTATCTCAAGTTAGTTTAACCTCCTGTTTGCTATTACAACCGAATTACTGTGTGTGAGATAGCTCATCCCTTTATTACCATTCCCCAGTTTTGCATAAACAATACGGTTATATTATTAACATTTTACCTCTCTGTATCTAAGCCTCTGCAGACTGCCCCCTTATTTCAGTTCTTTTGACACACTTGCATTTTAGCCAATCAGTGCTGACTCATAATTAACTCCACGGGAGTGAGCACAGTGTTATATATTTGGCACACATGAACTAGCACTGAGACAAGAGGCAGCCTTCAAGGGCTTAGAAATTAGCATATGAGCCTACCTAGGTTTAACTTTCAACAAAGAATACCAAGAGAACATAGCAAATTTAATGATAAAAGTAAATTGAGAAGTTTTTTAAAATTGCATGCCCTACCTGAATCATAAAAGTTTTATTTTAAAGAGACTGTCCCTTTAATAATGGTTTTAACAATGTGTTTATTGTAAATATTTCACATTCCAATGTTCTGCACAGGCCTTATGTTGGGCAAGCCAGTTCTTGATGGTGCAATGTAATGTTTTTAGTTGCACATTCATTCATGGAAGGTTTTTACATGGAAAAGAACATACTCAGAAAAGTATTATTAGTCATGCATGGAGCTGCAGTTTGCTTGGACAACATGCATTCAAAATAAAACTAACATAAAAAGTTCTATGTACGTTTTTCGGTATTTTTTATGGAATTTCTTCCACCTTACCTGTAGTACATAAAATACTGAGTGTCTGGGGGGGCTCTTTTCCCTGCTGTCCAATTACAACTGAGCGACACATGCAGAGGCTCCTCTGTGCGTAAGTAGCAACTTAGATGTTTGGCTCGAGTCCCTTCTGCTCCTGTAGTGTAAACACATGTTGGAATTACCCTGAGTTTCACACACACTTACCTAGACCCCAGCTCTTCTGAAGGTGGTAACCACAGAATGTCAGGATGAGCCTGAGTTGTATCACCATATATTTGCTTACCAGAGGATGGGGGGAGAACTGCAGTCACTAGGTCACTTCGAAGTATCTCCTGATCCCCCTGGTATAAAACAGCTGCCAACTGAGCATTGAGTCCCTTGTGCAGTGGGAGCATTTGTGAAGAGCTTGTGTATTTTGTGTAGTACTGTGGGGAAAATATATTTTTAGCCAGCCTTAGGCATTGGGTGAGATATTAGCGTTGAGGATCAGTCAAGAAAGGCCATCTCTAAGAGTAGTGTGATGTGGGCTTGCTTAAGGCAAGATGAAGATATGCCAGTTGGTATATAAAAAAAAATATAAGTAACCAGTGCTCTGTCTTAACTGGTTGAAGCAATGATGTCATAAAGATAACCGTGGCAAGATTTGGAGATCCCAACACTCTTATAGCATTAGTCAAATTTGTGAAAAGCAGTAAAACAATTAGGTTTGTCTTCTTGTTCAAGGAAACCTTGGCAGCTTGTCACAGTGGTGCACCTTGTCTACTCTGCTATAGTGTTTACAGTGTGCCGGTATTTAAGAGAACGCAAGTGTATCCTTTTTTGTGCATTACAAACCTGACTTTACTGAACCTGCCTGGTCCTTATCTGCCTATTGTCCAAGTCTGGCTACTACCTGCATATTGTACCTGCCTAGCTTATAACAGCTTGAAATTAGTGCCTTTATGCTATACCAACATATTTATTGTCCTGTTGGTTATTCCAATATAACTATTGCACCTGTTGGCCATACCTAAGACAGGTCCCAAATATCAGCCCAATTGGCCCCTGTCAGTGGTTTACAGTCTCTCTGGTTTGACCTTTATTAGACTTGAGTCTTATTTGCCTAGTCTAAGTCCTGCTGTTCTTTGAATACTGTATTTGTCTACATCACTGCTATTAACCAGTGAGACACATCTGTTATACTTGCCTATACTCAAGTTCATAAACCAAGACAGTTATACAATGGCCATAATATGTTTATGCATAGAGCTTGTGTTGGTTTTACAGAGTATGTGTGTAAAATGCTTAATGTATTTGTATGAGGTGTTATATACAACCCCATTACCATCTCTTCTTTCTCTCCAGGAATCTGAATTTCAACCATGTACTCCATCCTTTTAAATCCATCCTTTGGAGTAACACTTGGTTTCCAGGATAATTCAACCTTTCCAAGTGCAGCAACTGAAATCCTGAAATCTGTGGGTGGCAAGAGGTGACCTGTAGGGTGACAAAATCAAGATAAAAAGACCTTAGTGTTGAGGTAGCACATCTGATTTAACACAACCAGATACTGGTTATTGCAAGTAGGCAATGAAACCAAAATCTTAAAAATTAAAGAAATGCAGAGCTCCTTATAATCCCACATTTTGAGATGATTCTCCTTTGGAAGCTCTGTCCCACACATGGATTTCCCAAACTACATCAAGAAATATCTACTCTCTGACCAACAATCACCCTGACCCTATCCTCTAAAAACACTGGGCCAAAATGACAAATGTTAGGAGATATGGAAAATAAAAATGATCCATAAAGATTGAGAGGCAAAGTATTAGACAACTGTGAGAAGAATAAGAAGACAGTACAATATTAGTGGGCAGAAATAAAATAACTATGATAGGGTAGGCCACTATATGGATGGCTGGACCATATCAATGTAACAAGAAATAAAGGAGGATAGCAGACAGGTGTCTTAACCTCTACTGGTTACATCATGCGATGTGTTGGTGCTACTCAGGACCTCTGTCTGCATCATGATAATATTGGCTAACTTCTCCAGAAGGCTGGTAATTTCTATTTCACTTGAATGAGTGATCTTCTATTAGGTAACCTGTAAAGGGTTTTATAGCATCAATAGGTCCAATTTTTTAATAGTTGGGGCTTAACTAGTTATGGTACGTATAGCTATTGATCATAAATAGCCAGAGAGAGATCAGTAGATCTCTGAAGAAACCATTAACTTCAGACTAAGGGGCCAATTTATCATGTTCGGGCAGACATAATCATGTCCGCCCGACATCGATGACGATAAATGCTGAAAGCAAAGCATTTCGTGTGAAATGCTTGGGCAATACCTCACCCTGCACATTCGCGCCCAATCAGCCGCTAGCAGGGGGTGTCAATCATCCCGATCGTATCTGATCGGGATAATTGCAGCCCGCGGCCTCAGAGGTGGTGGATGAGTTAAGGACCCTTGCTTCTTAACTTATGTTGCAGTCGCAGCATCATAAATTGGCCCCATATGGTTCATCCTAACATGTGCATTTGGCAATATTACTGTATTACTGATAAAAAATAATAATATTCCTCAATTTTATACTATCACTGGATGAATCTTGTTATGTAATAGTTTATTATTAAAATAAATAGATGATTCATTGAAAACAATGCAATGAACAATCTTCATGGAACCAGCTGCATAGCATGGTCAAGCTCTGATAGAACCAGCTGTGTAGAACTGGTCAAGCTTAATAGGTTGGTGAGTCCAATGAAGGTTGAAAGACTAAAGAGATTGGACACACACACCAATCCTCACTGACTATTGGTGTATTACAGCTAGGTATTGCCAACCACAAGGCTCCTTAGGGGTCTAATTGTGAAAGGCCTGTCGGACATGATCCGACATTGCGGATCATGTCTGACAGACCTCGCTGAATGCGGAGAGCAATACGCTCTCTGCATTCAGCATTGCACCAGCAGCTCTTGTGAACTGCTGGTGCAACACCGCCCCCTGCAGATTCGGGACCAATCGGCTGCTAGCAGGGGGGTGTCAATAAACCCGATCGTATTCGATCAGGTTGAATTGCGGCAATGTCTATCCACCTCCTCAGAGCAGACGGACAGGTTATGGAGCAGCAGTCTTTAGACTGCTGCTTCATAACTGGTGTTTCAAGCTCCATACGGAGCTTGATAGGTATTCCCCATAGTCTTTATGCTATATATAATCTATAATTGAATTAACTTACTACAACCCGTCACTTGAGCCCATGATAAGAGTAGAAATATCTTCATTATCCCAGACATGATCTGCTGAGGAACAAAACACATACTCCTATTAGTGGTTTGAGAATTTTAATGTAATATGGAGGACAAAAATATAACTTTCAGAATTCAGATAGAATGTACAATTAAAAAAAATAGAACTTTCAAATTTTTTTCTATCATCATATTTACTTCTTTTTTTGTATCATCTGGTTAAAAGTAGTTATTTTCTATGAGAGTATACTGAAGAAGGCTCTAGAGCAAGCACATGTTCTGAGCACTAGATTTATGCTACTGCCATATGGTGTTTAAGACACATGCACACTGTTGAGGCTACCTCACTATGCTCTCAAGAAAAGGAATATATAAACACATCCCATATAAATTAATTTATTTCATGATGGTGAGAGTGCACTAGCCATAACATGTCAAGTCTTACAGTAGGAGGCAAAACACCCTAAACAACTGAGCTTTTATTCCTTCCACTTTACCATGACTCATGGTTATACCAGGTTAAAAGAAGTACTATCAGGTACTGCAGCTGTTAAGGAAAAAACAAGGGCAGGTCTTGTGGACTCTTACCATCATGAAAGAAATTAATTTATCAGGTAAGCATACATTTTATTTCATAAGTTGGTGAGAGTTTGGGAGCCATCACTTGTGGGATCCTATACCAAAGCGGAAAAGTCCACAAGACCACTATGAAATAAGGCAGGAAAAATAGTTAAGGCAGCTAGAGGTACTAAACAGGCACTGCAACCTACAGAACTTTCCTACCAAAAGCAGCCTCAGAAAAGGTAAACATGTCAAAATTGTAGTATTTGGTAAAGGTATGTAAAGATGACCAATTAGATGCCTTGCAAATATGTTCAATGGAAGCTTAATTTTAAAAAAGCCCAAGAAGTGGCGACTGTTCTGGTACAATGAGCAGTAATTTGTTTGGGGGGGGAGACATCCCTGCTTCTAGGTATAAAATGCGAATCAAATCTCTAAGCCAAGCTCCCAACGTGATTGCAGTAGCTTTCTGTCCCTTGTGGAGACCTCACAAATGTATAAACAAGGAAGAAGAATTTATGAATTCTTTAGTGGCTTGAAGATTTTAAGTCGCTTAGTACAACCAATTTATAAAGTAATTTCTCTTTAGCTTTTTTGTGTTGGAAAAAGAGATGGGACAACAATTTCCTGATTGATGTTTTATGAAGAAACAACCATAGGAAGAAAAGTTTGTTCTTAAAACTGCTTTATCCTGATGAGAAAAAAAATCAGGTAAGGAGAATCACAAGATAAAGTAGAAAGCCCAGATACTTCGCCTGCTGAGTGTCAGTATATAGCAGGGTTATAATACAATGTATTTGTTATTATTCTTTAAAACAAACCCCCAATTAAAATGTATATACGAAACATTTGAAATTAGTATTTATTCCTAAATTCTTTAGATTAGTTAAAATTTATATACACCTTCAAATATATTAAGTAGAGACTAGCTTATGAATCAAATTATACATGCTTATGCTATTATAATATTCTATACCACAGGTCATAATAAAATATACCTTTAAAATTAACTTTCCTCACAATGAATCGCATTAAAATACCACAATAAAATACCAGGGGTTGTATATATTATTAATGCAAACAGCCAATGTATATGCCAATATGTCTGACCTGAAATAACCTCTTATTAGCTACAATAAGGCAAATTCTAATATATATATATATATATATATATATATATATATATATATATATATATATATATATATATATATATAGTAATTAATTTATGATATTAAAATTCAAAATTCGTTCTAAACATTAATATTTAATACCAGTATACTTACTACAATCTAACTAAAGCTTTAGAATATCTTTGATTTAAAATATTAAATATACAGTTGCTTATACTTTACCAGATCATCAGTTTGAGAATTCAGTTAATATCCAAATATGTCTATCGTCATATGTCTTAGGGGAATTATGCACATTTGTAAGAGAATTAATCTTGATAGTCTCTTATCCACAAAGAGTGTCCCATGTATTTGTATTACAGAAAACTGTGTTCGCACACTGGTCTCTCTATAAGCAAAAATGGCAACAAGCAGGATTGCAAACAGTCACCAAGAAAAAAATTTCAGCCAAAATCCTTTTTCTCTGTGTGCAGGGAGTTTGTGTCTGAGACAAAACTCCTTCCCATTTCTTAATCATTCGATAGATTTAGATACGCCCTCTTCTATGATTGCCTACTGGGAAATGTCATTTTAACAGCCAAATGCCTTTTGGTTGTAATTCTGGATTTAGGCCATCGGGGGCAGCAGACAAGACAAACAGTTTCATTTTCAACACTGCTATACAGTAAATACAGTTCTTAAATATATTTTTATCAAATGCCTATTTTATATACTTTTAATCTCCTAGTTTTAATAATTATATGTTCCATGTATGGTCCATTTAATATAATTTTTTTCTGAGTATTTCAAGATTACACATGAATATACTCCACTTATAATATCTTAAAAATGCGTTTAAAATCATACTTTCTATGAAAATATTTAAAAGGATTATAATACCTTCATCATGGACTCAATTACTTTCTCAGTTATCATCTTAATATCACATACATACCTTGAGATCAGCAATCAGATGTAGTTTCATATAATTATATGTATATTGGATTACTATCCCATATAAATATTTCATATTTGTATATCTCTTGCTGAGTGTATAAAACATATGATATTATTTAAAGCACCAATTATATATGTACTTATTAGATGCCTGAAAAATATAAGAATATGTTATCCATTAAATTTATTACAAACCTGAAATGCATTTCTCAGATCCATGGACATATACATTTTTATACAAGGGTCATTAATTTTATTACCCATCTTGGGCAAGAAACCAATATATGGACATACACATCTGAGGGCTCCATAATGCTAATATTTACTTCGAAGTGGCCCATTAGTCTAATCTTTACAAAGGTCTAAATCTATTGTTCTTTCCTGTGTAACCAAGGAAAAGGGGGGGGGGTTGTCTGTTATGACTACAGCCCACACAATTTATGTCAGAGGAGGCATTGGCAGATCAGAAGTACCAAAATGTATTTTATACATATGTAGTTTTTTTTTAAATTTTATTTACAGATACCCTGACATAATGAAATGGCTAAAAGAAAGAAAACCCTTGAAGACAACAGATGAATGTCCCGGCCATGCATAGGTTCAAATTGCTGAGCCTGAAGAACCCTCAAAACCAAATAAAGGTTCCATGGAGATGAAGCAGGTCTGATAACTAGTCTTAACCTGGCTGAAGCTTGAACACAGGATTGAATTTCATGAAGTCTCAAAATCTTCTTGTGATACAAGACTGAAAGGGCAGAAGTGTGGGCTTTAAGGGAACTGACTGATACGCTCTTATCCAGACCATCCTACAAAAACTGTAGAATTTTAAGAAAATAGTTCCAACAGTAATAGACTCACATCAGAAAATGAAAACATTGCAGATTTTGTGTTCAATATGTCTTGGCCTGAATCAATGTATTTAACACTTGATCTGGAAAACCACTGAGAGATAAAATCTGGCTTTCAATCGTCATGCTATTAAATTGAGAGATTTGAGGTTTTGATGGAAGAAGGGACCTTGAGAAAGAAGGTCCTTCCTGAGAGGAAGACACCATGGAGTAGATTTAATAAGCAGTGGATGCTGCTTTCTACGCCCGTAGTTTCCAGCTCACCGGCAATATAAGTTAATGATTGACACCCCCTGTTAGCTGACGATTGGTTTCATGTCCCTATAAACACAGTTCTGGTCAAGCAATAGTGCAATAATAACAGTGCTGATTCCCATTGAAAGTTTTCTCTGATCACTTGGTGAACCTAGAAAGACATTTCACTGCACATGTTGTACTTTTTCCCCTTGTGAACTGTCCCCCTCACTCTCTGCAGCACCTTTGCACTGTGTACATTTTTCATCACTTCCTATAACACATGTGCTATGCCTAGCTTTTTTCTGTGGTGTTGCTGGTGCTCTGTCATTTATGCCAAGATGCCTCAGGCCTATAATGGCACAAAGCTGTCTTTAAAGTGAATGTGAAGTCACCTATAGTCGTTAACGCAATATTGTCAACCAATTCAAATTAGGGGGACTTTGATTCATCGTTTTTCCAAATTTTATAACTAAAGGTTAAAAAATACAGTTTCTCTTTGTTTTCGTGCCGCGCTTCCTCTGCCCTCCATATTGTCCCTCTCCATTAGAATGATTGACACAGCAACTATTGTGAATCCGGCCCCCCCCCCCCCCCCAGGGGTGTTCAACCCCTTTTTAGATATGTCATGCGCTTCTTCTGGGCATGCATTAGAACATTATCTCCTGATTGAGAAGCGATGCACGTTCACGCGACACAAATGTTCTTTAGCACACAATTCTAAATTGAGCAGTAAACAAAGATCAATCGGATGCAAGTAAGTTCTAATGACAGGGTATAAGACGATTGCGAATTCTGAAATGGGCATATATTTCTAATAATAGAGCTCTCCACGGGTGGGACCGCTCTATACGTCACCCTGTGAAACACCTGAGTGCCGAGAAACGGGTTGCAATATTACATGTTTTAATGCTCTGTTTTAAAGTTCATTGGTTTGTTTTTATTTGTTGTTTCGGACAATAAATGTTTTAACATAATACCGTAATTTGAACTTTATGTTTGGAGCGTATCACTGTTTCCAGTTCCAGCACCAGCACCAGAGGTCAGCTAGCCGGTTAGCTGAGATAACCGGCCTGCACCTACAAGCACATTGGTGTGCTCCTCGCAAATGTGAGTACCTTGTGCTTCATTTCACACACCTTGCCAGTATATACTACTGATACACACATTTTGGTGCCTCTCTGTTTTTTTTTATCTGTTTCCTACAATCTTAGCCTTATGACCATTTGTTGTTGCCATGCATTAATTACTAACTGCCATGAACTGTAATGTAGTGTTCCATCCTACCCTATCAGTCAAGAGGGGTTAAATGAGATGGCATGATGGACCTCCACATCTAGACCAAAGAGGTGTGGTGTTTGTACCAGGCAGACAGATGACTCTGTTGCTGTGAAATATGAAGATATAGCCAAATAGAATAGCCAAAACTAGGAAACCACTCCTTACAGGAACTGCAGGGCTTATGCAGGTGTTCTATT
Source organism: Bombina bombina (assembly GCF_027579735.1). Lineage (NCBI taxonomy): Eukaryota > Metazoa > Chordata > Amphibia > Anura > Bombinatoridae > Bombina > Bombina bombina. Next base: position 308,021,390 of record NC_069505.1, on the reverse strand, counting down.
AGATTCTGCTCCTTTGTCAGAATCTGCTCCCTCTGACTGTGCATGCTCTGTATGATGTAATCGCACTCCACATATGTTAAATAGGAATGTGTAGAATACGATTATGTCAATCAGCAACATGCGCACTCAGAGGGAGCAGATTCTGACAAGGAAGTTGTGTCGGCTCTTGCTGCCGATATGCATGCGCTGTTAATTTTAATACTGTCACAGAATTTAAAAGTGCAGATTATATATATATAATCTGATAGAACACAAACAATAGGCTGTTTCTTATGCCTCCACTCCTGCTGGCCATATATCCTGTATATGCAGCTCTCTGCATACCCTTCCCCTACTGTAACTGTATATTATTTTACAAGGCATGATATCATATGCCTGGTGTAACTGCTGCAGTAAGATTCATTCAACATGAAATATTTAAATCATAAAATCAATAAATGATTTTGAAGCAGCTAGCAGTACTTGCTTACTCACTGATCTTCACTTTCACCATACTCCTGTCAGCCACTGCCCTTCCTGCAGCACCCGGCTCATGCGCCTCCCTCTTCCTCTCTGTCACTTTGCTGGTGCTGTTGTGTTTGGGGAATGATAATGAGATCAGCCCAGCTGGGAGGAGGGCAGGCAGTCAGGGGTAGGGGCTGTCTAGTAGCAGATACAAGTCTATTTCAGCAGGGCACATTTAGGAGCATTACAGTGGTCAGTGGCGTGCATGCGCCGCCACCCTCTGAGGTCGTCAGAGAAGTTCCGAAACTTCTGAAAATGTTCCTGACCTTCTGAGAGCCTGCTTAGATGGAGGACCAGAGCTCTGGGATGTGCAAACACCTGCACCAATAAAACATAATTTATGTAAGAACTTACCTGATAAATTCATTCTTTCATATTAGCAAGAGTCCATGAGCTAGTGACGTATGGGATATACATTCCTACCAGGAGGGGCAAAGTTTCCCAAACCTTAAAATGCCTATAAATACACCCCTCACCACCCCCACAAATCAGTTTAACGCATAGCCAAGAAGTGGGGTGATAAGAAAAAAGTGCGAAAGCATAAAAAATAAGGAATTGGAATAATTGTGCTTTATACAAAAAAAAAATCATAACCACAACAAATAGGGTGGGCCTCATGGACTCTTGCTAATATGAAAGAAATGAATTTATCAGGTAAGTTCTTACATAAATTATGTTTTCTTTCATGTAATTAGCAAGAGTCCATGAGCTAGTGACGTATGGGATAATGACTACCCAAGATGTGGATCTTCCACACAAGAGTCACTAGAGAGGGAGGGATAAAATAAAGACAGCCAATTCCGCTGAAAATAATCCACACCCAAAACAAAGTTTAAATCTTATAATGAAAAAAACCCAGAAATTATAAGCAGAAGAATCAAACTGAAACAGCTGCCTGAAGTACTTTTCTACCAAAAACTGCTTCAGAAGAAGAAAACACATCAAAATGGTAGAATTTAGTAAAAGTATGCAAAGAAGACCAAGTTGCTGCTTTGCAAATCTGATCAACCGAAGCTTCATTCCTAAATGCCCAGGAAGTAGAAACTGACCTAGTAGAATGAGCTGTAATCCTTTGAGGCGGAGTTTTACCCGACTCGACATAAGCATGATGAATTAAAGATTTCAACCAAGATGCCAAAGAAATGGCAGAAGCCTTCTGACCTTTCCTAGAACCGGAAAAGATAACAAATAGACTAGAAGTCTTTCGGAAATTCTTAGTAGCTTCAACATAATATTTCAAAGCTCTAACTACATCCAAAGAATGCAATGATTTCTCCTTAGAATTCTTAGGATTAGGACATAATGAAGGAACCACAATTTCTCTACTAATGTTGTTAGAATTCACAACCTTAGGTAAAAATGTAAAAGAAGTTCGCAACACCGCCTTATCCTGATGAAAAATCAGAAAAGGAGACTCACAAGAAAGAGCAGATAATTCAGAAACTCTTCTGGCAGAAGAGATGGCCAAAAGGAACAAAACTTTCCAAGAAAGTAATTTAATGTCCAAAGAATGCATAGGTTCAAACGGAGGAGCTTGAAGAGCCCCCAGAACCAAATTCAAACTCCAAGGAGGAGAAATTGACTTAATGACAGGTTTTATATGAACCAAAGCTTGTACAAAACAATGAATATCAGGAAGATTAGCAATCTTTCTGTGAAAAAGAACAGAAAGAGCAGAGATTTGTCCTTTCAAGGAACTTGCAGACAAACCTTTATCCAAACCATCCTGAAGAAACTGTAAAATTCTCGGAATTCTAAAAGAATGCCAGGAAAAATGATGAGAAAGACACCAAGAAATATAAGTCTTCCAGACTCTATAATATATCTCCCTAGATACGGATTTACGAGCCTGTAACATAGTATTACTCACAGAGTCAGAGAAACCTCTTTGACTAAGAATCAAGCGTTCAATCTCCATACCTTTAAATTTAAGGATTTGAGATCCTGATGGAAAAAAGGACCTTGCGACAGAAGGTCTGGTCTTAACGGAAGAGTCCACGGTTGGCAAGAGGCCATCCGGACAAGATCTGCATACCAAAACCTGTGAGGCCATGCTGGAGCCACCAGCAGAACAAACGAGCATTCCTTCAGAATCTTGGAGATTACTCTTGGAAGAAGAACTAGAGGCGGAAAGATATAGGCAGGATGATACTTCCAAGGAAGTGACAACGCATCCACTGCTTCCGCTTGAGGATCCCTGGATCTGGACAGATACCTGGGAAGTTTCTTGTTTAGATGAGAAGCCATCAGATCTATTTCTGGAAGACCCCACATTTGAGCAATCTGAAGAAATACCTCTGGGTGAAGAGACCATTCGCCCGGATGTAACGTTTGGCGACTGAGATAATCCGCTTCCCAATTGTCTATACCTGGGATATGAACCGCAGAAACTAGACAGGAGCTGGATTCCGCTCCATACCAGAATTCGAGATACTTCTTTCATGGCCAGAGGACTGTGAGTCCCTCCTTGATGATTGATGTATGCCACAGTTGTGACATTGTCTGTCTGAAAACAAATTAACAATTCTCTCGTTAGAAGAGGCCAAGACTGAAGAGCTCTGAAAATTGCACGGAGTTCCAAAATATTGATCGGTAATCTCACCTCCTGAGATTCCCAAACCCCTTGTGCTGTCAGAGACCCCCACACAGCTCCCCAACCTGTCAGACTTGCATCTGTTGAAATTACAGTCCAGGTCGGAAGAACAAAAGAAGCCCCCTGAATTAAACAATGGTGATCTGTCCACCATGTCAGAGAGTGTCGTACAATCAGTTTTAAAGATATTAATTGAGATATCTTTGTGTAATCCCTACACCACTGGTTCAGCATACAGAGCTGAAGAGGTCGCATGTGAAAACGAGCAAAGGGGATCGCATCCGATGCAGCAGTCATAAGACCTAGAATTTCCATGCATAAGGCTACCGAAGGGAATGATTGTGATTGAAGGTTTCGACAAGCTGAGATCAATTTTAGACGTCTCTTGTCTGTCAGAGACAGAGTCATGGACACTGAATCTATCTGGAAACCTAAAAAGGTAACCCTTGTTTGAGGAATCAATGAACTTTTCGGTAAATTGATCCTCCAACCATGATCTTGAAGAAACAACACAAGTCGATTCGTATGAGATTCTGCTAAATGTGAAGACTGAGCAAGTACCAAGGAAATACTACAATACCCTGTTCTCTGATTACAGACAGAAGGGCACCGAGAACCTTTGTAAAAATCCTTGGAGCTGTTGCTAGGCCAAACGGCAGAGCCACAAACTGGTAATGCTTGTCTAGGAAAGAGAATCTCAGAAACTGATAGTGATCTGGATGAATCGGAATATGCAGATATGCATCCTGTAAATATATTGTGGACATATAATGCCCTTGCTGAACAAAAGGCAGAATAGTCCTTATAGTTACCATTTTGAATGTTGGTATCCTTACATAACAATTCAATATTTTTAGATCCAGAACTGGTCTGAAGGAATTCTCCTTCTTTGGTACAATGAAGAGATTTGAATAAAACCCCAGTCCCTGTTCCAGAACTGGAACTGGCATAATTACTCCAGCCAACTCTAGTTCTGAAACACATTTCAGAAATGCTTGAGCCTTTGCTGGATTTACTGGGACACGGGAAAGAAAAAATCTCTTTGCAGGAGGCCTTATCATGAAGCCAATTCTGTACCCTTCTGGAACAATGTTTTGAATCCAAAGATTGTGAATTGAATTGATCCAAATTTGTTTGAAAAAACATAATCTGCCCCCTACCAGCTGAGCTGGAATGAGGGCCGCACCTTCATGTGGACTTGGGAGCTGGTTTTGGTTTTCTAAAAGGCTTGGACTTATTCCAGACTGGAGATGGTTTCCAAACTGATACCGCTCCTGAGGGCGAAGGATCAGGCTTTTGTTCCTTATTGTGACGAAAGGAACGAAAACGATTATTAGACCTAAATTTACCTTTAGATTTTTTATCCTGTGGTAAAAAAGTTCCTTTCCCTCCAGTAACAGTTGAGATAATAGAATCCAACTGAGAACCAAATAATGTATTACCCTGGAAAGAAAGGGAAAGCAAAGTTGACTTAGAAGACATATCAGCATTCCAAGTTTTAAGCCATAAAGCTCTTCTAGCTAAAATAGCTAGAGACATATACCTGACATCAACTCTAATGATATCAAAGATGGCATCACAAATAAAGTTATTAGCATGTTGAAGAAGATTAACAATGCTATGAGAGTTATGATCTGTTACTTGTTGCGCTAAAGCTTCTAACCAAAAAGTTGAAGCTGCAGCAACATCCGCTAAAGATATAGCAGGTCTAAGAAGATTACCTGAACATAAGTAAGCTTTTCTTAGAAAGGATTCAATCTTCCTATCTAAAGGATCCTTAAAGGAAGTACTATCTGCCGTAGGAATAGTAGTACGTTTAGCAAGAGTAGAGACAGCCCCATCAACCTTAGGGATTTTGTCCCAAAATTCTAATCTGTCAGATGGCACAGGATATAATTGCTTAAAACGTTTAGAAGGAGTAAATGAATTACCCAAATTATTCCATTCCCTGGAGATTACTTCAGAAATAGCATCAGGGACAGGAAAAACTTCTGGAATAACTACAGGAGATTTAAAAACCTTATTTAAACGTTTAGATTTAGTATCAAGAGGACCAGAATCCTCTATTTCTAAAGCAATTAAAACCTCTTTAAGTAAAGAGCGAATAAATTCCATTTTGAATAAATATGAAGATTTATCAGCATCAACCTCTGAGACAGAATCCTCTGAACCAGAGGAACCACTATCAGAATCAGAATGATGATGTTCATTTAAAAATTCATCTGAAAAATGAGAAGTTTTAAAAGACCTTTTGCGTTTACTAGAAGGGGGAATAACAGACATAGCCTTCTTAATAGATTTAGAAACAAAATCTCTTATGTTAACAGGAACACTCTGAGTATTAGATGTTGATGGAACCACAACAGGTAATGTAACATTACTAAAGGAAATATTATCTGCATTAACAAGTTTGTCATGACATTCATTACAAACAACAGCTGGAGGAACAGATACCATAAGTTTACAACAGATACACTTAACTTTGGTAGATCCAGCACCGGGCAGCGTTTTTCCAGAAAAACTCAGTGTCAATCTGGGACATCTTGCAATATGTAAATAGAAAAAACAACATATAAAGCAAAATTGATCAAATTCCTTAAATGACAGTTTCAGGAATGGGAAAAATGCCAGTGAACAAGCTTCTAGCAACCAGAAGCAAAAAATAATGAGACTTAAATAATGTGGAGACAAAAGTGACGCCCATATTTTTTAGCGCCAAAAAAGACGCCCACATTATTTGGCGCCTAAATGCTTTTGGCGCCAAAAATGACGCCACATCCGGAATACCGACACTTTTGGCGCAAAAAACGTCAAAAATGACGCAACTTCCGGCGACACGTATGACGCCGGAAACAGAAAAACTTTTTGCGCCAAAAAAGTCTGCGCCAAGAATGACGCAATAAAATGAAGCATTTTCAGCCCCCGCGAGCCTAACAGCCCACAGGAAAAAAGTCAAATTTTAAGGTAAGAAAAAAATTGATTCATTGAAATGCATTATCCCAAAAATGAAACTGACTGTCTGAAATAAGGAACGTTGAACATCCTGAGTTAAGGCAAATAAATGTTTGAATACATATATTTAGAACTTTATACAAAAGTGCCCAACTATAGCTTAGAGTGTCACAGAAAATAAGACTTACTTACCCCAGGACACTCATCTACATGTAGTAGAAAGCCAAACCAGTACTTTAACGAGAATCAGTAGAGGTAATGGTATATAAGAGTATATCGTCGATCTGAAAAGGGAGGTAAGAGATGAATCTCTACGACCGATAACAGAGAACCTATGAAATAGACCCCGTAGAAGGAGATCATTGAATTCAAATAGGCAATATTCTCCTCACATCCCTCTGACATTCACTGCACGCTGAGAGGAAAACCGGGCTCCAACCTGCTGCGGAGCGCATATCAGCGTAGAATCTAGCACAAACTTACTTCACCACCTCCATAGGAGGCAAAGTTTGTAAAACTGATTTGTGGGTGTGGTGAGGGGTGTATTTATAGGCATTTTAAGGTTTGGGAAACTTTGCCCCTCCTGGTAGGAATGTATATCCCATATGTCACTAGCTCATGGACTCTTGCTAATTACATGAAAGAAATTTAAATAGAGAGCATCTCAATTTTACTATAAATGTGTTAAAATGCCTAAAACCATATGTAGTGTTATATGTTGTCTGTAACTATGTCCCCATTCTATGTGAATCATAAGTACATGCTAATAGCCTGTGGGCTATGTGAGTGCAAATGCCTACTTAACTTCGGCAATCACTTTACCTTGCTTACCAAGCTGCAGGAGAAGAGAACTGTCACAGGATCTGGAGTACAGGAGGAGACTGCAGGATGGTGAAGGCTAATGACAAACTCACAAAAGGAGATTGTGAGGCCAATTTACCAAATGTCTGTCGGACCTGATCCGACAGTGCGGATCAGGTCCGACAGACATCGCTGAATGCAGAGAGCAATACGCTCCGTATTCAGCATTGCCCCCTGCAGACTCGCAAGAAATCACGCCAGCAGGGAGGTGTCAATCAACCCGATCAAGTACGATTCCTGTCTGCCTCATCAGAGCAGGCGGACAGGGTCTTTAGACCACTGCTCCATAACTTGTGTTTCTGGCGAGTCTGAAGACTCGCCAGAAACACGGGCCTTCAAGCTCCATACGGAGCTTGATAAATGGGCCTCTTAGTCTAACTGCTAGTTGTACACCCCTCCATCCTATTCCCAGCTCTTTGAAGGGGATAATGGGTCTCATATTGGTCTGAGAAGTACTTTCAATCAACGTGTAGATCATCACTTCAAGTTTCATCATTACTCCTTGCTGAAGGCAAAACATTGACCAGGGAATCATGGGAATCTGGGAGGGATTTTGCCACCTCCTGTGAATGGACTTTGGGCTCAGGAGCAGCAATGCACTAGTGGGAGCTAACTGCTGATTGGTGGCTGCACATAGATGCCATTGGTTCACCAAATGTGTTCATCTAGCTCCCACCAAATGTGTTCATCTAGCTCCCACTACTTATTAGCATTGATGCTAATAAGTAGTCCGAGAGAGCCTGCTTCTTATCATTTGTGGAATCTCATTACAGGTAGCCCTCAGTTTACTCCGGGGTTAGTTCCAGAAGGAATGGTTGTAAATTGAAACCATTGTAAATTGAAACCCAGTTTCTAATGTAAGTCAGTGGGAAGTGAGAGCGATAGGTTCCAGGCCCCCTCTCAAAATTGTCATAAGTAACACCTAATACATTCTTTTTAAAGCTTTGAAATGAAGACTTTAAATGCTAAACAGCATTATAAACCTAATAAAATAATCACACAACACAGACTTCACTTGCATTTTTCTGCAAACAGTTCTTTCTATGCATTCCAATCTGGACTGATTTATAAATAGGAAGATCATGTTCCTTTGAAATCTGCTCGATAGCTCAGGTCTGGTTAAACTGATTAATTTTAGCTTGCTTGGCTTTGCTGCAACACAAGCTGACAGCTCCATCTACTGGCTATTTTAATAAATGCACTGCTTCTCAATGCTTTTCAATAGCAGTCACATGACTGGAAAAAAAGGTTGTTATTCTGAAACGGTGTAAATTGAACCGTTGTAAAAGGAGGGCCACCTGTATATGTTTGACATTTTATAGGTTTAGGCGATAACTACTCTTTACAATTCAGAAAACTTGATGTTTGCTTTTCTGTTTAGATTATATACTAATGGGTTCTTTTTACAGTATATTTCTGTTAGATATGTCTGCTTTGTACCCTAATGTGTGCATTGTAACTTCTTGCATAAGTTCTGTATGTTATGTGATCTAAACCTCAATAAAAAGGTATATTTAAAAAAAATGGTATGCTGTGTCTAAATCATATAAGATTTGTTTTGGTCTTCATGTCCCTTTAATTCCTTTCCATTAAAGCATACTGAAGTAGGCTCAGGAGCGTGCACGTCCTTTTGACCAGGAATGCTGCTGATATTTTAAAATGGTGGCTGCATTTACAGAGTCTATGTTACTATTTTTAAATGATTTATGAGATTCCAGTGTGTGACGGATGTAATAAGTCAAAAAGTAGCTATTAAGGGGACAAATAATTGTTATGCAGTCTTGAAAAGAAATTAAAATTACAGGGCGAGTGTGAAAAAATGCTGAATGCGTTGACACCTTGTTTGCTGCCTTTTTTTTTTAAAGCCAAATTCTACTCACCATTTGCTTTATTTGAATGAGCTAAGTAGGAATTGTTGTTGACCAAACAAGGGTAGCCATGGTCATTTTGACAGCAAAGTTCCATTATTTTGCAGTTTCTTATCTAATAATCTCTGCTATGTCCAAATAGGGAAATATATGGGGTAGCGTTAGACGTGAATTTTCTCATGTGCACTTCAAATTCTCAAGTGAAATAACAGAAAAAAAGGACAAAATAAATAATGAAAGTATACTGCCAAGTTTTACTATGTAAAATTAAACATTTTATATTACGATCTCACAGCATTTACTGTCCCCTTAAAGGGACTTTATGCTTAGAAAAATTTTCTCATTTAAATGTAAGAGCAACAATAAAACGTGTTTAAAATGTTTGTTTATTGGAGAAAATGTGAGCACTGATTAAATTGAAACTGTAACTAATACCAGTCCAAAGTACTCTTCGAAGTCTGACAAGAAGATTTGGTTTATTCATTACGCATCTTCTTAAAACACAACAGACATAATCATACACACTAAATGCATATTTTTCTTTACAGGCGCACACACCAAAAGCTTAGATCCACTAAGAATTGAAATAAATCTTAAATGAATCACATTATTTTATTAGGTTAATTCACTGAAGCATTATTAGGAAATATTTGTCTCACTGAATACAATCTTTAAACCATAAGTTATGCATTTCACAGCTAAAAGTTTGACATTGCTTAATCTTTTAGCTGTAAAATGCGTTGACTGTGTTTTTTAAATAAATTACATTTTTATTTATATGTTATGGCCTTTATATCAGCTGCCTACTACCACTTGGGTAGAGTTATTAATTTGTCCATCCGTGTGCACAATTTGAAATTACCTCCCTGGGAGTGACTGGGCAACTTTTAGTCACTCCCGGATGATACTTTTGTTGCAAAGAGGAAAGATCCCTTTCCATGTAGATCTCTTCATTTTTTTGATAATCTATGGGGCTACTCTTCTTAGCTGTACATGTACCTAAGCATATACACATTTTCACACAGTCTTAGCATGTGCACACGTGTGTATATTATATATGTGATATGTATATATATATATATACACACTGTATATATACACACACATACACAATTGCACATAACAAACCGGATACCAAGCAGTCGCCCATATGCACATAGTTAACGTCAGCCCATAAATATTAAATGAAGAGTTAGTTAAAGCATTGGGCCAAATGGTTATTGGCCCAGGTACCACATCAAGGCCTCTTTTAAACTTGATTTTACTCCCACTCCAGTCAGCTTGTATGTAAACAAGAGCTTTCTCTTGGCTCACCTACATATGGTTTTGAAACAGCTTCTCATTTACATGCACTTTGTCCATTTGTACTCACACAAGCTCCAACTTAATATAAACACAGCCCTCTCAGCTTGCACCTACTATAAATAAGAATATTCATGATTTTACACATAACTTCAGTAAACTGGTCCTCTCCACCAGGGCTAACTTAAAGGGACACTCAAGTCACAATTGAACTTTCATGATTCAGATAGATGATGCAATTTTAAACAACTTTCCAATATACTTCCATTAACAAAATTTAAATAGTGTTTTTATATTTACACATTTTGAGTCACCAGCTCCTACTGAGCATGTGCAAGAATCACAGAATATATATGCATTTGTGATTGGCTGAAGGCTGTCACATGATATAGTGAGAGTGGAAATAGACGTAACTTTGAATTTGCTATTGTATTTTCTTGTTATCATACATTTGTTGATTATGCAAATCTACAATATTTTCTGGTCCTTAAAGCATTTGCGGGGGCCCTGGGCAGGATACATTTGTAGGGCCCCTCTCCCCAGTGCCTTTATTTCACCTCCCCTGTATGCCCTGCCCCTTGTATCACCCACTCCTGTGCCAACATTCAGTGATACCTATATAAAGAATAACACAAAATATTTGACCTCCTAATGCTATAAACAGCATCACCTCTGACATTGCGGGGCCCCCCCTCCCCAAAGAGCGGGACCCTGGGCGATTGCCCCACTTGCCCTGTCCAAAGAGCAGGCCTGGTCTTTGCTCATAAACATACATGTAGACAAATTCTTAATTTACACACACTTTGTCAGTTTCTACACACATACTCTCTTCTTCCCTTTAAACACACAATACTTACACTTTGTACATACAAATACACAAAACCCACACAGGAACGCTTAATTTGCACACACATTCTCAGTTTCTACATACATACGCTTCTCTCCCAGTTCACACATTAGACACCCTTAAATTCATACAATAGGCAACATTTGTCATGACTGCAGGTGGACAGGTTTGGGAGTAGAGAACCTGTCTGCCCGCAATCGCCATTTGTGATCCTGCCATTTGTGATCCTTAGTCTGGGTTGTGCCAGACTTAGCTTTATCAGATTTATATAACCTTTGATATATAGTGGATACCGGAATAAGAGCACCTAAACTCATTGTGACTGCACAGACAGAATTACTAAATCTGACATTGTACAGACATAGCTAGACTGAACAATTTACGATATGACCTGGTATTAACTGCAGGCCATTACCGCAATGTACTCAAGTTATAATTTGTACTAAATAGCAGCATAGTGTGTCTGATACAGTGATACCTAAGGACTTGAACAGAGAGAGTAACAGACAACTATTAGATATAGCTACATTCATATATAGAACTGTGTGAGGTGCGTTGCAGTGGTGTGTACCTGAAGAAATATTATGACTAACAAGTAATGATAAACTCACACAGGCAAACTGGGTCATTAGTATCCAGATCGATCCACTAGAAAGGCTCTCTAATTCACAAATATTTAACTTATCTAGTCTGGGTTGTGCCAGACTCAGCCACAATAGAAATATTTAGCCCTTCACATATAAGTGATGCCGGAATAACAGCACTTTAATTCATTGTGATTACCAACTCTGACACCGCACAGACTTAGCTGGGCTGAACAATTATTCATATAACCTGGTAGTAGCTGCTAGCTATTACCACAGTGTACTGAGGTTACAATATAGACTGAACACAATTTAATATTAGAATTCAGTAATCCAGGGATTAACAAAGAGAGGGGACATGTTCTACCCATTCTCTCATTATATATACCCAACTCACACTTGTAATCACTTTTTGATGTAGGTACACTGTAACAGTGTTTTAGCGAACGCTATTTTGTTATTAAAAATTTTTGGATCATTCATGACTGTGAATATAGACAGGCCTAATTCAAATTACTGGTGATCCAATATATGTTGATATTACTGGTATATGGTACTGGAGTGTATTTTAATAGTATGTGTATTTCAACCAACAATTTGGTTTTTTAAAAGGTTACAATAAAAGTTAATTTTTATCCAATCCCAGCAGGGACCACCCACCCTTTAGTTTAGGGCCCAGAGTGCTAAAAGTGCATACTTTGGGAATTGTGGTATTCTTTATATCATTTTTCCATTCGGTTGGATTAATTTCATGCACAAGCACCATTTCCTCTATAGAGATATACAATCACTACACACTAAACAGGTGAATATATAATTAAATAAAATAAAGAGGAAAAGCCCGAGGAGTGCCACTATTCAATTTTGTGTGTGTTAAATACACAAAACCCACACAGGAACGCTTAATTTGCACACACATTCTCAGTTTCTACATACATACGCTTCTCTCCCAGTTCACACATTAGACACCCTTAAATTCATACAATAGGCAACATTTGTCATGACTGCAGGTGGACAGGTTTGGGAGTAGAGAACCTGTCTGCCCGCAATCGCCATTTGTGATCCTGCCCCGCGAGGTACAATTTAATACTACAAGAAAGCAATGCCACCCCTGCCCTTGTATAATTGCTTGTCATGTCTATCACCCCGAACAAGCAAGTGTCAAAGTGATTGATCTCGACACTTCTTAGGTGGCACAAACGCAAAAAAGCTGCATGCTTAACCATGTGAAGCCTCAAAAGCTGTAAGTGCAGCTTAAAGGGACATGAAACCCAAATGTTTTCTTTCATGATTCAGAAAGAGCATGGGATTTTAAACAACTTTCCATTTTACGTCTATTATTTAATTTGCTTCCTTCTCTTGTTATCCTTTGCTGAAAGGTTTATCTAGGGAAGCTCAGGAGCAGCAAATAACCTAGGTTGTAGCTGCTTATTGGTGGCTGCATATAGATACTGATTATCATTGGCTCACCCATGTGGTCAGTTAGAAACCAGTAGTGCATTGCTGCTCCTTCAACAAATGATACCAAGAGAATGATGCAAATTTGATAATAGAAGTAAATTTGAAAGCTGTTTAAAATTGTATGTTCTACCTAAATCATGAAAGAAATGTTTTGGGTTTCATGACCCTTTAATAAGTCTCTCTTCTAGTATCTACACAGCATCTCTTATCTCTGATATTACATGCATTTCCTCCCAGCGCACAGGACATTCTCACATCCCACATATCCTCCTCACACACACCGCTACCAGCATGCGCGCTCGCTCCTCATGAACGTTGCTTCCTAGCTTGTATGCACGTTCACTTTCATAAACCCCATACCATTGTGTTTTGCACAACATTGGCATACCCCAAACTTAATTTATGACATCTTGAAAAATAAAATATTAATATGATATATTGAAATATCAATCAAATACAGTGAAATGTGAAATATATATTAAAAGGGGGCGGGTTTGTTATTCTTGTGTACTTTGTGTATTTTTTTCCTCATTGGATTATCATTCTGAAGAAATATTAACCTATTACCTACCCTATTTCCCAAAATTCTGTGAGTGATGAATTTTATTTTGAGATGTACTGTTTTGCATTCTGGCACCCAGGTAACTGACTATTCGTAAAGAATCTAGTCTATCTATCTAATCTATAGCTATCTAATCTATATCTATCTATCTATAAGTATCTATATGTATCTATCTAAATCTATCTAAATCTATCTATATGTATCTATCTAAATCTATCTATAAGTATCTATATCTATATATCAGTATCTATCTATCTATCTATCTATCTTTTTATAAATATCTTTCTATCTATATATCTGTCTAATCTATCTATCTATCTATCTTTCTATATGTATATATCTAAACCTATCTATAAGTATCTCTATCTATCTATCTATATGTATCTATCTAAATCTATCTATAAGTATATATATATCTATTTATCTATCTATAAGTATCTATATGTATCTATCTAAATCTATCTATAAGTATCTATATCTATATATCAGTATCTATCTTTCTATAAGTATCTTTCTATCTATCTATAAGTACCTATATATATATATATATATATATATATATATATATATATATATATCTGTCTAATCTATCCATCTATCTTTCTATAAGTATCTATCTATATTTATCTATCAGTATCTATATATATATATATCTATCTATCTATCTATCTATAAGTATCTATCTATATTTATCTATCAGTATCTATCTATCTATAAGTATCTATCTATATTTATCTATCAGTATCTATCTATCTATAAGTATCTATCTATATGTATCTATCTAAATCTATCTATAAGTATATCTATCTATCTATCAGTATCTATCTAGCTATCTATCTATATATCAGTATCTATATTTCTATAAGAATTTTTCTATCTATCTATAAGTACCTATCTATATATCTGTCTAATCCATCTATCTTTCTATAAGTATCTATATTTATCTATCAGAATCTATATATCTATCTATAAGTATCGATCTATAAGTATCTATCAGTATCTATATATATATATATATATCTATCAGTATCTATCTATCTATATATCAGTATTTATCTTTCTATAAGTATCTATCTATATTTATCTATCAGTATCTATCTATCTATAAGTATCTATCAGTATCTATCTATCAGTATCTATCTATCAGTATCTATCTATCAGTATCTTTCTATAAGTATCTATCTATATTTATCTATCAGTATCTATCTATCTATCTATCTATCTATCTATAAGTATCTATCTATAAGTATCTATCTATAAGTATCTATCAATATCTAACAGTATCTATCTATAAGTATCTATCAGTATCTATCTATTTATCTATCTATCCTGGTATAGAATCTCTGCGCTAAGCAAACTCCATTGGCTTGCTTCACACACATTAACCCTTCTCAGTTTTCACATTCACCTTACATACAATTTCCTTTCAGGATAGTATAACCCATGTTCCCTTCTGTACTCACAGTTTTAAAGCTCCTTAACACGCTGTGTGCTGCTCTCCATTCTGACACATCTGCGGCACTCATCTGATTTACTTATTATAGAGAAGTAGATTGCATAAGAGGCCAGTGAGCGGGGAAATTTAATTGCCCAACTTGATGATACATTAACCCTTTCAATGCCCAGTACAACATGCCTGCACTTAATCTAAAGTATAACAATAATCTCACACAATTTGTATAAATTTATGATAATATAGCATAAAATAACACAAACATATTTATCACGAAAGGACACACATCCAACTGTTCTACAAAGCAGATCCTTACATAAAATATAGAAAGCAATAAAATAACGAGGTTCTGCATCCCATATAACCTATCCACTGAGTTCAGAATTTAACTAGCAATAGGTGGAAATGCAACAACACTTTAACTCCTTCTCTACCAGGAATTTCAGAGAAAAACTTATCTAAAGTACCAGAGAATATTTCAATTTTTTTCTACCACCAAACAGAAATAGAGACTTTGTTTTTTTTATTTAACTATGAAAAAAAATAATATATATATATATATATATATATATATATATATATATATATATATATATATATATAAAGTAGACAACCCAAGGTATTGAAACATATCCCTTTAAGCACACTTGGTCCTTAAAGGGTCAGTAAACCAATTTCCATATAACTGCATGTAAAAGACACTACCACTAAAAGGAATATCTACAGATACTGATCTAAAAATCCAGTATTAAACCTTTTAAAAACTTACTTACAAGCTCCTAGTTTACCACTGTTGACTTGGACACCCACTGAAAGGGGCTGGGAAACACGGAAAAGAAGACACTCCCTCCTCCTCGGCATATGAAAAGATAGATTACACAAAAAGGAGCAAGCAGGAATCTGTAGACTTCAGTCTATATCTGATACCTTGGGGCTTGATTAGAAGTGTGAAAATCAGCACAATGTTATTACAAAATAAGCAAAACTATAGATTGTTACAAAAGCACTCCCAGGTGGGCTATATAAATAATCATTTATGTAAAGAAAAATCTACGTCTAGATTTAGAGTTCTGCGTTAGCCTTAAAAAGCAGTGTTAAAGGGTCCTAACGCTGCTTTTTAACGCCCCCTGGTATTTAGAGTCAGGCAGGAAAGGGTCTACTGCTCACTTTCTTTCCGCGACTCGAGACTACCGCAAATCCCCTTATGTCAATTGCGTATCCTATCTTTTCTATGGGATTTGCCTAACGCTGGTATTACGAGTCTGGAAGAAGTGAGCGGTACAGCCTCTAACGCCAAGACTCCAACCGCAAAAAAAAGTCAGTAGTTAAGAGTTTTATGGGCTAACGCCGGAACATAAAGCTCTTAACTACCGTGCTACAAAGTACACTAACACCCATAAACTACCTATGAACCCCCGAAAACGAGGCCCCCCACATCGCAAACACTATATTAAAAAATATTTAACCCCTAATCTGCCGACCGGACATCGCCACCACCTACATTATAGCTATGAACCCCTAATCTGCTGTCCCTAGCATCGCCGACACCTATATTATATTTAATAACCCCTAATCTGCCCCCCCCCCAACGTCGCCGCCACCTACCTACACTTATTAACCCCTAATCTGCCGACCGGACATCGCCGCCACTATAATAAATGTATTAACCCCTAAACCGCCACACTCCCGTCTCGCAAACACTATAATAAATTTTATTATCCCCTAATCTGCCCTCCCTAACATCGCCGCCACCTACCTACAATTATTAACCCCTAATCTCCCGCCCCCAACATCGCCGCTACTATAATAAAGTTATTAACCCCTAAACCTAAGTCTAACCCTAACCCTAACACCCCCCTAAGTTAAATATAATTTAAATAAAACTAACTAATATTACTATCATTAAATAAATTAATCCTATTTAAAACTAAATACCTATAAAATAAACCCTAATATAGCTACAATATAACTAATAGTTACATAGTGTAGCTATTTTAGGATTTATATTTATTTTACAGGCAACTTTGTATTTATTTTAACTAGGTACAATAGCTATTAAATAGTTAATAACTATTTAATAGCTACCTACTTAAAATAATTACAAAATTACCTGTAAAATAAATCCTAACCTAAGTTACAAAAACACCTAACACTACACTATCAATAAATTAATTAAATAAATTACCTACAATTATCTAAACTAAAATACAATTCAATAATCTAAACTATAATACAAAAAAAAACACTAAATTACAAAAAATAAAAAAATCTTACAAGAATTTTAATCTAATTACACCTAATCTAAACCCCCTAATAAAATAAAAAAGCCCCCCAAAATAATAAAATGCCCTACCCTATACTAAATTACAAAGTAATCAGCTCTTTTACCAGCCCTTAAAAGGGCTTTTTGCAGGGCATTGCCCCAAAGTAATCAGCTCTTTTACCTGTAAAAAAAAACAAATACAACCCCCCCAACATTACAACCCACCACCCACACACCCCTACTCTAAAACCCACCCAATCCCCCCTTAAAAAAACCTAACACTACCCCCCTGAAGATCACTCTACCTTGAGCCGTCTTCAGCCAGCCGGCCATCGATGGGACAAGAGGACATCCGGACCGGAAGAAGTCTTCATCCGATCGGGGAAGAAAAGGTCCTCCAAGCGGCAGATGTCTTCATCCAAGCGGCATCTTCTATCTTCAATCAACCGGAGCGGAGCCATCTTGAATCCAGCCGACGCAGAGCCGTCCTCTTCTTTCGATGCCCTAAGGCCGAATGTAGGTTCCTTTAAATGACATCATCCAAGATGGCGTCCCTCAAATTCCGATTGGCTGATAGGATTCTATCAGCCAATCGGAATTAAGGTAGGAAAAATCTGATTGGTTGATTTAATCAGCCAATCGGATTGAACTTCAATCCGATTGGCTGATTGGATGAGCCAATAGAATTGACCTCGGTGTCCAGAGCTGCAGATTAGGGGTTAATAATAAAATGCAGGTGTCAGTGATAGCGGGGCGGCAGATTAGGGGTTAATAAGTGTAAGGTTAGGGGTGTTTAGACTCAGGGTTCATGTTAGGGTGTTAGGTGTAGACTTAGAAAGTGCTTCCCCATAGGAAACAATGGGGCTGCATTAGGAGCTGAACGCTGCTTTTTTGCAGGTGTTAGGTTTTTTTACAGCCAGCTCAGCCCCATTGTTTCATATGGGGATATCATGCACGAGCACGTTTTTCCAGCTTACCGCTACCATAATTGAGGGTTGAAGTGGAGCTAAATTTTGCTCAACGCTCACTTTTCTGAGGCTAACGCAGCCATTCAGAAAACTCGTAATACCAGCGTTGGCTTAAGGGAGCGCTGGAAAAAAAAGGAGCGTTAGAGCCGCAGGTTTTTACTGACAAAACTTTAAATCTAGGCTCTAGTGTACAATATCCCTTTAATGTATAAAGTGTTTGGTGAAACTATGTTAAAAACAACTTTATTCATGAAAATTAAAAATGGGACACTTTAAAATTACTGCAGTGGTTAAAGGGACAGTCAACCATAGAATTGTTATTGTTTTAAAAGATAGATAATCCCTTTATTACTCATTCCCCAGTTTTGCATAACCAACACAGTTATATTAATGTACTTTTTACCTTTGTGATTACCTTGTATCTAGGAACCTTCTTCCAGCCCCCTGATCACATCACTGTGACTGTTTACTATCTATTGTCTTAAATTTAGCATTGTATTGTGCTAGATCTTAAATAACTTTCTGTGCCTGAACACAGTGTTATCAATATAGCCCACATGTACTTTCTGTCTCTTTGTGTTGAAAAGAGATTTAAAAAGCATGTGATAAGAGGCAGCCCTCAAAGGCTTAGAAATTAGCATATTAGCCTACCTATGTTTAGTTTAAACTAAGAATACCAAGAGAAAAAAGCAAATTTGATGATAAAAGTAAATTGGAAAGTCAATTAAAATTAAAAGTCCTATCTGAATAATGAAAGTTTAATTTATACTTGACTGTCCCTTTAAGTTGTGGAAATTCCCATGCTATTTGTGCTATTTGTGCTATTTGTGATCTGAATGCGGACAATATCATAGTATAGAGTATAGAGTCTGATGTAAGTCACTAAATATAAATACAAATAATCATACTTGAGGAATTAATAATTCTATACTTGCACAAGTGTAACATCGGAGTGACTATGAACTTGCTACTTTAAGTAACAATAAGTAACACATTTTTTACAATATACTCAAGTATCATTATGTGTATGTAGTTTAGGAATTGTATTTATTATTTTAAATATAATTTTTTTTTAATTTATGCCAGTAACAAATTATTATTTTTTATTTTTTATTTTATATTTAATATATCTTTTTTCTGTAGTGTAGGGACCCCTCTTACCCTCCCCCCCTCCAAGATCACTTTCTTCTGTAGAGTTGGATCCCCCCACCATGCAGTATTTGTCATGATGTACGGCTTCATCCCTCCCTCTCCCTTTAAAATGATTTTCTATAGTGTAGGGAACCCCTCCCTCCCCCCTCTTACGCTGGACCACTGACCCATCCCTCCTTCCCTCCGCTCCCACTTGGCACCCTGGATTATCATTACAGAGAGTGACATGGACAGTGTCACTCTCTGTAACACTCAGTAATCTGGCTTCATATGGTAAGGGAGCATGATCAGTGCTTCTTTACCATATGAAGTCAGATGCCTTCTGCCCCCTGGTTGTGGCTCCCGCTGTCTAAGCTGACAACTGGAACCACAACATTCACCTCTATGCTGGACGTAGGGGCTATGTCAAAACAAATTACTGTGTGACATAGCACCTATGTCTATATGGTGCAAGGGTTTAAAGGGACATGACAGTCAAAATAAAACATTTATTATTCAGACAGAGCCTGCAATTTTAAGTGGCTTCTATTACTTCTATTATAAAAATTACTTTGTTCTCATGGTATCCTTTGTTGAAACATATATACATATGTGCAGCAGCAATTCACTACTGGGAGTTAGCTGGTGATTGGTGGCTACACATTTGCCTCTTGTCATTGGCTAACCAGATGTGCTCAGCTAGATCCCTCCCAGTAGTATATTGCTGCTTTGCATCTGACCTTAACTATGCGTTTATCCCCCTTTCAAGGGTTAAACCCATAGGTTTATTGAAGAGTAAGTGCAATAATTAAATGTTATTTCCTTTTTGCACTTTTATGTCACTTTAAATAAAACTTGACATTAATTTGTGAATACTCTGCAATAAAGATATGATATTTAAAAAGAACCTGTACCAGGATTACAAATTTACTAAGAGAAAATAAAGATAATATTTGTATGTGTTATAAAACCACAAAGTATATTAATAGATAATAGGTTTCAGTAGATGAGATCAAAAAGTAACGTTACTGTTATAATTCCATGGAAGTAGAATATACCAGATGTAATGAGATGGAAAGTACAAGTTGTTTGATGATTCATGGGGAATATTTCTTCTGGAAACAAAAATGTATCCTATAATATAAAAGGCCAAGTGTGTTTGTTCGAAGCTGTCCTGCGCAGTAGAGAGCATGAGGACAAACACACCTGGCCTTAGAGTCCCTACCTGATCTGCGGTGCGGGCAGAAGTGGGTGTGGTCGGACGTGAGTGGGGGCGTGGCAGGGTGTGAAGGGGGCGTGGTCGGACGAGGTCGCACATGCAAGATAGAGGGAAGAGAGATAGAGAGGGGGTGAGATAGAAAGAGGGGGAGAGAACAAAAGAGATGGGAAAGAGCTAGAGAGGGGGGAGAGAGAGCAAAATAGAGGGGGAGTCGGGGAGAGAGAAAATAATAGGGGGAAAGAGAGAGAGCAAAAGAAAAGGGGGAGAGAGAGGGGGAGGAGAGAGAGAGGGGGAAGAGAGAGAGGGGGGGAGAGAGAGAGAGGGGGGGAGAGAGAGAGGGGGAGAGAGAGAGGGGGAGAGAGAGAGGGGAAGAGAGAGAAGGGGGGAGAGAGAGAGGGGGGGGAGAGAGAGGGGGGGAGAGAGGGGGGAGAGAGAGAGGGGAGGAGAGAGAGAGGGGGAGAGAGAGAGGGGGAGAGAAAGGGGGGAGAGAGAGGAGAGAGAGAGGGGAGAGAGAAAGGGGGAGAGCGGGGAGAGAGAGAGCAAAAGAGAGGGGGGAGAGAGCGCAAAAGAGAGGGGGAGAGAGAGAGAGAGGGGGGGAGAGAGATAGGGGGAGAGAGAGAGGGGGGAGAGAGCAAAAGAGAGGGGGAGAGAGAGCGCAAAAGAGAGGGGGGAGAGAGCGCAAAAGAGAGGGGGGAGAGAGAGTGCAAAAGAGAGGGGGAGAGAGAGAGCGCAAAAGAGAGGGGGAGAGAAAGAGCGCAAAGGAGAGGGGAGAGAGAGCGCAAAAGAGAGGGGGGAGAGAGAGAGTGCAAAAGAGAGGGGGAGAGAGAGCGCAAATGAGAGGGGGAGAGAGCGCAAATGAGAGGGGGAGAGAGAGCACAAATGAGAGGGGAGAGAGAGAGCGCAAAAGAGAGGGGAGAGAGAGAGTGCAAAAGAGAGGGGAGAGAGAGTGCAAAAGAGAGGGGGAGAGAGAGAGTGCAAAAGAGAGGGGAGAGAGAGTGCAAAAGAGAGGGGGAGAGAGAGAGCGCAAATGAGAGGGAGAGAGAGAGAGCGCAAATGAGAGGGAGAGAGAGAGCACAAATGAGAGGGGGAGAGAGAGAGCGCAAAAGAGAGGGGGGAGAGAAAGAGCTCAAAAGAGAGGGGGAGAGAGCGCAAAAGAGAGGGGGAGAGAGTGAGTGCAAAAGAGAGAGGGGAGAGAGAGAGAGCAATAGAGAGGGGGAGGGAGAGAGCACAAGTACTGCAAAAATTGGCCCATGTGAACGGACTTTAGGACTAGTAAGAAAATAATTCATATAAAATGTCTCAATGAAGATCTTATTTAAAGGGCCATGATACCCAAATGTTAAAACACTTGAAAGTGATGCAGCATAGCTGTAAAAAGCTGACTAGAAAATATCACCTGAACATCTCTATGTAAAAAAGAAAGATATTTTCTCCAACATTGGTGTGTCCGGTCCACGGCGTCATCCTTACTTGTGGGATATTCTCTTCCCCAACAGGAAATGGCAAAGAGTCCCAGCAAAGCTGGTCACATGATCCCTCCTAGGCTCCGCCCACCCCAGTCATTCTCTTTGCCGTTGCACAGGCAACATCTCCACGGAGATGGTTAAGAGTTTTTTGTAGTTTTATTCTTCTATCAAGTGTTTGTTATTTTAAAATAGTGCTGGTATGTACTATTTACTCTGAAACAGAAAAGGATGAAGATTTCTGTTTGTAAGAGGAAGATGATTTTTAGCAGACAGTAACTAAAATCGATTGCTGTTTCCACACAGGACTGTTGAGATGAAGTAACTTCAGTTGGGGGAAACAGTTAGCAGTCTTTTCTGCTTAAGGTATGACTAGCCATATTTCTAACAAGACCATGTAATGCTGGAAGGCTGTCATTTCCCCTCATGGGGACCGGTAAGCCATTTTCTTAGTTAAACATAAAAGAATAAAGGGCTTCAAAAAGGGCTTCAAAACTGGTAGACATTTTTCTGGGCTAAAACAATTGCTTTACTAGGCATATTATGCAGATTCTAACTAATTATTGGTATTATAATCTTGGGGAACGTTTAGAAAAACGGCAGGCACTGTGTTGGACACCTTTTTCAGATGGGGGCCTTTCTAGTTATAGACAGAGCCTCATTCTGGGACTGTATAGGGGTTAAATGTAAAAACGGCTCCGGTTCCGTTAATTTAAGGGTTAAAGCTCTGAAATTTGGTGTGCAATACTTTTAATGCTTTAAGACACTGTTGTGAAATTTTGGTGAATTTTGAACAATTCCTTCATACTTTTTCACATATTCAGTAATAAAGTGTTTTCAGTTTGAAATTTAAAGTGACAGTAACGGTTTTATTTTAAAAGTTTTTTGTGCTTTGTTGACAAGTTTAAGCCTGTTTAACATGTCTGTACCATCAGATAAGCTATGTTCTATATGTATGAAAGCCAATGTGTCTCCCCATTTAAATTTATGTGATAATTGTGCCATAGTGTCCAAACAAAGTAAGGACAGTAATGCAACAGATAATGATATTGCCCAAGATGATTCCTCAAATGAGGGGAGTAAACATGATACTACATCATCCCCTACTGTGTCTACACCAGTTATGCCCACACAGGAGGCCCCTAGTACATCTAGTGCGCCAATACTTATTACCATGCAACAATTAACGGCTGTAATGGATAACTCCATAGCAAATCTTTTATCCAAAATGCTTACTTATCAGAGAAAGCGCGATTGCTCCGTTTTAAACACTGAAGAGCAAGAGGACGCTGATGATAACTGTTCTGTCATACCCTCACACCAATCTCAAGGGGCCATGAGGGAGGTTTTGTCTGATGGAGAAATTTCAGATTCAGGAAAAATTTCTCATCAAGCTGAACCTGATGTTGTGACATTTAAATTTAAATTAGAACATCTCCGCGCACTGCTTAAGGAGGTGTTATCTACTCTGGATGATTGTGACAATTTGGTCATTCCAGAGAAATTATGTAAGATGGACAAGTTCCTAGAGGTTCCGGTGCCCCCCGACGCTTTTCCTATACCCAAGCGGGTGGCGGACATAGTAAATAAAGAGTGGGAAAGGCCCGGCATACCTTTTGTTCCCCCCCCCTATATTTAAGAAATTATTTCCTATAGTCGACCCCAGAAAGGACTTATGGCAGACAGTCCCCAAGGTCGAGGGGGCGGTTTCTACTCTAAACAAACGCACTACTATTCCTATCGAAGATAGTTGTGCTTTCAAAAATCCTATGGATAAGAAATTAGAGGGTTTGCTTAAAAATATTTTTGTACAGCAAGGTTACCTTCTACAACCAATTTCATGCATTGTTCCTGTCTCTACGGCAGCGTGTTTCTGGTTCGAGGAACTAGAAAAATCGCTCAGTAAAGAATCTTCGTATGAGGAGGTTATGGACAGAGTTCAAGCACTTAAATTGGCTAACTCTTTTGTTTTAGATGCCGCTTTGCAATTAGCTAGATTAGCGGCGAAAAATTGGGTTTGCTGTCGTGGCGCGCAGAGTGCTTTGGCTAAAGTCTTGGTCAGCGGATGTGTCTTCCAAGACAAAATTGCTTAACATTCCTTTCAAAGGTAAAACATTATTTGGACCTGATTTGAAAGAGATTATTTCAGACATCACTGGAGGAAAGGGCCACGCCCTCCCACAGGATAGGTCTTTTAAGGCTAATAATAAGCCTAATTTTCGTCCCTTTCGCAAAAACGGACCAGTCTCTAATTCTGTATCCTCTAAGCAAGAGGGTAATACTTCACAACCCAAACCAGCCTGGAAACCAATGCAAGGCTGGAACAAGGGTAAGCAGGCCAAGAAGCCTACCACTGCTACCAAAACAGCATGAAGGGATAGCCCCCGATCCGGGACCGGATCTAGTGGGGGGCAGACTTTCTCTCTTTGCTCAGGCTTGGGCAAGAGATGTTCAGGATCCTTGGGCGCTAGAAATAGTTTCTCAAGGTTATCTCCTGGAATTCAAGGAACTACCCCCAAGGGGAAGGTTCCACAGGTCTCAATTATCTTCAAACCAAATAAAGAGACAGGCATTCTTACATTGTGTAGAAGACCTGTTAAAGATGGGAGTGATACATCCAGTTCCAATAAGAGAACAAGGAATGGGATTTTATTCCAATCTGTTCATAGTTCCCAAAAAAGAGGGAACATTCAGACCAATTTTGGATCTAAAGATCCTAAACAAATTTCTCAGGGTACCATCGTTCAAAATGGAAACTATTCGAACGATCCTACCTACTATCCAGGAAAATCAATTTATGAATACCGTGGATTTAAAGGATGCGTACCTACATATTCCTATCCACAAGGAACATCATCAGTTCCTAAGGTTCGCTTTTCTGGACAAGCATTACCAGTTTATGGCACTTCCATTTGGATTAGCCACTGCTCCGAGGATTTTCACAAAGGTACTAGGGTCCCTTCTAGCGGTTCTAAGACCAAGGGGCATTGCAGTAGTACCTTACTTGGACGACATCCTGATTCAATCGTCGTCCCTGTCAAAAGCAAAGGCTCATACGGACATCGTCCTAGCCTTTCTCAGATCTCACGGATGGAAGGTGAACAAAGAAAAAAGTTCTCTGTCCCCGTCAACAAGAGTTCCCTTCTTGGGAACAATAATAGATTCCTTAGAAATGAGGATTTTTCTGACAGAGGTCAGAAAATCAAAACTTCTAAGCTCTTGTCAAGTACTTCATTCTGTTCCTCGTCCTTCCATAGCGCAGTGCATGGAAGTAATAGGATTGATGGTTGCAACAATGGACATAGTTCCTTTTGCACGAATTCATCTAAGACCATTACAACTGTGCATGCTCAGACAGTGGAATGGGGATTATACAGACTTGTCTCCGACGATTCAAGTAGATCAAAAGACCAGAGATTCACTCCGTTGGTGGCTGACCCTGGACAATCTGTCACAGGGAATGAGCTTCCGCAGACCAGAGTGGGTCATTGTCACGACCGACGCCAGCCTAGTGGGCTGGGGCGCGGTCTGGGAATCCCTGAAAGCTCAGGGTCTATGGTCTCGGGAAGAGTCTCTTCTCCCGATAAACATTCTGGAACTGAGAGCGATATTCAATGCTCTCAGAGCTTGGCCTCAACTAGCAAAGGCCAAATTCATAAGGTTTCAGTCAGACAACATGACGACCGTTGCATATATCAATCATCAGGGGGGAACAAGGACTTCCCTGGCGATGAAAGAAGTGACCAAGATAATTCAATGGGCGGAGGATCACTCCTGCCACTTGTCTGCGATCCACATCCCAGGAGTGGAAAATTGGGAAGCGGATTTTCTGAGTCGTCAGACATTCCATCCGGGGGAGTGGGAACTCCATCCGGAAATCTTTGCCCAAATAACTCAATTATGGGGCATTCCAGACATGGATCTGATGGCGTCTCGTCAGAACTTCAAGGTTCCTTGCTACGGGTCCAGATCCAGGGATCCCAAGGCGACTCTAGTAGATGCACTAGTAGCACCTTGGACTTTCAACCTAGCTTACGTATTCCCACCGTTTCCTCTCATTCCCAGGCTGGTAGCCAGGATCAATCAGGAGAGGGCCTCGGTGATCTTGATAGCTCCTGCGTGGCCACGCAGGACTTGGTATGCAGACCTGGTGAATATGTCATCGGCTCCACCATGGAAGATACCTTTGAGACAGGCCCTTCTTGTTCAAGGTCCATTCGAACACCCAAATCTGGTCTCCCTCCAACTGATGGCTTGGAGATTGAACGCTTGATTCTATCAAAGCGTGGGTTTTCAGATTCGGTGATAGATACTCTGGTTCAGGCCAGAAAACCTGTAACTAGAAAAATTTACCATAAAATATGGAAAAAATATATCTGTTGGTGTGAATCCAAAGGATTCCCATGGAATAAGATAAAAATTCCTAAGATTCTCTCCTTTCTTCAAGAAGGTTTGGAGAAAGGTTTATCTGCAAGTTCTCTTAAGGGACAGATCTCTGCTTTATCTGTCTTACTACACAAAAGACTGGCAGCTGTGCCAGATGTTCAAGCATTTGTTCAGGCTCTGGTTAGGATCAAGCCTGTTTACAGACCTTTGACTCCTCCCTGGAGTCTAAATCTAGTTCTTTCAGTTCTTCAAGGGGTTCCGTTTGAACCTTTACATTCCATAGATATTAAGTTACTATCTTGGAAAGTTTTGTTTTTGGTTGCTATTTCTTCTGCTAGAAGAGTTTCAGAGTTATCTGCTCTGCAGTGTTCTCCGCCCTATCTGGTGTTCCATGCAGATAAGGTGGTTTTGCGTACTAAGCCTGGTTTTCTTCCGAAAGTTGTTTCCAACAAAAATATTAACCATGAGATAGTTGTACCTTCTTTGTGTCCGAATCCAGTTTCAAAGAAGGAACGTTTGTTACACAATTTGGACGTAGTCCATGCTCTAAAATTCTATTTAGAGGCTACTAAAGATTTCAGACAAACATCTTCCTTGTTTGTTGTTTATTCTGGTAAAAGGAGAGGTCAAAAAGCGACTTCTACCTCTCTTTCCTTTTGGCTTAAAAGCATTATCCGATTGGCTTATGAGACTGCCGGACGGCAGCCTCCTGAAAGAATCACAGCTCACTCCACTAGGGCTGTGGCTTCCACATGGGCCTTCAAGAACGAGGCTTCTGTTGACCAGATATGTAAGGCAGCGACTTGGTCTTCACTGCACACTTTTGCCAAATTTTACAAATTTGATACTTTTGCTTCTTCGGAGGCTATTTTTGGGAGAAATGTTTTGCAAGCCGTGGTGCCTTCCATTTAGGTGACCTGATTTGCTCCCTCCCTTCATCCGTGTCCTAAAGCTTTGGTATTGGTTCCCACAAGTAAGGATGACGCCGTGGACCGGACACACCAATGTTGGAGAAAACAGAATTTATGCTTACCTGATAAATTACTTTCTCCAACGGTGTGTCCGGTCCACGGCCCGCCCTGGTTTTTTAATCAGGTCTGATGAATTATTTTCTCTAACTACAGTCACCACGGTATCATATGGTTTCTCCTATATATATTTCCTCCTGTCCGTTGGTCGAATGACTGGGGTGGGCGGAGCCTAGGAGGGATCATGTGACCAGCTTTGCTGGGACTCTTTGCCATTTCCTGTTGGGGAAGAGAATATCCCACAAGTAAGGATGACGCCGTGGACCGGACACACCGTTGGAGAAAGCAATTTATCAGGTAAGCATAAATTCTGTTTTACCTCAAAATGTCCTAAGTATTCACACCCCATTGCAAAGGACTTTAAGCAGCAAATCAGTATGTCTGTACCGGGACAGGCAAGGGAGGGAGCCTCATGCACACTCATGTTATTTCCCTATTCAGTTTAAGGAAGTTTACTATGAAATCTCTTGAGTGTTAAGTGAAATCTTATGAGATCACAGAAAAAGAATTCATGGCCTCAGCACTGTTGATGCTGATTGGCTGCTGTTCATTTCTTCATTTTTAATTTTTTTTACCTGCAGCTGGACAGCAGCTGAAGTATAACTTTTTACACAGTACTTACTCTGGTGAGGAAATTGTGAGGTAAAGTATCTTCCTTTTTTACAAAGAGATGCTCAGGTGATATTTTCCTGTCAGCTTTTTACAGTTATGCTGCATCAGTTTCAAGTGATTTAGCATATGAGTATTATGTCCCTTTAACTGGCTTTGAAACAAATATATTAAAGGGACATGAAACCCAAAAATTTGCTTTCATAATTCTGATTGAGAATACAATTTTAAACAACTTTCCAATTTACTTCTATTATTTAATTTGCTTCCTTCTCTTGTTATTCTTTGCTGAAAAGTTTATCTATGAAAGCTCAGGAGCAGCAAAGAACCTAGGTTCTAGCTGCTGATTGGTGGATGCATATATATACCGATTGTCATTGGCTCACACATGTGTTCAGTCAGCAACCTGTAGTGCATTGCTGCTCATTCAACAAAGCATACCAAGAGAACAAATAAAAATAGTTAATAGAAGTAAATTAAAAAGTTGCTTAAAATTGCATGCTCTATCTGAATCATGAAAGAAAAAAATTGTGTTTCATATCCCTTTAACTCTGAATTATTTTTCTGTCTGTAAATTGCCAAATTAGATCACTGTGCACAAATAGTAGGTTAGGTCTCAGAAGTCTTTTTCCTGTTTTAAAGGGATATGAAACACAAATTTTTCCTTTCATGACTCAGACAGAGCATCCGATTATAAGTAACTTTCTAATTTGCTCCTATTATAACCTTAATTTGAAAAAGAAGAAATGTAAGCTTAGGAACCAGCCCATTTTTGGTTCAGCACCTGGATAGCAGTTGCTGATTGGTTTCTAAATGTAGCCACGAATCAGCAAAGCGCTACTCAGGGTGCTGAATGAGAAATGGTCTGGCTCTTAAAGGGACATGAAACCCAATTTTTTTTCTTTCATGATTCAGATAGAGAATACATTTTTAAACAACTTTCTAATTTACTTCTATTATCTAATTTGCTTAATTATCTTGATATCCTTTTCTGAAAAGCATATCTAGATAGGCTCAATAGCCGCTGATTGGTTGTTGCACATAGATGCCTCGTATGATTGGCTCACCCATTTGCATTGCTATTTCTTTAACAAAGGATATCTAAAGAATGAAGAAAATTAGATTATAGAAGTAAATTGGAATGTTGTTTAAAATTGTATTCTCTATCTGAATCATGAAAGAAAAAATGTGGGTTTAATGTCCCTTTAAGCTTACATTCCTGCTTTTCCAAATAAAGATACCAAAAGAACGAATAAAATGTGATAATAGGAGTAAATTAGAAAGTTGCTTAGAATTGCATTGCTCTATCTGAATCGTAAAAGAAAAAATGTTGGGTTTCAGATCCCTTTAAAGCACATTTTGGGTTAAAAACTGACCTCATCTGCCCAGGAGCCAAAACTAGACTATGTGGTTTGAAAGGTGCATTTTTTTAGTCCCAAAAGCTGATACTATTGCTAATGTTGCTCCTTGATGTCCCTTCATATTAAAGGGTCATAAAAGTGAAAAAATAAAAATCTCTAATGTGTTAGAGCATTATATTATTGCACATCACTTGCGCATAACTATGAGTTTACATATAACTATCGGCTAGATTACGAGTTTTTGTCGGTAAGGCTTGCGGTGCTAACGTTCAGTTTATGCTCACCGCTCACCTACAAACAACGCTGGTATTGCAGGTTTTTTTAAACCGAGCATTAGCCGCAAAAAAGTGAGCGGAGAGCAAAATTTAGCTCCACATCTCACCTCAATACCAGCGCTGCTTACGGTAGCTGTGAGCTGGCAAAACGTGCTTGTGCACAATTTCCCCATAGGAATCAATTAGGCAGATTCGGCTGAAAAAAAACCTAACACCTGCAAAAAAGCAGCGTTCAGCTCCTAACGCAGCCCCATTGATTCCTATGGGGAAAGAAAAGTTATGTCTACACCTAACACCCTAACATGAACCCGAGTCTAAACACCCCTAATCTTACACTTATTAACCCCTAATCTGCCGTCCCCGTTATCGCTGACACCTACATTATATTATTAACCCCTAATCTGCTGCTACGGACACCGCCGCCACCTACATTATCCCTATGAACCCCTAATCTGCTGCCCCAACATCGCCGACACCTACTTTTTATTTATTAACCCCTAATCTGCCACCGCCAACGTTGCTGCCACTATAATAAATATATTAACCCCTAAACCTAAGTCTAAGCCTAACCCTAACACCCCCCTAACTTAAATATAATTAAAATAAATCTAAAGAAAATTACTACAATTAAATACATTATTCCTATTTAAAACTAAATACTTACCTGTAAAATAAACCCTAAGCTAGCTACAATATAACTAATAATTACATTGTAGCCATCTTAGGGTTTATTTTTGTTTTACAGGCAACTTTGTATTTATTTTAACTAGGTACAATAGTTATTAAATAGTTATTAACTATTTAATAGCTACCTAGTTAAAAAAAAATACAAATTTACCTGTAAAATAAAACCTAACGTAAGTTACAATTACACCTAACACTACACTATAATTAAATTAATTCCCTAAACTAACTACAATTAAATACAATTATCTAAATTATGGGGGAAAAAACCCCCACTAAATTACAGAAAATAATAAAATAATTAAAAAAAATTTAAACTAATTACACCTAATCTAATCCCCCTAATAAAATAAAAAAGCCCCCCAAAATAATAAAAATCCCTACCCTATACTAAATTACAAATAGCCCTTAAAAAGCCCTCTTCATCCATCCGGAGCGGAGCGGGTCCATCTTCAAGACATCCGATGCGGAGCATCCTTTTCATCTGAAGGCCGATGGCTAAATGACGGTACCTTTAAGTGACGTCATCCAAGATGGTGTCCCCTCAATTCCGATTGGCTGATAGAATTCTATCAGCCAAAAGGAATTAAGATAGAAAAAATCTTATTGGCTGATGCAATCAGCCAATAGGATTGAAGTTCAATCATATTGGCTGATCCAATCAGCCAATAGGATTGAACTCGCATTATATTGGCTGATTGGAGCAGCCAATAGAATGCAAGCTCAATCCTATTGGCTGATTGGACCAGCCAATAGGAATTTTTCTACCTTAATTCAGATTGGCTGATAAAATTCTATCAGCCAATCGGAATTGAGGGGACGCCACTTAAAGGTACCGTCATTTAGTCGTTGGCCATCAGATGATGAGGATGCTCCACGTTGGATGTCTTGAAGATGGACCCGCTTTGCTCCGGATGGATGAACATAGAAGATGCCGTCTGGATGAAGACTTCTGCCCGTTTGGAGGTCCTCTTCTGCCCGGATAGGATGAAGACTTCTGGCCGTCTGGAGGACCACTTCTGCCAGTTGGGTGAAGACATCTCAAGGTAGGGTGATCTTCAAGGGGTTAGTGTTAGATTTTATTAAGGGGGGATTGGGTGGGTTTTAGAGTAGGGTTGGGTGTGTGGGTGGTGGGTTTTAATGTTGGGGGGGACGGTATTGTATTTTTTTTACAGGTAAAAGAGCTGATTACTTTGGGGCAATGTCCCGCAAAAGGCCCTTTTAAGGGCTATTTGTAATTTAGTATAGGGTAGGGATTTTTATTATTTTTATTTTATTAGGGAGATTAGATTAGGTGTAATTAGTTTAAAAAAATTGTAATTATTTTATTATTTTCTGTAATTTAGTGTTTTTCGTAATTTAGATAATTGTATTTAATTGTATTTAATTGTAGTTAGTTTAGTAAATGTATTTAATTGTAGTGTAGTGTTAGGTGTAATTGTAACTTAGGTTAGGTTTTATTTTACAGGTAAATTTGTATTTTTTTTAACTAGGTAGCTATTAAATAGTTAATAACTATTTAAGAACTATTGTACCTAGTTAAAATAAATACAAAGTTGCCTGTAAAATAAAAATAAAACCTATGATAGCTACAATGTAACTATTAGTTAGTATTTAGTTTTAAATAGGAATAATTTATTTAATTGTAGTAATTTTCTTTAGATTTATTTTAATTATATTTAAGTTAGAGGGTGTTAGGGTTAGGGTTAGACTTAGGTTTAGGGGTTTATACATTTAATATAGTAGCGGCGACATTGGGGGCGGCAGATTAGGGGTTAATAAATGTAGGTAGGTGTCGGTGATGTTAGGGAAGGCAGATTAGGGTTAATAAAATTTAACTAGTGTTTGCAAGGCGGGAGTGCAGCGGTTTAGGGGTTAATATATTTATTACAGTGGTGTCGATGTCCGGTCGGCAGATTAGGGGTTAAAATTTTTATTTAAGTGTTTGCGATGTGGGGGGGGCCTCGGTTTAGGGGTTAATATGTAGTTTATGGGTGTTAGTGTACTTGTTAGCACTTTAGTTAAGAGTTAGCCCATAAAACTCTTAACTACTGACTTTTAAATGCGGTAGGAGTCTTGACAGGAGAGGGTGTACCGCTCACTTTTTCCAAGACTCGTAATACTGGCGTTAGGAAAATCACGTTGAAAAGATAGGATACGCAATTGACCTGAGGGGATTTGCGGTATGCTCGAGTCGTGGAAAAAAAGTGAGCGGTACACCTGTACCTGCAAGACTCATAATACCAGCGGGCGTTAAAAAGCAGCGTTGGGACCTCTCAACGCTGCTTTTTAAGGCTAACGCAAGACTCGTAATCTAGGCGTATGTGTTTATTCCTGCAAAGTATTTAAACACAGTGCAGACAATGGGAACATGGATTTCTAATGATGGAGAAAAATATACAATCTCATCAAGGTATCAAGCAACTCTCTAAAGATCTCTAAAGATGTCAAGTGTTGTAAAGTAGAAGAGGCATTGCAGAGAACAAAAGTCATAACCAAATATTCATACTTTCTAAATCATTAGGCAGACCAACACAAGCAAGTTTATCTAATTGCTTTTACAGATCTAGAATTGGTCAAGAATCACTGGTGTATTTCCATTCTATTCCATTCTATATCACTGGAAATTAAATGAAAATCAGATACCCAGGGGCTGATTCATCAAGGGCCGAATGGCCCCTGATGCCCCTGTTTCTGCAGGTTCTCCAGAAACAGCAGTTATAAGACCGCTGCTCCTTAACTGGTCCGCTGCCTCTGAGGCTGCGGACATCAATCCGCCCGATTGCGTACGATCGGGTTGATTGACACCCCCTGCTAGAGGCCGATTAGCCGGGAATCTGCAGGGGGTGGCATTGCACAAGCAGTTCACCAGAACTGCTTGTGCCATGTTAAATGCCGACAGAGTATCATGTTGGCAGACATTTGATAAATCGGCCCCCATGTCCTCTACAGGTCGCTTGCCCTGACGCAGAGCTCTCAAAGCAGACTGGGCAGAGGAAATTCAATGTGGCTCATCATATTAAACACCCATAGCAGCAAAAAAGAGTCCAATGTGTTTAAAATGTCAATGTTCTTCTGTACATGATTGTGGGGCCAACTCTGACGAATCCAGCACAGCATTCAGGGAGCTGGCCATGCTAATCCAAAGTCAATTAGTGAGGGCCCTGGCTCCTGCAGAAACAGGCTTATCTCTCCAAGCGCACCTGACCTTCCTGTCACTCCAAGTAGCATGGCCTCTAGCATGCTGCACATCCCAATCTCCTCTACACACAGCACAGTCCTCTACACACAGCACAGCACCAGCAGCACCAGGTAAGAGTAATGCAGTTCCATCTGTGCCAAATATCATTACTAGACATTTGTGTTTCGTTCCGAATAAAAATTCGGACGAAATTAACAAATTCTGAGATTTGAATCGATTCGAATTTCTGAATTACCCTAGCATTGAAACTAAACTAATCCAAATGCATTTGTAACAAATAAATCTGAATTATTTCGGATTTATTTGTTACATTCGAATGGCCATGGACTAATCACAATTCAGTAAAAAATTAAATTTAGTGCGATTTAGTAAAATAGAACAGTGAAATATCTGTGGAACTTGGAACCATCTAAATCAACATAACACCTATTGAACTTCCAAATTTACGAATTGAATCCAAAACAAATACATCCAAATACATCCAAATTTATTTGAATCCGAATGAATCCGAAACTAATACATTTGAATGTATCCGAAATCTAATCTAATTCGAAAAAATCTGAATCGGTCCGAAACTAACCAAAACAAATTTTTCCACTGTGCACATGTCTAATCATTACAGACACTTCCTTCATCGCAAGGGAATTCCGAGTTTCCCCCCCCCCCAATAATTTATGTAGGCTACTGCTGTAATATTGTCCCACTGAAATCAGATAAAGGATCTTACCTAAGGCTGGGCCAACTCTGTAGAGCTCTGAAGATTGCACAAAGTTTGAGGATATTAAATGGTAATCTTGCCCCCTGAGGAGACCAAACTGCCAGAATTTTCAGAGTCCCCCAAACTGCCCGTAACCTTTTAGGTTGAGGTCTGCTGTGATCACTTTCCAAACTGGCAGGAGGAAGGAGTTTTCCTAGACAAAGGAGTGGTGAATATGCCACCATGCTAGTGACTGCTTTGTCTCTTGACCCAGTAAGATTTTTTGAGACAGGCCCTTGTAGCCTCCATTCTATTGCTGAAGGAGAGACAACTGCAGTGGTCTGAGATGAAACCTGGAAAAAGGGACTGCATCTAAAGCAGCCTACATGAGATCGACAACTTCCATGCATTAATTAACTGAAGGACACAGTGTGTGCTGAATTTGCATGCACACTCGTTGCAATTTGTCCATGTTTGTCCATGAGAAACAGGTGCATAGACACTGAGTCTATGATCGAACATGGGAAGGACACTGAGGTGTCTAAGCATTTTTCAGCAGATTTATGTGCCAACCATGACTGAGAAGCAGTTGAAGGACAGCATCTGTTTGAATCACAGTTTGCGGAAGAGAAGGCACTAGCACCAGAATGTTATCTAGGTGTCTTGGCTTGTACCACCATCAGTAAGGCTCCCAGGATGTTGCTAAATATCTGGGGGATTATGGCAAGAACAAAAGGGAGCACCATAAACTGGTAATGCCTGTTTAGAAAGGTAAATCTTATGAATTTAACATGGTCCCTGTGAAATTAAGCCATAAGGTGCATCTACCTAGAACAGCAATAGCAGCATACTTTGAATTGATGCATATCACATCTACCCCTACATCACATATAAAGCTGTTAGTGGTCCTGAGAAGATTTAAATGGTCTTTGGATCTCTTCGAAGGATACTTCTCTGAAAATAGCTCCAATAAGTTATTACGCCAAACCGAAGTAGCTGCCGCTACACTGACAACTGGGCTAAAAAGGAACCCTGCCAGGTGAAAAGACTGTCTATAGATTGCTTAAAGTTTATGGTCCATGGGGTCTTTGAAGGAGGTACTGTGCTCCAATAGAATGGTGGTCCACCTGGCAAGGGTAGAAATTTCCCCATCCAATTTAGGGATTGTTTCCCAAACTTTTAACTTGGAAGATGATAGTGAGAACTGTGCAGACTGAACTAAGATCACACCTAGCTTGTTCCATTCCTTATTTACCAGTTCAGCAACTAAATCAGGCAATGGGAAGGAAGAGGGCTGCTTAGGAGCCAGTTTAAAGAATGTATTGTATTTCTAAAGAATCCTTTTAATTAAAAATAATTTTACAAGTATTACTTTTCTATCATATAAATATAATTATTTTTCACCTCTTAACTAACTACATTGAAGTCATTTATTTGTTAATTATGTCTTGTTTTTATTCCATGCACCTCATAGTGGGCTGCATGTAAATATTTTGTTGTTTTTTGTTTTTCAGGAATCCTAGAGATACAATCACCAGAAGTGCAAATAACATTCTATATGAGGTCAAGGCTGGTGATATGAATTTGAAACAAGTCTCTCTCTTCTGCTGCCAATAACTTGTCATATACAAACAAGCTTTTCTGAAATTGTTGCTTTGCTTTCCTACACTTAATTGATCTGAAATGACAACAAATAAATTATTTTTCTGTTACTAATATATACCCCTATATTTGCATTTCTGTGATATAAAATATTTTTTCCTGCTCTGCTATATTTTTGCCATCACAATATTCCAATATCTGAAAAATACTAGTTTTCAATTCTTAGGATGTCTGATAAATGCAAGCTATAACATCAGAGCACCTGCATTTCCTAATTCCTGGATCCAATGGGGATGTCAGAGGTCTCAATTTAGATTAGGCTCACACCTCTCAGGGGCCATCTGTCTTTAAATTCATTAGTGGTGTTGCTACAGGGAGGCCTGGGGGGGGCCAGGCTTTCTTCTGTATTGTGCTGTTGCCCCTCTGTGTGTTTCCCTTACGAAAAAGGCACAAAGATTAAAGAAGTTATGTGGATTTGCCTTTACAATATTGTGGCAAGGTTTTCAATATGGCCACCTTAGTGTTGCTATACAGAAAACCTGCCCCTACATACTGTATGTACAGGGAGGCTAACCAAGTGCATTAGACATGTGCATTCTGATGCCAACAAATTATCCAAATGCAAATATCTAGTGTTTAAACCAGTGGCGTATTTAGGTTTTGTGCTGCTCTAGGCACTCAAAATTCTGCTGCCCCCCACCCCCAAAAGGTTTTAGGAATTTTTTTTCCCCTTAATGTTTTTTGGGGTCAGTGTGTAAAATGTTTTTTGTTTTTTATTTCATAACAATTCAAAAGAAAATGGGCTAGCAAAACACTTGCATACAGGTGGTTTGAATTGCATGCATCTCATACCATTTTCTCCCTGAGAGAAGAGAGAGAAAAGAAGGGAAGGGAGAAAAGGGAGGGAAAGGAAAGAAGGAAGGGAGAGAGAGAGAGAGAGAGAGAGAGAGAGAGAGAGAGAGAGAGAGAGAGAGAGAGAGAGAGAGAGAGAGAGAGAGAGAGAGAGAGAGAGAGAGAGAGAGAGAGAGAGAGAGAGAGAGAGAGAGAGAGAGAGAGAGAGAGAGAGAGAGAGAGAGAGAGAGAGAGAGAGAGAGAGAGAGAGAGAGAGAGAGAGAGAGAGAGAGAGAGAGAGAAGAGAAGAGAAGAGAAGAGAAGAGAAGAGAAAAGTGTGGAGGAAAAGAAGGGAGGGAAAGAAATGAGTGACAGAAGGGAGCAAGGGAAGGAGTTGAGAGAAAGAAGGGAGGGAGTTGATGGAGGGAGTGAGGGAGTAAATTGAGGGAGGAAGGGAGTTGATGGAGGAAGGGAGGGAGAAAGGAAAAGAAGGGAGGAAAAGAAGAATACACTTTGAAACAATCACTGCCCTTCACATGCAACAACATACAGTAATTACCATCATTCAAGTAATGAAACAATTTAAGTGTCTGTTTACTATTTACTCCGTGGGTTCATGGATGCAGAGAAAACTAGCTTTTAGAGTATATGATTAAATATCACAAACTGATCTAAGCAGTGCACAGACGCATCCCGTCTGTTAGTTACTAAGACCTACAATAAGCACTGCGCTCGCAGACCCACCACAGCTGACAAGGGGAGGCAGCATATGGGTACAAGGTCTTCTCCTCCACCCTCACCTTGTAAGCATATCCCTGGGCAAGTTTCTCACCAAGAATGCTTTCACTGCAAAAATTCCGGCAGCTCTAAATGGAGCAACCGTTTAAAGAAGCACTGCCTGTGAAGAGCGACCTTAATCAGTGCACGTGCCTTGTCTTCTCTGTCCCTCCAAAATCTGCCTCCCTAGGCAACAGCTTTGTTGGCCTAGGCCATAATACATCCCTGTTTAAACCCTTTGTTGAGGTTAAAAGAATACTGTAGTCAAAATTAAACGGAGCATCCTCTTCTTTCCACGGTGACTGAAGAATGAAGGTTCCTTTAAGTGACGTCATCCAAGATGGCGTTCCTTCAATTCCGATTGGCTGATAGAATTCTATCAGCCAATCGGAATTAAGGTAGAAAAAATCCTATTGGCTGATGCAATCAGCCAATAGGATTGAGCTAGCATTTTATTGGCTGATTGGAAAAGCCAATAGAATGCCACCTCAATCCTATTGGCTGATTGCATCAGCCAATAGGATTTTCCTACCTTAATTCCGATTGGCTGATAGAATTCTATCAGCCAATCGGAATTGAAGGAACACCATCTTGGATGACGTCACTTAAAGGAACCTTCATTCTTCAGTCACCGTGGAAAGAAGAGGATGCTCCGCGTCGGATGTCTTGAAGATGGACCCGCTCTGCACCGGATGGATGAAGATAGAAGATGCCGTCTGGATGAAGACTTCTGCCCATCTGGAGGACCACTTCTGCCGGATTCGTTGAGGACTTCGGCCCGGATGGATGAAGACTTCTCCCGGTAAGGTGATCTTCAAGGGGTTAGTGTTAGTATTTTTAAGGGGGTATTGGGTGGGTTATAGAGTAGGGTTGGTTGTGCGGGTGGTGGGTTTTAATGTTGGGGGGGAATTTGTAATTTTTTTTACAGGTAAAAGAGCTGATTACTTTGGGGCAATGCCCCATAAAAGGCCCTTTTAAGGGCTATTTGTAATTTAGTGTAGGGTAGGGCTTTTTTTATTTTGGTGGGGCTTTTTTATTTTGTTAGGGGGATTAGATTAGGTGTAATTAGTTTAAAAATCTTGTAATTTGTTTATTATTTTCTGTAATTTAGTGTTTGTTTGTTTTTGTACTTTAGATCATTTTATTTAATTGTATTTAAATTAGGGAATTAATTAAATTATAGTGTAGTGTTAGGTGTAATTGTAACTTAGGTTAGATTTTATTTTACATGTAAATTTGTATTTATTTTAACTAGGTAGTTATTAAATAGTTAATAACTATTTAATAACTATTCTACCTAGTTAAAATAAATACAAACTTGCCTGTAAAATAAAAATAAACCCTAAGCTAGATACAATGTAACTTTTAGTTATATTGTAACTAGCTTATGGTTTATTTTACAGGTAAGTATTTAGTTTTAAATAGGAATTATTTAGTTAATTATAGTAATTTTATTTAGATTTATTTAAATTATATTTAAGTTAGGGGGGTTAGGGTTAGACTTAGATTTAGGGGTTAATATGTTTATTATAGTGGTGGCAACGTTGGGGGCGGAAGATTAGGGGTTAATAAGTGTAGGTAGGTTGCGGCGACATTGGGGGCAGCAGATTAGGGGTTAATAAATATAATGTAGGTATTGGCGATGTTGGGGGCAGCAGATAAGGGGTTAATAAATATAATGTAGGTGGCAGCGGTGTCCAGAACGGCAGATTAGGGGTTAATAATATAATGCAGGTGTCGGCGATGTCGGGGGCAGCAGATTAGGGGTTTTTAGACTCGGGGTTCATGTTAGGGTGTTAGGTTTAAACAAAAATTTTATTTCACCATAGGAATGAATGGGGCTGCGTTAGGAGCTAAACGCTGATTTTTTGCAGGTGTTAGACTTTTTTTCAGCCGGCTCTCCCCGTTGATTCCTATGGGGAAATCGTGCATGAGCACGTTACACCAGTTCACTGCTGACTTAAGCAGCTCTGGTATTGGAGTGAGATGTGGTGCAAAATTTTGATCAACGCTCACTTCTTGCCTTTTAACGCCGGGTTTGTAAAAACCCGTAATATCAGCGCTGTCTGTAAGTGAGCGGTGAGAGAAAACTGCTCGTTAGCACCGCACCCCTCATAATGCAAAATTTGCAATCTAGCCGATAGATTTGCTAGTGCAAACAGGGGCGTATTTAGGTTTTGTGCTGCCCTAGGCGCTCAAAATTCTGCTGCCCCACCCCCCACCCCACCCCTTTTTTTAGACATATATATTTTTTGGGGCAGGGTGTAAAAAATAAAAAAATTAATGTCTTTTTCACTCTGGTCTCACACACACACACATACATATATATTTGCAAGTCAGATGATTAAAGTGTTAATATCAGAAAAAAAATATCCTTCACTGTATAATAGTTTGTCACTAGGTAGTTGTTTAACATCTTCTTTGGTGATTGACAGTTATTTAAGCAAAATATCTGCTTGGATAAATATGTAATGAATATACAAACTGGCCTTTAAAAGTACTTAAAAAATACAACAGTAGTTATGATAGGTTTAGGAATTGTATCGTAGGGGATAAAGTCACATGATACAATCATAATAAAGTATATACTTGTATTGTTTCTGAATGTATTAAATGCATACAACATATTTTTAGTTGTGTTTTAAGTCACATGGTATAGATTCAGCAATAAATACTTATTCTTTGCATGTATGACAGATAGAAAAACAGTAAATGTACAAGTATTTAGTGACTAATCCGTTTAAGTATTTTAATGCCTAATGAAGATGTATTGAAGGGAGAAAGGCATATGCTGTTTCACAGTGTTCACGGTGTAGTGCACACTGCACTGTGTAGTCTGTGTGAGTCTCAATCACGCGGTGGAGCCAGGAACAATATCGCATTCCCTCTCAGTGCAGGCCAGGCTGCGCAAGTGAGCTCCGCCTCCACCGTCACCACGTCATGCGCACCCACATACAATCCCATAGGATAGCAATAGCCGGGCCCTGGTTGATTTAGCCACCCGGCCCTGAGTTCAGTAGAGTGGCCCTAGGGACTCAAAATTCTGCTGCCCCTTAAAAATCTGCTGCCCTAGGCACCGGCCTCGTTGGCCTATGCCTTAATACGCCCCTGAGTGCAAATCTATGTGTTTTTTTCTCTACAGTTCTCCTTTAACCTAGCCTAATGGGAAGGGGAATATGGGTTGTAATGCTGCCTTAAAAAAAAATAAACTTGACTGAATTGATTATTTCAAACAGCTAAATTATATTTAAAAGAACATTATAGTCACTTTGTATATATGCATCAGAAACTAAAACCTGTATAGCAGAAACATTGTATACAAAATACACATTTTGTAATGTTGTTGGCATCAGGGACCAACCTTAAAAGTTTTTTTTTATATTCCTTTGTTGTAGCCAGTAAGGGAAAGTTTTAAATTACATAAAGCAATCACTGTGCAAAATGTAGGATAATCAGACTTCTGAATTCTATGGAATGCATTTGAGTCTCTGAAGGGTGTGAAAAACTCAAATTTTCATATTTAAATTACGGGAACAGCAGGCAATATAATAATAATTATATTTTATAATTATTAGTATTATTATTATACATAAATGTTGTATGGTCTAATTATATTTTGAGTTTAATATGTTCCTAAGAGAAAAACAATGTTTTTATCTCAAGAACTAGATCTAAGTAAAGGGAGGGGAAAAGAATGCAAACAAACAAAAATTGAGACAGTGAAATTGAATATTGAGCAAGTTATGCGTAAGAGTTGATAAACATCAAGATTTTTGATTTGCTCAATTTTGACAGTTGCACCAGAAGAAGCCACACATTGAAATAGTATACAAAAAATAAGATAATTTAAGAGAGAGTGTGAATTATCTAAAGAGGAAGATAAAATAAAGGCAAGGGGAAGTGATGTCCAGAAATATATACGCCTAGATTACGAGTTCTGTGTTAGCCTGAAAAAGCAGCGTTAAGGGGTCCTAACGCTACTTTTTAACGCCCGCTGGTATTACGAGTCAGGAAGGTACAGGTGTACCGCTCACTTTTTTTCCACGACTTTTCCATACCGCAAATCCCCTTACGTCAATTGCATATCCTATCTTTTTAATTTAGCCTCTACCTCCAAGACTCCTACCGCATATAAAAGTCAGTAGTTAAGAGTTTTATGGGCTAATGCTGGAACATAAAGCTCTTAACTAAAGTGTTACAAAGTACACTAACACCCATAAACTACCTATGAACCCCTAAACCGAGCCCCCCCCCCCACATCGCAAACACTATAATAAAATTATTTAACCCCTAATCTGCCGACCGAACATCGCCGCCACCTACATTATACCTATGAACCCCTAATCTGCTGCCCCTAACATCGCTGCCACCTACCTACAATTATTAACCCCTAATCTCCCGCCCCCAACGTCGCTGCTACTATAATAAAGTTATTAACCCCTAAACCTAAGTCTAACCCTAACCCTAACACCCCTCTAAGTTAAATATAATTTAAATAAATCTAAATAAAATTACTATAATTAAATAAATTAATCCTATTTAAAACTAAATACTTACCTATAAAATAAACCCTAATATAGCTACAATATAACTAATAGTTACATTGTAGCTATTTTAGGATTTATATTTATTTTACAGGCAACTTTGTATTTATTTTAACTAGGTACAATAGCTATTAAATAGTTAATAACTATTTAATAGCTACCTAGTTAAAATAATTACAAAATTACCTGTAAAATAAATCCTAACCTAAGTTACAAATACACCACTACACTATCAATAAATTAATTAAATAAATTAACTACAATTATCTAAAATAAAATACAATTAAATAAACTAAACTATATTACAAAAACAAACAAACACTAAATTACAAAAAATAAAAAAATATTACAAGAAGTTTAATCTAATTACACCTAATCTAAGCCCCCTAATAAAATAAAAAGCCCCCCAAAATAATAAAATTCCCTATCCTAAACTAAATTACAAAATAATCAGCTCTTTTACCAACCCTTAAAAGGGCTTTTTGCGGGGCATTGCCCCAAAGTAATCAGCTCTTTTACCTGTAAAAAAAAGCAATACAATACCCCCCCCCCAACATTTCAACCCACCACCCACACACCCCTACTCTAAAACCCACCCGATCCCCCCTTAAAAAACCTAACACTACCCCATTGAAGATCACCCTACCTTGAGCCGTGTTCACCCAGCCGGGCACCGATGGGGCAGAAGAGGACATCTGGATCAGCAGACATCTTCATCCAGGCGGCATCTTCTATCTTCATCCTTCCGGAGCGGAGCGGAGCCATCTTCTATCCAGCCGACGCGGAGCCATCCTCTTCAATCGAAGTCCTAACGAAGAATGAAGGTTCCTTTAAATGACGTCATCCAAGATGGCGTCCCTCGAATTCCGATTAGCTGATAGGATTCTATCAGCCAATCGGAATTAAGGTAGGAAAAATCTGATTGGTTGATTTAATCAGCCAATTGGATTGACGATCAGCCAATAGAATTGACCTGGGATTCTATTGTCTGATCCAATCAGTAATACCAGCGTTGTTTAAAGTGAGCGCTGGGAAAAAAGGAGCGTTAGCTCCGCAAGTTTTTACTGACAAAACTTGTAATCTAGCCGATAATGTTTGTTAAAACACTTGCTTTGAACCCACAAATATGCCCCCATTGATGATACAGCCAATCAGAAGTTATGATGCCGTGCTCTAGGGTAAGTGATGTGCTACTGTGCATGTGCCGCTGCACTTCTGTGTATTCTGACTGAAATCACAGTACTTTTAAATCCATAGGCAACGAGCAATATTTTTTCCCCAAAAACTGGCTAGTCGAAAAGGATGATCTTCCTGGAGTTATTCTAAAGTAATCAATGACTCCAGACTGGTCATCAGAAGCCATCCTGAAGTGTATACCCACAGGCCGAAATATTTAAATGAGATGACTAAATAGAGTCATTCACTGGCTGTTCATGCTTTTGAAGTAATCAGTAAGGTAATATGCTAATCATTCTAAAGTCATCACCCATAATTTTTTTACCTTAGCTGATGACTTTACAAGCCTGATAATGTCTGATGATAAGCAAATGACTTATAAAGTAGTTTGATAATCGAATATGCTTAGCTCAATTCTGGAAGACAACACCACTAAGCTTTACCTTCATAAAAAATAAGATAATTTACCATTATAACATGGCAAGCTTAGCAGCCAAATCTAATGAAGAGAGCTTTTTAATACAATGGGAACCATTTACAATGTTCCACGAAGCCAGTTCAAGGCAAGGAAATTAATAGACATGTGCATTTTGTTTCGTTCTCGAAATTCGGACAAATTTGTCAAATTCGGAGCTTCGGATCGATTTGAATTTCCGAATTACCGTAGCACCGAAACTAA
This sequence comes from Bombina bombina, assembly GCF_027579735.1. Classification (NCBI taxonomy): domain Eukaryota; kingdom Metazoa; phylum Chordata; class Amphibia; order Anura; family Bombinatoridae; genus Bombina; species Bombina bombina. Next base: position 307,977,508 of record NC_069505.1, on the reverse strand, counting down.
TGAATAAATCCGAATTATTCGGATTTATTAGTTACATTTGGATGGCCATGGACTAATCACTATTACACTAGTATTGTACAGTATATTAGGTTATATCACTCTGCTATGGGTTATGTAATATTACAATACATAATACTAGTCTAATACACAGCATATCCCACCTAACACATACCGAACTTCCGAATTTATTTATCGAATCCGGACCAAATACATCCGAATACATCCGAATTTATTCAAATCTGAATGAATCTGAATGAATCCGAAACTAATGCATTCAAATGTATCCGAATTTGAATCAATCCAAAAACGAAATTCGAAAACTTTCAAATCGATCCGAACCGGAACAAATTTTTCCACCATGCACAAGTCTAGAAATTAATATAATTACACCAAAATACCCAAACTCCTATAGTCAGGTGCTGAGAGACGGGACCTACACACAGAAAATTGTTATATGTGATACAGGAATGCATTTAAGAAACAAAAAAGGTATACAATACGGATATCAACTCCCCTTTGGTTTCAGAACCGCTGCCTTCCCACAGTCTCTCCCAAGGGCTGTTCAATCGGTTTGTGTATGTAGAAGAAATGCTGCATCCATATACCGTGATATAAAGTGTACATACTCACAGAATAGATTAGGATAAACGGCTCCTATGTGTGAAAGACGGTATTAACTGTTGAAACGCGTTGGGCACAATAAAGCTGCTTTTTTATGAAAAAGCTGGTGAACTTCTCTTTGAACACATAGGAGCCGTTTATCCTGATCTATTCTGTGAGTATCTACACTTTATATCACGGTGTATGGATGAAACATTTTAGTGCAATACCTTTAATCAGGAATAGGAGCTCAAATATCCCGATGAAACTTTGAAAAAGCAGTGGGATATATTCCAGTGAACCCCCAGGACCTTTCTTGAACCAGCGCCATCTTCTACGTACAAAAACCATGTTCTCAATGAACCCAAAAAACTCATTAATATCAAAGCTGAATAGTTTTGGAAGTAGTTTTTAGTTTGTTTTTAGTTATAGCTATTTTAGGGTGATATCTGTGTGTGCAGGTGACTATTACTGTGCATAATTATTAGGCAACTTAACAAAAAACAAATATATACCCATTTCAATTATTTATTTTTACCAGTGAAACCAATATAACATCTCAACATTCACAAATATACATTTCTGACATTCAAAAACAAAACAAAAACAAATCAGTGACTAATATAGCCACCTTTCTTTGCAAGGACACTCAAAAGCCTGCCATCCATGGATTCTGTCAGTGTTTTGATCTGTTCACCATCAACATTGCGTGCAGCAGCAACCACAGCCTCCCAGACACTGTTCAGAGAGGTGTACTGTTTTCCCTCCTTGTAAATCTCACATTTGATGATGGACCACAGGTTCTCAATGGGGTTCAGATCAGGTGAACAAGGAGGCCATGTCATTAGATTTTCTTCTTTTATACCCTTTCTTGCCAGCCACGCTGTGGAGTACTTGGACGCGTGTGATGGAGCATTGTCCTGCATGAAAATCATGTTTTTCTTGAAGGATGCAGACTTCTTCCTGTACCACTGCTTGAAGAAGGTGTCTTCCAGAAACTGGCAGTAGGACTGGGAGTTGAGCTTGACTCCATCCTCAACCCGAAAAGGCCCCACAAGCTCATCTTTGATGATACCAGCCCAAACCAGTACTCCACCTCCACCTTGCTGGCGTCTGAGTCGGACTGGAGCTCTCTGCCCTTTACCAATCCAGCCACGGGCCCATCCATCTGGCCCATCAAGACTCACTCTCATTTCATCAGTCCATAAAACCTTAGAAAAATCAGTCTTGAGATATTTCTTGGCCCAGTCTTGACGTTTCAGCTTGTGTGTCTTGTTCAGTGGTGGTCGTCTTTCAGCCTTTCTTACCTTGGCCATGTCTCTGAGTATTGCACACCTTCTGCTTTTGGGCACTCCAGTGATGTTGCAGCTCTGAAATATGGCCAAACTGGTGGCAAGTGGCATCTTGGCAGCTGCACGCTTGACTTTTCTCAGTTCATGGGCAGTTATTTTGCGCCTTGGTTTTTCCACACGCTTCTTCCGACCCTGTTGACTATTTTGAATGAAACACTTGATTGTTCGATGATCACGCTTCAGAAGCTTTGCAATTTTAAGAGTGCTGCATCCCTCTGCAAGATATCTCACTATTTTTGACTTTTCTGAGCCTGTCAAGTCCTTCTTTTGACCCATTTTGCCAAAGGAAAGGAAGTTGCCTAATAATTATGCACACCTGATATAGGGTGTTGATGTCATTAGACCACACCCCTTCTCATTACAGAGATGCACATCACCTAATATGCTTAATTGGTAGTAGGCTTTCGAGCCTATACAGCTTGGAGTAAGACAACATGCATAAAGAGGATGATGTGGTCAAAATACTAATTTGCCTAATAATTCTGCACTCCCTGTAGAATAAAAATAATTTCAACGTAAAGTAGTTTGATGATCATCAAATGACCCCAGGATGGTCCCTAAAGTAATCGTTTTTGTCTTTGGCTGGCATAGATCTGGTATGACAAAAGCCATTTAGGAAATCCTGATAAAACAAATGTGAACAACAAAAATATATACATAAATATATATATATATATATATATATATATATATATATATATATATATATATATATATATATACATAATAAAAAGAAAATGAAAAGAAAAAAAATGTAAAAAAAAAGTACATACATAACAAAAATGGCCCCCATAAATTTGTAGTTAAAGGCACAGTAAACTCAAAATTAAACTTATATGATTCAAAAACCGCACTCAGTTTTTAGACATTTCAATTCACTTCTGTTTTCATCTACTGTCATCTTGGTATCCTTTCTTGAAAAGCATATGTCTATATCGTCAATAGTTGCAAAACACTACTGGGAGCCAGCTGGTGATTGGTGGCTACACACATTTGTCTCCTCATTGGTTCACCAGATGTGTTCAGCTAGCTCCCAGTAATGCATTGCTGCTCTGGAGCTGATACATAGTTAAAGTATTTTATTATAGCACTTTTGCTTGCATATAACATATTAGACCATGTATATCCCTTGATTAGATAAGCAAATAGTTAACTTGTTTGCTTGCTACAACCAACTCTGCAGGAGATGCATTGCAGGCCTAAAACTGGAACATACTCTGTTCCCAGAAATAAGCGGTGAACACCCAGTATCAGTTGATAAGCATATGGGTAGTCCTCCCCCATAGGTCTTGGCACCAAAACACCTACAAGGTCACTATTAGTCCTATCCTTAGTGCAGGGAAGAAAAACAGCATAACTAATGGAAGATGCAAGGGCTTTGAATGTGACAAGATGAAAGAGGCACGAGCTGAGAGAAGAGATTGGTGACAAGAGGCAAAGGGTAAGGGCATGCTCTATCTGAATCATGAAAGCTTAATTTAAATTTTAGTGTCCTTTTAAACTAGACAGACTTTCAGTAGAAGCATAATATATAGACAAAAGTTTTTTTTATAATGTTGTTATAAATACCCTTTATGCATTTCAATTTAAAGGGATACTAAACCCAACTTTTTTTCTTTAATGATTCAGATAGAGCATGCAATATCAATCATCTTTCTTATTTACTCCAACTATCAAATTTTCTTTGTTCTCTCGCTGTCTTTATTTAAAAAGCAGGAGTTTAAAGCTTAAAGGGACTCTGAATCCAAATTTTTTCTTTCTTGATTTAGATAGAGCATGAATCTGAATTTTCTAATTTACTCCTATTATCAATTTTTCTTTGTTCTCTTGCTATCTTTATTTTAGAAGCAGGAATGTAAATTGTAACAGCCAGCCCATTTTAGGTTCAGCACCTTGGATAGTGCTTTCTTATTGGAGGTTTACAATTACCAAACCAATAAGCAAGCATAACCCAGGTTCTCAACCAAACATAGGCTGGCTCCTATGCATCACATTTCTGTTTTTTAAATAACGATAGCAAGAGAACGAAGAAAATTGATAATAGGAGTAAATTAGAAAGTTGCTTAAAATTGCATGCTCTATCTGAATCACGAAAGCAAAAATGTGGGTTCAATGACCCTTTAAAGTGTCAGTAAACCTCAAAAATAATGTTATATAATTCTGCACATAGTGCAGAATTATATAACATTATATTAGCGCAAACTTTATAAAACATAATATTCCTTTAGAATTTATTAAAACTACGGCTGTTTTACAGACCCGCTCTCTGTGCTCTTCTGAGCGGGTCTGTTTTTTTCACACAGCGCATCGGGCCAGCTGTATAGTCACAGCCCGGCCTGACCGCGCCATTATACACAGTGCAGCTCGCTCCTGCTGTCAGACAGAGCAGGAGCGAGCTGCACTTAGTGTTATGACGCGGTCGGGCCGGGCTGTGACTATACAGCTGGCCCGATGCGCTGTGTGAAAAAAACAGACCAGCTCAGAAGAGCACAGAGAGCGGGTCTGTAAAACAGCCGTTGTTTTAAAAAATTCTAAGGGAATATTATGTTTTATAAAGTTTGCGCTAATACAATGTTATATAATTCTGCACTATGTGCAGAATTATATAACATTATTTTTGAGGTTTACTGTCCCTTTAAGCTTTACATTCCTCCTTTTTAAATAAAGATAGCAAGAGAATGAAGACAATATGATAATAGGAGTCAATTGGAAAGTTGCTTAAAATTGCATGTTCTATCTGAATCACTAAAGAAAATAAATGGGTTTAGTGTCCCTATAACAAAGCCTTTGGGCATTTTGTGCTATAGACTTGCTAGTGACTGAAAATGTTTGTAGCATTGAAAAAAGCAGATTCAATGGCATATTTGTTTAGCTCACATTTTGTATTGTGCTTAAAAAAAACTTTCCAGCCAATTAAAACCTGAAAGTGGCAGTTTGTGGTATTTTGACTAATATAATGCATTCAGACGTTTTATCGTCCAGAAGGCTGCTGATCTATGCAGTATCCTCAAATGAAAATTACAAGCAAAGGATATAAAGGAACGTTAAACGTTGACCTGGCATTCTAAAGCTACCTGATCTCATTTATTAGAGCAGTGTTTCTCAAACAGCCTGCTGTGCACTGGGGTGCTACAAAGAGCCGGAGGTTTGGTACCAAATTATTAAAAATCTTTTTGTATTAAATTACAGAGCACTTTTACCTATTGATACAGTTATATTTTTATAAAATCTTTTGGCACCCTAATAATGATGTAATATTGGTTTATTTTGCTGCAAATGCTAAACTAAGACACCAATTGAGCACCAGTTATATGACAATGATTATGTCACTAAGTACGGCAGGCAGCTTGGCTTTACATGATTGGTTATGGCTGTGTGGCATGAGAGACTAGCCTAGTCTCATAAATGATTAATATAAATGGTTTGTGTGTATAGTGCAGTAGAATCAGTTGACGCTCTACAAATAAATGAATATAATGATAAATAATAATAATAAATTAGGCCCAATGCATGTGGTGTGGCACTTTTGAATTAGCCCATGGCACCAAGTAAGTTAAAAAGACATCTCGACAAAACATTCATCGCTAAGATAATTTACATTTTTGATATGTCTTAGTATAAAAATATATATCGGCTAGATTACAAGTCTTGCGTTATGAGTAAAAAAGCAGCGTTAAGGCTCATAACACTGCTTTTTTACTGCCGCTGCTATTATGAGTTTTGCAGATTTAGGGGCACCGCACACTTTTTTGGCCTTACTGCAAATCAACTTACGCAATTTGCGTATAGTCTATTTTCAATGGGACTTTCATAGCGCCGGTATTACAAGCTTGTCCTGGGAGGCCAAAAAAGTGAGCGGTACACCCTATACCGTCAAGATTCGTAACGCATTCTAAAGTCAGTAGTTATGAGTTTTACACTACAAAGCCATAGCATAAAACTCATAACTAAAGTGCTAAAAAGTACACTAACACCCATAAACTACCTATTAACCCCTAAACCGAGGCTCTCCCGCATCGCAAACACTAAAATAAAATTATTAACCAATAATCTGCCGCTCCCGACATCGCCGCCACTATAATAAACATATTAACCCCTAAACCGCTGCAGTCCCGCCTCACAAACACTAGTTAAATATTATTATTAACCCCTAATCTGCTGTCCCACCTACCTACATTTATTAACCCCTAATCTGCCACCCCCAACGTCACCGCCACTATATTAAATTTATTAACCCCTAAATCTAAGTCTAACCCTAACATCCCCTAACTTAAATATAATTAAAATAAATATAAATAAAAATTACTATCATTATCTAAATAATTCCTATTTAACACTAAATACTTAATTATAAAATAAACCCTAAGCTAGCTACAATATAACTAATAGTTACATTGTAGCTAGCTTAGGGTTTATTTTTATTTTACAGGCAAGTTTGTATTTATTTTAACTAGGTAGAATAGTTACTAAATAGTTATTAACTATTTAATAACTACCTAGCTAAAATAAATACAAATTGACCTGTAAAATACAACCTAACCTGTCTTACACTAACACCTAACCTAACCCTACAATTAAATAAATTCCCTAAATTAAATACAATTAACTAAATTCAATACATTTAGCTAAATTACAAAAACTAACAAACACTAAATTACAGAAAATAAAAAACAAATTACAAGATCTTTAAACTAATTACACCTCATCTAATAGCCCTATCAAAATAAAAAAAGCCCACTCAAAGTAAAAAAAAAACCTAACCTAAACTAAACTACCAATAGCCCTTAAAGGGACAGTCAAGTCCAAAAAAAAACTTTCATGATTTAAATAGGGCATGCAATTTTAAACAACTTCCCAATTTACTTTTATCACCAATTTTGCTTTGTTCTCTTGGTATTCTTAGTTGAAAGCTAAACCTAGGAGGTTCATATGCTAATTTCTTAGACCTTGAAGACTGCCTCTAATCTGAATACATTGAATACATTTTGACTACTAGAGGGCATTAGTTCACATGTTTCATATAGATAACATTGAGCTCATGCATCTAAAGTGACCTAGGAGTGAGCACTGATTGGCTAAACTGCATGTCTGTCAAAAGAACTGAAATAAGGGGGCAGTCAGCAGAGGCTTAGATACAAGATAATTACAGAGGTAAAACATGTATTATTATAACTGTGTTGGATATGCAAAACTGGGGAATAGGTAATAAAGGGATTATCTTTCTTTTTAAACAACAAAAAAATCTGGTGTTGACTGTCCCTTTAAAAGGGTCTTTTGCTGGGAATTGCCCCAAAGAAATCAGCTCTTTTACCTGTAAAAAAAAATACAAACAGCCCCCAACAGTAAAACCCACCACCCACACAACCAACCCCCCCAAATAAAACCCTAACTAAAAACACCTAACCTCCCCATTGCCTTGAAAAGGGCATTTGGATGGACATTGCCCTTAAAAGGGCATTTAGATCTATTCAAGCCTAGTTTAGGCTAAGGTTTTTTTTTATTTTGGGTGGGCTATTAGATTAAGTGTAATTAGTTTAAAAATCTTGTCATTTGTTTTTTATTTTCTGTAATTCATTGTTTGTTATTTTTTGTAATTTAGCTCATTGTATTGAATTTAGTTAATTGTATTTAATTTAGGGAATTTATTTAATTGTAGGGTTAGGTTAGGTGTTAGTGTAAGACGGGTTAGGTTTTATTTTACAGGTCAATTTGTATTTATTTTAGCTAGGTAGTTATTAAATAGTTAATAACTATTTAGTAACTATTCTACCTAGTTAAAATAAATACAAACTTGCCTGTAAAATAAAAAAAAAAACCTAAGCTAGCTACAATGTAACTATTAGTTATATTGTAGCTAGTTTAGGGTTTATTTTATAGGTAAGTATTTAGTTTTAAATAGGAATTATTTAGTTTTAAATAGGAATTATTTAGTTATTAATAGTAGTTTTTTATATTTATTTTAATTATATTTAAGTTAAGGGTGTTAGGGTTAGGGTTAGACTTAGATTTAGAGGTTAATAAATTTAATATAGTGGCGGCGACGTTGGGGCGGCAGATTAGGGGTTAATAAATATAGGTAGGTGGCGGCGATGTTAGGGACATCAGATTAGGGGTTAATAATATTTAACTAATGTTTGTGATGCGGGAGTGCGGCAGTTTAGGGGTTAAGATGTTTATTATAGTGGCAGCGACGTTGGGGGCGGCAGATTAGGGGTTAATAAGTGTAGGTAGGTTGCGGCGACATTGAGGGTGGGAGATTAGGGGTTAATAAATATAATGTACGTGTTGGCGATGTTGGGGCAGCAGATTAGGGGTTAATAAGTATAATGTAGGTGTCGGCGATGTCCGGAGCGGCAGATTAGGGGTTAGTAAGTATAATGTAGGTTTCTGCGATGTCGGGTGTGGCAGATTAGGGGTTAATAAGTGTAAGATTAGGGGTGTTTAGACTCAGGGTTCATGTTAGGGTGTTACATGTAAACATAAAATTTGTTTCCCCATAGGAATCAATGGGGCTGCGTTACGGAGCTTTACGCTGCTTTTTGGCAGGTGTTAGACTTTTTCTCAGCCAGCTCTCCCCATTGATGTCTATGGGGAAATCGTGCACGGGCACGTACAACCAGCTCACCGCTGACTTAAGCAGCGCTGGTATTGGAATGCGGTATGCAGCACAATTTTGCTCTACACTCACTTCTTGTCTTTTAACGCCGGGTTTAGAAAAACCTGTAATACCAGCGCTGTAGGTAAGTGAGCGGTGAAAATAACGTGCAAGTTAATACCTCACCCCTCATAACACAAAACTTGTAATCTAGCCGTATATTTGCAACATAATTTGAGTATAGTCAACGTAGTGCAAACTGTAAAATACTATAAATTTATGGTTAATTACACAATAATTGTAATTGTTACACGGATAATATTGCGCTTTAATTATATTACTCATAAATTACAATTATGTCATGGGGGTCTATTTATATATGTGCGGACAGACATGATCCTCTATAGCGAACCATGTCCGCAGCATACGCTGTCAGCATTTATCATTGCACCAGCAGTTCTTGTGAACTGCTGGTGCAATATCGCCCCCTGCATATTCGCGGTCAATCGGCCGCTAGCAGGAGTGTCAATCAGCCCGATCGTACATAATCGGGCGGATTGCTATATGCCGCCTTAGAGGTGGCGTATGAGTTTAGGAGCAGCGGTCTTAAGACCGCTGCTTCTTAACTCCTGTTTCCGGCGAGCCTGTGGGCTCACGCGGAAACAAGAGGAACAAGGGCCATTCGGCCCTTGTTAAATAGACCCCTTGGTCTAGAAAGATAATGTCTGTTCAGGAGGGACTCTTAGATTGAGAAGTGAAAAGAATACACAGGGTCCCAGCACAAATGTAACCCAGAACGAGATCAGTAAGGATAGGCCAAAGCGTAGTCGTACACGTAGAGTCGGCTACAGACAGGCTAATAGGTACCAAATCACAGTCCACGGAGAATGGAGTATGCTGAGAATGCAAGACTTGTACTCTTACAGACAGCCTACATACAGGGTAGACTGGCTGTCGTTTAAGGGTTAAAGGGATATGAAACACATTTTTTCATGATTCCGATAGAGCAGCAATTTTTAACAACTTTCTAATTTACTTCTATTATCAATTGTTCTTCGTTCTCTTGGTATCTCCTGTTGAAAAGCAGAGACATAAACCAAGGAACCAGTCCATTTCTGGAGCACTATATGGCAGCCATTTTGCAAGAATGTTATCCATTTGCAAGAGCACTAGATGGCAGCACTATTTCCTGTCATGTATTGCACCAGGTGCCTACCTAGGTATCTCTTTAACACAGAATATCATGAGAAACAAAGCAAATTTTATCATCAAAGTAAATTGGAAACATTTTTAAAATAATGTTGTCAAAATTCAGCTAAACCAAACAACCTCATGAACTTATGTTGGATAAAACAAAAGAATGTTTTTTTGTGACAAATTATTTGCCTAAAACAATTGTTTTGTCTCTGTACATTATAACTTATTTTGAGACCAATGTGGATGCATTATAACAAAACTGCTTTGGCATGAGGTAATCCATTCATAAAAAATAATAAGATAATAAATATCACAATGACTCACCTTTTTGTCCCATTTGAATATCTCTACCCAGAATCCCCTGTTCTAGGGAAACACTGTCAACAGAGATTTTCTTTGGAAAAAGGTGCAAATGTGATATACAATTATCTATTGTTTATCTTTATATTCACAATTTGACTTACTGTAGCTTATTTTGAGACTGGTTTGGTTTCCATCTCCTCTGGACACACTACCTCCAACAATTATTTATTGTTTATTTAATGTCCCTTTAAAAGACAACCCTCTGCTTCAGGGTCAAATGCAGGTCTTCATGGCTTCTCTGTTTGGCTCTTATACAACTAAAATGTTCTAAAGTTTGAGACATCTGCTAAATTTTTGTAACTTAAGAGTTTAGTTCTCCAAAAGCTCAACAAATCATCAAAACATTTGCAAGATAATAAGTTCCCTGATCGGTGTCAACAATTGTGCTACTTATACATTTATGTGGTTCCTGTTTTAAAAATTGTCAGTTTAGAGAAGATACAAGATTGTAAGTTTAATTTATTCCAGCTACTTGTACATTTATTGGGCTTCAGTTTTAGAAATAGTCAGTTTAGAGAAGAGGCAAGGTTGTGTGAGTTTAAGTACTATCGACCACCACTAAATGTATTCTTTTGGGTTTAGTTAGGTTTGGTATTGGCCTAGCCCCATCCAAATTCATTTGTGCCTATCCCAAGATCTTTCTTTGCTACAATTTTGGCACGTCTATAAACATTTATTTTTTGTTGTGCCAAAAGGCACAAACAAAAACTTTCTATGTAAATGAAAGACCATTGAGGAGGACAAAAGCTACAAGATGCAGATAGGGAGACAAATATATATTTGTTTTCTGCCTACTGAACTAGTGAAATAGATACCTGTGTATACAAACTATCTCCATTGTTTTCCTTGTGGTCCATAACACCACCAACTTAAAGGGATATTAAACACATTGAGATGGTCATATACAATGATATAAATATATACACACACATATATATGCACTCTCTATTGACCTATTTATAACTCTCCCTCATTGGTCACAGAACAGAAGGTAACCTAAGTTACAACATGGCAGGGCCCATTGCTTTATAGACACTAAAACTTTACACTTATTTTGTCAATGAAACTTTATAAAATACATCTACATGTTATTCTCAGACTAATCTTTTCTTTAAATGCATCTTTCTATCTAGCATTTAGGGCTAAATTACAAGTGGAGCGCTAATTTATTTAGGTGCCCATAAACGTGCAAATTCGCTCCTTTACCACACGATAAATAACCAGCCATTACAAGTAGCAAATAGCGCTCCAAAATGTAACAAGAGGTCAGACCTCTGGTTAATTTTAAAACTGTCCCCCAATTGCCCCCAAAATTTAATGTAGTGTGCCTTTTTTTTTTAAAAAAAAAAATTAAAAAAATTAGCATTTACTTTTATTTTTTTTATTAATAACTGCAGGAGGCAGTTGCAAGGGGATAAAAGTGGCAGGTGTGGGTGTTAGAAAAAAACGGCACTGAAAGGAGTCTTTACATTGCAGTCTTTGGGGAACTGTGTGTTCCCAGTTAATATATATGTATATGATTATATATATATTTATGTGTTAATATATGTATATACACATATTAAAACATAAATATATATGTATATACAATCTGCTGCCCATTGCTGTGCGACTTACCTCCGCTGCGCTAGTTCTCATGCAGTGTCTTATGGCATGAGAACGATGCTCCTATTAGAGCCTATGGAAGCACGCTCTCATGAGCGCAAAGCTTCCGCACAATGCGAATGCGAGGTCGCGTTTGCATTGCAGCTAACTTGTAATACCATCACACATTTGCATGCGCTGATATTACTCAGTGGAGTGCTAGTATCACTTTCTCAAAAGCAATATTTTGTGCTCCACTTGTAATCTGGCCTTTAGTGTTTAATGTCCCTTTAACCCACAATGTGTAATTACTGCAAATACACATTGCAGTGTTTTCATAATTTCCTAAATAAATAATGTGTATTCATAATTTCCTAAATAAATAACCAGTGTTACCTTCATTGCTGTGTTGCAACACATATATGACCACAAAAATTATATACAATTGCTTTTCATGGTAGACATTAAAAAACTAACGGCTAGATTACAAGTTTTGCATTATGAGTAAAAAAGCAGCGTTAAGGTTCATAACACTGCTTTTTTACTACCGCTTCTATTACGAGTCTTGTAGGTACAGCTGTCCCGCACACTTTTTTGGTCTTACCATAAATCAACTTATGCAATTTGTGTATAGTCTTTTTTCAATGGGACTTCCATAGTGCCGGTATTACAAGCTTTTTTTTTAGGCCAAAAAGTGAGCGGTACAGCCTATCCCGCAAGATTCGTAACGCATTCTAAAGTCAGTAGTTATGAGTTTTACACTACAAAGCTGTAGCATAAAACTCATAACTAAAGTGCTAAAAAGTACACTAACACACATAAACTAACTATTAACCCCTAAACCGAGGCCCTCCCGCATCGCAAACACTAAATTAAAATTATTAACCCCTAATCTGCTGCTCCCGACATCGCCACCACTATAATAAACATATTAACCCCTAAACCGCCGCAGTCCCACCTCACAAACACTAGTTAAATATTATTATATTATATCTGTCCCACCTACCTACATTTATTAACCCCTAATCTGCCGCCCCCAACGTCACCACCACTATACTATATTTATTAACCCCTAAACCTAAGTCTAACCATAACCCTAACACCCCCTAACTTAAATATAATTAAAATAAATCTAAATAAAACCTACAATTAATAACTAAACAATTCCTATTTAAAATGAAATACTTACCTGTAAAATAAACCCTAAGCTAGCTACAATATAACTAATAGTTACATTGTATCTAGCTTAGGGTTTATTTTTATTTTACAGGCAAATTTGTATTTATTTTAACTAGGTAGACTAGTTAGTAAATAGTTATTAACTATTTACTAACTACCTAGCTAAAATAAATACAAATTTACCTGTAAAATAAAATCTAACCTAAGTTACACTTACACCTAACACTACACTACAATTAAATAAATTACCTAAATTAAATACAATTAACTAAATTTAATACAATTACCTAAATTGCAAAAAAACAAACAAACACTAAATTACACAAAATAAAAAACAAATTACAAGATATTTAAACTAATTACACTTAATCTAATAGCCCAATCAAAATAAAAAAGCCCCCCCCCCCCAAAAAAAAAACCCTAGCCTAAACTAAATTACCAATAGCCCTTAAAAGGGCCTTTTACGGGGCATTGCCCCAAAGAAATCAGCCCTTTTACCTGTAAAAAAAAATACAAACATCCCCCCAACAGTAAAACCCACCACCCACACAACCAACCCCCAAATAAATCCCTAACTAAAAAACCTAAGCTCCCCATTGCCCTGAAAAGGGCATTTAGCTCTACTGCAGCCTTACAGTTTTGAAGAGCCGACATCTATCCTCAACAAAGCCGGGAGAAGTCCACATAGAAGCGGAAAGAAGTCCTCAACAAAGCCGGGAGAAGTCTTCATCCAAGCCGGGAGAAGTGGTCCTCCAGACGGGCAGAAGTCTTCATCCAGACGGCATCTTCTATCTTCATCCATCCGGCGCGGAGCAGGTCCATCTTCAAGACATCCGGCACGGAGCATCCTCTTCTACCGACCACTACCCGACGAATGAAGGTTTCTTTAAGTGATGTAATCCAAGATGGCGTCCCTTAGATTCCGATTGGCTGATAGAATTCTATCAGCCAATCGGAATTAAGGTTGAAAAAATCTTATTGGCTGATGCAATCAGCCAATAGGATTGAACTTCAATCCTATTGGCTGATCCAATCAGCCAATAGGATTGAGCTTGCATTCTATTGGCTGATTGGAATGTCATCGGCATACAAATAGTATTGAAACCCGTGGGACTTTATTAAGGAACCTAATGATAACGTGAAGATTAAAAAAAGAAGGGGACAGAGAACAGAGACTTGAGGTACCCCAACAGAAAGTGGTAACGGGGCAGAGGATGCTCCAGAGAAGGCTACACTAAAGGTACGGTTAGATAGATAGGAAGAGAACCACGAGATGCCGAAGGATTGGAGGGTTTGGAGCAAAAGACGGTGGTCAACAGTGTCAAAGACTGCAGACAGATCAAGTATAAGCAGAGAGAAGTGGCCTTTGGATTTTGCTGTAAGTAGGTCATTGGTAACCTTGACAATTGCTGTCTCTGTGGAGTGACGGGGACAAAATCAAGATTGCAGTGGGTCAAGAAGAGAGTTTAGTGTAAGGAAATTGGATAGACGTGCCAATACTAGTGTTTCAAGGAGCTTTGAGGCAAGAGGGAGTATAGAAATAGGGCGGTAATTGGATGGGGAGGTTGGATCAAAAGAAGGTTTTTCGAGGATGGGTGTGACCAGTGCATGTTTTAGAGATGAGGGAAATATACCAGTGTTGAGGGAGAGGTTGAAAATATGTGTGAATATAGGGGTAAGGGTAGAAGAGAGGGAGGGGAGTAGCTGAAAGGGGATGGGGTCGAGGGGACAGGTAGTGAGGTGGGAGGACAGTATAAGGGCAGAAACTTCTTCCTCAGTAACAGGGGAAAAAGAGCTACATGTATTGCTTTTTGGGTTTTGGATGATTGTGAGCTTTTTAGGGGGTGGGAGATTGGTAATATGCTGAGAACTGATTGCATTTCTGATGGAGTCAATTTTGTTATTGAAGTGGCTGGCAAAATCTTGAGATGAGAAAGAAGTTGTATTAGGAGGTGGGGGTGGGTGCAAAAAATGCCACCTCCACATCCTTCCTAAATCTGTCGCAATAGGCACGGCCTTGTTGGCTTAGGCCATGATACGCCCCTGGAGTGGATACATATATAACTGTCTCATTCGTAGCACACTAGGGTAGACAAGTATTTTGTATATATATATATATATATATATATATATAAACACAGTCCAGCAATAGCACTAATAGTGCTGTTGCTGGACTGTGTTTATTGAGGATTTTATGCACCCTGGTACCGGTTTTATAGCGAGTGGGAGTGTGCTTCTCCACTATTGAGATATATATATATATATATATATATATATATATATATATAAACAATCAATATATTTATCTACTCTAGTTCACATACACTTGGATTATTCAAAGCAAAAAAAAAAATCATTAGCATTTGCAACGACTATAACAAATACCAAACAAAGCAATAAATGCAGAAGGGTGTGAGTGAAGCGGTTTGAAGATAAGAAAGTGTAATGAGAATACAACCCTTGGTTAGGTGGAAATTTTTCTTTTTTTAGAAATACATACAGAAATAGAAGCGCTCTGCCAGGAACGAAGAACAGCTCAGTAGCTTGTTCTATGGCAACTTACCATCTAGGAGCATCCTCTTTTAGCCCAATTGTGCTTTTCACAAAGGAGAACTTTCCTGAAGTGTATCATTCTGACCCTGCCTAGTAAGGTCAGTCCAGCCCTGAAATACCAGGCAATTCTCCTCTGAACAAGGAACATGGCAACCACAGATGATCAGTTTGGCCTTCTGTGGGCCTTGTCAGTGAGGTGTAGCTATATCCCTCTAAGCACATTGGACAACTTAGGAAATGTTTGTTTTACACTATGCATTTACAAATGTGTAAGTAAAATTCTTGCAGTATAAAACAATTAGCATAATTAAATGAAATGTATTACTAGGATAAGGAAAATGCTACCACATCTATTGAGGACCCTTTGAAAAAGATAGCAGACATCCCAACCTGCAAAAACTCATTTCAGGGAGGTGGCTTCTGCGCCGCCACCCCCCAACCCCCCCCGACCCCGTCGCAGTTATATATTGGACACCTTAAAACCCTAAATAAGATAGACTTATCATTAAAGTAGCTTCCCGCTAACGTCACATTAAAAAAAAAGTAGCTTTATTGCTCAACCACATACAACAAACCTATTTTCCAGTGATCGTACGCTTGTTCAATGCTTAAATATTTTAGAATCCGAAGTTTAATTACGTGCAGTAAATAAGGTAGTATTTGTGTTTTTATTTTATTAAAATCAGTGGGGGCTTTTTGGTTACTGATGCTTTGAGGGTTCTATAACGTCCCAGCAGCTAAAGGCATTCCTTAAAGAAACACTTTTCCGGATTTGGGCCACATTGGATCATGGTACTTGGAGTTTCAGGGAGATTGCATTCCATTTGCTAGCATCAGGGAGCCACTATTACAATCAGGGAGACTCCCTGAACTTCAGGGAGAGTTGGGATGTCTGACATAGGCAGTAATAAAAAAATAATAATTATCAATTACATTTCCCAAATAATTAGGAATTAAGAAAATAAGTAAATGTATTCATATAATATTGCAATAATAGTCCCATGTGAGGAAGTTATGTGTGGGGTTGTGTGTGAAGTTTGGTAATAAAGCTGATCACTCCCTTTAATTTTCCCAGAACAAAATCTGCTACTTGGGTTTTTATAAGGATATTTATACAGAAAAACTTAAAATTATAACCTTCAACCACAACCAACATAGACTCTCTTGTGCAATATCTCATTTGAAATCAGGTGAATTAATTTAAATACTGTGTACTTGTGATGATGAAATTACTTTACCACTAAAAACAAAAATTTTGAAAGAAATTAATCCTTCTGAAAAACAAGTGGGGCATCGCATCGCATAGCATAGCATACTCTGTGTGATAAAAACCATGGCCTAGATTTAGAGTTTTGTCGGTAAAGACCCGCGTAGCTAACGCAGCTTTTTTTCCTACCGCTGCTTCCAAACAACGCTGGTATTGAAAGTTGTCTGAAGGGCTGCGTTAGGCTCCAAAAAGGGTGCTTTGAGCCGAATTTACCGCCACTTCAACCCTCAATACCAGCGTTGCTTACGGTAGCAGTAAACTGGCAAAACGTGCTTGTGCACGATTCTCCCATAGGAAACAAAGGGGCAGTTTGGGCTGAAAAAAACCCTAACACCTGCAAAAAAGCAGCGTTAAAATGGGGAGAGAGTAAGCTCTAAAAAGCTTAAAAGGCTAGTAAAAAGTACATTTTAATACATTTAAAAATTTACAAATGGCAATCAGACGCATGGATCCATGTCTGACTTAACAAAAAAATATATATAATAAACAAATCTAAAAGTATCTAAAAATATCCAATGGAGTAAAGCATGTGAAGCTGACTTAGTGAGCCAGTGATGAGGAGTCAGAAGGACATGTACATCCAATAATATAAACAACCTAAGTGAGTGATTGAGTGCACACAATAGCTTTCAACAAAGCAAAATAGCATTCACAAAAAATAGTGTTCACAAAAATTGGCGTACATAAAAAATGTTTAAATGTTCAACCGGTTATATGTAAGTGAATCCAGTAGTGTTTCCTCCAAAGTGACGTGTAGAAATATAACGTGAAGTCAATAATAGTAGAATGTAAACGTTGAGTGGGTCAAATTATTGTGGTTCAGCTTCTAAATTAAAAAATTGTAAATCCGTGAGGTGTATAAAAAAAAAAATTAAAAAAAAAATAACTTGTGAAAAAATCCATGTGGAAAACTTGAATTCAAATGATAAACAAAGGTCAAAAATCAAAAGACAAAAATAAAAAGACAAAAATATCAAAAGACAAAAATAGAAAATCAGTGATAATATTAAAAAGCACTAAAGATCTAGTGAAAACAAATCCTTAATTCAGATGTTAAAAATCCTTGGTAAGATCCATAACAAACAAATACATCGATAAAATACCTAAAAGGGAACAAAAGAGAAACAAATAGTGCAACACTGTATATGATATATGATATAGGTAATTAAAACCAAGCTCACCAGTATGCCAACGCGTTTCGGCCTAGACTAGGCCTTTCTCAAGACTATACTGTATCAGAAAATCTGGGAGCTTTAAGTAGGGTCAGTGTTGAAATGATTGGTGCTGTTTTGGCGCCATTTTTAGAGGCACCTCCCTTTCCTGTTTCACCCATTGCATCTCTGGGATATTTCCTGTGTTGTGTTTCCTGTTTCACCCATTGCATCTCTGGGATATTTCCTATGTTATGTTTATGTTTTCCCATCTTAAAGGTCAATTGTTTCCTATTATTGCCACAAATTCTAGTATAAATCTAGATTTTCCTATTTATTTGTTTTTTATTTTCATTATTAGGTAATAGTAGCGTTTTGTCAATGTTCTTATTATTATATTCTGTGTTAACTCCGTTAGTTTTCTGGGCGGGTTTCCCCTTTCTTTGGGCTCAAATTGCTTATTTATTTACATGGACTGGTTCTCATTTATGAATTGCCCCTGTTGATGTCAAAAACGTAATTTCCAATGCGATCTTATTTTGAAAATTGCTATGACCGGAAGTGGCCTGGTATCGCGGCATCAACTTCCGTTTTAGCTTTTGGGAGACATAGTTTATTCGATTCACCGGTCTCTATCATGTGACCGGAAGTTCTTTAGGCCACCGGTCTGCATCATATCACCGGAAGGTGCAGCATCATATTCCACCTTGACTTATGGGATATGTAGTTCCCTCATTTATTAGGACTACAGATCTTTCTCAGATGTTCGGTATTACCCGATCTTACTATGGCTCATTGTCTCTATGTGTCTATAACATATAATGTCAGAGTCAATGTGCCAATATGTAATAGAATCGGTTACTGGGAATAGTCAATTCTTTGAATAATGTATGTAATTTCTTACGATGCTGATCTGTCACTGCTTATAGTAAAACTGCTTCTAATAAAACTCGCTATGTTAATTCTAGGCACATTCTTGGATCCTAATATTGAATAGCTTTACAATTTACTTTTATTTGTTCATACTTTCGTAATGGATAGCCGTTTCACTGCTTCCTTCTAGTTCTTTTGAAAATAAAGCCTATGGGTATTCTCAAGGAGCCATTGAGTCATATATGACCTTGATAAAGTATAGACCTGCAATGTTTATCTAACTTAACATTGTGAGACGTTTATTGCATCCTAATGCTGTATCTCACCACCGATGGTGGGATGACAAACTGTAATGTCTCAAGAGGGATCAAGGATCTTCCTATCTGTTCACAGTGAAGGTGTAAGCTCAGATCTAATTGTGAGGGTTTCATTACATTTGTATGTGTATATAAAGGACTTTAGGTGACCATTAACCAGAAATCAGCTGGTGTAAGATCAGGCGTAAATACACTCAAAGTGATGGCTTCTGTTTGACTTTGGGGCAGACGTGGGGTAGAGGATACAGGATACAAAATCTTCAAATTATGTTATTTCATTTCACACAGTAACTAGTCCTACATTGGATTGTTATGTATAGACCAGTGTATGAATACATGTTTTTTTCTTTTCTATGATACTTTTTTGGTTCAATATGACAATTTTAAAGTTGTCATACTGAATGTGTTCAGTTTGACAAGGCTGGGTGTATTCAATACGACATTGTCGCAATTCTTTAGGTCTATTATTCCCGTGTATGGATCTGTTGCCAGGTGTTAATTACTTGACAAATGTACTTATGCTTGTATATTTACTCATTGGTGCTGATGTATCTCTGTGACCAAATTGTCCTATGCCTGATGTTATGTTTCTCTCTCTGATATGATTTTGTTCTTAATGAGCGACTAACATTTTGTAATACAGAACAAGTATTATGCCCACTCTAAATTTTTACATTTCCCTTGGTTTTTATAGGAAACGGAGAGGGTTAGTATTTTCGATTTTCACTTCCACTCTAGTTTATAGCTTTCATGTATTCGATCTCCCTTTATAAGTACATAGAAAATAGTGATGAAAGCGGAGGTAAATATTTAGTTGGGATACTGTGTGGGGTAACCAACTTAGCGGTCGCATGTTGGGATCCTATCTCTCTAACTTAGGTCATATCATATTTGAGCACTCGGAGATGGATGGTGGTTGTTATTTAATAGATGTTATTTAATGGAGATCAGGTGTGCAAGGTCTTCTTTCTGATTTAAACCTCTAGGGTATAGACAGTCCATCATAAATATCCATCTTGACTCATTGAATAGTAGTTTTTGCTCATGGTTTCCTCCTCTCCAGTCTTTTTTGACCTTCTGTATCCCAAAATAACTAAAATCTTTCAGATTTCCCTTGTGGGTAGTTGCAAAATGCTTGTAGAGTGGGGTATCTATTCTGCCTTTCTCTATGCATAGGATGTGTTCCCTGATCCTATCTTTGAGGGCCCTTGATGTCTGCCCTATATATTGTAATCCGCAGGAGCAGGAAACTAGATAGATCACATTTTTGTCGCTACATCTGATCAACTCTTTGATCCTATGTTTCTCGTTTCTCTGATGTGATGAGAAAGTATCCGTTTTTCGTCCGTTCTTACAAGCTTTACAGCTTGGACATGGGTAGAAGCCTTTAATGCTTTTTCCTTGGTGATTGGTCGTGTCGTTAGTATTTCCTTTCCTAGGTATACTAGGAGATATCATCGTTTTCAGGTTCCTAGTTCTCCTATAAATGAATCTCGGATGTGGATTCAGCCTTTCCCCAATCACGTCATCATCTTTGAGTATCGCCCAATGTTTCTTAATAATCTTTTCCAGGATGGATCTGTTCTCACAGTACTCGGATATCATAGGTATGTCGATTGTTTCATCATCCCAGGTTTTTCTTGGTTTGTTTTTATAACTCAGGAGGTTCTCTCTTTTGATCTTACTGATTTCTTCGATTTTATCATCCAACGACTTATTGTCATACCCTCTTTCCAAGAAACGTTGTTTCAGTATGTCAGCCTGTGCAGTCCATTGTTCTATAGTAGAACAATTTTTCTTGACCCTCAAGAATTGGCCCTTGGGTATATTTGACTTCCAGGTGGGATGATGGCAGCTTGTGTTATGGATATAGTTGTTACAGTCAACCTCCTTGAAGAAGGTTGACGTCTCGAGCTTCCCATCTTTCACTTCAATTCTCAGATCCAGAAAGTCCAGTTTCTCTTGGCTGTATTGGTATGTAAACTTAAGATTCTTTTCATTGTGGTTCATTACATTGATAGTATGTAGCAGATCTTCCAATGTTCCACTCCAAATCAAAAAGATGTCATCTATATATCTTGAATATAGGACCAGGTCCGCGCCAGCTGGACATGAGTCCCAGAAGATGTTTTCCCATAGGCCCATGTAGAGATTGGCGTAGCTTGGCGCGAACATGGTCCCCATTGCTGTGCCACACAATTGCCTGTAAAACTGATTATTGTTACAGAAATAGTTGTGATTCAAGATATATTTAATACAGTCCAAAATGAATATCCTCTGTTCTTCTGGTATTTCCTCATCCTTTACTAGGAATGAGTTTACTGCTTCAATCCCTAGGTCATGTGGGATACTTGTATAAAGTGACGTAACGTCACATGTGGCCATTATATAGTTGTTCTTCCAGGTCATTGAATTTAGCAGTGACAGAATTTGTGTGGAGTCTCTGAGATGTGATGGTAATGATATTACATATTTCTGTAACATCTTATCCACGTATTCAGATAAGTTGCTTGTCAAAGATCCTATCCCAGATATAATGGGCCTTCCTGGTGGATCGTTTAAGGATTTATGGACTTTCGGTAGTTGATAAAATACGGGTGTTTTTGGGTATGGTATTCTTATGTAATTATATTCCCTTTCACTGAGTATCCCTTCAGTTTTAGCTGTTCCTAGGAGGGCATCTAGCTCTTTCTTGAACCTAACTACTGGGTTGCTGCAGAGCTTTTGGTAGGTATTGGTGTCATTTAGAATCCTCAGACATTCGTCCTCATACTTCACCTTGTCCATAATAACAATTCCACCTCCTTTGTCGGCTGGTTTTATAGTCAGTTTATGATTCTTTTCTAGGCTTTTAATTGTCTCCAATTGTGATCTTGTCAGATTATGCCTGATTTTATTACATTTGGATAAATTCAGGTTCCTGATGTCTTGACAGATATTCATTTCGAATGTCTCGATGTGACTCCCTTTGCTGGTTATCGGGTAGAATGAAGACTTTGCCTTCAGATCAGTATGCGTAAATCTGTTATCTATATTGCTACTTAGAGGTGTTTGATAAGTATCAATGGGAGATTTTAGGAAATGCCTTTTTAGGGTTAATTTCCTTACCAGCTCCTTTGTGCTTATGAAAGTTTGAAACTTGTCCATTTTCTTAGATGGAGCAAAGCTCAGTCCATATGAGAGCACCTCTTTCTCTTTTTCTGTCAGAACTGTGGAGCTTAAGTTAAACAGTCCTTTCGTTGTTTTGACAGTATCAACACTTCTGGGGTCGCTACTCTTTGGGCTTCGTGTTATGATCTGTTCAGGCTTCTGTTTCCTTTACCTATATGATATATCATATACATTGTTGCACTATTTGTTTCTCTTTTGTTCCCTTTTAGGTATTTTATCGATGTATTTGTTTGTTATGGATCTTACCAAGGATTTTTTACATCTGAATTAAGGATTTGTTTTCACTAGATCTTTAGTGCTTTTTAATGTTATCACTGATTTTCTATTTTTGTCTTTTGATATTTTTGTCTTTTTATTTTTGTCTTTTGATTTTTGACCTTTGTTTATCATTTGAATTCAAGTTTTCCACGTGGATTTTTTCACAAGTTATTTTTATTTTTATTTTTTATACACCTCACGGATTTACAATTTTTTAATTTAGAAGCTGAACCACAATAATTTGACCCACTCAACGTTTACATTCTACTATTATTGACTTCACGTTATATTTCTACACGTCACTTTGGAGGAAACACTACTGGATTCACTTACATATAACCGGTTGAACATTTGAACATTTTTTATGTACGCCAATTTTTGTGAACACTATTTTTTGTGAATGCTATTTTGCTTTGTTGACAGCTATTGTGTGCACTCAATCACTCACTTAGGTTGTTTATATTATTGGATGTACATGTCCTTCTAACTCCTCATCACTGGCTAACTATGTCAGCTTCACATGCTTTACTCCATTGGATATTTTTAGATACTTTTAGATTTGTTTATTATATATATTTTTTTGTTAAGTCAGACATGGATCCATGCATCTGATTGCCATTTGTAAATTTTTAAATGTATTAAAATGTACTTTTTACTAGCCTTTTAATCTTTTTAGCGCTTACTCTCTCCCCATTTTAACTTTTATATTGTTAGCCTACTAGGAGGCTATATAGTTAGTAAGCTTATGGCCCTGGGTGTAGCGATCGGTCCACTTCTCCTGTTCTTATAGATTGGTCTTTCCTAGTAGGTCCCGAGCAGCCACACACCAAGACCCCTGATATTAGTGCAGCATTCTACAAAGGACTGCACGGGAATTTCCCAATTATAGGCTATAGCCCGTCTTATTCCCATACACTAATATGGATCTGTTGTCAACACTCAGAAGGGATATTACCCTAAGTATAACCACACCGTTAGGTGATCATGACAATGATCCAGACAGATTAGACATTCAATCTATTTTCAGAAACTTAGAAAAACTTCTTATTTCTGAAGTTAAGTATAAAGCCGAAATCTCATTTCTAAACAAATGTTTAACAAACAAACAAAGGGTGGTGTGAGTGCTAATCAGAAAAAAGGTTTCTGTGCTTAGATCCCTGATATGGTCTGATAAAATCTCCAATTACAGACTGTAAGATAAAGAGGTGAGAATGGTGTGGGATAAGCACTCCAGCTAAGTAGAGCCAACCAGATTATTATGCAAATAAAATGAAATAACAAGAGGACCCAATGGTACTTAAAAAAAAGAGAATTTATATAGCGATTTAAATGGATAACTTGTTAACGCATACAGAATATGTTAGCATATACCCAATTACATGAGATGCCGGCATCAATAACAGTAAAACATACTAATCATATTAAAAACAGAGAAATACAGCCGATATAAAATTTCTAAAAAGTTCCCTGAGTGTGCCTTAAAAATATATATGAATATGAGTAAACTTGATAAAGGTAAATGACTCTTAGCACAGTAAAGTTAACTCAGCTAAATGTTACCAGTATTTTGTTTAAGCAATGAGATATTTGATCACAGTATTCGGTGGAGGCGTCTGATCTGTTCAGCCGTTAGGAGTGACTGTGAGTGATGGATCGTGAGGTGTGACGTCACGTCACCTGACTATTGTATTCCTCCAATCCCTGTGATATGCTTAAACACACAAATTTGAAAAATGTATCCAATTCTTAGTTATAACAAAGTATAGTTGATTGTGTGATGGTTAGTATCAATACTTGCGAATGTCCAGTGTCCAATAATCTGTCCAAATTTTTAAAACAGGTTTGTTTTATCAGCAGCTCTGAATCCTATGAAGTGTTGATCCGTTTAGTTTTATGTCCGTTCTGGAATATGAAACTTGTCCTTTTTCGAAGAAGCTCCTAAGCACTTGTCTTTTTTCCCCACTTTTAGTGTTTATTAGGGCTATAATGGGAGCAAGGAAGTAACAGGGGGGCACACAGGAATTATTCATACATCGATCTCAGTGTTGAATCAAGGAGATAGAAATGAACCTGTTTTTGTGCCAATAGAACAATTCAGCAGTTCAATAGCCTTAGTGGATAATTGGTTACACACAGGAATTATTCATATGTCCTCCCTCTATATTTATCATAGAGATAGGGATGAACCTGTGGAGTGTAACACTATCAATAATAAAATTCTAAAATGACAGGAGTAAGCAAATCTACGCGTTTCGGCAGTGTTAGCTGCCTTTATCAAGATGCTTACTACATAAAGTTGCTGCCTTTTTATAAGGAGTGTGTGATTAATGACAGGTGTGGTTAGAGGATAGTCTAAATTAACCCTTAAGTGCTTCTAAGGTGAATGTCTTGGAGTTAAGTACATAGATAGATGAGGTGCATCATATAAAAAAAAAAATTTTGAAAACAATATTCCATCTAATTTAACTCATTGAGTATTTTTGAAATGGTTGCCATTAGAATTAAATCTTAAACAAAACATGGTATATTAAATTAATGTTTAAATTTATGAAGAATTCCATCATTTCATGTTTAATGTCATGTAAACTATATGTGGGAATGTAAAATTAAGTATAAAGATATAGTTGCCTATATATCAACATTGTACTATAAAAAAAATTTCTTTAATGCAATTTTGGTTGAAAGTGATTTTTATATATATGAATATACATTGCTCCAAAGGTTTTTTTCATTTTATTATAATAATCTTGCAAAATTGCAATATCAAGTTGTTCTTTGGTTGTGGTAAGCGCTCGAAATATATAGAGAATCAACTGCCTATACGCTAAGGAGTAAGGGGAGGATGTAATACAAAGTAAAAATGTGTAAATATAGCTTAAAGAAAGCTATTGTACAGTCTCGTTTATGTTTATTTCGATAGTGTATGAATTCGATTGTTAGCGAAATAGTATTTTATATGACAGATGTAATTAGAATGTATGTTCAACTATTTTGTTTGTCTAGTAACTGGTTATAAGATAGAATTGAGATCAAAGGAACTGTTAAGTCCCAATGGATGTACTGTTTTATATTCAAATATGAGTTCTGCTTCTTTTTTTAGGAGTACCTTTTCTATATTTCCCCCTCTCTTGTTAGGTCTAATTTTTTTCATTCCCCAACATTGAAAACATTTAAGGTCTCCATGGTGTATTTCAGTGAAATGTTTATAAAGTATGGTTTTTGTGGTTTTATGTTCTATATTCCAGATATGTTCTCTCATCCTATCTTTGAATGTGCGACTGGTTTGACCTATATAGAATAAATTACACGAACATCTTATGCAGTAAATTATATTTGAATCATTGCACGTTATAGTATCCTTAATTGTAAATGTAGCCTGTTGGTTGATAAATGTTATCTTTTTGATTTTATTACTGTATCTACAGGATTTACACTTGTGACATGGATAGAATCCAAAAATTTGTTCTTTCTTTAGATTCATATCTTTTGAATAATCGTTTTTTATTTTGAATTCACTTGGTGACAGATAGCTTTTGAGATTTTTAGCTTTTTTGAAAATGAGATCTGGGTGATTTTTAACTGTAGTTCCTAATATAGGATCCTTTTTAATATAGTGCCAGTGTTTTTGGAGGATGGTTTTTATTTCTTTGTGGTTTGAGTTATATTCAGTTATAAAGGGAATAAAATTATTGACATTAGAAGGCACTGAATTATTTGTATATAAATTTTTTCTTTTGTTTGGTTGTTTTTGTAATAAGGTAGATCTATCAGTTTTTCTTACAGAAGTTATGGTGTCTTGGATTTTTTTCTGATTGTAACCTTTGTCTGCAAATCTATTTAGTAAAATGTTACATTGTGAATCATAAGATTCTATGTCTGAGCAGTTTTTTCTAACTCTTAACATCTGACTTTTTGGGATGTTATCCTTCCACCTATTCAGGTGGCAGCTTTGATAATGTATAAAATTATTTGAGTCTATCGTTTTGAAGTAGGTTTTGGTTTTAATTAGATTCTCTACTATCTCTACCTCAATATCTAGGAAATGTATTGATCTAGTGCTGTGTTCATAAGTGAAAGTGAGGCCTACATCATTAGTATTCATGTCTTCAAGGAATAGTTCTAGAATTTCATAGTCACCCCTCCAGACCAGGAAGATATCGTCAATATATCTTTTATAGAGCACAAGGTTCGCTCCCCACAAATCATTGGATAGAAAAGTTTCTTCAAAGAATCCCATAAATAAATAAATAAATGTTTAGAACTGGACATCATACCTAAAGGCTTGATTATTAGAAAAGAGTGCTCATTTCAGTTAGCTGATCCAGATTTTGCAGAAAAATGGATGAATATCCTATTGGAAACTTCAAGACAACTAATGAGACTCATCATCGAATTTAAGTCATCTCGAATCTTAAAACTAGATGATGAGATTAAAGATGATGAGGTACTACTAACTAATCTGGACAGCACAGAACCAGAATCTAAATAAATAACTGAAAAAAGAGAAACTCTAATAAAACGAGTCACGAAAACGAGAGAGGACGTAATCCAGAAAAAGATGAAGAAACTAAATAGAGAATTGGATGCCAAAAAATCGGTAGATATGGACAACACACGAGAGACCGACCCACCATATGAGGAAAGGGGGAACTGTCCGCAAGACACAACAGAACAAGACAGTGAAGAGAGAACGGAAGATGTAAGAGACAACTGGACAGAGGTGAACTATAGAAAAAAGAAAAAACAGGGATACCATTCCAAAACAGGGAATGAGAGTTATGGAAGACGAAGACCGTACTTCCGGTCCCCTGTCAGGCCAAACAACAGCTACTATTCTCACACAAGAGATTCTCCATACAACAGAAGCTATGTGTATAATGCACACTGGGAGGACCAACAATACCCGAGAGATTATAACAACTACAACCACCCCGAAAGGAGACCACGCTATGACAACAGAAGATACCAGGACAAAACAAATTGGGAACATGAACCCAGGTTTGGAAATACCAGGCCATACTATGGCCACTTCCGTCCACAAACTCATTATCACAGACGGCAGCACCATTATCGTGATGATAGAAGATCACCGTTTCCATTAGGGGACAACAATGGAAAGAGTCCATCCTTCATGGACCAAAGGAAAAATCATTCGAGGTTTGATGAAAGACCTTATGCCCATACAGGCCATAGAGAACACAATGATTACATGTATAACGGACACAGAAAACAAAGTTGGAAAGACGACCCTCCCTACAACCAAAATATATCCAAAGAATCACAATGGAGGAACAACCAGCAATACCCCAATGTGAAGGTGGGCCAACAAAAACACACCCCACAACAACATAGGAGTGTTACAATACAAGAAAAAGGCCAAGAAACAGGCAAGGTTTTTTTTAGGGGAAAGCCCCCTTCCACCAAGGGAAAAAGAGAAAAACAAATCAACATTAAAGAGAAAGAACCTGGACATGGAAGAACAATCCTGTTCCGTAAACAAAAAAAGACCTCTAGAGGGTCCAGAGGGGGCAGCAGGTCAAGGAAACAGAAGCCTGAACAGATCATAACACGAAGCCCAAAGAGTAGCGACCCCAGAAGTGTTGATACTGTCAAAACAACGAAAGGACTGTTTAACTTAAGCTCCACAGTTCTGACAGAAAAAGAGAAAGAGGTGCTCTCATATGGACAGAGCTTTGCTCCATCTAAGAAAATGGACAAGTTTCAAACTTTCATAAGCGCAAAGGAGCTGGTAAGGAAATTAACCCTAAAAAGGCATTTCCTAAAATCTCCCATTGATACTTATCAAACACCTCTAAGTAGCAATATAGATAACAGATTTACGCATACTGATCTGAAGGCAAAGTCTTCATTCTACCCGATAACCAGCAAAGGGAGTCACATCGAGACATTCGAAATGAATATCTGTCAAGACATCAGGAACCTGAATTTATCCAAATGTAATAAAATCAGGCATAATCTGACAAGATCACAATTGGAGACAATTAAAAGCCTAGAAAAGAATCATAAACTGACTATAAAACCAGCCGACAAAGGAGGTGGAATTGTTATTATGGACAAGGTGAAGTATGAGGACGAATGTCTGAGGATTCTAAATGACACCAATACCTACCAAAAGCTCTGCAGCAACCCAGTAGTTAGGTTCAAGAAAGAGCTAGATGCCCTC
Organism: Bombina bombina; assembly: GCF_027579735.1. Lineage (NCBI taxonomy): Eukaryota > Metazoa > Chordata > Amphibia > Anura > Bombinatoridae > Bombina > Bombina bombina. The sequence continues at coordinate 307,948,864 of NC_069505.1, read as the reverse complement.
CTAGGAACAGCTAAAACCGAAGGGATACTCAGTGAAAGTAAGGTTGGTTAGGGAAGGAATTCAAGGATTTGTAGCATTTAAGCTAAGTGCTGAATTAGGCACTATTAAATTAGATAAGGTTAGTTAAAAATGTTAACACTTTATTTAACATATATACAAAGACAGACAATTTACTTAAATCGGATCACTGTATAGAAACAAACAATCATAAATTGTTTCTATATATTGTCATTCCAAGTGACCCAACTCTAACATCATAAAACCAAACCTAAACCGAAAGGTAAAGGTAAAATATAAGGGCTACGTGCTCTAGAGAATACTATAGTGGTGTAGTTTTTATTGAGTAGGTTTCAAGTATAAATCATACAGTGCTCACACAGGCTATGCGCTCAAAGGCGTCCTCCTACCTGCGTACTGCTGAGATTTAACTCAGTCAGCCGATTTCTAGCTGATCCCTATCAATCGATATCTCAACATTCATACAGTCTCAGTGTATCTGTCGGGGTTTAAATAAAACTAAAGTTGCTTAGTTTTTAGAGTATATATATATGTATTAGCGATTTCAGTTCTAAGTGCTTATCATCACTACTTGAACCAGTTCTGAAAAATATATTGGCACCATAAGCCCTTTTATCAAATCAGATTATTGCCCTTAGATCGCTATATATATATTTATGAAAGTAAACGCTCTTAGAGCGGCAACAATAGTAACCAAACAGATTTTTCGTAACTTAGTTTCTAACACCACGCTAGAGTTCCAGAGCACGCCCACCGACGCGTTTCGTCACTTGTACGTGACTTCGTCAGGGCATAGGGCCCGCCCAGCCTCAAGTGCCGTCTTTTATCCTCCATAGTTGCCATGGTAACGGCTTGTGTATTGCGGAAGTGTCCACCGCAATATCTACGGCTAATAAGTGTTACTCTCCGATATTACTGTTAGGTAATGTGTAATATGTCCGGTGTAGGCAAATTCCATGTCATTAATCTCAGATTGTTATACGGAGCATTTATGCAGTAATAGGAAGCTATCCTCCGACTGACTGAATGATTTTTACAGACACATCTGCAATTACATATGTATTGTTTGTTTTTCACAGTAGTGAGTGCGATCTATCTCTGAAAATATTTTTATGAAAGTATAACAGCAGTTTATGCTAAACAATGTGTTATTTAACATAAGGACGAAGGGTTAAATGTTTATTGAGCATAAGTCTATATGTATAATCGTTCTAAAAGCTTATATTTCTCTAGTGTCAAACTGACAATTCAGTATGTATCTATTTAATATACAAGAATGTAAAGGAATGTATGTCTATATGACTTAATTAGCTTTATAGATGATTTTATCATAGCACATTTTTGTAAAGTTTACACATCCATCCTATGCTTATCTAGATAAAGGAGCCAAATCCTAATTCTGTTGCTCCCTAAGGGGATATGTGTGTAATTTTCAACTATATATATAGTCATCTTTAGTAGCTACATCCCATACTTCTTGCTTTATTACCGATCTATAGGCTTAGGTATAGATCTTTAGTTCGATCTTAAATTAGAGTATGATCTCTAGAGAAAGCTCTTATAAGAGATTGCCTCATTTAAACCCTTTGGTGATGCAGATTTTAGTTCATGTATCCATCTGCATTCTTTTTGAAGCAGAAGTTTGTTAATGTCACCCCTTCTGCCCTTAAGCTTTAGTTGTTCTATGGCAAAGAAATGTATCTGATATTTCTCTTGTGGATGAACTGTGTTCATATGCTTAGCTACTGGTACATTTCTGTCCCATTTTATGTCCCCTATATGTTCAAGGACTCTTGTTCTTAGTTCCCTTGAGGTTTCACCTACATAGATTAGGGGACATTTGCACATGGCTACGTATACCACTCTCTTGGTTCTACAGTTCATGAATTCCTTTATAGGGTAATTTTTCCCTGTTTTTGGATGAACAAATTGTTTCATTGGGGACATATTTTTACACGCTTGGCAGCGGCCGCATTTAAAGAACCCTTTAGTTTCTTGAAGCCATGTTTTCTGAGGATTTTGTACAAAGTGACTCCTAGTCAGGGTGTCTTTCAAATTCTGTGATCTCCTATTAGTTATCTTTGGTCTATCAGCGATAACTTCAGACAATTCAGGGTCCTCCTGTAAAACGTGCCAATGTTTTTGAAATATGTGTTGGATACTGCTGTGTTTTTCATCGAATGTACCTATAATTCTAATTTGCTGACTGTCTTTATTTCTGTCAGTGTCAATTTTTTCCTGTAATAGGGGTGCTCTCTCTAGTGCCTTAGCTCTTTGGTAAGCTTTTTTGAGGCATCTATTAGGGTAACCCCTTTCTTTGAACCTTTTTCTTAGCTCTTGAGCTTCCAATTCAAAATCTTCTAATGAACTGCAGTTGCGCCTAGCCCTCAGATATTGGCCATATGGGATGCCCATCCTTTGACTTTTAGGATGGTAACTCTTCCAGTTTAGGAGATTATTAGTAGCTGTCTCTTTCCTAAATAATTTTGTACTTAGGGATCCATTGCACTCTTTTCGAATTTCCAAATCTAGAAAGGAAATGCTTGTTTCTTCAATCATTGAGGTATAGTGCATACCATGAGTGTTGTCATTTAGCCATAACATAAAATCATTAAAGTTCTCTTTGGAACCTGTCCATAGTATAAGCACATCGTCGATGTAGCGAATGAATAGATCCATATATTTCATAAAGGGATTCATTTCTTCATTGAGGATATATGTATGTTCTATCCAACCTAAAAACAAATTTGCATAAGTGGGGGCACAACATGTGCCCATTGCTGTGCCCCTTTTCTGCAAGTATACTTTATTATCAAAAAGAAAGTAATTGTGTTGTAACACAAAATCAAGCAGTTCAATTACAAAGTCATCAGCCTCACTGCCTTTTGGGTTTGTCATTTTTAAGAAGAATTGTACAGCCTGTTTTCCTAGAGAGTGTGATATATTTGAATATAGACTCTCAACGTCAATGCTTGCTAGTAGTGTATTCTCACTAACATAAACATTTTCCAAGCATTTTAGAACTTCTTTAGTGTCTTGGACATATGATGTCAGTGTGTGTACATATTGTCTTAATTTCTTGTCTAAAAAAGTACTCACTTTTTCAGTCAAGCAACCGTTCCCAGATACTATAGGTCTTCCTGGGGGTGACAGTAAGTTTTTGTGAACTTTTGGCAGGCTGTAAAATGTAGCTACTCTGGGTTTCAATTCACTCATATATTGATGTTCTGATTTTGTAATGATTCTTTCACCATACCCTTTGTCTAATATAGATTTCAGTTCTTTTATATATATTAGTGTCGGGTCTTTAGATAAAATTTCATAATTATCTTTATTTGTTAGAATATCAAGACACATCTTTTTGTACTGGGGGTTTGACATGATAACCAAGTTACCGCCCTTATCGGCATTCTTAATTGTTATATCAGTGTTGTTGGTTAATTCTGCCAATGCTTCTCTTTCTTTAAAACTAAGATTCTTTTTAGTTTTACTTTTACGATTAAGGGCTTCAAGTTCTGTAGTTACCAATGTTACAAATTTGTCTATCGTTGGATATTTGGAGATTGTGGGCATGAAGGTGCTCTTAGGTTTCACAATGCTATTTGTTTGTATAGCATCAGTGTCATCATTTTCATCTAGTAATGTTTTCATTAGAGTGACAATTTCTAGATCCTCTTCATCCACTCCCATATCCCTAAGGCATGCTTTATTCGCCTCCTTGTGGTATTTGTGTAGTGCCAGCTTTCTGGCAAAAAGATGTGTGTCTTTGACCCAATTAAAGGTGTCATATTTAGGGGTAGGGATAAAGGAAAGCCCCTTGGATAGTAAACTATGGTGTTCATGTCTCAGAGTAATTTCTGCCAAATTGATGACTTGTAATTGATTATCTTTCATTTTTGTTTGTTTGGTTTTCTCTTGTTCTGTTGTCTTGTTTTTATATTTGCTTTTGGTGGGAACAGATCTTTCTCTAAAAAAATCCTGGTAATGGATGGTTCTGTCATAGGTGTTATAGCTGTAGTTGTGGTTATTGGTGTTGATTCTTCTTCTGACAATTCTGACTCTGTAGAAGAACTTTCTACTGTGGTATTTTTACCTTTATTTTCCTGTATCTGTCTCACATTTCTACGTTTGTAATTAACTTTATAAATATTGCCTTTTTGATGGTCTGACCAGTCTCTCTGTAGTTTTCTATTTTTTGTTTCACTAAGTTCTTCTTTTAGTTTATCAATATGGAATTTTAGTTTTTGATCTAAAGCCTCAAAATCTTTGTCTGAGGTGAATTTATTGGTTTGTATTCTTGCCTCTTCAACTAATTTTGTTAGTTGCTCATATTGACTTCTTTCATATTCTAATGTCAGTTTCATCAGATCTAATGAGCACTGTGTCAGAATTTCCTGCCACCTTACGACAAAGTTCTCATCTGGGATGTGAAAAGAAGGTGCTAATTGTATCCTCAGACCCCTAGGAATGAGTTTGTTTTTTACATAGTTTTCTAGACTAAAAATCTCCCAAAAGGTCTTAACTTGTTTTTTCATAATTTTGGCTATACTTTTGAAGGCTTCTTCTATATTTGTAGCTTTTGGACATATATTGCCTACATTTAGTGTAAAGAGCCTTTCGGCCTCCTGCTTCCATTTATCAAAGTCAATATTAGAAGATAGATAGCCCGCCATAGCTATCTATTCTTTTTACCTTTAAGTTCCCAAATTCAAAGGATGTGAATTGAATCACTATTATAATAAGGTTGGTTAGGGAAGGAATTCAAGGATTTGTAGCATTTAAGCTAAGTGCTGAATTAGGCACTATTAAATTAGATAAGGTTAGTTAAAAATGTTAACACTTTATTTAACATATATACAAAGACAGACAATTTACTTAAATCGGATCACTGTATAGAAACAAACAATCATAAATTGTTTCTATATATTGTCATTCCAAGTGACCCAACTCTAACATCATAAAACCAAACCTAAACCGAAAGGTAAAGGTAAAATATAAGGGCTACGTGCTCTAGAGAATACTATAGTGGTGTCGTTTTTATTGAGTAGGTTTCAAGTATAAATCATACAGTGCTCACACAGGCTATGCGCTCAAAGGCGTCCTCCTACCTGCGTACTGCTGAGATTTAACTCAGTCAGCCGATTTCTAGCTGATCCCTATCAATCGATATCTCAACATTCATACAGTCTCAGTGTATCTGTCGGGGTTTAAATAAAACTAAAGTTGCTTAGTTTTTAGAGTATATATATATGTATTAGCGATTTCAGTTCTAAGTGCTTATCATCTCTACTTGAACCAGTTCTGAAAAATATATTGGCACCATAAGCCCTTTTATCAAATCAGATTATTGCCCTTAGATCGCTATATATATATTTATGAAAGTAAACGCTCTTAGAGCGGCAACAATAGTAACCAAACAGATTTTTCGTAACTTAGTTTCTAACACCACGCTAGAGTTCCAGAGCACGCCCACCGACGCGTTTCGTCACTTGTACGTGACTTCGTCAGGGCATAGGGCCCGCCCAGCCTCAAGTGCCGTCTTTTATCCTCCATAGTTGCCATGGTAACGGCTTGTGTATTGCGGAAGTGTCCACCGCAATATCTACGGCTAATAAGTGTTACTCTCCGATATTACTGTTAGGTAATGTGTAATATGTCCGGTGTAGGCAAATTCCATGTCATTAATCTCAGATTGTTATACGGAGCATTTATGCAGTAATAGGAAGCTATCCTCCGACTGACTGAATGATTTTTACAGACACATCTGCAATTACATATGTATTGTTTGTTTTTCACAGTAGTGAGTGCGATCTATCTCTGAAAATATTTTTATGAAAGTATAACAGCAGTTTATGCTAAACAATGTGTTATTTAACATAAGGACGAAGGGTTAAATGTTTATTGAGCATAAGTCTATATGTATAATCGTTCTAAAAGCTTATATTTCTCTAGTGTCAAACTGACAATTCAGTATGTATCTATTTAATATACAAGAATGTAAAGGAATGTATGTCTATATGACTTAATTAGCTTTATAGATGATTTTATCATAGCACATTTTTGTAAAGTTTACACATCCATCCTATGCTTATCTAGATAAAGGAGCCAAATCCTAATTCTGTTGCTCCCTAAGGGGATATGTGTGTAATTTTCAACTATATATATAGTCATCTTTAGTAGCTACATCCCATACTTCTTGCTTTATTACCGATCTATAGGCTTAGGTATAGATCTTTAGTTCGATCTTAAATTAGAGTATGATCTCTAGAGAAAGCTCTTATAAGAGATTGCCTCATTTAAACCCTTTGGTGATGCAGATTTTAGTTCATGTATCCATCTGCATTCTTTTTGAAGCAGAAGTTTGTTAATGTCACCCCTTCTGCCCTTAAGCTTTAGTTGTTCTATGGCAAAGAAATGTATCTGATATTTCTCTTGTGGATGAACTGTGTTCATATGCTTAGCTACTGGTACATTTCTGTCCCATTTTATGTCCCCTATATGTTCAAGGACTCTTGTTCTTAGTTCCCTTGAGGTTTCACCTACATAGATTAGGGGACATTTGCACATGGCTACGTATACCACTCTCTTGGTTCTACAGTTCATGAATTCCTTTATAGGGTAATTTTTCCCTGTTTTTGGATGAACAAATTGTTTCATTGGGGACATATTTTTACACGCTTGGCAGCGGCCGCATTTAAAGAACCCTTTAGTTTCTTGAAGCCATGTTTTCTGAGGATTTTGTACAAAGTGACTCCTAGTCAGGGTGTCTTTCAAATTCTGTGATCTCCTATTAGTTATCTTTGGTCTATCAGCGATAACTTCAGACAATTCAGGGTCCTCCTGTAAAACGTGCCAATGTTTTTGAAATATGTGTTGGATACTGCTGTGTTTTTCATCGAATGTACCTATAATTCTAATTTGCTGACTGTCTTTATTTCTGTCAGTGTCAATTTTTTCCTGTAATAGGGGTGCTCTCTCTAGTGCCTTAGCTCTTTGGTAAGCTTTTTTGAGGCATCTATTAGGGTAACCCCTTTCTTTGAACCTTTTTCTTAGCTCTTGAGCTTCCAATTCAAAATCTTCTAATGAACTGCAGTTGCGCCTAGCCCTCAGATATTGGCCATATGGGATGCCCATCCTTTGACTTTTAGGATGGTAACTCTTCCAGTTTAGGAGATTATTAGTAGCTGTCTCTTTCCTAAATAATTTTGTACTTAGGGATCCATTGCACTCTTTTCGAATTTCCAAATCTAGAAAGGAAATGCTTGTTTCTTCAATCATTGAGGTATAGTGCATACCATGAGTGTTGTCATTTAGCCATAACATAAAATCATTAAAGTTCTCTTTGGAACCTGTCCATAGTATAAGCACATCGTCGATGTAGCGAATGAATAGATCCATATATTTCATAAAGGGATTCATTTCTTCATTGAGGATATATGTATGTTCTATCCAACCTAAAAACAAATTTGCATAAGTGGGGGCACAACATGTGCCCATTGCTGTGCCCCTTTTCTGCAAGTATACTTTATTATCAAAAAGAAAGTAATTGTGTTGTAACACAAAATCAAGCAGTTCAATTACAAAGTCATCAGCCTCACTGCCTTTTGGGTTTGTCATTTTTAAGAAGAATTGTACAGCCTGTTTTCCTAGAGAGTGTGATATATTTGAATATAGACTCTCAACGTCAATGCTTGCTAGTAGTGTATTCTCACTAACATAAACATTTTCCAAGCATTTTAGAACTTCTTTAGTGTCTTGGACATATGATGTCAGTGTGTGTACATATTGTCTTAATTTCTTGTCTAAAAAAGTACTCACTTTTTCAGTCAAGCAACCGTTCCCAGATACTATAGGTCTTCCTGGGGGTGACAGTAAGTTTTTGTGAACTTTTGGCAGGCTGTAAAATGTAGCTACTCTGGGTTTCAATTCACTCATATATTGATGTTCTGATTTTGTAATGATTCTTTCACCATACCCTTTGTCTAATATAGATTTCAGTTCTTTTATATATATTAGTGTCGGGTCTTTAGATAAAATTTCATAATTATCTTTATTTGTTAGAATATCAAGACACATCTTTTTGTACTGGGGGTTTGACATGATAACCAAGTTACCGCCCTTATCGGCATTCTTAATTGTTATATCAGTGTTGTTGGTTAATTCTGCCAATGCTTCTCTTTCTTTAAAACTAAGATTCTTTTTAGTTTTACTTTTACGATTAAGGGCTTCAAGTTCTGTAGTTACCAATGTTACAAATTTGTCTATCGTTGGATATTTGGAGATTGTGGGCATGAAGGTGCTCTTAGGTTTCACAATGCTATTTGTTTGTATAGCATCAGTGTCATCATTTTCATCTAGTAATGTTTTCATTAGAGTGACAATTTCTAGATCCTCTTCATCCACTCCCATATCCCTAAGGCATGCTTTATTCGCCTCCTTGTGGTATTTGTGTAGTGCCAGCTTTTTGGCAAAAAGATGTGTGTCTTTGACCCAATTAAAGGTGTCATATTTAGGGGTAGGGATAAAGGAAAGCCCCTTGGATAGTAAACTATGGTGTTCATGTCTCAGAGTAATTTCTGCCAAATTGATGACTTGTAATTGATTATCTTTCATTTTTGTTTGTTTGGTTTTCTCTTGTTCTGTTGTCTTGTTTTTATATTTGCTTTTGGTGGGAACAGATCTTTCTCTAAAAAAATCCTGGTAATGGATGGTTCTGTCATAGGTGTTATAGCTGTAGTTGTGGTTATTGGTGTTGATTCTTCTTCTGACAATTCTGACTCTGTAGAAGAACTTTCTACTGTGGTATTTTTACCTTTATTTTCCTGTATCTGTCTCACATTTCTACGTTTGTAATTAACTTTATAAATATTGCCTTTTTGATGGTCTGACCAGTCTCTCTGTAGTTTTCTATTTTTTGTTTCACTAAGTTCTTCTTTTAGTTTATCAATATGGAATTTTAGTTTTTGATCTAAAGCCTCAAAATCTTTGTCTGAGGTGAATTTATTGGTTTGTATTCTTGCCTCTTCAACTAATTTTGTTAGTTGCTCATATTGACTTCTTTCATATTCTAATGTCAGTTTCATCAGATCTAATGAGCACTGTGTCAGAATTTCCTGCCACCTTACGACAAAGTTCTCATCTGGGATGTGAAAAGAAGGTGCTAATTGTATCCTCAGACCCCTAGGAATGAGTTTGTTTTTTACATAGTTTTCTAGACTAAAAATCTCCCAAAAGGTCTTAACTTGTTTTTTCATAATTTTGGCTATACTTTTGAAGGCTTCTTCTATATTTGTAGCTTTTGGACATATATTGCCTACATTTAGTGTAAAGAGCCTTTCGGCCTCCTGCTTCCATTTATCAAAGTCAATATTAGAAGATAGATAGCCCGCCATAGCTATCTATTCTTTTTACCTTTAAGTTCCCAAATTCAAAGGATGTGAATTGAATCACTATTATAATAAGGTTGGTTAGGGAAGGAATTCAAGGATTTGTAGCATTTAAGCTAAGTGCTGAATTAGGCACTATTAAATTAGATAAGGTTAGTTAAAAATGTTAACACTTTATTTAACATATATACAAAGACAGACAATTTACTTAAATCGGATCACTGTATAGAGCTTTGCTCCATCTAAGAAAATGGACAAGTTTCAAACTTTCATAAGCGCAAAGGAGCTGGTAAGGAAATTAACCCTAAAAAGGCATTTCCTAAAATCTCCCATTGATACTTATCAAACACCTCTAAGTAGCAATATAGATAACAGATTTACGCATACTGATCTGAAGGCAAAGTCTTCATTCTACCCGATAACCAGCAAAGGGAGTCACATCGAGACATTCGAAATGAATATCTGTCAAGACATCAGGAACCTGAATTTATCCAAATGTAATAAAATCAGGCATAATCTGACAAGATCACAATTGGAGACAATTAAAAGCCTAGAAAAGAATCATAAACTGACTATAAAACCAGCCGACAAAGGAGGTGGAATTGTTATTATGGACAAGGTGAAGTATGAGGACGAATGTCTGAGGATTCTAAATGACACCAATACCTACCAAAAGCTCTGCAGCAACCCAGTAGTTAGGTTCAAGAAAGAGCTAGATGCCCTCCTAGGAACAGCTAAAACTGAAGGGATACTCAGTGAAAGGGAATATAATTACATAAGAATACCATACCCAAAAACACCCGTATTTTATCAACTACCGAAAGTCCATAAATCCTTAAACGATCCACCAGGAAGGCCCATTATATCTGGGATAGGATCTTTGACAAGCAACTTATCTGAATACGTGGATAAGATGTTACAGAAATATGTAATATCATTACCATCACATCTCAGAGACTCCACACAAATTCTGTCACTGCTAAATTCAATGACCTGGAAGAACAACTATATAATGGCCACATGTGACGTTACGTCACTTTATACAAGTATCCCACATGACCTAGGGATTGAAGCAGTAAACTCATTCCTAGTAAAGGATGAGGAAATACCAGAAGAACAGAGGATATTCATTTTGGACTGTATTAAATATATCTTGAATCACAACTATTTCTGTAACAATAATCAGTTTTACAGGCAATTGTGTGGCACAGCAATGGGGACCAGGTTCGCGCCAAGCTACGCCAATCTCTACATGGGCCTATGGGAAAACATCTTCTGGGACTCATGTCCAGCTGGCGCGGACCTGGTCCTATATTCAAGATATATAGATGACATCTTTTTGATTTGGAGTGGAACATTGGAAGATCTGCTACATACTATCAATGTAATGAACCACAACGAAAAGAATCTTAAGTTTACATACCAATACAGCCAAGAGAAACTGGACTTTCTGGATCTGAGAATTGAAGTGAAAGATGGGAAGCTCGAGACGTCAACCTTCTTCAAGGAGGTTGACTGTAACAACTATATCCATAACACAAGCTGCCATCATCCCACCTGGAAGTCAAATATACCCAAGGGCCAATTCTTGAGGGTCAAGAAAAATTGTTCTACTATAGAACAATGGACTGCACAGGCTGACATACTGAAACAACGTTTCTTGGAAAGAGGGTATGACAATAAGTCGTTGGATGATAAAATCGAAGAAATCAGTAAGATCAAAAGAGAGAACCTCCTGAGTTATAAAAACAAACCAAGAAAAACCTGGGATGATGAAACAATCGACGTACCTATGATATCCGAGTACTGTGAGAACAGATCCATCCTGGAAAAGATTATTAAGAAACATTGGGCTATACTCAAAGATGATGACGTGATTGGGGAAAGGCTGAATCCACATCCGAGATTCATTTATAGGAGAACTAGGAACCTGAAAACGATGATAGCTCCTAGTATACCTAGGAAAGGAAATACTAACGACACGACCAATCCCCAAGGAAAAAGCATTAAAGGCTTCTACCCATGTCCAAGCTGTAAAGCTTGTAAGAACGGACGAAAAACGGATACTTTCTCATCACATCAGAGAAACGAGAAACATAGGATCAAAGAGTTGATCAGATGTAGCAACAAAAATGTGATCTATCTAGTTTCCTGCTCCTGCGGATTACAATATATAGGGCAGACATCAAGGGTCCTCAAAGATAGGATCAGGGAACACATCCTATGCATAGAGAAAGGCAGAATAGATACCCCACTCTACAAGCATTTTGCAACTACCCACAAGGGGAATCTGAAAGATTTTAGTTATTTTGGGATACAGAAGGTCAAAAAAGACTGGAGAGGAGGAAACCATGAGCAAAAACTATTATTCAATGAGTCAAGATGGATATTTATGATGGACTGTCTATACCCTAGAGGTTTAAATCAGAAAGAAGACCTTGCACACCTGATCTGCATTAAATAACATCTATTAAATAACAACCACCATCCATCTCCGAGTGCTCAAATATGATATGACCTAAGTTAGAGAGATAGGATCCCAACATGCAACCGCTAAGTTGTTTACCCCACACAGTATCCCAACTAAATATTTACCTCCGCTTTCATCACTATTTTCTATGTACCTATAAAGGGAGATCGAATACATGAAAGCTATAAACTAGAGTGGAAGTGAAAATCGAAAATGCTAACCCTCTCCGTTTCCTATAAAAACCAAGGGAAATGTAAAAATTTAGAGTGGGCATAATACTTGTTCTGTATTACAAAATGTTAGTCGCTCATTAAGAACAAAATCATATCAGAGAGAGAAACATAACATCAGGCATAGGACAATTTGGTCACAGAGATACATCAGCACCAATGAGTAAATATACAAGCATAAGTACATTTGTCAAGTAATTAACACCTGGCAACAGATCCATACACGGGAATAATAGACCTAAAGAATTGCGACAATGTCGTATTGAATACACCCAGCCTTGTCAAACTGAACACATTCAGTATGACAACTTTAAAATTGTCATATTGAACTAAAAAAGTATCATAGAAAATAAAAAACCATGTATTCATACACTGGTCTATACATAACAATCCAATGTAGGACTAGTTACTGTGTGAAATGAAATAACATAATTTGAAGATTCTGTATCCTGTATCCTCTACCCCATGTCTCCCCAAAGTCAAACAGAAGCCATCACTTTGAGTGTATTTACGCCTGATCTTACACCAGCTGATTTCTGGTTAATGGTCACCTAAAGTCCTTTATATACACATACAAATGTAATGAAACCCTCACAATTAGATCTGAGCTTACACCTTCACTGTGAACAAATAGGAAGATCCTTAATCCCTCTTGAGACATTACAGTTTGTCATCCCACCATCGGTGGTGAGATACAGCATTAGGATGCAATAAACGTCTCACAATGTTAAGTTAGATAAACATTGCAGGTCTATACTTTATCAAGGTCATATATGACTCAATGGCTCCTTGAGAATACCCATAGGCTTTATTTTCAAAAGAACTAGAAGGAAGCAGTGAAACGGCTATCCATTACGAAAGTATGAACAAATAAAAGTAAATTGTAAAGCTATTCAATATTAGGATCCAAGAATGTGCCTAGAATTAACATAGCGAGTTTTATTAGAAGCAGTTTTACTATAAGCAGTGACAGATCAGCATCGTAAGAAATTACATACATTATTCAAAGAATTGACTATTCCCAGTAACCGATTCTATTACATATTGGCACATTGACTCTGACATTATATGTTATAGACACATAGAGACAATGAGCCATAGTAAGATCGGGTAATACTGAACATCTGAGAAAGATCTGTAGTCCTAATAAATGAGGGAACTACATATCCCATAAGTCAATGGGGAATATGATGCTGCACCTTCCGGTCATATGATGCAGACCGGTGGACTAAAGAACTTCCGGTCACATGATAGAGACCGGTGAATCGAATAAACTATGTCTCCCAAAAGCTAAAACGGAAGTTGATGCCGCGATACCAGGCCACTTCCGGTCATAGCAATTTTCAAAATAAGATCGCATTGGAAATTACATTTTTGACATCAACAGGGGCAATTCATAAATGAGAACCAGTCCATGTAAATAAATAAGCAATTTGAGCCCAAAGAAAGGGGAAACCCGCCCAGAAAACTAACGGAGTTAACACAGAATATAATAATAAGAACATTGACAAAACGCTACTATTACCTAATAATGAAAATAAAAAACAAATAAATAGGAAAATCTAGATTTATACTAGAATTTGTGGCAATAATAGGAAACAATTGACCTTTAAGATGGGAAAACATAAACATAACATAGGAAATATCCCAGAGATGCAATGGGTGAAACAGGAAACACAACACAGGAAATATCCCAGAGATGCAATGGGTGAAACATGAAAGGGAGGTGCCTCTAAAAATGGCGCCAAAACAGCACCAATCATTTCAACACTGACCCTACTTAAAGCTCCCAGATTTTCTGATACAGTATAGTCTTGAGAAAGGCCTAGACTAGGCCGAAACGTGTTGGCATACTGGTGAGCTTGGTTTTAATTACCTATATCATATATCATATACAGTGTTGCACTATTTGTTTCTCTTTTGTTCCCTTTTAGGTATTTTATCGATGTATTTGTTTGTTATGGATCTTACCAAGGATTTTTAACATCTGAATTAAGGATTTGTTTTCACTAGATCTTTAGTGCTTTTTAATATTATCACTGATTTTCTATTTTTGTCTTTTGATATTTTTGTATTTTTATTTTTGTCTTTTGATTTTTGACCTTTGTTTATCATTTGAATTCAAGTTTTCCAAGTGGATTTTTTCACAAGTTATTTTTATTTTTATTTTTTATACACCTCACGGATTTACAATTTTTTAATTTAGAAGCTGAACCACAATAATTTGACCCACTCAACGTTTACATTCTACTATTATTGACTTCACGTTATATTTCTACACGTCACTTTGGAGGAAACACTACTGGATTCACTTACATATAACCGGTTGAACATTTGAACATTTTTTATGTACGCCAATTTTTGTGAACACTATTTTTTGTGAATGCTATTTTGCTTTGTTGACAGCTATTGTGTGCACTCAATCACTCACTTAGGTTGTTTATATTATTGGATGTACATGTCCTTCTAACTCCTCATCACTGGCTCACTAAGTCAGCTTCACTCCATTGGATATTTTTAGATACTTTTAGATTTGTTTATTATATATATTTTTTTGTTAAGTCAGACATGGATGCATGCATCTGATTGCCATTTGTAAATTTTTAAATGTATTAAAATGTACTTTTTACTAGCCTTTTAAGCTTTTTAGCGCTTACTCTCTCCCCATTTTAACTTTTATATTGTTAGCCTACTAGGAGGCTATATAGTTAGTAAGCTTAAGGCCCTGGGTGTAGCGCTCGGTCCACTTCTCCTGTTCTTACAAAAAGCAGCGTTAAGCTCCCAACGCAGCCCCATTGTTTCCTATGGGGAAACACTCTCTAAGTCTGCACCTAACACCCAAACATGAACCCCGAGTCTAAACACCCCTAACCTTACACTTATTAACCGCTAATCTGCCACCCCCGCTATCGCTGACACCTGCATTATACTATTAACCCCTAATCTGCCGCTCCGGACACCACCGCCACCTACATTATCCCTATGAACCCCTAATCTGCTGCCCCTAACACCGCCGACCCCTTAAATAAACCTAACACTACCCCCCTGAAGATCTCCCTACCTTGAGTCGTCTTCACCCAGCCGGGCCGAAGTCTTCATCCGATGGGGCAGAAGAGGACATCCAGACCGGCAGAAGTCTTCATCCTATCCGAGCAGAAGAGGACATCCGGACCGGCAGACATCTTCATCCAAGCGGCATCTTCTATCTTCATCCATCCGACGAGGAGCGACTCCATCTTCAAGACCTCCGGCGCGGAACATCCTTCTTCACCGACGACTACCCGACGAATGAAGATTCCTTTAAGTGACGTCATCCAAGATGGCGTCCCTCGAATTACGATTGGCTGATAGGATTCTATCAGCCAATCGGAATTAAAGTAGGAAAAATCTGATTGGCTAATTCAATCAGCCAATCAGATTCAAGTTCAATCCGATTGGCTGATTGGATGAGCCAATAGAATTGACCTCGCATTCTATTGGCTCATCTAATCAGCCAATCGGATTGAACTTCAATCCGATTGGCTGATTAAATGAACCAATCGGATTTTTCCTACCTTAATTCCGATTGGCTGATAGAATCCTATCAGCCAATCGGAATTCAAGGGACGCCATCTTGGATGACGTCATTTAAAGGAACCTTCATTCGTCGGGTAGTCGTCGGTGAAGAAGGATGTTCCGCGCCGGAGGTCTTGAAGATGGAGCCGATCCTCGTCGGATGGATGAAGATAGAAGATGCCGCTTGGATGAAGATGTCTGCCGGTCCGGATGTCTTCTTCTGCCCGGATAGGATGAAGACTTCTGCCGGTCTGGATGTCCTCTTCTGCCCCATCGGATGAAGACTTCGGCCCGGCTGGGTGGAGACGACTCAAGGTAGTGAGATCTTCAGGGGGGTAGTGTTAGGTTTATTTAAGCTGGGGTTTGGGTGGGTTAGAGTAGGGGTATGTGGGTGGTGGGTTTTAATGTTGGGGTTGTATTTTTTTTTTACAGGCAAAAGAGCTGATTACTTTGGGGCATGCCCCGCAAAAAGCCCTTTTAAGGGCTGGTAAAAGAGCTGATTACTTTGTAATGTAGAATAGGGTAGGGACTTTTATTATTTTGTGCTTTTTTATTTTATTAGGGGGCTTAGATTAGGTGTTATTAGTTTAAAATTCTTGTAATCTTTTTTTATTTTCTGTAATTTAGTGTTTGTTTTTTTTTGTAATTTAGTCTAGTTTATTTAATTGTATTTAATTGTAGGTATTGGTAGTTAATTTATTTAATTAAGTTAATGATAGTGTAGTGTTAGGTTTAATTGTAACTTAGGTTAGGATTTATTTTACAGGTAATTTTGTAATTATTTTAACTAGGTAGCTGTTAAATAGTTAATAACTATTTAATAGCTATTGTACCTAGTTAAAATAAATACAAAGTTGCCTGTAAAATAAATATAAATCCTAAAATAGCTACAATATAATTATTCGTTATATTGTAGCTATATTAGGGTTTATTTTACAGGTAAGTATTTAGTTTTAAATAGGAAGACTTTAGTTAATAAGAGTTAATTTATTTCGTTAGATTAAAATTATATTTAACTTAGGGGGGTGTTAGGGTTAGACTTAGCTTTAGGGGTTAATACATTTATTATAGTAGCTGCGAGGTCCGGTCGGCAGATTCGGGGTTAATATTTGAAGTTAGGTGGCGGCGACATTGGGGGGGCAGATTAGGGGTTAATAAATATTATGTAGGTGTCGGCGATGTTAGGGGCAGCAAATTAGGGGTTCATAGGTATAATGTAGGTGGCGGCGATGTGCGGTCGGCAGATTAGGGGTTAAAAATATTTATTATAGTGGCGGCGATGTGGGGGGACCTCGGTTTAGGGGTACATAGGTAGTTTATGGGTGTTAGTGTACTTTAGAGCACTGTAGTTAAGAGCTTTATATACCGGCATTAGCCCATAAAGCTCTTAACTACAGCCTTTCCATGGGCGTTAGGAGTCTTGTCGGTAGAGGCTCTACAGCTCACTTCAGCCAAGACTCTAAATACCAGCGTTAGGAAGATCCCATTGAAAAGATAGGATACGCAATTGGCGTAAGGGGATCTGCGGTATGGAAAAGTCGCGGCTTGAAAGTGAGCGTTAGACCCTTTCCTGCCTGACTCTAAATACCAGCGGGCGGCCAAAAGCAGCGTTAGGACCCCTTAACGCTGCTTTTGACGGCTAACGCAGAACTCTAAATCTAGGCGCATGTAAGTAATGACCCTGCAAGTGGCTACTCACTATGATTCTGCAAAACAGTAACAGTGAGATTAAAAAAAAAAATAAGATATTTCTTATATTAAACATCTAGGCAATGCAAGATTATTACATATTGGAAGTCTACAAATAGCTTTTAACTATACAGTATAAAAAAATACCTTAAAATACTTAGGGCCAAATTACAAGTGGAGGGCTAAATATTGCTTTCATGAAAGTGGTATTTGCGCTCCACTGTGTAATACCAGTGTGCGCTAATGTGTGCTGGTATTACAAGTTCACAGCAATGCAAATGCGACCTTGCGTTCCCATTGCTGGGAAGCATTGTGCTCACGAGAGCTCGCTTCTATAGGCTCCTATGGGAGCCTCGTTCTGATGCCATCAGGTGGCATCAGAACTTACGCGCAACGAAGGGGGTAAGTAGCGCAACGCAGCAATTTTAAATATAAATGTATATGATTATATACATATATATTTATGAGTTAATATATGTCTATACACATATAAACACATAAATATATATGTATATAAGCATATATATACATATTTTTTTACAGGGAACACTCAGTTACCATAGACCACAATGTAAAGGCTGTTTTTTTCTAATACCTCACCCCGCCAACTTTACCCCCAAAATACGCTAGACTGTATTTTGGGGCATATTTATAAAATTAACCAGAAATCTGATCTGTGGTTAATTTTATAAGCACTAATTGCTACCGTGAGCTTGCAGTAGCAATAACCAGCCACGTGTAATGGCTGAATAATTTAAACGAACAAATTGCCCATTTGCAGGCGCGCAATAATTTAGCCCTCCACTTGTAATCTAGCCCTTGTAATCTCCATGTTGACCGTGTTTGTGCTTCGCAGACTTAAACCAAGATCGTGTTTCTATCTTGTATAAATCCATTTATATACTTGTGTGATGATGAAATTGCAACACCCCTAACAACAGAACATTATGAATTAATTTAAACATGAATGCTCATTATACGTAAATATAAGTGAACAAGAATATGAGCGTGTGTGTATATATATATATATATATATATATATACACACATATATATAATGATATACTAGGAAAAAAAGCAAATATAAATTTATTGGTCTGCATGGATCTAGGTCTGGGAACAATAATACAAATACAAGTGCAGCAAAAATGCACATTTTTTAAGCATAAAAGCCCCCAAGGCTATCCACCTTCCCTATCCTCATATGGACTTTTATAGTAAACCATGGCAAGTTAGGAAGATTACAAAAAAAAAGGCAATTTAATTTGGTGAATTCTGAGAGATTAAAATAACTGTGTTAAGTAAATATTATTTTGTGATTTTAAAAGTACAGTTATACCAAATAAGCATGTAAACTTAAAAATGTAACCAAAATATAAGTATACCAGGAACAGGCTGCACATATATCAAGAATATTATCTGACCAAACAAAAAAGGGTGTAGATCCAAGAAGCTTGAGTTGTAAACCAAATTTTATTTTTATTCACATAATAGTGTAAATGATTCCATGTTTACATGAGGAACATTTATTTTTGTAATCTACTTCAATAGGAAGCACATAGATGGCATTTTGTATTACTACATACGCCGTTTAATATTTTATTAACAATATTCAAATATACACTGACTGACTGGCACATGGAATACTGGAGTTATGTCTGAGACGATTACAAAATGTCAAATGAATTAAAGGTAGCACCAGTCACGTGGCACTCAGGTGGCATTCAGCAGCAAACACTAGTCAAGTGCCATGCCATGTAATATTCTTCAGTCACCGCTATAAGGTGGCACATAAATAGTAAAACGCTTATTGTTCTCCTATTACTTTATACAAAGAGCACTATTTACATCAGCCACTTGGTGGCACTTGAGGAACAAAAATATGGTTGCCAATCCCAATATGGCGTAATGAAACGCAAGTTGACTTTCAAGATAGGTTTTCCGGCGCAGCTTTATGTCGTAAGCAAGCAAGTGGACTGTTTTCGCTGCAGGATCCTGACAACCAAGGTGTGGGAAGTGTGCTAGACTGGAGGTTTGATCTCAAGGTTCTTCACTCATCTTTTATACATTAATTTTAGCGTTCAATGTATATTATTAATATAGATTATACTTTTATTTTTACATGATACTCCCTCTAGGTTTTTATTATATTTGTGATTCCTTCATCTATTTTATAACATGCATTTTCTTTTTTTAATATAGAGACGCTTAAAAAATATGAACTCTATCCTACTTCCAGCAGCATCAACCCCCTTATTACTGTTTTAAGATTTATTTTGTTATTTGCTCTCATTTTAGCAATAATATTTGCTTTATTTTATCTTTCTTGGGGTTAGGGATTTTTAAAAAAAATATTTCTTAAAGGGATAGAAAAGTCAAAATTAAACTTGCATGATTCAGATAGGGCATGCGATTTTAAGACACTTTTAAATTTACCTCTATTTTCAAATGTACTTTGTTCACTTGTTGAAAAGGAATACGCATAAATCCTATACTAGTGGGACCTAGCTTCTGATTGGTGACTGCACACATTTGTCTCTTGTGATTGGCTAACTAGATGTGTTCATCTAGCTGCCAGTAGTGCAATGCTGTTCCTTCACCAAAGGATAACAAGATAATGAAGCACATTTTGATAATATAAGTAAATTGGAAAGTTGTTTGAAATTGTATGTTCTATCCAAATCATTAGAAATTTTTGGGGTTTCCTGTACTTTTAAATATGAATAAGATACTTTAATTAATTATTATCTGCACCAATAGATATGATTATTTTGTAACCAATTGCTGTCAGCCTAAGTTTATATGTATCGATTTATATAATTATATATCTGTTACAGAGTATTTGTATCAGTCCATGTTTGTTTGTATCAGTTTGTTTTCATGCCACTCGACTTTCCAATGGCTTAAAGTGATAGTAAATTCAAGCATATTACTAACGCTAGGATTTACCATTACTAAAAATAAATATAAGTTTCTCTCATAGATTTGTAAAATACAGCGTTACACTCACCCTAGCTGTTAGGAAAGCATATCACAAACACAGAGCCTCCGGCCGCCCACAGCACAGTTCCCACCCTAACTCCGCCCATCCACTACTTCCTAGATTTGTGTGTGTGTTGATGTATAGAGCGGTCCCACCCGCTCTATACGTAGCTCAAATGCGCATTCATAATTAATGTTTGTATTGCGCATGTGCGAATCCCGGATTCCTAACTCTAATACGCATGTGATTCTCGCCGATATCTCTTCCCTCTCTTTTGCTCTCTCTCTCTCCCCCTCTTTTGCTCTCTCTCCTCCCAGATTCCTTTCTGTTAACGGATCCCACATGGGATCCCCCTCAATGATGCAGGGTTTTTTTTATATATCCTATAGCGTGGCCGAGCGGTCCCACCCATTCCCGCCCTCCTCCAGTGATGGGCCACCCACCCGCCTCCCTCCTTACACTCCTACCCACCAACGATTGGCACCACCGCTGTCCGATACATCAGTAACTCTGCAAATCTATTTCTGCAGTGCCCCACTCGTGGGGCATGCAGAAATAGCACAATCTCGCTATTTTGAGCGAGATTGCGGCAGAGAGAAGCCCAGGACTGTAACAACGTACAGGGTACAGTGCTGGTCCTTAAGGAGTTAAAGGGATACTGAACCCTCTTTCTTTTTTTCTTTTTTTTTCTTTCATGATTCAGATAGAACATGCAATTTTAAGCAGTTTTCTAATTTACTCCTATTATCAAATTGTCTTTGTTATCTTGATATATTCATTTGAAAAAGCAAGAATGTAAACTAAGCACCAGGGTAGCGCTTGCTGATTGGTGGCTACATTTAGACACCAATCAGCAAGTGCTACCCAGAATCTGAACCAAAAATGGTCCGGCTTCTAAGCTTTACATTCCTCCATTTCAAATAAAGAAAGCAAGAATACGAAGACAAATTGATAATAGGAGTAAATTAGAAAGTTGCTTAAAATTGCCTGCTCTATCTAAATCATGAAATATTTTTTTTATTTCCCTTTAATAATGATTCTAGTAAAATCTGTTGCCAAAAGCTGGAATATCTACACGTGGATGCTCACAGCCTATAGATAGAAGTATGTTACATGCACAGCAAAAGTTATTACTGAAACAGTTATAGCTTGTATTTTTGTATTGCACATATGGTTCTAATCAGACTTGAAACATTTACTGATGTCTATTTTACTTTTGCCTAATATGTAATTTCCTTTTAATGACACGATGAGTCCACAGATCATCTTAATTACTAATGGGATATTCACCTCCTGGTCAGCAGGAGGCGGCAAAGAGCACCACAGCAAAGCTGTTAAATAGCTCCTCCCTTCCCTCCCACTCCAGTCATTCTCTTTGCCTGCGTTAGTGATAGGAGTTACTGCTCATTCCACGAGGGCGGTTGCTTCCTCATGGGCATTCAAAAATGAAGCTTCTGTGGAACAGATTTGCAAGGCTGCAACTTGGTCTTCTCTTCACGCTTTTTCAAAGTTTTACAAATTTGACACACTTGCCTCAGCTGAGGCCTCCCTTCTGTATCATCTGTGTACTCTAGCTTTGGTATTGGATCCCATTAGTAATTAAGATGATCCGTGGACTCATCGTGTCATTAAAAAGAAAACAAAATTTATGCTTACCTGATAAATTTATTTCTTTTTTTACACGATGAGTCCACGGCCCGCCCTGTTCTTGTAAGACAGGGTTTTGGGTTATGGTTAACTTCAGACACCTCTGCACCTTTGGCTTTTCCTTTCTTTCCTTAACTTTGGTCGAATGACTGGAGTGGGAGGGAAGGGAGGAGCTATTTAACAGCTTTGCTGTGGTGCTCTTTGCCGCCTTCTGCTGACCAGGAGGTGAATATCCCATTAGTAATTAAGATGATCCGTGGACTCATCGTGTCAAAAAAGAAATAAATTTATCAGGTAAGCATAAATTTGGTTTTCTTTTGGATTGTGATTTTATGTAATTCAGTATCATACCTTGGCACACATGCATTTCCTGCCTTCCATATCAACTCCATCCATCCATTTATTTATTTTTAGATTCTTTGATTCTGTGTACGTTGTCACTGTATTCTCAGTTTTTCACAATCACTGAATAAAAAAAGGCTCCTGGGTAGTGCTTTCAGCCAAAAAACTACATACTCATTTGACCAAAGCTGCCTGCAGTATATGCACTGTTTGTTTGGAATATACGTATTATAAACCATTGGGATTTGTCTTTCAGGCAGAAGATCTCTTGGTCACATGCTGGGCCGGATCTGGACCCTAAGCAGGCAGCTCTCTACCATGAGAATCGAGTCTGAAGAGTTTAAGGCTCTGTTTACTGAAGGGTTAAAGACAGTAGAACGTGAGTATACAATTTTACTAAGTGGTGATTGGTGGAAACTGTTAGCTGTCATGAGGCAGGACCTTCAGAACAGGGACCTACTCAACAGAGGGCCCCCTAAAAGGTAGAAAGATAAATAGGTAGCTACACCTCCAACCTGCAGTAATAAAAGGCTCACCTATATTAGGATTGTACACATTCTGCACAAGCCTATTTATAGACTGACTGCTATGGGCCCCCCAGCCCTTGGGCCCCGGTGCTACTGCCCCTGCTAGACCAATGGTAGTTCCGCCCCTGCTTCAGAACATTCTGTTTGTCTATATAGTCATCTCTTGTCTTATTTATTATATACCCTGCTTCACCCAATAATGTGTGTGTAGCCAAGAGCCGTTACCATTCCCCAGTCAAGTTAGAGAAGGCTCCTCAGCTACCAATCCTGCACTCTGTTAGAGAAGCTGTTGCTTATCCCTAGCAGGAGTGTAAGGAGTGTCTAGTAAAAATAGACTGCAAATGTGAACATAGATTGTGCATGGTTAAAGGGCCATGAAACCCAAATATTTCAGATAAAGTATATCATTTTAAATAACTTTCCAAATTACTACATATTATAGAATTGCATATACATTATGTGATAACAAAAAAATATCAACTTACATCAGCAATTGGTTTACATTGGATAATAAAGGGATAGTAAAATTATTTTAACTTGTTTGAAAACCTCATTATATATAAAAGATATTTGCAGTTGGTACCTATTAAATGTTTCTGGTATTTTTCCTGCAATTTGTACTCCAAAATGCAAATCATGGCGGTTCGCATGCGCATTGAAATAGTTGTCTGGTTAACGCATGCGCATATTTGTTTCCCTCTGTCCTCTCTCCTAATCAAGTGCTGGATGTGGACGGGTAAGTATTGTAATCAATAGTAAGTATGTAACATCCACTTAGCTATTGCTTACAATCTTGCTTATGACATATGAAAAAACAGTAAAGATGGCGTCCGGGTCATTTAGTATCAAGAGCACATGCAGTTGCTCTTACAGTGTACTGCGCATGCGATCTTCAGCGAGATAGTACATTATAAATATTCAAATTACATGTGCAATGCTGCAGCACGATTGGACTATGCTTTATCCACTAGTTCAGTCTTCTTTTATGGGCAGTCGTCGGAGCGGTTTATTGGGGGGAAAAAAAGTACAAAATATATATATTTTGAAGCTTCATTCTTAAATATAAGTAAGTGGATTTAAAACTGTAAATATTAATGTATCAAATCATTTATTTTATTTTCATGCAATTTAGCATACATTTCTATACCTTTTAAGAATGTAATACATTAGTATCGTGTCTATATTGTAACAAAAGCAAAATGTAAAAATGAGAGAGAACTAAAATATCATAGTGTACCTAAGCGTTTACAGCAGTTTACATTGGATAAATAAGAATGTAATACTTTAGTAACATGTATATATTGTAACAGAAGCAAAATAAAGATGAGACAACTAAAAGATTTCGTAGTATACCTGAGCATTTACAGCAGTCAATATTGCAGTAAATAAGAAAACACACACACACACATAAAAAATACTCCCCTCCTCCGAACCACCGTTCACCCTATATCCACCTCCTATAGACCCTGGGTTATCTTTGGGTTCCTCTAGGATTTGTTTTCCCACTGCTCTAGAAATTTGGAAGACTTAAGTGGTAGTAACATTTGAGTTTTCTCTAATTGGGGCAGGAAATTAATATAAGATTCCAATTTTGTTATGAATCTTGCTATAGGTTTTTCCCCAAAACTGCGTAGATGGTGTTGTTCCAGTATTAATTGTTGCTTCATTGAATTAATAAATGGAGTGATTCTTGGAGCTTTAACATCTTTCCAAGCTTTAAGTTGTAGTTGTGCCCCATAATTATAATTAGATGAATTAGTCTGGTCTTAGACCCCTATTGCTACCCATCACAAAGAAATGTTATATCATTATCTTCCTACCTTACACGTTTTCCCTAACCAGTGTTGTAATTTGAGCCAGAATTATATAATTGTTGGGTAATCCAAGATGCAATGTTTTAAATTGGCCACTAGAGTACCACACTTTGCACGCCATGCTTCTTTTTCATTGTACCATTAGTTCAATACATAGGGTGTTACATATGCTTAGTATAATAATTTTAGATGTGATTCTCTCCTTTCCACAGAAGGTGTTGCTTTCTCAACTCTGGTTAAGCTTTTTTTAACCAATATTTCCTTTAGGCCAGAGTTTGTCCACTCCTGTGCAATGAGGACCACATTTTTTAATTTTTCCTCTGTAAATAAACTTGCATATAGATAGGAGTTTTTATAACAAAATTTAAAGTTACGTCCATTTCCACTGTATCATGTGACAGCCATCAGCCAATCACAAAAGTAAATACGCATATTCTGTGAATTCTTGCACATGCTCAGTAGGAGCTGGTGACTCAAAAATTGTAAATATAAAAAGACTGCATGTTTTGTTAATGGAAGTAAATTTTAAAGATGCTTTAGATTGCTGCTCTATCTGAATTATTATTTCAGATGATTTAAAACTTAGTAAACAATGTAGTAATGCAGCGAGTAAGGCTAGCAGAATGCTTGGATGTATTGGTAGAGGTATTTGCAGCAGAAATAGTAAGGTTCTTATGCCACTTTATAGATCATTCGTTAGGCCTCATCTTGAGTATTGTGTGCAGTTCTGGAGGCCATATCTTCAGAAGGATATTAACAAACTTGAATCTGTGCACAGGAGCGCTACCAAAATGGTACATGGTCTAAAAAATAAAACTTACCAGGATAGGCTCAATGACCTAAATATGTATAGCTTAGAGGAGAGAAGGGAAAGAGGTGATATGATGGCAACTTTCAAGTGCGTTAAAAGGCTTAGTAAAACTGAGGCTGTGGGTATTTTACATAAAATGGAAAATTCAAGAACAAGGGGTCATGAGCTCAAGCTAAAGGGCAGTAGATTCAGGAGTAATTTGAGGAAGCTTCTTTACCGAAAGAGTGATTGATTTATGGAATAAACTTTCTCAAGAGGTAGTAGCAACAAACACTGTGGGGGACTTTAAAATGCCTGGGACAAGCATAAGGCTACAAACTAGATAAGTTTACACTGTTAGGTAATATCAGGCAGACTTGCTGGGCCTATGGCTCTTATCTGCCATAAATATCTATGTTTCTATATCATGTCAGACTAATCTATGTTTGAATCATTAAAGTTTAATTTTCGCTTGTGTGTCCTTTTTAGGTGTGCCTGGCCTTTAGCACAGATTGATTGGTGCTGTGGTCTGTCATAGACTCTCAGCACAGTAGAATAGCAGCTATGAATTGTCACTGACTGTGTGGGGTAATCTAAATTACTGCTTATACTCTTAAAAATATGAGCCAAAGCTACATCTGTCACTGACCTCACAGCAAGATCTGAGTTTCCATTGATAAAAACAGTCTTTTCTGCTATAGGTCTGTTTTCTCAGGAGAAGTACGAGTTACGCATCGCAGGAGGTGCTGTACGAGATCTTCTCGTTGGAAACAAACCTCATGATGTGGACTTTGCTACCACAGCCACCCCTCCTCAGATGAAGGACTTATTCCTTAAAGCAGGAGTGCGACTCATCAATAACAAAGGCGAGAAGCATGGCACTGTGACTGCTCGGGTACGTATAGCATGAGAGGGCGAGCGTGCATAGTGACAGCTGGGAGGGTGAGTGCGGGAGAAAGAGAGTGGTGTGGATTATTGCAACTAGGGGGAAGCAAAGAAGGAGAAGTTTGTAAAACTAAAGTGGAAGAGGTGAGTATATGTGGATTAAAATGGAAACAATTGTTTATGGATAGTATATTAATCCTTTGAGTGCTAATGACGGCTCTGAGCCGTCACAGAGTTTCCCACTCTGGTGCTAATGACGGCTCAGAGCCGTCACTAGCACTCTCCCACCTTGAGGGAGATATGGGGGCTCCCACCCGCTCCTACCCCGGCGATCGTGCCTGTAGAGTGACAGGCATCACCGGGGCTTCCTGTTTTGCGGGGTGACGTCACGCGCAATAACGTGATGACGTCGCCGCACAACTTTATTTATACTTAACAATGTTAAGTATAGGAGCAGGGGGCATGCTGCTTAGAAGCCTGTATCTCAGACATCTAAGGAGCTACAGACCCACCATTGGAAAGGTAATCGTCTAACCTTTCCAACAGTGTCTTGGGGGTCTGAAATTTTTTTTTTAAAAAAAGTAAAAAATAAAAATTGTTCAAAAAATAAAAAAAATATTAAAAAAATCTTAGCACCCAGGTCAAAAAGTGCTTAGTACTCAAAGGGTTAAGAGATGGAATAAAAAGGATTAGGG
This sequence comes from Bombina bombina, assembly GCF_027579735.1. NCBI lineage: Eukaryota > Metazoa > Chordata > Amphibia > Anura > Bombinatoridae > Bombina > Bombina bombina. Next base: position 307,921,833 of record NC_069505.1, on the reverse strand, counting down.
CAATTAAGGGAAAGTGTTGAAACATTTGAATAAAACATGTGAACATATAACTTAATAATAAATAATTATAAGATAGTAGTGTGAAAGCAGCAAGGATGGCATTTAAGGCTTGTGACAGCTAGTGGGAAGGCACATCATGGCAACATTTTACACTTAAAGGGACATTTTCTTATGTTCAAAGGGACCAGAAACCTAAATATTTTCTTTCATGATTTAGGTAGAACATACCATTTTAAACAACTTTCCAGTTTACTTCTATTCAAATTTCCTTCATTTTCTTGGTATCATTTGTTGAAGGAGCAGCAATGCAGTACTGGTTTCTAACTGAACACATGGGTGAGCCAATGACAATTGGTATATATATGCAGCCACCAATCAGCAGCTAGAACCTAGGTTATTTGCTGCTCCTGGGCTTACCTAGATAAACCTTTCAGAAAAGGATAACAAGAGAAAGACGCAAATTACATAATAAAAGTATATTGGAAAGTTGTTTAAAATTGTATTCTCTCTAAATCATGAATGTCTAATTATGACTTTACTGTCCCTTTAATGTGTTCACAATGGTCCATTTCACCTCCTGGAGTGTGTTTGTTTACAAACGGCTTCTATTTGAAATAACTAGTTTTGCCGGTATCCCCAACTATACTGAAAACATAAGTAACTTTATTGTTGTGTAAAAAAAAAAAAAGAAGCTAAATAAATAGGCGATACTAGCACTAATTAATCTCCCATTAGGGATGTGAGGGAGGTTTTGTATGTGAAAAAGTTGCTTGTGTTTATTCACCCATAGCCATAATTAGCATTTCAATACCTAACAAGTATAACATTAGTAGGTCTGCTTTACTTGCAAGCTCATCCCATTGTTATGGACATGTCCTCGTGATGGTTTTAATGTGAAAAAACATATTTGAAATACAAAAATAAACATGAAGGAACAATTTCCTATACATTTTGAATCAGCAGTAGGTATAACAAGTCATTTGTAACACATTAAGGGGAAACACGTTGTATAGTACAGTGTCAATTTAAAGGATATATATATATATATATATATTTTTTTTTTTTTTTTTATCTTCCATATTAATGACTAGTATTTAACAAATCATAGCAGATTTGCCTGAAAAAATGTGAAGTGAAATCTGTTCAATTCAGACTAAAACAATTACAGCAGTATCCAGGGCTGGTGCTACAATAGAGGCAGGCTCGGCAACCGCCTAAGATCACCACAGCAAGGGGGGGTGCAAATTTGATGCATGACATACTGTGCATTTCTTTAATGTGTATTTATTTTTGCTGCCTAACTTGGGCTTCATAGTAGTGGCCATATGTTGTGGCATTATGGATTCTCTACATGCATACCTATACATTAAAGTGTATAGATGGCCATAAACATTATTCTGCACAACATGTCCTATTTCAGTGCATAGATACTGGGCATAATTATACAGTGCAGTTTGTTCATTTTCAGTGTATAAATGGTTGGCATTATTATGTTCTACAGAGTTTTCACCATTAGTGTGTAGGCACCCATCATTATACAGTAGCATATATGTTATCAGTGTATAGGTACTCCGCATTCATTATACAGTTTAGCATTTTTATTGCTGTATAGATGTCTTGCATTATCATATATTGTGAAGTGTTACGTTTTAGTGTATACATTTTCATTATCACTATACAGATAGTGACGCTTGTCCAAAATAAGTGTGAGTTGTACTGGTCCCATGGCCAAACCTTGCCCAGAATGCCACTGCAAGTTAATGTGATCTATTAGCTTGACAAATGTATACTTCTGGGAAAATCAAGATACATTTGCAGCTTTTAGATACTTATAGTTCAGGCTTGCAAGAGTCTACAACCACAAATTTATCCTAGGTGGCAGGGATAAATCATCACTACATTTATTTGGGGTGATTGACAGGCCCTGCTCTCAATCAAATGGTTGCCCAAGAGCAGGGGGCAGGATTAAACAGAGCTCTTCTGTAGTCTTAATTTTTGGCAGTTTGCTTGGGAACGTGTCCGCCTGCAGCTTGATAACATTTCCTGTTAGACATGCTAGTTTCAGTCTAGGTAAAGAAGTCAACCTGCCTCCAGGTTTGTGTATTTTATATATTGTCACCACTGTTTGATTCAGTATGCAGAGCCACCACTGATTTGCTACGTTGTGCAGAGCCACCACTTTGATACATTATGTCATGCAGAAATGAACCATTATAGTTATAATAAATTCGATTAACATTTAAGAATTTGATGCGATAACATAAACCTATTCATGTTTTTAAATAAAGCATAAATTCTTACAAAAAACTAAACAAACAAATAACAAAAGTAAATCTACAGGTAACACATTTAAAGAGACACTGAACCCAAATTTTTTCTTTCGTGATTTAGATAGAGTATGCAATTTTAAGCAACTTTCTAATTTACTCCTTTTATCTTCATTCTCTTAGTATCTTTATCTTGAAAAGCAATAATGTACGTTCAGAAGCCGGCCCATTTTCGGTGAACAACCTGTGTTGTTCTTGCTGATTGGTGGATAAATTCACCCACCAATAAAAACGTGCTGTCCAGGGTACTGAACCAAAAATTGTCTGGCTCCTTAGCTTAGATGTCTTCTTTTTCAAATAAAGATAGTAAGAGAACAAAGAAAAATTGATAATAGAAGTAAACTAGAAAGTTTCTTAAAATTGCATGCTCTATCTAAAAGAAAAATGTTTGGTTCAGTATCCCTTTAATTTCTAACTAATATGGAAAATAATCCAAGTGGCAGAACCACTCACTGACTCACTTGTTCTCAACTCTGCTTTATAGCTTTCTCCCTGGAGGTCTCACTAAATTATTTTCCTTTCTTTTTTCAGATTGATGAACAAAACTTTGAGATCACTACACTTCGGGTTGATCTGCAGACAGATGGACGTCATGCTGAAGTTGAATTTACTAAGGACTGGGAGAAAGATGCAGAGCGACGAGATCTTACTATTAATGCTATGTTTCTGGGTATGGCGCAAGAAAACGCACTGCTTTACCCCTATATTCTCTTCATATTGACTAGTCCCTTTTTATTTATTTATTGGGGGGGGAGCTGCTACTAAGAGAAAACTGCTCCACCATACATTAATTTGGATAATCCATTGTATGTAACCAGAAAAGGCTACATTCCATTCTACAGGACCCACTAACAAGCCATGTATCTACAGTACAGCACATGTGATAAATCCAAGGTAATACTGACATTCTAGCCTAATAGTTGGCCCCGAGCACTGGAATTGAAGAATTATGCTCTAAACTGCATGAAATGTAATATTGAAAACTGAATATGTTCACGTTTCAGTGACCTGTTTGCAGTATACTTGTATTTGCAACAATACTTCCAGTAAAAGTTAATACTTGTTCAGGGGCATATGTATATATGCTGCACATGCACAGTGCGCCTACATTCACTACACCAGCAAAGGAAATCAGTGGTGATTAGCATGATGCATACTGAGTATTTGCTGACATTATACATGAAATGCTGGGCTCTCTGAGCAGGCACAGTGTTTGAATGTGGATGCACTGGGTAGCATACAGTATGTACATACACAAAAAGGCCCAAATGACCATAATAACTATATGTGAGTGTTGGACATTCAATTACAAAACCATGGGTATTAATATGGAGTTGCGCCCCCCCCCCCCTCCCTTTTTTATGGCTATAACAGTGGCAACCCATAGGAAGGCTTTCCACAAGATTTTCAAATGTGCTGGAGGTAATTAGTAGCCAAACGAGCAATTGTGAGGTCAGGCACTGATGAGGTCTGACTCGCAATTGGCGTTCCAGTTCATCCCAAAGGTGTTCGGTGGCATTCAGGGATTTGTGCAGGTCACTCAAATTCCTCCACACCAAACTCGTGAAACCATGTCTTCATTGAGCTTGCTTTGTGCACTGGGCACAGTCATTATGGAACAGTAAAGAGACTTCCCAAACTGTTGCCACAAAGATAGAAGCACTCAATTGTCTAAAATGTTTTTTTATCCTGTAGCATTAAGATGACCCTTCATTTTAGCTGGGTGGTGCACCCTTTAAAAAGGTCTTAGGGAGAACACTGAGAATATTCTATATCATAAAAGTTGCTTATTGGACAGACACAATGTCTTCTACTCCCCACCCAAAACACACATTACACTTTAATTTCACAGGCCTGCTCTTTCTTCATTGTCTGCTCTTTCTACCACAGGGTTGGATGGGACTCTTTATGATTATTTTCATGGCTATGAGGATCTGAAGAATCGTTGTGTTCAGTTTGTTGGCGATCCAGCTCAGCGAATCCAGGAAGATTATCTCCGAATTTTGCGCTACCTCAGGTGGGGCAATTGTGCTTGTCTATACCAGTGTTTCTCAACTCCAGTCCTCAAGTACCCTTAACAGGCCAGATTTTCATGGTATCTGAACTATGGCACAGGTGAAATAATCAACTGATGTGTGAGAGCTGGTTAGTAACCATGGTTACTGATGAGCTGAATATTTTACCTGCTCTAGTTCAGATACCATGAAAATCTGGTCTGGAATGGGGACTTGAGGACTGGAGTTAACAAAACACTGGTAAATACTACTATTTCCTGTTGTGTCTTGTCTTTTAAAAAGATAGTTTATTTCAGCAAAGATTACCTTAAAGGGACATAAACCCCATTTTTTTCTTTTAGAATTCAGATAAAGCATGTAATTGTAAACAACTTTCCAGTGTACTTCTATAATAAAATTAGCTTCATTGTCTTGGTATCCTTTGTTGAAGGAGTAGGAATGCACTACTGGATAGTAGAGGAACACGAAGCATGAGCCAATGACAGGATGCATATATGTGTAGCCTCCAATCAGCAGCTAGCTCCTAGGTGTGCATTGCTTCTCTTGAGCCTACTTAAGTATGCTTTTCAACAAAGGATGCAAAGAGAATGAAGCAAATTAGATAATTGAACATTTGAAAACTGTTTAAAATTGCATGCGCTATATGAATCATGAAAGTTTAATTCTGACTTTACTGCCCCTTTAACAAGTGGATTATCCGTCTTCATTTGATTTGGAGAAGCAGAAATCTAAAAACAAACCCCTTTCCCATCATGTTTGGCTTCTATCTTATTTTGGATACTAATATAATATGTAAGTGGTTTTATCTATTTCAAAGGGATAGTCTAATCAAAATTAAACTTTCATGATTCAGATAGAGCAGCAACTTTATAATTTACTCTTATCAATTTTTCTTCGTTCTCTTGGTATCTTTATTTGAAAAGGCAAGGATGTAAGCATAGGAACCGGCCCATCTTTGGTTCAGCACCTGGATAGCGCTTGCTGATTGGTGTCTAAATGTAGCCACCAATCAGCAAGCTCTACCCAGGTGCTGAACTGAAAATGGGCTGGCTCCTAAGCTTACATTCAAATAAAGATACCAAGAGAACAAAGACAAATTGATAATAGGAGTAAATTGGAAAGTTGCTTAAAATTGCGTGCTCTATCAGAATGACAGTTAATTTTGACTGGACTATTCCTTTAAACAAGATGAAAACGTATTAAGCTTTTGTTAGCGCCTTGGACATTACTCCTGCAAGGATTACAATTATTGCAGGATTTCTTTGCATTTAATTATTTCTTTAGTTAAAGCACAAGGACAAGATACTTGATAGCAAACTAAGAGGATGTGTCAGAGAATTTCTATAAGTCATTTCAGTTATTGCTAAACAGTGCAGTTAAATCTATGTGGCTGTACAATCCTCCTAGGTCTTCTACAAATATTCAACCTGTAAATGTCTAGTCTAAATTAAACTTTCATGATTCAGATGGAGTACACAATTTTAAACAACTTTCTAATTTAATTTTATCGTCAAATTGCTTTGTTTTCTTGGTATTCTTTGTTGCAAGCTAAACCTAGTTTTGCTCATATGCTAATTTCTAAGGCCGCCTCTTATCTCAGTGTATTTTGAGTTTTTCACAGTTACACTGCTAGTTCATGTGTGTCATATAGATAACATTGTGCTCACTCCTGTGGAGTTACCTATAAGTCAGCACTGATTGACTAAAATGCAAGTCTGTCAAAAGAACTGAAATAAGAGGGCAGTCTGCTGAGGCTTAGATACAAGGTAATCACAGAGGTAAAATGTGTATTATTATTGTTATAACTGTGTTGGTTATGCAAAACTGGGGAATGGGTAATAAAGGGATTACAGGTGGCCCTCGGTTTACGCCGGTTCAATTTACACCGTTTCAGAATAACAACCTTTTTTTTCCAGTCATGTGACTGCTATTGAAAAGCATTGAGAAGCAGTGCATTTATTAAAATAGCCAGTAGGTGGAGATGTCCACTTGTGTTGCAGCAAAGCCAAGCAAGCTGAAATTAATGAATTTAACCAGACCTGAGCTATCGAGCAGATTTCAAAGGAACAAGATCTTCCTGTCTATAAATCAGTCCAGATTGGAATGCATAGAAAGAACTGTTTGCAGAAAAATGCAAGTGAAGTCTGTGTTGTGTGATTATTTTATTAGGCTTATAATGCTGTTTAGCAAATGTTTTTGTTCATTTAATTTAGTTTAATGATATATTCTGTGTTGTGTGATTATTTTATTAGGTTTATAATGCTGTTTAGCATTTAAAGTCTTCATTTCAAAGCTTTAAAAATAATGTATTAGGTGTTACTTATGCCAATTTTGAGAGGGGCCTGGAACCTATCTCCCTCACTTCCCATTGACTTACATTATAAACTGGGTTTCAATTTACAACGGTTTCGATTTACAACCATTCCTCCTGGAACCTAACCCCGGCGTAAACTGAGGGCTACCTGTATCTATCTTTTTAAACAATAACAAATCCGTCCCTTTAGTGTAACCATGATTACAAGCAGTCAGCCTGTTTTCTATTCTGTAACAATACGGGCAATGTAGCAAATATTGTACTGTGCTGCACATCTCATAGCTTTAATAGTAGTGTTTACTAGCGACTTCAAGAAGAAGACAGACGAACTTGCAGGATTCTTCCCGCTACTATTGAAAGTTATATGCAGAGTGGTACAGCTGCACATTGGCTATACAGTATGCATCATTATGGACTGAAAAGCAGACTTCATATAGAGGCAGCTGGCCACTTGTAAATAGGGTAAGATATTAAACATTTACAGGTGGATTACTGGTAGAAGAGGTTTGAGGATTGTATATCTGTAGTGCATAGATTTCATTGCACTATTTCACAGTACTGTCACCTTAAAGGGACACTAAACCTAATCTTTTTCTTTAATGATTCAGATAGAGCATGCAATTTTAAGCAACTTTCTAATTTACTCCTATTAATTTTTCTTCGTTCTCTTGCTATCTTTATTTAAAAAGCAGGAAAAAGAAAATTTATGCTTACCTGATAAATTTATTTATTTTTTGACACAATGAGTCCACGGATCATCTTAATTACTAATGGGATATTCACCTCCTGGTCAGCAAGAGGAGGCAAAGAGCACCACAGCAGAGCTGTTAAATATCTCCTCCCTTCCCTCCCACTCCAGTCATTTGACCGAAGTTAGGAAGAGAAAGGAAAAGCCAAGGTGCAGAGGTGTCTGAAGTTTACAATAACCAACAACCTGTCTAAAAGAACAGGGCGGGCCGTGGACTCATCGTGTCAAAAAATAAATACATTTATCAGGTAAGCATAAATTTTCTTTTCTTTTTTAAGACACGATGAGTCCACGGATCATCTTAAATTACTAATGGGATTCAATACCCAAGCTAGAGTACACAGATGATACGGAAGGGACAAGACAGGTAACCTAAATGGAAGGCACCACTGCTTGAAGAACCTTTCTCCCAAAAGCGGCCTCAGCCGAGGCAAAAGTGTCAAATTTGTAGAACTTTGAAAAAGCGTGAAGAGAGGACCAAGTTGCAGCCTTGCAAATCTGTTCCACAGAAGCTTCATTTTTGAACGCCCATGAGGAAGCAACAGCCCTCGTGGAATGAGCCGTAACTCTCTCGGGAGGCTGCTGTCCAGCAGTCTCATATGCAAGATGTATGATACTCTTCAGCCAACAAGAAAGAGAAGTAGCCGTAGCTTTCTTTCCCTTACATTTTCCTGAAAAAAACACAAAGAAGACTGACGAAAGTCCTTAGTCGCCTGCAGGTAAAACTTTAAAGCACGGACTACATCTAAATTGTGCAGAAGTCTTTCCTTCTGAGAAGAAGGATTAGGACACAAAGAAGGAACAACAATCTCCTGATTAATGTTCCGATCAGAAACAACCTTAGGAAGAAATCCTAATTCAGTACGTAAAACCACCTTATCTGAATGGAAAATAAGATAAGGTGACACATACTATAAAGCCGAGAGTTCTGACACTCTCCGAGCAATAAGAAATAAAACTTTCCAAGATAACAACTTAATATCTAAGGAATGCATAGGCTCAAACGGAGCCCCTTGAAGAATTTTGAGAACTAAATAAATACTCCATGGAGGGGTAACTGGTTTGAACACAGGCCTGATCCTGACCAAGGCCTGACAGAATGATTGTACATCTGGAACATCTGCGAGACGTTTGTGTAACAAATTAGATAAGGCCGAGATTTGCCCCTTTAGTGAACTCTTCGATAAACCTTTCTCCAAACCCTCTTGGAGAAAAGACAACATTCTAGGAATCCTAACTCTACTCCATGAGTAGCCCTTGGATTCACACCAATAGAGATATGTACGCCAAATCTTATGGTAAATCCTTCTAGTAACAGGCTTACGAGCCTGAATCATGGTCTCTATGACTGATTCAGAAAACCCCCGCTTGGATAAAATCAAGCGTTCAATCTCCAAGCAGTCAGCTTCAGAGAAACTAGATTTGGGTGAAGGAAGGACCTCTGAATCAGAAGGTCTTTCCTCAACGTAAGTCTCCAAGGTGGTAGAGATGTCATCTCCACCAGGTCTGCATACCAAATCCTGCGAGGCCAGGCCGGTGCTATGAGGATCACTGAGGCCCCTTCCTAATTGATTTGAGCAATTGCTCAAGGAAGAAGATTAAACGGAGGAACAGGCTAGATTGAAGGTCCAAGGGGCCGCCAGAGCATCTATCAGTTTTGCCTGGCAGTCCCTGGATCTCGACCCATACCTCGGGAGCTTGGTATTCTGTCGCGATGCCATGAGATCTAATTCCGGCTGACCCCACTTGAGAATCAGGCTGGAGAACACTTCCGGATGGAGTCCACTCCCCCGGATGAAAAGTCTGCCTGCTCAGGAAATTCACCTCCCAGTTGTCCACCCCTGGGATATGGATTGCCGATAGACAACAAGAGTGGGCTTCCGCCCACTGGATTATTTTGGTTACCTCTGTCATCGCTAAGGAACTCCTTTTTCCTCTCTGATGATTGTTGTAAGCCACTGACGTCATTTTGATCGATTGGAACCTGAGAAACTGGACCAAGGCTAATTGAAGCCAGGTCAGAAGAACATTGTAGATCGCTCTCAGCTCCAGAATGTTTATAGGAAGAACAGACTCTGGCTGAGTCCAAACCCCCTGAGCCCTTAGGCAGCCCCAGTCTGCTCCCCACCCTAGAAGGCTGGCGACTGTTGTCCCAATCACCCAAGATGGTCTGCGAAAGCAGGTTCCCCGAGAGAGATGATCCAGAGACAACCACCATTGAAGAGAATCCTTTGTCATCTGCCCCAGTAGTATTTGAGGAGGCAAATCTGTATAATCTCCGATCCATTGTCTGAGCATGCTTAACTGCAGAGGTCTGAGATGGAACCAAGCAAACGGGATGAGGTCCATTGCCACCATCAGCCCGATTACCTCCGTGCACTGAGCCACTGAAAATCGAGTAGTGGACTGAATGAATAGACAAGGATCGATAATCTCTGCTCTCCTGACATCCTGTCAGAAAAATCTTCATTGATATGTAATCTATTATGATTCCCAGAGAGATACCCTTGTACATGGGACAAAGGAACTCTTTTCCAAATTTACCTTCCACCCGAGAAATTGCAGGAAGGATAACACCATGTCCGTGTGAAATCTCACTCGCTGTAAGGATGGCGCCTGCACTAGGATGTCGTCCAGATAGGGCGCCACTGCAATGCCCCGTAACCAAAGCACCGCCAACAGCGATCCCAGAGCCTTTGTGAAAACTCTGAGAACTGTGAAAAGACCGAAGGAAGAGCCACGAACTGGCAGCGTTTGCCCAGAAAGGCAAACCTTAGGACTTGAGATGATTCTTGTGAATGACACGAAGATACGCGTCCTCTAAATCCACTGTTGTCATAAATTGACCCTCTTGGATCAAGGGAAGAATGGAACTAATAGTTTCCATCTTGAAGGACAGTACACTAAGAAATTTGTTTAGACTCTTGAGATCCAAAAAAAGTGGTCTGAAGGTTCCCTCTTTATTGGGGACCACAACCCGATTGGGATACAAAACCCAGACCCTGTACCTGTATTGGAACTGGAACAATCACTCCCAGGTCTGAGAGGTCTCCTACGCAGTGTAAGAACGCCTCTCCTCTTGTCTGATCTGTAGATAATCCTAAAAGCAGAAACCTGCCTCTGGGAGGAAAAACTTTGAACTCCAAATTGTATCCCTGGGACACTACTTTATATAGCCCAGGGATGCTGAACATCCCGAACCCAAGCTTGAGCGAAGACGGAAAGTCTGCCCCCTACAAGATCCATTTCCGGAACGGGGGCATGCTCTTCATGCTGTCTTTGAGTCAACAGCAGGCTATTTGGATCCTTCTTTTTTTTTTTTTTTTTTTTTTTTTAATTGAAATTCTTTAAATTTCAAAAGAGATTAATTCCGTCAAGCCAGGTCTTCCCCTTGTAAGGAATCGCTAAAAGCTTAGAGACTTAGAGCATACATCCGTAGAACAAGGCTCTAACCATAAGGCTCTGTGAGCTGGAACAGAGAAACCTTTGCTCCCTTGATAACTTGAAGGGAAGAATTTAAAATAAAGGAAGTAGCCCATTTGAAAGCTTTTATCCTATCCTAGATTTTATCCAGGGGAGTTTCTGACTTAATAGCATCAGACAACGCATCAAACCAATATGCCGTCGCACTGGTGACGGTAGCAAAGTACACAGCTGGTTGCCATTGTAAGCCCTGGTGTACATCCCCTTTCTAATTTTTGTCCATAGGACCTGTGAAAAAACCCAACTATTCTCTAGGGGTATCGTAGTTCTCTTAGCTAGGCTGTAAACTACTCCTTAGTGACAGGCTTACTCCTTAGCTGTATCGGCTATGGGAAACATCTTTTCAAATATAGGTAATGCGGTCTCTTCCATTCCTTATACCTTACTGGACGCACTAGGATAGAGTACACCAGTAGTGTCTGAGTCTCCCAGGGTAGCTAAAACCTCCTACAGTAACAAATGGAGATGTTCAAGCTAGAAAACTGAAAGAAAAAAACACAAACTAAGGATCAAATAAGCTATTATTCATCTGAGTCTGAGGATTCACTCTCAGATAATTTCGAAGTATCTTCCTCTTTCAGGTAACAGGGAAGAACCATTCGGAATAGCAACTACTGAATCAATCATTGAAATAATTCCTCTAGTAATGTTTTCTACCACGTGGGAAAAACATAAAGTGCATGAAATGCAGAGTAACCCCGAGTGGAGTGTGAGAGGAAGCGCAGGGCACTGCATGTGGGCCATAAAAATTTTTGGGACACTATAGGAGAAATTGTGGCATAGATTAACCATTGTCAACAGACTCCTAACAGCAAAAAGCCTTAGAAGGAGTAGGTTAAAAAAGGTAATTTTTTACTAAAAATTGACACATAAAAAAAAACATTACTGTTTCTTTAAATTTTAAAAAGTAACCTTATTTTTTGTGTGCTCTTGTACCATCCTAAGTCAGAAAGGATGAAGTAAACAAACAACTGAAAATCTTTTAATAAAATTAACAAAAAAACGTTACTGTCTCTTTGAATTTTAAACTAACTTTTTCTTTTTGCATGCAGGAATGAGGTAGACTAGCAAGCAAATATTGTAGCACCTACTTACACCTCAGATATTTTGCTGAGGTGCCCATTTAAATGCAATAAGACTCATTTAACATCTCAGTTTAATGACAGAAAAATACATTTTAAATTGTTTATTTCCTTGTATAAACGATACGTTAAAAAACATAAGCAAGCCTGAAACGCTGTACTTTTCACAGTGCTGGCTGGACCGCATTGAGAGGGAAAAAACGAATGACTGTTAGATGCTCTGCCTTCCGATATTTGTAATTGAGGTGGAGAGCGCAATCTAACACAGCCTCAACGTAGCTCCCAATAGTGCTCCACTTCCTCTGAGATTTTTCCAGACCCAGAATAAAAAGTTAGCACTTACCTTTAAAATCTGCCCGACAGCAGGGCAGGTTTATGAGGTCCTCTCCCTCACATAACCCTGTGGAAAAAGGATAGAGCCTTAAGCCATCAGAGTTAGGGGCAGCATCAATGTATGGGAGGCGCAGTGAGAATTATGTCCCACAAGTTCCCATTGCTCTAAAGCCACCAAAAGCTCTACTGAAGAGACTGATATGGACTACGGCTACACCCTAGAACAAAGCAGCACAATCTTGCACTACTTTAAAAATAATAAACTCTTGATTGAAGAATCTGTACTAACACCTCACTTTACCTCTTCCTATCACTAACGTAAGCAAAGAGAATGACTGGAGTGGGAGGGAAGGGAGGAGCTATTTAACAGCTCTGCTCTGGTGCTCTTTGCCTCCTCCTGCTGACCAGGAGGTGAATATCCCATTAGTAATTAAGATGATCCATGGACTCATTGTGTCTTAAAAAAGAAATAAAGCTTAGGAGCCAGCCCATTTTTGTTTGAGAACCTGGGTTATGCTTGCTTATTGGTTTGCTAATTGTATTCACTAATAAGCAAGCACTATCCAGGCTGCTGAATCCTAAAATGGGCTGGCTGCTATACTTTAAATTACCGCTTTTTAAATAAAGATAGCAAGAGAACGAAGAAAATTTGATAGTAGGAGTAAATTAGAAAGTTGCTTAAAATTGCATGCTCTATCTGAATCATGAAAGAAAAAAATTAGATTTAGTGTCCCTTTAAGATCTTGGGGTAAGTTCTCTGCCCTCCCAAAGAATCTGTTTTTATTAAACCTATCATTAAAATGTTCCTGGTTGTGGCAGCTTAAAGGAGCAGTAAAGTCAATTTTCTTTATTCATGATTCTAATATGGCATGCTCTTTTAAACATTGGTACAATATACTTCTATTATCTGTTTTGTTCTCTTAGTATTTTTTGTTGAAAAGCATAGCTAGGTAGGCTTAGGAATAGCATTGCATTACTGGGAACTTCTGGTGGCTGCACATTTATTCCTCTTGTCATTGGCTCACCTGATATGTACAGCTAGCTCGCAGTAGTGCATTTCTGATCCTTTAAAGGATACAAAGAGAATGAAGCACGTGTTAATAGAAGCAAAGTGGAAAGTTGTTTATATGGGGTTTCATGTCCCTTTAAGGGGTTGGGTTAGTATTCAGTATGAGCACTGGAAATGCCCTTGGACTATTCCAGTATGCTCGGTTTTAGCACTTCTCTCTGTGCTTACACTGAGTGACTGGATTCTTTCAAATGGATATGCTAGCGTAATAACACACTGTAATTCCATGAATTAAACTTTTATGCTTCAGATAGAGCAAATTTTGGTATAACCTGGTTAAAAACATACCTAGGTAGGCTCAGTAGCAGCAATGCTTTACTGGGAGCTAGCTGATAATTGGTGGCTATACACATGTGCCTCTTATCATTGGCTCGCCAGATCTGAAAACTTACTTCACATCCTGGTTAGTGTTTGCTTATTTTTTTATTTATTTTTTCTATTTGCTCTCTGGCTTTTTGGCCAGGTATTTAACCTCTTAAGGACATATGACGGAATTTTTCTGTCATAAAACAATTGAGCAAACTGAAAGCTGTGTCCTTAAAGGGTTATACTGGTGGCTGACAATATGGTAGAGGAAGTAAGATACAGCGTCATTATAGAAAACATTTCCAGGTGGGTAAGAAAATAACGTGGTTATTGAAAGAGCATATAAAGATGGTTTCAGCAACACAAATATATATATATATGGTTTCCAGTCCCTGGTATTCAAATGTTCTGGGGTCTCTATGGGTGCCTTCTTGTCCGGTGACTCTGTGCATCTCAGCCAGTGGTATCTAGGGCCATTTTTTTGTATGCTAATCTCAGAGATGGTCTTTTGTTGTGGTTTGTCTCTGGCTGCCTTTCTTTAAAGGGACATTAAACTCTAAATAAATGCTAGGTAGAATGATGCTTTCAAAGAGATTAGTCTGAGAATAACATGTAAATGTATTTTTAAAGTCTTGTTAGCTTTTTAAATATGACTATAAAACAAAGGGAGCTGCCATGTTGTAACTTAGGTTACCTTCTCTGCTGTAGCCAATTAGGGACAGTTATAAATAGGTCACTAGAGTGTGCAGTCAATGGCTGTGTGGAATAAAACTGTGTTCTGCACTTCCATGTGTAACAGCAACTGAAAAGCTCACAATTTCAGAATGGAATTACAGGGGACAAAATTAATAATGAAAATATATTGCAGAGTTTTTTCTATATACATTATATTTCATTTTATATTACAATATCAAATGTGTTTAATGTCCCTTTTAATATAACATTGTATGTATAGAGTGGTTTCTATGGGTGTTTATCTCCACCATAACGGTGTCTGTGAACAGTGGTTTGTAACTGGTGCTCTCTCGTGTGTAGATCATCTGTAGTTTGTCGATAACCAATGACGTCATCAATGCTCTTTACCTCCGCTTCTCATGCCGCTCGTAGCTTGCTTGTGAGGATACAGACTTCCCAGGGTCTGATACGGAACTTTAGGAACCTGTGCTCTCTCTTTTCCCCAGATCCAATTACAGATTTATGAAGAACAACATAGGAGCACCAGGCAGGTCCAATAATAAAATGTAATTTTTATTTCAGCTTACAGCAGCTTCCAATTTAAAAAAAAAAAAACGATTGACACGTAGTTCACAACATCATTACACAGATTTAGAGCATAGTTCCTGCTTACGTGTTTCGGCGATAGTATGCTATGTCTATCGCCGAAACGTGTAAGCAGGAACTCTGCTCTAAATCTGTGTAATAATGTTGTGAACTACGTGTGAATCGCCTGGTGCTCCTATGTTGTTCTTCATAAATCTGTAATTGTCTCTACAGTGCACCTGTTTATATTAAAGGGACAGTCTACTCCAGAATTTTTATTGTTTAAAAAGATAGATAATCCCTTTATTACCTATTCCCCAGTTATGCACAACCAACACTGTTATAGAAATATACTGATTACCTTGTTTCTAAGCCTCTACAGACTGTCCCCTTGTCCCAGTTTTGTTGACAGACATGCATTTTAGCCAATCAGTGCTGACTCTCAAATAACTTGACAGGAGTGAGCACAATGTTATCTATATGACACACATGAGCAAGACAGTTCAAGGGCTTAGAAATTACCATGTGAGCCTACCTAGGTTTAGCTTTCCACAAAGAATACCAAGAGAGTAAAGCAAATGTGATGATAAAAGTAAATTAGAAAGTTGTTTAAAATTACATGCCCTATCTGAATCATGAGAATTTAATTTTAAGTAGACTGTCCCTTTAAGTGAATTTGAATAATTATCTCTTGTTTAAGCGATTTGTCTTTCTGAACACTCTTATGTGATGTTTTTCTTAATTTACTATATGTAAAAGCCTCTTCAAGCTTTGTGTGTTGGTTGCAGGTTCTATGGTCGGATTTCAGAGAAACCAGGGATTCACACACAAGCTACCTTAGACGCAATTAGAGAGAACGCAGCTGGACTGGGTGGCATCTCAGGAGAAAGGATATGGGTGGAACTGAAGAAGATTCTGGAAGGAAATCATGTTAACCACCTTGTCCTAACCATGTATGAGCTGGGCGTGGCACCTCATGTTGGTGGGTGTCATTGTTAAATTATTGGTAAAGTTCTAATATTTTTGTTATACTGGAGAACAAAAAATGCTGGCAGGGAAATGCTCCATGTAGTGGTGGGATACAGTCTATTGATGGTCCCCCTTTGATGACTTCTGTTTGTTTTTTCAGGATTACCTATGGATGGGAACCTGGAGGAGTTTACCAGGGTCTGTGTACGTTCAAGACACTTGTCCCCTAAACCTGTTACTCTTCTGGCAGCTTTATTTTCAGATCCAAATGCTGTGCACAGACTGGACCTAAGGCTGAAGATCTCCAAAGAAGAGAAGGGACTGGCCTTATTCCTGATAAACCAGCGAAGGGAGCTGACATCTGACCCAACAGACTCACCCCCCCTCAAACCGTACCAGGATTATGTAACTGATGTAAGTACTTTTAGATTATTCAAGAAGAAGAAGCATATCTAGCCTGTGTTTCCCCAACATTCCCACTTTTCCTTTCATTGTATTCTAGTTTTTCCTCTTCTAGCTGCTCATCAATATATTGCTTTCTTTCCAGTCCCGTGAGCCAGATGCACACAAAAAGATATGTGAGCTGTTAAAGTACCAGGGTGAGGAGCAACTGCTGCGGCAGATGGAGGTATGGACACTGCCTCGTTTTCCAGTTAGCGGTCATGACCTACGGCGCTTGGGCATCTCCTCAGGCAAAGAAATTGGACACATCCTGCAAGAACTTAAAGTACGCTGGAAGGAAAGTGGTTACCAGATTAGCAAAGAAGAACTACTGGACACTGTGAGCCATAAGTAAAGGAGTTTACAAGCAGTTGTACGTTTTAAAGGGACATTAAAATTAAGATTAAACATTCATGATTCAGACAGATAATGCAGTTTTCTGTTAAAAAGAAAATCCTTTCCAATTTACCTCTATTATCAGATTTGCCTTGTTCTTTTGGTATAATTTGTTCAAACTTGGCTTCTTTCCATGAGAGCATACCTAGGTAGGTTCAGGAGGGTGCACATCTTGAGAACTAAATGGCAACAGTGGTACAAACTGCACTATAGTACTCAAGATATGTGCATGCTCTTGAGCCACATGAAAAAGATACTAATGTAAATTTGATAATAGAAGTAAATTAAAATGGTTTATTTTCTTTAATGGCACGCTCTATCTGAATTATGATGCTTTAATTTTGACTTGCATGTTCCTTCAAATATTAGGTCTGGGTTGCTGGCTACAAAGAACATACCACTGTTGGCAGCCTGGGTACACATGGGCTTTGAGAAAGGGCAAAACAAATGTCAACTCATTTCTGTTGTTTTTTCCTTTACCTAAGTAAATATAATATTTTTTTTATTAAGATCTTTGTATTTTGTTCTATTTAAACATATCTGTTTCATTACATGGTGTTGCAGAATGAGAGTCAGTGTGTCTCATTCCCCCACAACAACAGAAGCATCTTGGTTTAAGATTCTATTTATTTCCATGTTCTAGACATTGACATTTTTGCAGTGCAAATTTTTTTTTACCTCTTATTATACAAAGAGAGAAAAAGTAGGACGAAGCAGGTTTTCAATGCCCACATGAGTCTGTCAGGTGTTTTAAGCTCGGGGATAAGGGTTGGCAGCTGCTTCTGTTACAAACAATAGTGTTCACTTATTCATCTTCTTTGTGAGGATACAGTCTCTGTAGCCCTCCCATACAGGAGGAAAACTGTTACAAGCCTTGTACAAATTGTAAGGGCACAATCGCCTCGAAGCGCCCACTGCACAAGGTGAGGGAGTGCTGGACAAACAAGAATTTAGCACAGGAATAAAGCATAGGATTTAAAGGGACAGTAAACTGTTAATTTCCTTAGGACTCTCCATTTGTGATCTTGGTTCAGTTTTTACCATTCCGTCTGACAGTAACAATAGCCGGTTGCCTGTCTCAGCCCCACGCTGTGTCTCCTGCTAAAGATTGTTTCACTACTAGCAGAAAGATGAGACGCTAATGCTCGGGCAGCGCAGGCGGTCATCCACAGAGTAGGTGCTAGGGAGAGAGCTTACAAGACAAGAAAGCTGATCAGTGTCACAGAACTTCATTGTAAGGTGGAGTCACAGACATAAAATAGGAGATTGATCCTGCCCCATCTCTCCATCATCTGGTTCAGGAATACGAGGCAACAAAGCTGAACGTGTCAAGCCCCAAAACCTCTGCGGTGAAAGATCTTTCCGTACTGCTGAGAACTTCCAACCCATGTGACTCCCACAGACCCTGCATTGTGCAATTGTCCAAGCAAACCTGTAGGGGGGGAAATATATGAATGAGGCATTATGAGAAATACATGGAAACTAGAAAACATTCAGAAGGGACAGAAAACTCAGACAGAAGATTATATAGAAGATGGCCAGTTCCTAAAATCAACCTTTTGTTAATTTTGTGAGAAATATGGGAAAGCAGCTGGTTTGAAATGAGGGGAAAAAAAATACAACCAAACCCATCTGTAAAATGATTGGAGTTAGGTTATGAAATTGTCCTCTCCAGTAGGAGATCTTTACAGAAGGTAAAATAGAAGTAATCCATTACATAATTAGATAGTATACACTCCTATTTTGTATCCTTTCATTTGTTCCCAATGATCCATTTTACCTGCTGAAGTGTATTAAAAATGTTTACAAATACCTCCTTTATCTTTAATATTGTCATTTGAAATAGATGATTTTGTCTGTGTGTGCTTAAGTATAGGCTATAGAAAAGCAGAAGAAATTACACTCCCAGTGTGTGTTAGGAGAGATAAGTGATCAAATGTTAATTTTCAACGGTTCTCTCTAAGTATTGGGCTTTGGTATACAGAGATAATGTAAAGAAGCAAATAGGTGTGTACAAAAGTTATAAAATATGCAGATCTTATTTCCCTACAAGAACAACCCATTTTAATGGGATGCAGTTTCAAAGAATAAAAACTATTATTTCATATACAAAAATAAACCAAAAGTAATTTCTCGTACATTTAAAACAATAACTATTACCTTTCTGATTACAGTATGGTTCTGATGGTACTATGTATATGCTGTATTATGACATGTAAACCTTAACTAAATGACACAAGACGTTTCCATTTGGTCCCTTCCAATTTTACAGTTGCAAATAGAGAAATATTCCGAAATCCAAAACTATTCCAAAATCCAAACCTTTCCGGTCCCAAGCAGTTTAGATAAATGGTTTTACACCTGTATAGAACAACCTAGATTACATGCACAGAATGTAAAACTGCACAAGACGTAGATGAACACTGCTTTCATATTGGAAATTTGTCAGAACTCCACAGTAAACAATAAAAGTTATAGCATACATTTGTCTGATATTAAGCATGTTACTCAAATGAGTTGGCTGGTAAGGACATTCTTAAAGGAAACAGAAGAGCCGTGAGCCCTAAACTTAAAGAGATATTAAACCCAATTTTCTTTCATGGTTCAGATTGAGCAATTTTAAGCAACTTTTTAATTTACTCCTATTATCATTTTTTCTTCATTCTCTTGGTATCTTTATTTGAAAAGCAGGAATGTAAGCATAGGAGCCGGCCCATTTTTGGTTCAGAACCTGGGTAGCACTTGCTGATTGGATGCTACATTTCTGCTTTTTCGAATAAAGATAGCAATAGAAAGAAGAAAAATAGATAATATGAGTAAATTAGAAGTTGCTTAAAATAGCACGCTCTGTCGGAATCATGAACGATAAAAAATTGGGTTTAATACCCCTTTAATTATGCATAGTAAAATCATTTAAAAAAAAATTTTTTTGTGTAGTGGTACTTTATTTTGTCTGCTTTTCTACTGTTTCAACAGAGGCTGGAAAAGCAACCTGCAAAATTCTAAAACACGATCACTGTAACATACCAGACAGGGATTACTTGATTAGTGCAATAGTTTATTTATAACTGAGCGTAACTGGCCACAGCAGATAAGATAATCATACTAACTCAGTACTGGCTTTTAAACGGTTGTGTTGTTAACACAATGATTAGTTTTAAGTGCTTTCAAAACCATTTGTTGTTTATACTGATGTTTTGTAATGCAGTGTTTAGTTGCCAATATATACTTTGCATATATAAAAATAATTTCCAAAGTTCTCCCCAGGACCTTTTGTAATGGGTTCACCATTAACATTTTAGCTATATGAAGCTAAAATTAGTTAATAATATTTTTATATCTCAAATTACCGTTAAATTATGCAATTATTTAGTGCTTTGGATAGCAGAAAAGTGTATAATACTAGAAAGTACTACACTGATACTTTATAATGCCACCTGGCTGGCAATTTTTTCTGTGGAGAACACTGCATCCCTTTAAGTGAAGTGGTGGATAGGTCCTCCCTACAGTGTTAATACAGCCTCTCTTTACATAGAGATGCTCAGGTGATATTTTCCTGTCAGCTGTTTACAGTTATATTGCATCAGTTTCAAGTGATTTAGCTTATGAGTATTATGCCCCTTTAAAAGCAAACATAGGTAGGCTCAGAAGCAATGCACTACTGTGAACTAGCTGCTTGTCATTGTCTCACTCAATGTGCTCAGTTACACCTCAAAAGAGCATTGCTCTCCTTTAACAAAGGATACCAAGAGCATAAAGCAAATTTGATAATAAAAGTAAATGTGAAAATTGTATGCTCTATCTGAAACCCAAAAGTTTTCTTTAATGATTATCTCCATTTAAGATTTATTTCTCAACTCTGTATATAACATGTTGCTGTGAAGTAGGGAATGTTATTTCTGCAGACACAAATTAACAGTTTTGAGAACTACAAAACCAATATGTGTTAATATAGAAAAAATGCCCAAAATAATCTGACAGAAACCTCTGGGAGAGTATGACATTGTGAAGGGATTAATTAACCCCTTAATGACCGGACCATTTTTCAATTTTCTTACCCTTAATGACAATGGCTATTTTTACATTTCTGCAGTGTTTGTATTTAGCTGTAATTTCCCTCTTACTCATTTACTGTACCCACACATATTATATACCGTTTTTCTCGCCACTAAATGGACTTTCTAAAGATACCATTATTTTCATCATGTCTTATAATTTACTAAAAAAAATAAATAATAAAATATGAGGAAAAAATGGAAAAAACCACACTTTTTCTAACTTTGACCCCCAAAATCTGTTACACATCTACAATCACCAAAAAACACCCATGCTAAATAGTTTCTAAATTTTGTCCTGAGTTTAGAAATACCCAATGTTTACACGTTCTTTGCTTTTTTTGCAAGTTATGGGGCAATAAATACAAGTAGCACTTCGCTATTTCCAAACCACTTTTTTTCAAAATTAGCGCTAGTTACATTGGAACCCTGATATCTGTCAGGAATACCTGAATATCCCTTGACATTTATATATTTTTTTTTTAGAAGACAACCCAAAGTATTGATCTAGGCCCATTTTGGTATATTTTATGCCACCATTTCACCGCCAAATGCGAGCAAATAAAAAAAAAAAACTTAACATTTTTCACAATTTTAGGTTTCTCACTGAAATTATTTACAAACAGCTTGTGCAATTATGGCAGAAATTGTTGTAAAAGCTTCTCTGGGATCCCCTTTGTTCAGAAATAGCAGACTTATATGGCTTTGGCGTTGCTTTTTGGTAATTAGAAGGCCGCTAAATGCTGCTGCGCACCACACGTTAATTATGCCCAGCAGTGAAGGGGTTAAATTAGGTAGCTTGTAGGGAGCTTGCAGGGTTAATTTTAGAGATCAGCCTCCCACCTGACACATCCCACCCCCTGATCCCTCCCAAACAGCTCTCTTCCCTCCCCCACCCCACAATTGTTCCCGCCATCTTAAGTACTGGCAGAAAGTCTGCCAGTACTAAATAAAAGGTTTTTTTTTTTTTTAAATAAAAATAATAAAGTATTTTAGCTGTGATGGACCCCTGCCTTAGCCCCAACCTCCCTGATCCCCCCTCCAGCTCTCTAACCCTCTCCCCTACCTAATTACCACCATCTTGGGTACTGTCTGCCAGTACCCAGTTTGGCCCCAAAACCCCCCCAAAAAGTATTTTTATTTTATTTTTACTTAAAAAACTATTTCTGTAGTGTAGCAGCACCCCACAATACCCCCACCCCCTCCCAGATCCTTTTATATTTTTTTTTTTTTACAAAATCCCTTTTTTTCCCCCTTTCGGCCCTCATTCATTGGTGTCAGTGTGGCTAATGGGTGCACGTGCACTCTCACGTGCACACACACACATCGTGCACGCGCACCCTCACACCCGGCACCATCACTACCGGTGCAGAGAGGGCCACAGAGTGGCTCTCTCTGCATCGGGGGCTTGTAAAGTGGTATTGCAGGATGCCTCCATATCGAGGCATCACTGCAATACCCTCAGAGCTGCTGGAAGCATTTGTGATCGCTTCCAGCACTCTGTTAGACAACTGACGTACCAGGTACGTCCATTGTCATTAACTGCTTGTTAATGCATGACGTACCTGGTACGTCAGTTGTCATTAAGGGGTTAAGGAATTTACCAAAAAAAGTAAACATTATAGCCATGAATATACAGCATATTGCTATATAATTAAAAACAAATTTATATTTCAGAATGAATAACATTTAGATCATAGTGTATCTTAAATAGAAACTATCTTTACACAGATTTTTCCTCAAAAAGCATTTTATTTAAAAAAAAAAATCCTATTAAATAAAATAAATCTGATGTGTTTTTTTTTTTAAATCATTGATTTTTATCCACCCTGTTTTGTTATATGCGGATTTGTATTTTGTAAAAGAGATAATGAGGAGGCTGGAGTCACTTATGTATGTGCAACCTGTACTCACCCTGGAAACCAGCTGTTCTCTGTGGAAGAACGCCCAACTAAGCTCAAGTTAAAGGCTTTGTAGACAGTCAGTGTCTCGTGTACATATCCATGTGGATTCACATATGCAGCCATTGGACCACAGAGGGAAAGGCTACAAACAGACATTAAAGAGGAACATGAGTAGGCAGCTCACTAATTTCTCTAATGAAATAAGCCTGAACATACCCACCTATATACTAACTACTACTTGTCTTGCATCTCCCCAAAAATAAACACACCAACAATCCCTATGCTCTTGCACATCTCCCATAGAACTGTATTAAACCATCATGTTATGTTTCCTCAACCACATAATCCTGCTAGTTTACTCTGTCCCAAGTAACCATAAGCCCAGGTCACTTATTTCTGTACTTACATGAATATGCTACGCATTTCACACTACTCTTATCTCCTCACCTCATATAGCCAATAGGCCACATATACAACACAGTGCTATTACCCACTCTTCTTTACACACCTATCTCTTACCTATTTATCCTAGCATCAAAATTAAACTAGGTTTAAATTAACAAAATTAAAATCATCATTAATTACTTGTTCCCACAAAAATCATTACTTTTTAAATGTGGAAAAAAAATCAATAAACTATTGGGACACTATAATATCTGGGTACTCTAAATATATATGCCATCCTACTAGACCACTCTCTAACATCTTGTTACCTTAACATTAAAGGGATAGGAAAGTCCCAATTAAACTTGCATAATTTAGATAGAGCATGTAATACGCACATATCCTACACTAGTAGGAGCTAGCTGCTGATTGATGCCTGCACACATTTGTCTCTTGTGATTGGCTAACTAGATCTGTTCATTCTAGCGGCCAGGAGTGCAATGCTGTTCCTTCAGCAAAGGATAACAAGAGAATTAAGCAAATTTTATAACAGAAGTAAATTGGAAAGATGTTTAAAACTGTATTGTAATATCCAAATCATGCAAGAAAATTGAGGTTTTCTGTCTCTTTAAATGCAACCCTGTGATCATTCTTTACCAATATAATGCCACTTGCCCACCAATAAACTAACCCACTCACCTGAAAATCTCATTCTTCGTTGTGATCTCTGTGTCATGACAGTGCTTGCAGCAGAGAGACGTGCACTGCGTGGAAACAAACAGATGCATAACATTTAACAGGTGGTTCTAGGTGGTTAGAATGGCTAACAGTTGTTTGAGAGGGACTCACTTTGCTCATGATATCCAGCTCACAACGCAGCCGCTGTATGGCGTTTCCAATCTGCAGAAGCTGGATGCGCAGAGCATCATCAATAGGCAGACAGGCAGCTACTCGGTATGAGAAATCTGACAGTGGGAGAAAAGGGAATTGGAAGGGAGAATGATAGCTGTACAACTGGAGTTTTAATACGATTTGGAATAGGCAGAGATATTGAGGAAAGACAGGAAAGGAAAAAGTAGAGAAAGCTCATAAAGGGAGCAATGGGGGGTGAGCAAAAGTTAATATCTAATTAGGCATTAATCAGGTATATCTTAATTTAAAGGGACAGTATACACCTTTGTCATTAGGTTAAGTTGCAAATAGCCTCCTGTACCTTTTCTATATCATGTAACAGAAATGGTAAAAAAAAAATATTTTAAAATGAATAGTTTCTGGCCACTTTAAAATGGCTGATCAGCTCCGCCCACTGGTGACATCACTATCATGTCTGCATATGATGTCCAATCACAAAAGGCTCACTAGTTTGATCCAACAAACTGTCAATGCTATTTAGCAGAGTGCATAGATGCAGCCCAGATGGTGATGTCATCAGTGGGCGGAGCTTGGCAACTATTTCAAAGTCGCCAGAAACAATACTCATTTTAAAATAACTTTTTTACTGTTCGTGCTGCATAATATAGAAAGGGTTCAGGCGGCTATTTTGCAGCTTAATCTAAGATGTAAACTGTCCCTTTAATTGATCAATTTTATAACAAGTAAATATAAACATAAAGATATCTAAGGAAACAATGCACTAAAGAAAAAACATTAAACATCATATGGGAGTAGGCAATTATGGCACTGGAATAGCCAATTACAGTAGAATAACGCAAGGTGACAAAGTATAGCCATATCGTTTTGATAATCAGCCATTCAAGAACGTATTAAATAAACCAAGATATACAATTCGAGGAGGGTGCAGAAGCTTGAGTAAGATATTCAGAGAAATGTAAAATACGTACAAGAAGAATGTTTTTATTCCTAATTGGATAGCATGAGTTTACTTCTGTGCCTGCAAGACACCACGTAGCAGCAATAACATTCTACACAAAACTTATTTCACCCCTTTGATATAATCACATATATACATATATATATATATATATATATATAATGTTAAGACGAAATAACAGAAATAAATGGGTAGTGAAGGTATCATTAGAGATTGCATTTGGTATTAATATAAGTGTATTAGTAAGAGTCAGGCTATGTAATTAAACAATAGAAAAGCTGAATGCATTTTGTGGAAAGATAAACCTAGGTATATGCTCCTTTCTAAGCCGTTGAACTTCCTCTTATCTCAGTGCATTTTGACAGTTTTTCACAGTAAGTTCATGTGTCATATAGATAACATTGTGCTCATTAACGTGGAGTTATTTAAGAGTCAGCACTGATTGGCTAAAGTGCATGTCTGTCAAAAGAACTGACATACGGGGGCAGTCTGCAAAAGCTTAGAAACAAGGTGATCACGGAGGTAAAAATATATTAATATAACTGTTTTGGTTATGTAAAACTGGGGAATAAAAATTCTGAAGTAGATCGTCCCTTTGAATGTCCATTTTTTTTAAAATATACCCTGCTTTGCAACTAAATTTTAAAGGCCTCCAAAGGCTATATGCAGTACAAATATTGCCCAGAATGAAATGGCACCACAAATGCATATCTCCATGTGTTACTGGGAGCCAAGGAGGGTGTTAAAACACTTCTCTGTGTGTATCTTCGATGTAGCCATTGAGGTGAAAGCTCTGCTTTGTGCTTTTTAACTGGTAACCATAAGGGTTTAAAAACACTGCTCCCTGTGCGCTACTGGAAATCATGGGAAGTCAAATCACTGCTGTGTGTTACTAACAGACAAAGGGTCAAAATCACTGATTTGTCTATTACTGGCTGACAAAAGGATAGCATCATCAGTTGAAAAATATGAAGTAAATAATATATTTAGTGGTGTAAAGGGTGGCACTTCAAGTACAGCCTTAGGGAGGGCCATTGTATGACCCCACCCATGCCCTGTCACAGACTGGCCACTATTTGTGTAGATGATAGCTGGCAGCCATAGTCACATGTTACAGGGAACTGGCAAACTGAAGCCAATTTTGACGAGACTAGCCATGGTTATATTGTTAGTATAAAGTACCTTGTTTTGCAGTTCTTATCTGTTAAAGTCAATTAGGGACATATGTAGCAAGATTAGCCTACAATGTGTTATTTTATAGTTCTGAGAATGAGAAAAGCCACAATTTTCTGAGCTAAATTACATGAAAAGGGGGCAAAATAAAATATAATGCAAATTTGTTTTACCACACAACTAATTTTATATTAAACTATCAAGAGGTTTACTGTCATTTTAATAAATCACTGAATCAGACTTTCGTTTCCTGTAACCAATTAAGCCTTAATAGCTAGGGCAGATAAGAAAATTCAATTTTAGCCTTATCCATCTAAATGGTCTCATAACTGCTCTCTGAAGAGGTTTAGAAGTTTTACATTGTAGGGCAAAACAAAGTGACCATAAAAGTGCAAAAAAATAATATAATAATACTGTGTAACTTGGTGTAATATGTCAATATTAATTTCCTTGTTTTTGCTGTGTAGATTATATATTTATATCAGGAACCTGATGTGCTTTAGAGGGAGCTTCCTCCAAAGCTTATTATCACTATAACCTTCTAACCTGGGAAATAGGGGTAGGAGGAATCATAATAGATTAACCCCTTAACGACATGCGTCGTATAGGGTACGTCGCACACAACCTGGTCTTTAAAGACCAGCGACGTACCCTGTACGACGTTGGGGTTGAAAGCGGCTGGAAGCGATCCTGATCGCTTCCAGCCGCTTTCCGGTTATTGCAGTGATGCCTCGATATCGAGGCATCACTGCAATAACATTTTACCCCATCCGATGCAGAGAGAGCCACGCTGTGGCCCTCTCTGCACCGGACATCGATGGCCCGCAATCGTTGGTGGGTGGGAGCCGACGTGGGAGGCGGGTGGGCGGCCATCGGTGCATTACGTAATGCAGCGGTGGGCGGGCTCGCGTGCGTGCACGTGGGGGGCGGGCTCGCGTGCGTGCACGTGGGGGGCGGGCTCGCGTGCGTGCACGTGGGGGGCGGGCTCGCGTGCGTGCACGTGGGGGGCGGGCTCGCGTGCGTGCACGTGGGGGGCGGGCGGGTGGGAACCATTACACTATGGAACAGATTTTGTATATTTAGAGGGAGAGAGGGGGGTATATAAAACTTTATATATATATAATCTAAGTGATCTGGGAGGGGGTGGGGGCTTAGTATTGGGGGGGAAGCTACACTACAGAAAAGTGGGGGGGGGAAATAAAAAATATATCTTTTTTTTGTAAACTGGGTACTGGCAGACAGCTGCCAGTACCCAAGATGGCTCCCAAAAATGTAGAGGGGGAGGGTTAGAGAGCTATTTGGGGGGATCAGGGAGGTTTGGGGCTAAGGGGGATCCTACACAGCAGCATATGTAAATATGCTAAAAAAAAATAATAATAAAAAAAAAAGATACCTTTTATTTTAGTACTGGCAGACTTTCTGCCAGTACTTAAGATGGCGGGGACAATTGTGGGGTGGGGGAGGGAAGAGAGCTGTTTGGGAGGGATCAGGGGGTCTGATGTGTCAGGTGGGAGGCTGATCTCTACACTAAAGCCAACATTAACCCTGCAAGTTCCCTACAAGATCCCTAATTAACCCCTTCACTGCTAGACATAATACACGTGTGATGTGCAGCGGCATTTAGCAGCCTTCTAATTACCAAAAAGCATCACCAAAACCAAATATGTCTGCTATTTCTGAACAAAGGGGGTCACAGAGAAGCATTTACAACCATTTTTGCCATAATTGCACAAGCTGTTTGTAAATAATTTCAGTGAGAAACCTAAAATTGCGAAAAAAATTACGTTTTTTAAAATTTGATCGCATTTGGCGGTGAAATGGTGGCATTAAATATACCAAAATGGGCCTAGATCAATACTTTGGGTTGTCTACTACACTACACTAAAACTAAAATTAACTCTACAAGCTCCCTAATTAACCCCTTGACTGCTGGGCATAAAACACGTGTGTTGCGCAGTGGCATTTAGCAGCCTTCTAATTACCAAAAAGCAACACCAAAGCCATATAAGTCTGCTATTTCTGAACAAAGGGGATCCAAGAGAAGCATTTACAACCATTTATGCCATAATTGCACAAGTTGTTTGTAAATAATTTCTGTGAGAAACCTAGTTTGTGAAAAAAAAAATTGAAAAATTGAACAATTTTTTTTATTTGATCGCATTTGGCGGTGAAATGGTGGCATGAAATATACCAAAATGGGCCTAGATCAATACTTTGGAATGACTTCTAAAAAAAATATATACATGTTAAGGGATATTCAGGTATTCCTGACAGATATCAGGGTTCCAATGTAACTAGCGCTCATTTTGAAAAAAAAGTGGTTTGGAAATAGCAAAGTGCTACTTGTATTTATTGCCCTATAACTTGCAAAAAAAAGCAAAGAACATGTTAACATTGGGTATTTCTAAACTCAGGACAAAATTTAGAAACTATTTAGCATGGGTGTTTTTTGGTGGTTGTAGATGTGTAACAGATTTTGGGGGTCAAAGTTAGAAAAAGGTGTGTTGTTTTCCATTTTTTCCTCATATTTTATAATTTTTTTAATAATAAATTATAAGATATGATGAAAATAATAGTATCGTTAGAAAGTCCATTTAGTGGCGAGAAAAACAGTATATAATATGTGTGAGTACAGTAAATGAGTAAGAGGAAAATTACAGTTAAACACAAACACCGCAGAAATGTAAAAATAGCCTTGGTCTTTAAGGGAAAGAAATTGAAAAATGGCCTTGGTCCTTAAGGGGTTAAACTAAAGATAATACAGCATATGCAAAATCATATTCAAGAGCGTACAGTATGCTTGGTTGAATTAAGTTAGAACTCATATGGAGTTCATATGAGAAGGGCTATCAATAGAGGAAGCAGGAAAAATTGCAGTGCCCATGTAGGACTGAGGTTGAAAGGAAAAGTTAGAGAATACTGAACAATAATTAGGGGAAGAGATGCAGCAAGTTGAAGAGCTTATAAGCAAAGTGACACTCTCACCAAGAAACAATGCTAAAAGAACATAAAAAAGGGATTATAAATATGAACCTATCTGCCAGCCCACAGTTTAATGCTATCTTAAAGGGACATTAAACACTTTGAGATGGTAATTGTGACGGATTACTGGTTCTTCCGACTGAGTAGCTCCGCCAGTCGCCCTCCCAAATCCTGGAACCCGCCGCTATGTAGTGGAGAACAAGTGATAATAGTGATTGCCACCCAAATAACTAGACATACTAGCATTCAGGTGAAACAAGAAAAACATTTTATTGGGACAAATACACAACATTTATACAAAAACTCATCTTGATAAGAAACTGGACATTCCCACAATTTTCCCGTGCCTCCATAGACCCCCATGTCCCATTGTGTCCTAGCGGCCCCAGGTTGGCGATTCTGGGGTGATCCTTGGAGAGCAGCCGCCCGCCCAAGGTGTAGTTGGAAAGCTTCTACAGTCCCAAAAAGCGACATGATCCATGGCTGGGGGCCGAAGCTACGTCCGACCAAACAGACACCCGAAATGGGCGGCCAAGTGGGGTCCAGGACCCCCCTTTACCAAGGTGGCTCCCCTCCGGTAATCACCCCATCTCGAGCCCTACCCAGGTGCTAGCCATCCCCTAAGAGCAGAGCCCTAGGACAAATAGCCGAGAGACGGTCCACGGAGAAGGCTCCAAAAATCCAAGGTTTCCTATGGAGCATACCTCCGGCAATTGGCCCACATCTTGCCCTCTCCCAGGGGTGTCAAACACCAAAAGGGCAGAGCTCTGGGGCAAGGGGCTTTCAAGGCGGCCAAAGTTAAAGAGCGTAATGCAGGTCCGGGCAGCTGGTCGGTAGTTCCAGAGGGCCGGCTGCAGAGGCAGTAGGTGGTTCCAGATCCAGCTCTTTCAAGACACGTTCCAGTGGGACAAAACAAGCAACAGGGGGCTCCTAGAGATCGCGGTTGCTCTGAGGAGCCCAAAACCGCTGAGAAACAACAGGAGTGAGGTAGTAGGGGGTAGGGGTTTAACCCTTAAAGCCCGGTACCCGTGACAACTCCCCCCTTCCAGTTCGGCAGACCCAGCTAGATCCACACAGGTCTAATTGGGGCTGTCCGAGGGGCATTCTACATCAGTTGGCCGGGAAAGTCCATCAACATTCCCATTGTTTTTTCCCGGCCTGTACTGAACGTTAAAGTTGAAGGGCTGCAGGGCTAAACTCCACTGTAACAGGCGTCCATTGTCTCCCGATACTCGGTTCAGCCACACCAAGGGGTTATGGTCAGTGAGGACAGTGAAAGGCCTTCCATATAGGTACTGTTGCAGCTTCTTGAAAGCCCATACCAGGGCAAGGCATTCCTTTTCCACGCCGCGTAGCCTACCTCTCTGGGTAACAGCTTCCTACTGATGTAGGCTACGGGGTGGTCTTGTCCTCCTTCGTCCACTTGGCTTAGGACTGCTCCCAACCCGAACATGGAGGCATCTGTGTGAACACAAAAAACGTTTGTTGGGGTTAGGGGCGGCCAAGACGGGGCAGTGACCAAGGCTGATTTGAGGCTTTGGAAGGCAGCTTGGCACTCTGGGGACCACAGGACCTGTCGGGGGAGTTTCTTACGGGTTAGGTCGGTCAGGGGTTTTGCGAGGGTACTATAATTGGGAACGAACCTCCAATAATAGCCGGCTGTTCCTAAGAAGGCTAGGACTTGGGTCTTGGTTCGAGGAGTGGGCGCCACTTTTCCACTGCCGCGACCTTGGCCGGCTCTGGTCGCTGCTTTCCGCAGCCCAGATATTGGACTTCCGACTGCCCTATGGTGCACTTGTCTGGTTTCAGGGTTAAGCCAGCGGCTCTAAGGCTATCTTGAACGACGCCTAGGTGGATTAAGTGGTCCTCCCAGGTGTCGCTATAGATGGCAATGTCATCTAGGTAGGCACAGGCAAAGTCCTGGAGGCCATCATAGAGGCGGTCAACCATACGCTGGAAGGTAGCTGGGGCATTCTTCATCCCAAACGGCATGATCTTAAACTGGTAGAGGCCGAAGGGGGTGATGAAGGTGGATTTGGGGACCGATTCAGGGGCTAAGGGGATTTGCCAATACCCCTTACAGAGGTCAAGGGTAGTCAGGAAGTGTCCATAGATGATCCTGTTTAACAGGTTATCGACCCGGGGCATAGGGTAGGCATCGGTGGTGGTTCTGTTATTGAGTTTACGGTAGTTAATGCAGAACCGGGTGGTGCCATCTTTCTTGGGGACCAGCACCACCGGGGATGCCCAGGGATTGCTGGATGGTTCAACAACACTGAGGTCCAACATTCCCAGGAGATCCCGGTGCATACCGTCTCTGACAGCTTCAGGTACTCGGTATGCTGCCTCTCCCGGGGTTTCCACTCGGTGGATGGCCACTGTGTTATACCCAGCGACATTGGAAAACATCTCTCGGCGGGCCTCTAGTAACTGCCGGACTTGCTGTCTCTGGCCCACCTCTAACCTTTCGTTGAGGGTTATGTCTCCGACCCCCTGGGGAATCTCGTTTGGGCCGGGGAGCTCTGGCATGGAATTTTAGGACATACTCCACAACGGAGGGTCCTCCCTCCTGTTCTGATCCCTTCCAGTGGGCTCTCAACAAGTCTAGGGGTCCCCTGATCTTCCGGCCATACAACTCAAAGGGGGAAAACCCGGTAGATTCCTGGGGCACCTCCCTGTAGGCAAATAGGAGGTATGGCAGGTTCCTGTCCCAGTCTTTGTGAGTGGCCGAGAATGTACGAAGCAACTGCTTCAGGGTCCCGTTGAATCTTTCACAAAGCCCATTGGTCAGGGGGCGATATGGGGCACTGAACAGGGGTTGGATCCCAAAAAGTTCCCACAACTTTTGGGTGACCTCGGCGGTGAACCGAGTCCCCCGATCCGAGACCATTTCTAGGGGGAAGCCCACCCTGGTGAATATCTGCAAAAGTGCATTGGCCACTGTCTCTGCTTGGATATTCGTCAGGGGTACTGCCTCCGGATACCTAGTGGCATAGTCCACCACCGTATGTACTTCTTTCCGGAGGGACTGGGGCAAGATAAGGGCACTACTAAAGGGTTTGTCAATAATGCGGAGGGGGTTTAGGGGGGCTTTGGTATGGTCCCTGGTCTTCCCTACTTTCTGGCATACCATCCACATTCTGCAATATACCTTAATCTCTTTTGTGATTCTTGGCCAGAAAAAGATTTTGGTAAGGCGGTGGTGGGTTCGGGAGCTGTCCAAATGACCAGCCAGGGGGATGCCATGCCCTATGCACAACAGGTTGGACCGATACCTTTTCAGTACTACCAGCATTCGCTTGGGCACTGCCCTTTCTTCCTCTGGGAGACCAGGTACAGCAAGCCATTCTCCCATTGGAAGCGCTCTTCCCCTGGGCAAAGTTGGAGGAGGAGGCCCAGGATAACTGATGGGGAAGGGGAGCAGGACGTTGGGGAAGTTCAGGGATGTGGGTGGAAGGTCTTACCTGGGTCTCAAGCTGCGGTGTGTTGGCTTGGCGTTGGGCTTGCCCGTGGGTGGTTACTGGCTAGGAGTTGAAACGAGGAGGCTGAGGTTGTTTCCCAGGAGGCCAGATGGGGCTGAACCAGGGTAATGGTGGACCCCAGTGTCTCTTAATCCTTGGGCCACCTTCCCATTGACCCAAACAGGTCTGGTAGTGGTGCTGACGGTTATAAGAGGCCACCAAGTTATCTTCCTGTAGGGTTCCAACCTCCTCTTCAGCCCATTCTGGTAGGCCACTGGGGCCAGGGCATACACAGTAAGCCAGGAGGTGGGCTGGGGGTGTCTTTGCTGGGCGGCTGGTTGATGTCAGTTCTGAGTCGGGCATTCCCACCTCAAAATGTCCAGTTTGCCCACAGGCAAAGCATCCTCGGGAGTCCTTGACTCTTGCCAGAGGGATAAAGGCCAGCCGAACCGAGGGCCTGTTGGTAGCCACCGGGGGCTTGATAGCGGTGAGAGCAGGGTGGAGGGTTGGCTGGGGGTCAGAGGGAACCGGGCGGTGAGCGTCTGCATACTGGTCCGCCAGAACAGCCGCCTGGTCTGCTGTGGTGGGCCTTCGATCTTGGACC
Source organism: Bombina bombina (assembly GCF_027579735.1). Lineage (NCBI taxonomy): Eukaryota > Metazoa > Chordata > Amphibia > Anura > Bombinatoridae > Bombina > Bombina bombina. The sequence continues at coordinate 307,888,696 of NC_069505.1, read as the reverse complement.
CATTCCTTGACCTTGACTGGAACATGATTGTAAAAATGCTCCAGGAGGAAAAGCTGTGCCATTTCGGCTCCAGTGGTGGCTTGACAGCCAGCTAGCCAGGAGGCCATCGACCTAGTGAACTGGTGGGTCCACTCGGTGAAAGGCTGTCCCTCTTGTTTCCGTATTGCCTGGAATTTCTGCCGATGAGCCTCCGGCGTGAGTCCATAACGAGCAAGAATACGGTCTTTCACCTTGCCATAGTCTTTCTGGTTGTCTAGAGGGGTGGAGTGGAAAGCCACCAAAGCCTGTCCAAACAGCTTGCCAATCAGGACCGATAGTTGGTCTGCGTGGGCGACCCCCTACAGTTCACATTGTGTCTCAAAAACCTGAAGATAGCAATCAATATCTTCCTCCTCTTCTTTGTAGGCCCAGAAGGCCCCATGGGGTAACTTGGGTGCCCGGGGAGCCTGCATCTCGGAGGCGGAAGGAGCACCTCCTGTAGACTGGTTGAGCTCCGTTAACCTGAGCTGGTTAACCTCCGAGATTATCTTTGTGATGACCTCCTGAGGTGACCGGGTATCATACAGCGCCAGCCGCCACTCCACTTCCCTTTGTATGTCAGATGCAGTTGTCCCCTGGGTAGATGCTGTACTAGGTGCCGTGCTAGATGCTGTAAGAGGTTGGTCATGGCCCTGGTCGTCATCTGACCCACCGACCACCTTCCAGCATTTCTCGGGTGAGGGCTGGTCTGCTCTTGGGGCCCGCAGTCTTTCCTGGAGTCTCCATCCGAGCTTGTCTTTAGGTGGTGGTTTGAATGTTCCAGGAACTTGGAAGCATCCCACCGCTGCCACCAATGTGACTGTTTGCTGGCTACAACGACTGAGTAGCTCCGCCTGTCGCCCTCCCAAATCCTGGAACCCGCCGCTATGTAGCGGAGAACAAGTGATAATAGCGATTCCCACCCAAATAACTAGACATACTAGCATTCAGGTGAAACAAGAAGAACATTTTATTTGGACAAATGCACAACATTTAAACAGAAACTCATCTTTATAAGAAACTGTACATTCCCACAATTTTCCGGTAATTTCTGCCCCTCCAGACAGGCTGGCCATGTCCCATTGTGTCCTAGCAGCCCCAGGATGGCGATTCCGGGGTGATCTCAGGGGAGCGGCGGCCCACCCAAGGTGTCGTTGGAAAGCTTCTGCAGTCCCAAAAAGCGACATGATCCATGGCTGGGGGCCGAAGCTACGTCCAACCAAACATACACCCGAAGTGGGCGGCCGAGAGGGGTCCGGGACCCCCTTTTCCCAAGGAGGCTACCCTCCGGAAATCACCCCATCTTGAGCCCTACCCACCAGGGGCTAGCCATCCCCAAAAGAGCAGAGCCCTAGGACAAAAAGCCGCTGGAGCGACCGGGGTTGAAAGGGACCGGGGCTGAAGCGGCTGACCGGCAGTTCTAAGACCTGGCCGGCCGAGACGGTCCACGTAGAAGGCTTTGAAAATCCCAGGTTCCCTATGGAGCATACCTCCGGCAATTGGCCCACATCTTGCCTTCTACCAGGGGTGTTAACCACCAAAAGAGTGGAGCTCTGGGGCAAGGGGATTCCAAGGCGGCCGGAGGTAAAGAGGGCGGTAATGCAGGTCCGGGCGGTCAGTAGTACCAGAGGGCTGGCCGCAGAGGAAGTAGGTGATTCCAGATCCAGCTCTTTCAAGACAAGTTCCATTGGAACAAAACAAGCAACAGGGGGCTCCTAGAGATCGCAGTTGCTCTGAGGAGTCTAAAACCGCTGAGAAACAAACAGGGGTGTAGTAATAGGGGGGTAGGGGTTTAAGCCTTGCAGCCCGGTACCCGTGACAGTAATATAAAATGATAAATAGTATATATGTAAATAAAAGTCTGCAATAAAGTTTCATTATTTATTTTGCCCCCCTTTCCTGTAATGTCACTCTGAAATGGTGACCTTTTCAGTTCCTGTTAGAAACGGAAGTGCAAAACACTGTTATATTCCACGCAGCCATTGACTGCACACTCTAGTGAACCTATTTATAACTGTCCCTAATTGGCCACAGCAGAGAAGGTAACCTAAGTTATAAAATTGTAGCTCTCATTGTTTTATAGACACTAAATCTTTACACCTATTTTGTCAATATTTAAACAACTAATGAAACTTTAAAAAATACATCTACGTGTAATTCTCAGACTAATCTTTTCTTTAAATGCATCATTCTATCTAGCATTTATTTAGTGTTTAATGTCCCTTTAATAAATGCTGTAAAGAAATGTTCACTCTATGCCAGGTCTTCCATTTGTATTACTTATGGTCAGAACATCATTGTATTAATGTTGATCATTATATAAATTACAATAGAATACAATGAATATAAATATGGCAACATAATTAAGCACATCATATTTCTATAAGTAATTTTATTTAGTGGATGTTGTAAAAGAAGATAGTGGAATTTACAAAAAGAGGGGGGGGGGATTTGTCTAAAATGAAAGCTTTTATTGATAAAATTCAAAGCTTCTCATAGCTATAATATTTTTAACTTTATAGCAATAGTTGAAATAGTTTTCTATTGAATGTAATAATTATTTATTTGTAGTTCAGAAACATCTATAGTATATCAGACTATAAGAGTTTTAGAAGTGAGCAACTTTAATCATTTCACCTAATTTTCAGTTCTTAAATAGATCTGCAGTTAAAGCAAATAATTTTTTGGGAGCCTGTTTCTAAAAAAATTCTATCTATCCCTAATTCGTACTTTACAAAAAATAAAAAAGAATGGGAAGGAGTTTGCAAGCATCTGAAATAGAGGCTATGTATAAGCCAGTTTAAATGGACAGGAAACCCCAAAATTGATTTGGATAAAACATGCAATTTAAATTTACTTCTTATATCAAATTTGTTTAATTATCTTGTTATCCCTTGCTGAAGGATTCTTTGGCAGCCAGCTGAACATCTAGTTAGCCAATCACAAGAAACAAATGTGTGCAGGCAGCAATCAGCAGCTAGCTCCCACTAGTGTATGATATGTGCATATTATTTTTCAATGGATACCAAGAGATCAAAGCACATTTTAAAATAGAAGTTAAATGTCTTCAGGAAGGTGCTGCCATTAGGTAAGAAAAATACAGTGAGGGAGCAACAAACTTGAAAAACAAACAGGATATAAAACAAGAGATGGGCTGGACTGGCGAAAGTCACAAAACTCACCAATTGGATTTGCAGGCAGAGAATCATCTCGGAGATTCTCATCCCATTCATGCAACTGTTTCTTTACTCGCTCCATTAAGTAATCCTAGTGGGGGGGAAAAATCTTTAGCCTTATCCTTGTTTGCGAATTCCACATCTGTAGCCTCGAACCTTGATTCTCTTTTTCTAAACAGACAGACACACACACACCTAACCTATCTCTTCACACTCACAGATAAGGAAAAGATTACTGGTTCACCACCTTGAAATCTCTGTTGCAACCCTATAGTCAATCTGTTTACCAAAAAGACCACAAGTAGACAAAGTAGTTAGTGTACAGACACTTCGGAATAGCTTTCACGTACTACAAGCAATCAGATATAACTTACCTATATCCCTCAGAGGTCATACCCACTCCTTCCCCACAGAGCTCATCCTCACTGCCAATGTATAATGTATAATGTAATCAAGGATTAAGTGGCACTCACAGCATCATACAAAGCATACAGCCAGGAAGGCCATGATGTCAGGCTGGCACCGCGAAACTTCCTCTGTGTGAACGATAAAGTTGGATTTTTGTAAAAAAAATTTTTACACATAAATGCATTAAATATCATGGGGGGTTATGGTAAAAGGTGTGGTGGTAAAGGTGGTAGAGTAGAAGGAAAGTCAAGTAAGGAAACGGAAGAGACAAGAAGGATAAAAAAGAAGAATGAAGGGAAGTCAGAACTAGTGGGAAGAGGATAGATCATTTGTAAATGGGAAAAGTGATAAATAGGAATAGTGATAAAAAAAGCAAAAAAAATAAATAAGGGAGCAAAAAATATAAGATGTGCCAACATAAATTAAAGGGACATGAAACCCTAAATTTTTATTTTGTGACTCCGAGCATACAGTTTTTAAAAAGGGTTCAATTTACTTCTATTATCCAATTGATTTGTTCTCACAGTATTATTTGTTGAAGAGATACCTAGGTAGGTAGCATCCACATGTTTGGAGCACATGACAGGAAAAACTGCTGCCATATAGTCCGGCAGACGTGCACACTCCTGAGCTTTCCTCCCTGCTTTTCAACAAAGGATACCAAGAAAACTAAGACAATTTGATAATAGAAGTAAATTGGAAAGCGGTTTAAAATGGTATACCCTATCTGACTTATGAAAGAAAAATGTTGGGTTTTACCTTCCTTTAAATAAAAAGGGGACAAAATAAATAATGGAAGGATAATGCAAAGTTGTTTCATTGCACATAACTACATCAAGGTGTTTACTGTCCCTTTAAAGTCTATGGGTATTTTTTTTTTTTTTTTAACATGTGACTGACCCAAAGGTTACCTAAAATCAAGCACAAAGCAGGATGAATCTGAATTCATAAATCTAAACATATTACATACACTGAACTTAATCAGCATGCATCAGTTATGAGACACACATGTAAATACCCAATAGATATATTCCCAGGATACATACCCTGTGGTATCTGTGTAGGCGTTGACATATGTTCTGCTGGCTCCGACCACTGGCAGGTTTGCTAGATGGTAAAAGCTGATGCCGACTCTGAGAGTCCAGCTGAAGAGATATCATAGGACATGGTAGAACCCGCTCAGGAAGGATCTGTACACGCGCTTGCTGGATCCTGAAAAAAAGAAATAAAATAAGATCATTCTATTTTAATACAAGAAGCCACTTTATTCCTTCAAACCAAAAAAAACGGGAACATTTGCACTTTCAATTTCTTTTGTTATGTAGTTTAGTAGCGACCCCAGAGGCAGAACTTTTCTTCACTTTCTGCGATGAGATGTTTGAAATTAAATTCAATTTGAAATTAGGCAGTTACACTAAAGCACCAGTTCAATTGCAATGTGTTTATTAACCAGAGAATAAAGCCATTTTTAAAGTTTTATATAATATTGCAGCAGTTGAAAATTAAATTGCAAATTAGCTCCAGAGGGAAAAAAAAAGAAATTTTGTTAAGTTTTTAAAATGCCTTGAACAAAGTTGTTTCCTTTTACCTTGGTATAACATCACCTAATTATACTGTAAAAATGTAGTAATAAAAAGGTGCATTTCTCACAAGAATGTCATGTTCAGAATTAACAGATTTGCAGATTGGGAAAGGCTAGGGGGTGGGGGGGTTGAAAAAATCCCTGAGCCACAAGGTCCACAATTTTTTGAGTAAACATCCACAGGCCAGAAACATGATTAGACCACTCACAAATTTTGAACATCTATTCTTAAGATCCCCCACACCAAGACACACTATCTCCATTATATATAATATACTATCCCAAAATCAACCAGGCTATACACATCCCTACATAGAAAGCTGGGAACATGACTTAGGACTTATCATACTACCACAAACATGCCAACACATTTTTCAATCCACATTAAAAACCTCAACCTCCTCCTTAATAGTAGAACTAAACATGAAAATTTTACACAGATGGTACTATACCCCTCGCAGAATCCATTGAATATACCCTAAAGCTAATAACACTTGCTGGCGCTATGGTCATGTAGGAAGTGGAATGGCCCACATATGGTGGTGGTGTTCTGCTATCCAAGACTTTTGGAGAGAGGTGATAAAAGAGATTGAGAAAATCCTAGAAATACAGATCCCATTAGACCCCTTAATCTGGCTCTTGAAAAAGCACCCCAAGATTAAATTCAAACCCTACCTTAAACTATTTTTTATTATGACTAATAGGGTTAAATTTCTAATAGCTAAAAACTGGAAGAGCAGGGAGGTCCCGTACTTGACGTTGTGGACCAGAAGGGTTTCTGATTTCCTGGAAATGGAAGAGCTTCATTATTTAAAACAAGATAAAATGGAAATGTATGCGGATATGACCACAAAATGGTAAAGCTATATCACACCTAAAAAGAAGGAGTTACATGATATTAATTATGAGAATAGCTAATTGACTGCAACTGAAATAATGTGAAAGTTTCTTGTTATCTTTATTTGTTATTACTAACCTGAAGTTGAGTTTTAGAGATGTGGAAACATTTGTTGGAACAGAGATTTCCAGTCACATATTATTGTTACTATAAGTTTTATTTAGAAGTCACACCTAAGAGAAACAAACAGATAACGGGTTCCAGTGTAACCATGACTACTTTATTTTTCTGTTTAGATATGGTTTAAGAAAACAGAATTAGCTTTCAAATGTAATCTGACGGAGCTGCGTCTCCGAATCTTGTAAACTTCTTTTAACATAAATAAAGCTGGTAAAAAAAAAAAAAAAAAAAATCCCTGAGAGCCAATCATAATCAATTCACTGCTGCTTTGCAACTCTGGTCTGTATTTGTTCTCTTCAAACAGCACTTTTCTCTGGCTTCACTGTGTAAATGAAAAATTACACAGTGCAGCAAGGGCAGAGCTGTTTGAAGAGAACAGTTTAATGTGGGCAGCGCTGCAAAGTGAAAGCGCTAACAGTTCCTGCATGTGACCTATACTTTCTGCAGACATGCTGCATTTTCTGTGATCGTGTACATCTTAGATCACAGCATGTTCTGCCTTGGGGGTGGCGACCAATTCTTCTATGAGCTTTAAATTCATCATCACAGAACAGAATGGATTCTGTTGTTATGTAGTTTAGTGACGACCAATTCCTCTATGAGCTTTGAATTCATCATCACTGAGCATCCACCACAACAAGATGGATTCTGTTCACCTTCTCAAAACTTTGCTTTCTGTTCATACCCATCTGTTTGGGTTCTCATTTCCAGGACTCGGAATCTCTGCCTTCCGACTGCCTTCACTTTCACAGTCTCAATTCCAAACTCCTGCTCCTCTCGATATGCATAAATTTCAGCAGTTGTTCCAAAGTGAGCTTCTCTTTGAGGGCTGTCACTAGAGCGAATAAAAGCTTATAAAGCAGTTAGTCATTTTTTTGTGGCTCTTTTTTAAAAACTGCAGATGAAAATTCATCTGCTTCTTCTGCACATGCATACACCTGAATAGTCCCGTTTATACACATGACAGTCTCCCACACTGACATACCTGTATGCCAGTACAGCAAATGTCCTGTCCCTCTGAATAAGTCCACGCACCATGCTTACTTCTTGAGGACGCGAAAGGTGTAATGGCAGAGTTTGGCCTGGGATTAGCATCACCTGCATATGGGGCAGCACCGGGATCGTATGGCAGCTGTCATCATCATGTAAAGTGCGTCCATGAAACTCTTCCATGTCTACACCCAGGTACTTTGGTACATTAAAAAAGAAATAAAAAAATTTGGACATACACCTACTCCCCCGAAAATCAGAGAAATATCACTACACCAATATCCAGCAGAAATATTCAAACCAACATACATTATTTGTATTCGAATAGACAGGGCTCTCTCTCCCACCCCACCGGGAGGTTAAAGGGACAGTCTACTCCTGAATTTTTATGGTTTAAAAAGATAGATAATCCCTTTATTACCCATTCCCCAGTTTTGCATAACCAACACTGTTATATTAAAACACTTTTTTACCTCTGTGATTACCTTGTATCTAAGCCTCTGCAGACTGCCCCCTTATATCAGTTCTTTTGACAGACATGCATTTTAGCCAATCAGTGCTGACTCTTAAATAACTCCACGGGAGTGAGCACAATGGTATCTATGTGACAACCATTAACTACCAGTGTCTAACTGTCAAAGATAAGTGGCAGTTCAACGGCTTAGAAATTAGCATATGTGCCTACCTAGGTTAAGCCTTCCACAAAGAATACTAAGAGAACAAAGCAAATTTGATGATAAAAGTAAATTGGAAAGTTGTTTAAAATTGCATGCCCTATCTGAATAATGAAAGTTTAATTTTGTCTAAACTGTCCCTTTAATTTCTGCAGCTGCCTCTTGCTTACATAGCTTAGCTTTTCTATACCCAATATTGCAGTATTAAAAGTTTAACAGAAAAAAATAGCTAATTAAAATGACAATATGAAGGTAAGGGAGCAATTTGTAAACACTTTAATAAATCCAACACTTAAAATGGAAGAAATATTATAATACAATGTCCTCTAAATGGCATATTAATACATATTTTCTCACTAGCACAAGACGCGACTTAAAGGGATATGAAACCCATTTTTTCTTTCCTGATTCAGATAGATCATACAATTTTAAACAACTTTCTAATTTACTTCTTTTATCTAATATGCTTTATTCTGTTGGTATCCTTTGTTGTAGGAGCAATAATGCACTACTGGGAGCTAGCTGAAAGTCAATGGCAAGAGGCATATATGTGTAGTCACCAATCAGCAGCTTCCGAGTCTTCCTATGTATACTTTTTAACAAAGGATACAAAGAAAACAAAACAAATTAGATAATAGAAAAAAATTGGAAAGGTATTTAAAATTTGCATGCTCTGCCTGAATCATTAAAGAAAAATGTTTGGGTTTTGTGTCTTTTTAAATTGATACCTAATCCATTGAGAGTACGGGAGATACAGGAAATCAAACCCCACAACAGGCCCAGAGACATTGATTCAAATACACAGAAACTCTGTGAACTCAAACAGGAATTGGTATTTGTCAGGTGGAACAGTAATATTAAATAGAGCCAGAGTAGTAAACCTGTATAATAAGGTCAATCTCCTAAGAAATTATTGGTAGCAATTTTACAACGCTACCTTGTCAACAGCAAATCCCAATAAACAATGATGCTGCTGTACTAAATGTAAGGCAGGCATAACATACACCCATTATATAAACAGTATACACAGTTAGAGGTACAGGAATATTTTAGGCACATGTTACTATTTAAACATACCGCATGTGAGGTAGGCAGGCTAGTGTCGAAGTTGATGATATTAGGTGAATCTGTGTCATTTCCATCAGGGTCTTCCATCTCCATATCATCTTCCTCCTCGCTCTCTGCTGGAGACAGAACAGTCTTAAAGGGACATTGCAGCCAAAATTGGAATCCACATGGATGCATTTCATTTTTGAATAGAAGCATTTTTGTAATATACATGTATTGGCAAAAATGTTTCTAATAAAAGCGATAGCTGTTTCAAAAGTGTATTTAAGTATGCACTGTGCACCAGCATTTTAAAAACAGCACTTGCTCAGAGAGTTTAAGGTGCCTGTACCATCTGGTAATGACTACATTTGTTAATTGCTAACATGATACAGGCCCCACTGACTCTCTGAGCAGCTGCATTATTTAAAATGCTGGTGCATTGAGAACATTTATATATCCTTCACATACAAATGCAGAGAAAAGTATTAACACTAAAACAGTGATAACTTTTATAAGAAGCATTTTTGCCAATACATGTATATTACAAATGTTTCTATTCACAGATGTAATTCATCTATGTGCAACTAAATTTTGACTAGAATGTCCCTTTAAAGTCAAATCCATGTTAAAAAACAAGCAAAACAAAAAAAACCTACCTATAAAGATCACTGTAGAAAACCTGCACTATGTACCAAGAAAGACCATGTGTATAATCTATGGTATGATGTATGCATGTGCCTTATAGAGATGCTACAGTGCTAGGGGTATGAGCTTTGATGTGAGCATGTGGCAAAGATGGGTTGCAGAGTTGGGGGCCTAACTGAAGACATGATGTGGGCATGTGATTGAGAGTGGGACTGCAGGGTCAGAAATCTGATGTGTGTATATATAATCCCAGGTGAATTTGCATTTACACCTCAAATACATCTGCCAGGGTGTCAGGAAATTTAAATTAGTCCATGAAATGAGATATCCATGTCACGGATACCGGGATGCAGGGGTTAAATCTCTACACCCCTACTACCTCACCCCCTCCTTTTTCTCAGTAGATTTGGGCTCCTGAGAGTGACTGCAATCTCCCAGACCTGTTGTTTCCTTTATCTTGTAATGTGAACTTTGTCAGCGAAGAGCTGATCTCTGACCAGGAAAACTTTTCTAGGCTGGCCGGGCTCCTGGAACTGCCGATCGGCCGCACCGCAACGGATACCCGCCTAACCCCTATCAGGCTGGCCGGGCTCCTGGAAATCCCGGTCAGCCGCATCACGCCAGACACCCGCTAACTTTACCCCTGGTCGCTCCAGCAGCCCTTTGCCCCAGAGCTCCGCTCTTTTGGGGATTGGTAGTCCCTAGGAGGACAAGAGGTGGGAGAATTGCCGGAGGGGAGCTCCTTTGGGAACCAGGGGTTTTGGACACCCCTAACCCCTATCTTTACCGGGTTGTAACTCCGGTCCCCAGTAACGAATCACGCCGCGTTTTAGACTGTGGCATCTGGGGACCGAGAGCTTTCAAATGACATCCTGGAAATTACACCTGAATGCTAGTCTGTCTAGTTATTTGGGTGGGCTCCTGCTATAATCACTCTTCTCCGCTACATAGGGCAGCAGCTGAGTATAACTTTTTACACAGAACTTACTCTGCTGAGCTGAGGAGATTGTGAGGTAAAATATCTTCCTTTTTTACATAGAGATGCTCAGGTGATATTTTCCTGTCAGCTTTTTACAGTTATACTGCATCACTTTCAAGTGATTTAGCATATGAATATTATGTCCCTTTAAAGGGACACTGAACCCAAAAAAAATTTATTTCGTGATTCAGATAGAGCATGCAATTTTAAGCAACTTTCTAATTTACTCCTATTATCTCTTGCTATCTTTATTTGAAAAAGAAGTCATCTAAGCTTTTTTTTTATTCAGACCCTGGACAGCACTTTTTTATTGGTGGATGAATATAATAGGAGTAAATTAGAAAGTTGCTTAAAATGTCATGCTCTATCTGAATCATAAAAGAAAAATGTTGGGTTCAGTGTCCCTTTAAGTAAATTGGAAAGTTGATTAAAATTGTATGTTCCATCCGAATCACAGAAACATTTTTGGGGGTTTCTTGTCCCTTTAATGTCACTACTGTACATCTGTCAGGCACAGTGGTCTCACTGCCAAGCTTCGCCCTCTGTCATTGCCTTTCATCTTCAAGAATCAGAACCCTAATTGTCACTGCTCACATATGCCAGGCTTTGCTTCATTACTTTCTGTGTAAAAACATTGCAGTACTCTTCCATTTTTTTTTATTGTGCTCCTTGATGATTGTCTCTGCAAGGATAACAAGCAAAGTTGATTTTATTGAATCCAGGCCGAAGTTTTACAGTATTAGCACAAACTGTCAAAGCCTGCCAGACTGAACCTTAAAGAGACATGAAAATTTTTCTCTCATAATTCAGATAGGGTATACAATTTTAAACAACTTTCCAATTTACATTATTTATTCAATTTGCTTCATTTTCTAGGTATCCTTTGTTAAATGAGTAGCAATGCACTACTGGGAGCTAGCTCAACACATTGGATGAGCCAATGATAAGAGGCATATATATGTAGCCACCAATAAGCAGCTAGTTCCCAGTACTGTATCACTGTTCCTGAGCTTACCTAGGTATGCTTTTCAACAAAGGATACAAAAAAATCAAACCAAATTAGATAATAGTTGATTAAAATGGTATATTTTATATGAATTATAAACTGTCCCTTTAATGAAATTGTCTCATATGTAAGGCTCAACCCCCTGTCAATACCTCTACAACTGCCAGACTCAGCAAGCCTGTTGTCACTGCCACAAACTTGACAGGGTTAGTCCATCTATAATTAGTTCCTCACACCTTCAAGGCTCAGGCCCTTATCATCACACAAGGATCAACATTCTATACTTTTACTAAATTACACCAACTAGACTGGTCCCCCTCACTGTCACTGCCTCACACTAGCTAAAATCACCTACTGTCACTGTCTTTAGCCTCTTGTGGTCATAGACTATCAGGCTACCCCCTTGCTATCACTCACCTGTTAGGCTGGGGCACCACCTTATCTGACTACCTTACCCTTGCCTGTCCACCACCCCCCACACGTCATTGCCTAACACCTGTCATTATGACCCACTGTCACTGCCATACATCTACTAGGCTAGATCCCTCATTATGACACTATTGTCATCACTTTAACCCACTACCTCATACCAACCTTCCTACACCCCTGACACCTTCCAGACTAAGCCCCCCACATGTCCCTCCTCATTGCCATTGGATAAGCTGTCACTAATATAACTGTCAAAGCCACACATCAAACAGGCAAGACCCCATACTATCAATACGACAAGACTGGGCCATCACTTTATGCCACTACCTCACACATGACCGTCCACGCCCCCTAAATGTCACTTCCTCCCAGCAACCACATTGAGCCCCTAACCCCCCAAACCGATCCCCCATCTGCCAGACTGTACAACCTCACTGTCATTACCCGGGATAAGCTGCAGCTGGTTGCCCATGTTATTGTAACCGGGATCCTCCTCTCCCTCCTCCTCCGCCATCTCTGTTTACCCGCAATGCATGGTGGGAGCACCTGACAGCAACCAATGACAGCAATTCACAGACTCAGAGGCTTGACATAGCGCAATTATACTCGGCCCGCCCACAAAGCATATAACCTCCCTGATTGGCAGCTTTGCAGGCGTCAATCGATTCGCTTCTTGTCTCCAGACCTTTAGGAAATGGTGCGCATGCGTGTCAGCGTTAATATCTGCTGTCAGCTGAGCTCAGGGAGGAAAAAATAAGGGGGCAAACGGGAAGGTCTTGAACTTCAGCTGTAGCTGTGATAACTGATAAGACTGCGGGGAGATAGTGGAAGGGAGGAAATACTGAGAGGAAAATTGTGCAAAGAAGACAGCAATTGAAAAAAAGCGTTAAATAGACATATAAATGTTTAAACAGAGAATGGCAAACTAAAGAGATGAAAGGGTAGGGTAGAGATACGAAACGAGATGGAAAAATGTGAGAAAGGGAAACGTTAGAGCTCACGATTACAAAAAGGAAACGGGAGAGAGAGAAACTTCTGGTATGGGCGGGAAATATTTGTGTGAAATGGCAGTAAAAATTGTAAAAAAAAAAAAAAAATGAGAGACGCCAGAGGCAGATTAAATGCATATGAAACGTGTTCCTTTAGTAATAATATATGTATATACATAATTATATATATATATATATATATATATATATATATATATATATATATATATATATATATATATATATATACACTAAATCAAAGTAAACAAAAATAAACATGTTAAAATAGCAAATAATTTACTTGTTTTCTTGACACTTAGAAATTCTCTGTGTAGCCACTGCCTGTAGCTAGATATAAGAGCTACCATCTTCCATTAAGTAACATGAGTTCTACTATCACATGATTTTGCAGCAAAAGTCCTCTCCTGAGCATAGGCAATAAACTAACTATAGCTAGAGCAGATGTTTACTTGCAACTCTTCAAAAGAAAAGTTGATCCTTTGCCTTCCTTTAGAGACCACAGCCCCCTTGTGGGACAGTGACAAGAAGTAATCCACCCTTTACAAATAAAGTTAAAAAAATAAATTAAAGCTAAAATCCATTTTGCAATGATTTCTATTAAAGGGCCATAGTAAAAGAAAAATACACACTAGTTTTTTACTAGCATCCCTGCATTACTGTGTGTTTACCCCCTGCCAAATAGGTAAACACACAGTAGAAGTACTGCTTGGGACCTACAAAGGACTCATGGTCTTGAGAGCAAACTGATGCTGTTCTCATTAGTAACCCTCGTTACACAGTAGTGCAGTCTCACTTATGGCCCTTAATGATTACCCACAGCAAAAAAGAGGGGAGAGAGAGCAAAAAGAGAAGGGGAAAGAGCAAAACAGATGGGGGAAATGGAGAGCAAAAGAGATGGGGGAGAGAGAGAAAAAGAGAGGGGGGAGAGAGAGCAAAAGAGAAGGGGAGAGAGCAAAAGAGGGGGGAGAGAGAGCGCAAAATAGAGGGGGGAGAGAGCAAAAGAGAGGGGAGAGAGAGCAGAAGAGGGAGAGCAAAAGAGATGGGGGAGAGAGAGCAAAAGAGGGAGGAGAGAGAGAGCAAAAGAGAGGGGAGAGAAAGCATGAGAGAGCAAAAGAGAGAAGAGAGAGCAAATGAGGGGAGATAGAGTACAAATGAGAGGGAGAGCAAAAGAGGGGGATATAGAGCGCAAAAGAGGGGGGAGAGAGAGCGCAAAAGAGAGGGGAAGAGCTAGAGCAAAAGAGGGAGAGAGAGCAAAATAGGGGGAGAGAGAGCAAAAGAGGGGGAGAGCATAAGATAGGGTGGAGAGGGAGAGCAAAAGAGGGGGAGAGAGCATAAGATAGGGTGGAGAGGGAGAGCAAAAGAGAGGGGGGTGAGAGAGCAAAAGAGAGGGGGGAGAGAGAGCAAAGGAGAGGAGGGAGAGAGAGCAAATGAGAGGGGGAGAGAGAGTGAAAGGGGTGGTGAAAGAATCCACCTGGATGGATTCTTTCACCACCCATCCTTTTTCGGAATCCACCTGGATGGCAGGGTGGTGAAAGAATCCACGCTGCATCCAGGTGGATTCCGAAAATGGCAGGGTGGTTCCGTCACCACTATAGACTGCCCTCTGGGCAAGCTTTCCCACTAGTGCTAAATAGTTTCTAAATTTTGTCCTGAGTTTAGAAATACCCAATGATTACATGTTCTTTGCTTATTTTGCAAGTTATAGGGCAATAAGTATAAGTAGTACTTTGCTATTTCCAAACCATTTTTTTTTCTCAAAATTAGCGATAGTTACATTGGAACATTGATATATGTCAGGAATCCCTGAATATCCCTTTACATGTATATATTTTTGTAGTAGACAACCCAAAGTATTGATCTAGGCCCATTTTGGTATATTTCATGCCACCATTTCACTGCCAAATGCCATCAAATAAAAAAATCGATCACTTTTTCACAAACTTTAGGTTTCTCACTGAAATTATTTACAAACAGCTTGTGCTATTATGGCACACATGGTTGTAAATGTTTCTCTGGAATCCCCTTTGTTCAGAAATAGCAGACATTTATTACTTTGGCATTGATTTTTGGTAATTAGAAGGCCGCTAATTGCCTCCGCACACCACACTTGTATTATGCCCAGCAGTGAAGGGGTTAATTAGGTAGCTTGTAGGGTAAATTTTAGCGCTTTAGTGTAAAGATCAGCCTCCCACCTGACACTTCCCACCCCTGATCTCTCCCTGACCCCCCTCAAACAGGTCTCTGCCCTCTCCCACCTCACAATTGTCACCGCCATCTTAAGTACTGGCAGAAAGTCTGCCAGTACTAAAATAAAAGCCTTTTATATATATATATATATATATATATATATATATATATATATATATATATATATATATATATATATATATATATATATATATATATATATATATATATATATTTATGTTTTATAAATTATTCTGCAGTGTTGGATCCCCCCTTAGCCCCCAACATCCCTGATTCCCCACCAAACAGCTCTCTAACCCTCCCCCCTCTACCTAATTGCCGCCTTCTTGGGTACTGGCAGCTGTCTGCCAGTACCCACTTTGCAATAAAATTTGGCTTTTATTTTTAACCCCATCATTTATTGCAAGTAATGTCTACTCTATGCGCTTTGTCATTTCTGCGCTCATGGATATTTACATCATATGGAGATTAATATATCACATAGAGGAACACATAACTACACATACACTATATTGACCAATGGTTCTCAGTGTATAACTATGTAGAGACATGTATAGAAAGTCCAGTACATTTGAACCCAGTAATTGTAGCTCTAGCACTAAAACTTTTCTCAGTTACACAAGACATAGAGAGTGAAAAGGATACTAAAACATGGAGACACAACTTAAAGGGACACTCAATCAAATTTAAACTTTCATTATTGAGATAGAGCATGCAATTTTAAACAACTTTCTAATTTACTCCCATTAACAAAATGTGCACAGTCTTTTTATATTTAAACTTTTTGAGTCACCAGCTCCTACTGAGCATGTTCAAGAATAAGCGTGTATGCGTTTGTGAATGGCTGATTGCTGTCACATGGTACGTGTATGCATTTGTGAATGGCTGATGGCTGTCACATGGTACAGGGGGAGTGGAAAAAGACATAACTTTTAAAATTGTCAGAAAAAAAATCTATTACTCATTTGAAGTTCAGACTAAGTGCTATTGCATTGTCTTGTTATCTTGCATTTGTTGATTATGCAAATCTACTGTGTTGACTGGACAGTCTACCATAGAATTGTTATTGTTTCAAAAGATAGATAATCCCTTTATTACCCATTCCCCAGTTTTGCATAACCAACACAGATATATTAACCCCTTAGGGACCAGACCACTTTTCAATTTGTTTACCGTCTGGGACCTAGGCTATTTTTGCATTTCTGCAGTGTTTGTGTTTAGCTGTAATTTTCCTCTTACTCATTTACTGTACCCACACATATTATATACAGTTTTTCTCGCCATTAAATGGACTTTCAAAAGATGCCACTATTTTCATCATATCTTATAATTTGCGTTAAAAAAAATAAAAAATATGAGGAAAAAAATGGAAAAAAACACACTTTTTCTAACTTTGACCCCCAAAATCTATTACGCATCTACAACCACCAAAAAACACCCATGCTAAATAGTTTCCAAATTTTTTCCTAAGTTTAGAAATATCCAATGTTTGCATGTTCTTTGCTTTTTTTGCAAGTTATAGGGCAATAAATACAAGTAGCACTTTGCTATTTCCAAACCACTGATATCTTTCAGGAATCCCTGAATATTCCTTGACATGTATATATATTTTTTTAGAAGACATCCCAAAGTATTGATCTAGGCCAATTTTGGTATATTTCATGCAACCATTTCACCGCCAAATGCGATCAAATAAAAAAAAGTTCACTTTTTCACAAATATTTCACAAACTTTAGCTTTCTCACTGAAATTATTTACAAACAACTTATGCAATTATGGCATAAATGGTTGTAAATGCTTCTCTGGGATCCCCTTTGTTCATAAATAGCAGACATATGGCTTTGGCTTTGCTTTTTGGTAATTAGAAGGCTGCTAAATGCCACTGCGCACCACATGTGTATTATGCCCAGCAGTGAAGGGGTTAATTAGGGAGCATGTAGGGAGCTTCTAGGGTTAATTTTAGCTTTAGTGTAGTGTAGTAGACAACCCCAAGTATTGATCTTGGCCCATTTTGGTATATTTCATGCCACCATTTCACCACCAAATGCGATCAAATTAAAAAAAAGTTAAATTTTTCACAATTTTAGGTTTCTCACTGAAATTATTTACAAACAGCTTGTGCAATTATGGCACAAATGGTTGTAAATGCTTCTCTGGGATCCCCTTTGTTCAGAAATAGCAGACATATATGGCTTTGGCATTGCTTTTTGGTAATTAGAAGGCCGCTAAATGCTGCTGTGCATCACACCTGTACTATGGCTAGCAGTGAAGGGGTTAATTAGGTAGTTTGTAGGGAGCTTGCAGGGTTAATTTTAGCTTTAGTGTAGAGATCAGCCTCCCACCTGACAAATCACACCTCCTGATCCCTCCCAAACAGCTCCCTTCCCTCCCCCACCCCACAATTGTGCCCGCCATCCTACGTACTGGCAGAAAGTCTGCCAGTACTAAATAAAAGGTATCTTTGATTTTTTTTAATTTTTTTTTAGCATATTTACATGTGCTGCTGTGTAGGATCCCCCCTTAGCCCCCAACCTCCCTGATCCCCCCCAAAACAGCTCTCTAACCCTCCCCCTCTGCCTTATTGGGGGCCATCTTGGGTACTGGCAGCTGTCTGCCAGTACCCAGTTTGCAAAAAAAAAAATGTGTTTTATTTTTTTTAATTTTTTTTTTATGTAGTGTAGCTTTCCTCCCCCCCACAGACCAACCCCCACCCCCTGACTGATTTTTTTTTTTCCCAATCGATTGCCCCCCTTTTTCCCACTTTTAATACAAATTTTTCTGTAGTGTAGCGGTTCCCACCCGCTCCCTCCCCGTGCACGCGTTCGCCCCCGCCTCCCCGTGCACATGCGCCTGTCCGTGTGCGCCCCCGGCCATCCCCGCCCACGATCCCGCCCCTCCACAAGGAACATCGATGGCCGCCACCCGCCTCCCACACCGGCTCCCACCCACCAACTATACCGGCCATTGATGTCTGGTGCAGAGAGGGCCACAGAGTGGCTCTCTCTGCATCGGATGGCTAAAAAGTGTTATTGCAGTATGCCTCGATATCGAGGCATCACTGCAATAACCGGAAAGCAGCTGGAAGCGAGCAGGATCGATTCCAGCTGCTTTCCAGACAGAGGATGTGCAGGGTACGTCCTTGGTCGTTAACTGTATTTTTTTTTAGGACGTACCCTGCACGTCCTCGGTCCTTAAGGGGTTAATAGTTTTTACCTCTGTGATTACCTTGTATCTAGGAACCTTCTTCCAGCCCCCTGATCACATGACTGTGATTGTTTATTATCTATTGTCTTAAAGGGCCATTATACACTCATTTTTTCTTTGCATAAATGTTTTGTAGATGATCTATTTATAAAGCCCATAAAGTTTTTTTTTTTTTTAAAAATGTATAATTTTGCTTATTTTTAAAGAACATTGCTCTGATTTTTAGACTCCTAACCAAGCCCCAAAGTTTTATTTGAATACTGTCAGCTACCTTCTCCAGCTTGCTCCTGTTTGTGTAAAGGGTCTTTTCATATGCAAAAGAAGGGGGAAGGGGGGAGTGTCTTATTTACCACTTGCAGTGGGCTTTGCAGCTGCCTTTTCAACGGAGCTAAACTGAAAGCTTCTAAGTACGTTTTTAAACCATTTTATACTGGATTTTTATATCAGTATCTGTGCATCTTATTCTTTATAGTGTCTATAAGTACGTTTTTAAACCATTTTATACTGGATTTTTATATCAGTATCTGTGCATCTTATTCTTTATAGTGTCTATTACATGCAGTTATATGAAAATGAGTGTTTACTGTCCCTTTAAATTTAGCATTGTTTTGTGCTAAATCTTAAATAACCCCCTGTGCCTGAAGACAGTGTTATCTATATGGCCCACGTGTACTTTCTGTCTCTTTGTGTTGAAAAGAGATTTAAAAAGCATGTGATTAGAGGCAGCCCTCAAAGGCTTAGAAATTAGCATATGAGCCTACCTATGTTTAATTTAAATTAAGAATACCAATAGAAAAAAGCAAATTTGATGATAAAAGTAAATAAGAAAGTTGATTAAAGTTAAAAGTCCTATTTGAATAATGAAAGTTTAATTTATACTAGACTGTCCCTTTAAGCATTGCTGAGTGTGAAGCTATTAAAACCTTGCAGCGTGACACTTCAATTATCATTCGCCCTGCAGATAAGGGTGGAGCCATAATCTTGCTTAACTATGTTGACTATAGAAGTGACATTCTTCAACAACTATCTGATGCAGGAACATACAGGAAACTGAAATTTGATCCAACAAATATTCTTTTTAAATAATTTGATGATTCAATATGCAGACCTCCTGGTCACATTAGATGTCAATAGGCTATATACAATCATTTCGTATAAAGTAGGCCTGGCAACAATAAAAAAAACATCTTCTTGGAACCCCAATTTATGAGGGACCACCCATTGAGTATATGCTTTCTTTGATTGAATTTTGTCTGAATAAAAACTATTTCAGGTTTGAGGAACAGTTCTACCTCCAGACTGTAGGAACAGCAATGGGCTCTAACATGATCACTGCATACACAAATATCTTTATGTTTCAGTTTGAGGACAGTTTTCTATGGGGATTTGTTTTTATCAATCTATTATCTTCTACAGAAGATTTATAGACAATATTTTTCTGATCTGGAGGGGGGGGGGGGTTGAGATACACTGTATACATGGTTTGACACTATCAACAACACTGATACTACAGTCAGATTTAAACTCACAGTTGAAGAGCAACAGATTAACTTTTTGGATCTGAGTATCTATATTGCTGATAGTGTACTAGGGACTACTTTATACAATAAACCCACATACAGGAATTCTATTCTGAGTGCAGACAGCTGCCACCCTCCTTCACTGAAGAGCGGTATCATAAAATCTCAGATGATTAGAACTATTAGGAATAATTCAGACTATCAAATGGGGGTCTCCCAGTTAGAAAAAAAACAAAAGAAAAATTCTTGCAGAGGGGCTATAAACCGAGACTGGTTAAGTCCATAAAAGAAGAGGTACAAGAATACACGCAGGAAGAAGAAAAAGAAATCCAACAAAGATAAAAAGGAAATTTATTCTTACCCGATAAATTTGTTTCTTTTAAGATACAATGAGTCCATGGATTTCATCCTTACTTGTGGGATTACGCCTCCTGGTCAGCAGGAGGAGGCAAAGAGCACCACAGCAGAGCTGTATATATAGCTCCACCCTTCCCTCCCACTCCAGTCATTTGACTGAAGTTAGGAAGAGAAAGGAAAACCCAAGGTGCAGAGGTGACTGAAGTTTAACAAAAAGAAAAACAGGGTGGGCCGTGAACTCATCGTATTTTAAAAGAAACACATTTATCAGGTAAGAATACATTTCCTTTTCTTTTAAAAGATACAATGAGTCCACGGATTTCATCCTTACTTGTGGGATACAATACCAAAGCTATAGTACATGGATGAAAAGGGAGGGACAAGACAGGGAACCCAAACAGAAGGCACCACTGCTTGAAGAACCTTACTCCCAAAAACAGCCTCAGCCGAGGCAAAAGTATCAAATTTGTAAAATTTAGAAAAAGTGTGAAGAGAGAACCAAGTTGCAGCCTTGCAAATCTGTTCTACAGAAACTTAATATTTGAATGCCCATGAGAAAGCAACAGCCCTAGTGGAATGAGCCATAACTCCTTCAGGAGGCTGCTGTCCAGTAGTCTCATATGCAAAATGGATGATACTCGTCAGTCAAAAAGAAAGAGAGGTAGCTGTAGCTTTCTGACCCTTAAGTTTTCCAGAGAAGATTACAAACAAAGAAGAGGACTGACGAAAATCCTTAGTTGCTTCTAAATAATATTTAAAGGCACGGACCACGTCCAAATAGTGCAAGAGACGTACTTTCTGAGAAGAAAAAGTAGGACACAAGGAAGGAAGAACAATCTCCTGATTAATGTTCCTGTTTGAAACAACCTTAGGAAGGAACCCTAGGTTAGTACGTAAAACTACCTTATCCGAATGAAAAATAAGGTAAGGAGAAATAAAACTTTCCAAGATAACAACTTAATATCTATGGAATGCATAGGCTCAAACGGAACCCCTTGAAGAACCGTAAGAACGAAATTCAAACTCCAAGGAGGAGCAATTGGTTTAAACACAGGCCTGATTCTAATCAACTCCTGACAAAAGGATTGAACATCTGGGACAACTGCCAGACGCTTGTGTAACAAAATAGATAAGGCAGAAATCTGACCCGTTAGGGAACTTGCTGATAAACCCTTCTCCAAGCTTTCTTGGAGAAAAGACAAAAAGTCTTGGAATCCTAACTCTACTTCATGAGTAGCCCCCTTATGTAAAATCTGACTAATAACAGGCTTTCTAGACTTAATCATAGTCCCAACGACCTAGTCAGAAAAACCCTGCTTGGATAAAAAGTGTTGGTTCCTTTTTTTTTTTTTTTTTTTTTTTTTTTCCTACACAAAACTTATATTATAGTACTTAAAAACATTTATAAGGTGGTATATTAGATAGCTATCTTCACTTAATGGAACGATTTGTCACTCAGGTGAAACAAAACTCACCCATAATGCCTGCTAAAACTAAAGAGAAAAAAAGTAAACTAATGGAGGTTAGTTCAGATTCCATGTCAGAAATCCAGATTAACCCTCTTGATACACAATTATTAATAACTCAGCTAAGTCAAATATTTATACCTCAATTTGATGTTATTAAAAAAGATCTGTCAAATATTACAGCTAGACTAGAGACAATTTCCTCAGAGGTTAAGCAGTTTGCTTCAAGAATATCTGATGCTGAAACCAGGATTTCAGATTTAGAAGATCTAGTAAACACACAGGAAAATACCCTCCAAAAACAAGGAGATAAAATTTGTAACTTACAAAATCGCCTGGAGGATCTAGAGGATCGCTCCAGGCGCAATAATATAAGAATTGTTGGTCTACCCGATACCCCAGAATTTGAGGACCTGTTACATTTTACCTCAATGGTCCTACCACAAGCATTAGGATTTCCTTCCCATCTCCTTCCTCTCCAAATAGAAAGAGCTCACCGAATAGGCCCCAGAAGGCTCAATCAAGATGGTACAGTTAGAAACAGAATATGCATATTTAAAACTCTCAGATTCCAGGATAAACTTCAAATTCTTAAACTATTTAAAAAGATAGAATCATTTACTCTAGCAAGTAAAAAAATTCTGTTATTCCAGGATTTTTCTAATGAAACTGCCATTAAAAGAAAAAATATGGCCCCCTATTGCACCCAATTGATTAATAAAGGCGAAAATGCCCGTATGCTATATCCTGCAAGAATCATAATAATGAAGGAAGGTAATAGGATAGTCCTTGGCTCGGTAGAAGAAGTGCAGAAATATTTAGCAGATGGCTCCTAATGTTAATTTTAAGTTTCTTATCTTTTGTTCTCTTGTATATTATTTGGTTTCCTTTTTTTTTTTTTTTTTTCGCCCCCCCCCCCCCCCTTCTCTCCCCAGTCATGGGACTATACAATATGGATTATTTATCAATAATGAATTCAGCTATCCTAACTCAGATTATTTCTTTTAATAATGAATCCTATAGGATTTAGTTCAGTTGGAGAATTTAAGCTCCTTTCCTGGAATGTAGGAGGAATAACCTCACCAATTAAACGTAAAATGGTTATTCAGAGAATGGGGAAATTAAATCCCTCTATCGCCTTTCTCCAAGAAACTCATCTTAAAGACATTGAAATATCTAAGCTACAGCTTAAATGGGTAGGCGAGGCTATAGCTACCCCCTGCTCTTCCAGAAAAAATGGAGTTGCAATTTTAATCAGTAAAAACCTTACATACAAGATCTTGAATATAGAAAAAGATCCAGAAGCAAGATACATTCTAGTACAAATCCAAATTCAAGATGCTAGATTGCTTTTATGTAACATATATGCCCCTAACAAATTTTCAGCCAAATTCTGGAAGCTAATACAGTCTAAATTATTTCCCTCCATTAATCAGAATATTATAGTTGGAGGCGACTTTAATATGTCATTATCTGCTGAACTTGACAGATTTGATGCTAGGAATAAGAAAGAATACGAGCGACAAGCTAAATATTTTCGATCTTTTTGCAATAAGATGAAACTTATCGATATGTGGAGAATTAAAAATCCTGACTCTCGCATGTTCACATGTGAATCTAAAACTTATAAGACATTTTCGAGAATTGATTATATCCTAGTATCAGAATCACTATCGATACTCAAGCCAGTTCCTCAGATACATGATATTGTCATATCGGACAATGCCATCATATCGATTATGTTCTCTTCTCTGACTAAAGATAAGAATTATTCGTTTTATTTTCCCAGACATCTATATAATAATTCTAGATTTTCAATATGGCTGAGACAAATCTGGAGAGAATATTGTATAAATAATCTATCTTATTTCAAAAAAATAGAGATATTTTGGGAAACTGCTAAAGCAGTTATAAGAGGAGAGATAAAGGCCCACATGTGTATTATAAAAAAGAAAGCTGCCGCACAAGAAATCCTTCTAGCTAATCAAGTTAAAACCGCCTATATTAGTTATAACAACCTGCGCAATGATCAAAACTGGAAAAAATATATAGACGCCCGACAGGAAAGGGATATTTTAATAAAGCAAAAAGTTCAAGAGGAAGAAATTAAAAATAATCTCTACTATAAAAGCTTTCACGGCTGTTCTGCCAAATTTCTAGCTAAATTAACTAGGAATAGAAAAAAGAAAAACTATATCTTGGCTATAAGGGCAGGAAATAAAAGACACACAGATCCACATGAAATTGGTAACTTCTTTCATGATTATTACCAACAACTATATACTGGAACAGAATCAGATACATTTCAGGAAGAAATGTTCTGGTCCAAAATTAATCCTCCGAAAATGTTAGATACGGATCTATCTATACTAAATGCCCCTATAACCCAAGATGAAATTAGAAAAGCGATAATTAAGACTAAACTAAATAAGGCAGCAGGCCCTGACGGCCTTCCAGCTGAATTTTTTAAAATCTTGTCGGAGGAGATAATTGAGACCCTAGAAAAACTCTTCAATAATTACTATATTAATGATCAACAAATTTCAAAAAATTTTACTGCGGCGAATATCTCTTTAATTCTTAAAAAAGATAAAGATCCGGAAGATCCTGCATCTTACAGACCTATATCTGTTCTCAATACAGACTATAAAATCTTAACTTCAATTATAGCTTCCAGGCTTTCGATCTCCTTCGACAAGATAATTCATTCTGATCAAACGGGCTTTATGACAACCAGAAATTCCTCAAAAAGTATTCGTAAAGTCTTAACGTGCATAGATTATATATATAATATCGACCAATCTCAACATACACAATCAAAACAAGATACCGCTCTAATTAGTCTTGACGCCGAAAAAGCGTTTGATTCCATTACATGGAATCACTTGTTTAGAGCGCTCGAACAGTTTGGCTTCAGGAATCAATTTATCCGATTCATACATAATATATATAGAAACCCAATCTCATATCTACTAGTTAATTCTAAGATCTCTCCATCTTTGACATTAGGCAGAGGTACTAGGCAAGGTTGCCCACTGTCCCCTTTTCTTTTCAATATAGCTCTAGAACCGCTAGCAATTTGGCTTAGGGACTCAATGGATGGTATCAGAGTTGGCTCGCAAGTCTTAAAACTTCTAATTTATGCAGATGATCTCTTGATATTTTTGGGAGATCCTGCCCAGGAAATTCCGATGATCTTAAATAGTCTCAAAATCTTTAGTTCTTTTTCGGGCTATAAAATCAATTCAAAGAAAAGTGAACTAATGTGGATTAAAAAGAATAGTCATCTTAAATTTAATTTCCCGTTCAAAATATCGGACAGGTTTAA
Source organism: Bombina bombina (assembly GCF_027579735.1). Classification (NCBI taxonomy): domain Eukaryota; kingdom Metazoa; phylum Chordata; class Amphibia; order Anura; family Bombinatoridae; genus Bombina; species Bombina bombina. The sequence goes on along the minus strand of NC_069505.1, from coordinate 307,863,628 downwards.
ATATTTAGGTATCTATCTTCATTCCAATCCCAATTTTTGGTATAAGCTAAATATCCCCCCTCTTATCCAGAAAATTGAAATTGACCTAGAAAATTGGACCTCATTACCTATTTCAGTTTCGGCCCGTGTTAGTATCATTAAGACAATCATATTCCCCCGATTATTATATCCATTACAGAATTTACCTTTATTTATCTCTTCGGTTGATCAACGTAAACTATATTCTATTTTTTCCAGATTTATCTGGAAAAACAAGAAACCACGTATAGCGCTTAGGAAATTAATGAACTCACGTGACTCCGCGGGACTTGCATTACCAAACGTACAACTTTATAACATTGCATGTTTAGCGAAAATTGCTATAGATTGGTTAGCTGATACGAATATTTTTTCTTGTTCGGTAATGGAAAATCATATGTTATCTCCCTTCTCTGTCAAAGCTAGTTTACACTTTACACAAAGAGAATTACCCTCTAAGATTAAGCGGCTGATAACTATAAATAATATTATTAAGGCTTGGCAGAAATTATGTACATTTATAAAACTTGACTTCTCTTTTTCTGAATTCCTTCCAATAATTGGCACGATTGACTTCTCCCCAGGTTATTCTCAGGCAGTTTTTCAGGAGTGGGCCGCTAAAGGGCTCAATAATTTTTATCAAATGTTTCATGATGATGGCTATATACATTCATTTGAGTCCTTGGTCACGCAATTTGGGTTACCCGGACAAGATATGTTTGCCTATTTTCAATTAAGACACTATCTTAATAATCATAGCTGGGAGTCAGGTCGGTGTTTGGCATGGTCCGATATTAAAAAATGTATTTTGAAATTTAAAGCAGGATTATCCTCGATCTCCCTTATGTATGATATTATGCTCAATAAACAGAACTTACTTAGCATGAATAGTATTGCTGCTTCATGGTCACAGGATTGTCTGAACTTGGAAGACGGAAAAATAAGGGCCAGCTGTATCCTGGTAAATAAATGCCGAATTCCCTCAAGCTGGAAAGAGTCACATTTCAAAATTATAAACAGATCATATATAACGCCTTATAGGTTGTCAAAAATGTATATGGCACAATCTTCTATATGCCCTCGCTGTTCATACCCAAGGGCCGATTTACTACATATGTTTTACTATTGTCCCAAATTAAAACAATTATGGAATAAACTCTCTTTCTGGCTAAAAAACTTTTTTGATATTGATGTTCCATTTAATCCAGAAAACATTATCTTTTTAAATTTTGAGGTCACTAATTCCTGTTTGAGGCTAAAAACATTGGCATCCATTACTATGTCGATCAGACATCTTATTGCAAAAAATTGGAAATCAAAATTTGTTCCCTCCTTCTCCAAGGTTATATTGGAGATACAGAATCACATAATTTTTTAATCTTTTCATCTTAAATCTGCCAAGGAAAAAAAAATAAAAAAATTTATCTCAGACTGGTTACCGGTAATTAAATCCTATACGCCGCATATTCAAAAACGTATTCTGTACCCATTCTTAAGTTCAGATAGCTTTGCAGAATTTGTATTGCACAATGAATTCCCAGCTGCGTGGATTTCTTGTTATAGAGAATAGGAACTCCTCGCACAAAGCTTATGATCATCCGTCATGATGGTCTCAGGATGGGGAGAGAGGGGGGAAGGTGAATTTGACCCTTTTTTTTTTTTTTTTTGTTTTTTTTGTTTAGTCAAATAAAAGGTACAGGAAATCTGATTTAATTATCTATCGAGTGAAGATGACAAGGGGAAGGGAAGGAAAGAAAGAGAAAGAAAGAAAAGGGAGAAAGAAGGGAAAGAAAGGGGGAAAAAAAAAATTCTCTTTTTGACTGTAGAGTTAAGTTATGTATATTTTTTGCATTTGTGGTTTAGGATTATTATGCTAAAATGGTATTGTTATGTTTTAGGTTTTAACGTTGATTAAGTTGTATGTGGACACGACTTGGTTTATATTTCCAGTATTAGGATTTTATGTTTATTGATTTTTTCAAACCATAAGTGCATAATCATCTAAAGACAGTCATAATATGTGTGTGTCAAGTTCAGGTCTCTAAAAATACAAATATTTATTTCAAGGTAAAATGTCTCTGACACTAATCCCCTTTTGTTTTGACTGATATACATGTGTATTTCTGACTAAACCTGCTATTCTGCCCTGCGAGGCGCATCTTATTTGAGTTATGTTTTTTTGTTTTTTGTCTTTCTGTATGTTTTATGTATCTTCAATAAAAGGAAAAAAGATTGTTAAAAAAAAAAAAAAAGTGTTCAAGCACCAAGCAGTTACCGATAAACCAGATTCGTGTGAAGGAGGGACCCTTGATTAGAAGATCCCTCTATCTATCTATCTATCTATCTATCTATCTATCTATCTATCTATCTATCTATCTATCTATCTATCTATCTATATATTGGGTTCTTGTAAAGCATGGCTATTCACCCGTAAGGGTCTCAAGGCGCTGAGGGTTGCGGTTCAGTCGAAGAGCCAGGTCTTGAGGTCCTTTCTGAACTTTGTTAGGGTGGTAGCTTGTCTGAGGTGCAGCGGGAGGGTGTTCCCAGTCTTGGCTGCCAGGTGAGAGAAGGATCTGCCTCCCGATGTGGTTTTCCTGATGCGGGGGATGATAGCGAGGGCTTGGTCAGCCGATCGAAGTTGTCTGGTAGGGGTGTAGAAGGTAACGCGTGGTTCAAGTATTCGGGACCGATGTTGTGGAGGGCCTTGAATGCGTTGGTGAGAAGCTTGAAGGTTATTCTTTTGTTGATGGGGAGCCAGTCCTCAATAGAAGTCTTCAAAATGGCAGAAATGACATGTCCACCAGATCTGTATACCAAATCCTACAAGGCAAAACCAGTGCCATGAGAATCACCGAAGCCCTCTCCATCTGGATATGAGCAATGGCCCGAAGAAAATAATAAATCAATTGAGAAAAAAGCCGGAAAACACTTCTGGATGGAGTTCCCACCCCCCTGGGTGAAGGACTGCCTGCGCAGGAAAATCCACCCCCGGAAAGTAGCTCGCCAACAGGCAGCAAGAATGGGCCTCCGTCCACTGAAGGATATTCGATACCTCTGCCATCGCCAAGGAACTCCCCGTTCCTCCCAGATGATTGAGGTAAGCCACTGATGACATTTTAACTACTATGATTCCCAAGAAAGATACTCTTGGACTAAGGAACCCTTTTCCAAAATGACTTTCTACCCGTAAGACCACGGGAAGGACAACACCAAGACCGTGTGAAATCTTGTTAGCTGTAAGGATGGTGCCTGGACTAGAATGTCGTCCAGATAGGACGCCACTGCATTGTCCCGGAACCGAGCACCGTCAACCGCACTCCCAGAGCCCTTGTGAAAACTCTGAGAGTTGCGGCAATACCGAAAGGCAAAGCCACGAACTGGAAGCGTATGAGAATGGCATATGAAAGTTCGCATCCTTTAAATTGACCCCCCTGATCAAGGGAAGACTGGAAAGAATAGTTGCCATAAAATACATATGTATGTATTGTGTACTTGTAAAGTGCGACTAATCACCTGTAGGGTTTCAAGGCGCTGCTCATTTTATCAACCTCAGAAGGATGAAAGGCTGAGTGGACCTCGCTGGGAATCAAACCTGCAACCCTTGGGTTGCTACAGAGATCAGCCACAGTGCCTTAGCATGCTGAGCTATCTGTCAGGGTTCTTGAAGGACAGTACCAAATAAACACTGTTTAGAATCTTGAGACCTAAAAAAAAAACCGTCTGAAGGTTCCCTCTTTTCTGGGAAACACAAACCGATTGGTACAAAAAAAGCCCATACCCAGTACCTGTATTGGAACTGGAACAATCATACCCAGGACCTAGGTTTCTCTTACACAGTGTAAGAACGGCTCACCTTTATCTGATCTGCAGATAATCTGGAAAGCATAAACCCGTCTCTGGGAGGAAAATTCATGAACTCTAATTTGAATCCCTGGAACACTATTAGGATGCAAGTAGCAGTAGCTGGATTCAAAACCCAAAACTTCCTGCTTGCAAGATAGGTAAACTAACCATTATGCTACAAATGTTAGCCTTTCTATTGCCCAGGAATTCCGAGCATCACAAATCCAAATCTGAGTGAAGACAAGATCCGATCCCGGATCAGAGTCATGCCCATCAAGCTGTCCTTGATGCAACAGCAAGCTATTTGGATTTTTTTTTTTTTTCTTTAAAGTCAAAGGAAATTATTCTCCACAAGCCCGACTCCAACAAGGTCTTCCCCTTGTAAGGAATCACCAAAAGCTTAGACTTAGAGTATACATCCATAGAAAAAAATAGTAACCAAAAGGCTCTGTGAGCTGGTTAATATTTGACATTGTATGTATTGGGTACTTGCAAAGCGCGGCTAATCCCCCGTAAGGGTCTCAAGGCGCTGCTCATTTTATCAACCTCAAAAGGATCGAAAGGCTGAGAGGACCTCGCTGGGGATCAAACCTGCAACCCTTGGATTGCTACATACCTCAGCCACAGTGACTTAGCATGCTGTGCTATCTTTCCGGCCTGATATCTGATCCTGGAGTTTAACCAGGAAAGTTTCTGACTTAGTAGTATCAAACAACGCATCAAATCACTATGCCGTCACAATAGTGACGGTATCAAAATACACAGCTGGTTGCCTTGGGAACCCTGGTGTACATCTCCTTTCTAATTTTCTGACCAAAGGACCCTTGAACAACCCAACTCTCCTCTAAGGTTATAGTAGTTCTCTTAGTTAAGCTGGAAACTACTCCATCCTGAGTGGACTATGGGAAACATCATATTAAATATAGGAATGCGTAAAACTTCCATTCCTTATAACTTACTGGGCGAACTAGAATAGATTACACCATTTGTAATAGTCACTACTGAATCAATCCGCCTAAAGGATTGATTATAATCCTTCTAGAAATGTTGGCAAAAACATATAATGTATGAAATGCAAAGCAACTCCAGGTGGAGTAAGAGGAAGCGCAGAGCACTGCTCCACAGACTCCCAAACAACAAACACCCGTGAAGGAGTAATTTCAGGAAAAGGTGAAATTCTGTATTAGAAATTGACACATAAAAAACGTTACTGACTCTTTAAACTTTAAAAGTAACTTCTTACTTCAGAGTGCCGAAGCAAGCTAACGTAGCATGCCAATATAGCTGCTTATAGACATCGCCATGACATTAAATAAGCAAAGTCTTGTGTAGTATTTTCAGATGGAAATTGCAAGGAACCGCAGAGCACTGCATGTGACTGTCTCTTTAAAACTTAAAAGTAATTTCTTATTTCTGGGTGTAGAAACAAATACATTAGTATGTCAACCTTGCCTTTCATAAATATTGCCATGACATGAAAGAAGCAACGTGTTGCACAGCAAATCCAGATGGGAATTGCAAGGAACCGCAGGGCACTGTATGTGACTGTGTCTTTAAAATTTAAAAGTAATTTTTTTTTCTTTTTTTTAATTATTTATTTCTGTGTGCAGAAACAAGATTGGTATGTCAACATTGGTGTTCATTAACTCAGTTGCTAATAAAGCTCAATCTATTGCAATAGACACTGGCTCCTTAAAGTTAAAAATAACACAACTTTATTTTCTTAGGACTAGAAGATGAGTGAGGGAACTTCAAAACCCTATCAACATCACAGCTTGCCCTGAAGGATGGTACTGAGGCATCAAAACACCTAAAAGCGCTGACTGATGCGCCATTTTTTACACAGCAAGTCCTTCATATCTTCCGATAACAGGAAGTAACAGAAAGGAAGATAATACAATACAGCGCCATTCTCCACTCCTACCTTATGTTTATAACTGACCGGAGGAAGGAGAGTAAACCTTGGCGCCGGGACGGAAACACACACAGACTGTTCCTCACTATGTCCAGTGGAGCCAGTAGCCATGGTCGACAAATTAATGAAAATTGCTAGACACGCCTGTCACAAAGTGAGCCCATAGTTAAAACATGCCCCATAACTAAAAAAGTCACCATGTGAGGAGTCTCCTACTGTTAAATGAGACTTAGTCCCCCACAAATGTGGCCCAGTCAGCTAATGCTGTCAGGGAATAAAGCTCTTTAAAGCCCCTAGCTGTTAATAAGTGCAGAAAAACCTCCCTGAGGTAAATAAGTCCCTGAGGAACTTTTGTAGAGAAATAAAGGCTGCACTTATCTCTTATGCTGTCCGACAGCAGGACAGCCTCAACAGGGTTCAGATGTCCATTGGGTCCCTTCTGTAGTCCTGCAAAAAGATGAAGCCTGAGTTAAATGCAGCTTAGGCAATCACAGAAAGGGCAGCAACACAGTATGGGAGGCGCAGTGAGAATTATGTCCCACAAGTTCCCATTGCTTTAAAGCCACCAAATGCTTCTCCTTTTACTGAAGATACTGATCTGGTCTAGGCTACACCCTAGCATAAAGTAGCACTCAGCGGCACCACTTTAAAAAATAATAAACACTTGATTGAAGAATCTTTACTAACACCTCACTTTGCCATCTCCTATCTAACTAACACAGGTAAAGAGAATGACTGGGGTGGGAGGGAAGGTAGGAGCTATATATACAGCTCTGCTGTGGTGCTCTTTGCCTCCTCCTGCTGACCAGGAGGCGATATCCCACAAGTAAGGATGAAATTTGGATTATCCTAAGTTATGAAGGTATAATCTAGATTTTATTAAAGACACAGAGACGAGTATTTTGCTTTCGTTCCTTTACTACTTAAATGCAGTATTTAAAAGTATACATAATAATATAAATAACTGTCAATATTTAAAAAAGACAGTTAAAACAAGTTCAGATCAGTGACCAATAGCAATGGAGAACTGATTAGACTAACACAAAGTAACCAATCAGATTGATAATATAACCTATAAACTGTCCAACATATAGAAACCAGTCCTCTTTCTTGGCATCTGATGAAGGAAAAATAAAGTCTATCAGATAGCAATAAATCCAAATAAAAAGACAACAAAGAAAACTGACGATCAGGATCTTGAAGAGGAAGACCATCCATGAAGAGTTGACCAGATTGAATGAAGAAGTTGATGAACTGCTGGAACTCTGTAGACATTGGAAATAACTTGTTTGAAGACTCGTCTTGTCCCATAGGTGTGAAGGTATAAAACCACTCAACAGGATGTCCATGTTATTGGTTGGTAACTAAAATAAATGCATAAAGATTAATAATAACATAATATAAATAAATAAAGGGAGGGTACAATATAGATTTAAATATATAGTGGAGGGAAAATACTCGTCTCTGTGTCTTTAATAAAATCTAGATTATACCTTCATAACTTAGGAAAATCCAAATTTTATTACAAGACCAGAGACTCATATTTTGCTAGTTTAAAGCAACTAACAAAATAAACTAAGAGAGCCATGTTCAATGGGTTTGAAATAAAATTGTTTAAAAATAAAATCTGAAGACCAGTCAGCTGCATCCAAAATTTGTTGAAGGGTAGCAGCTTTCAAAAATGCTTTAGAAGCGGCTGACCCTCTAACAGAGTGAGCAGAAAAAGATAAATCAATACCTGCCTCATAACCCATTTAACTCACCTAGCTATAGAAGTAGAAGAGACAGGATAATGAGGAGGAACAAAAGATAGTAACAGTTGATTAGAAGCAGAAGAACGAAAGGAAGTAGTTCTGCGTTCATACTCTTTAAGACATACAACCACACAAAGAAGAGGTTCAGAAGGTAAATAAGGATAAAATATAGACGTTGAAAAATATTTAGTTCTTTTAGAAATAAAGAAAGTAACACCTTCAGGGGAAAAACTTTTAGAATTAAAATCTAAAGCTCTGACATCAGAGACTCTACGAAAAAAAATTAAACACAACAGAGTAGCTAATTTAGCAGAAAGTTGTTTCAAGGATAAAAATTCATTTGAAGGCCAGGAGTTAAAAAGCGCAAATATAAGATCAACATCCCAAAAGGAAGAATATTTAGGGGCCGGAGGTCTTTTAAGTTTAATTGCTTTCATTAACTTGCAAATTAAAGGGTGTTGACCCACAGGAAAATTATTAATAAAAGAATGTTTAGCAGAAATGGCAGATCTAGAAACATTAATAGTTCTGTAAGCTAATCCTGAATCAAAGAGAAATGTAAGGAAATTAATAATATAAGCTATATCAACTGAAAGGGGATCCAAACTTCTTTCCACGCACCAGCTAGACCATCTGGTCCATGCGGAAAAATAAAAATATTTGGTCCCAGGGGCCAATGAGTCTTGAAGGAGTTCCTTAGCCTGTTGTGATAAACCTTGGAGAGATGAAGATTGCCCGAAATTGACCATGCTATAAGACGAAGAGATCCTTGAAGAATAAGATCATGAGGATAACCTTCTGGATCTGACAACAGAAGAGGAAATATAGGAAGAAGAACAGGATGGTTGACAGACAATTCTAGAAGAGATGGGTACCAAGGTTGAGATGGCCAAAGGGGAGTGATTAGGAGAATTGAAAGAAGATCCCGGCAGACTACCGATATGGTTCTCTGAATCATGGAGAACGGGGGAAATGCATAAGCTGTTTGCAGAGGCCATGGATGGAGAACTGCATCGATCGCCAGCGCATCTGGATCTGGACGCCAACTGAAATATGGACGAATCTGAAAATTCAGTCTCGAAGCGAACAGATCCATCAAAAAGGGACCTCTGACAGATTGAAGTGAATGAAAAACTTGATGATGAAGTTTCCAGTCGCTGGAATCTGTCAGATACCGAGAACCCCAATCCGCTGCTACATTGGATAAGCCTGGAATATATTCTGCTTTGACAGAAATATTTCTGTCCAAGCAAAGGTGAATAAAATCTTTCGTAATAATCGATAAATCTCTCGATTTTGTACCACCGAGACGATTCACATAGCGAACTGCCGAAATATTGTCCATTCTGAGTAAAATGGAAACAGGAAAATAATTTTTTACAAAACTTTTGACTGCAAAAGAGCCTGCCAAAAGTTCTAAGCAGTTGATATGAAAACGTTTTTCTTCTGAGGACCACTTTCCTCCCGTGATAGAAGGACCACAACGAGCTCCCCAGCCCGAACGACTGGCATCAGATTCTATGATAAGATCCAGGGGTTCTCCCAAAAATGGCTCTCCCATTCCAAGCTTCTATATGGGAAAGCCACCATGATAGTTCTTCTTTGGCTTCTGAAGAAAAGGGAATTAAGTGGGAATATGAAAGACCATTCTGAAGATGGATAATTTTTAAACGTTGAAGTTCCCTGTAATGAAGAGGAGCAGGGAAAATAGCCTGAATAGAGGATGAGAGTAACCCAACTATTCTGGCTATAGTCCTGATGGGAACCAAAGATAAAGAAAGAGTTTTTGAAATTTCTTTCTTGATGTTCACAATTTTGTCCCTGGGAAGACTGAGTGTAGAATTCAAAGTGTCTATTTGAAAACCTAGGAAGGTTAGAGATTTGGTTGGAGTAAGAACTGACTTCTCTTTGTTGACTAAAAAACCTAAATTTTCTAGAATGTATAAAGTAAGTTGAAGTTGAGAATTTAGAATGACAGAGCTCTGATTCATAATTAAGATATTGTCTAAATAGATGATGAGGCGAACTCCTCGAAGACGAAGCCAAGTGATGATAGGTTTCATTAATTTGGTGAATATCCAAGGAGCTGAAGATAGGCCGAAAGGCATACAAGTGAAACTCCAAGTCTTTCCTTCCCAAATAAAAGTTAAAATTTTTCTGTGTTTTTAAGCTACAGTAACTGTAAGATAAGCATCTGTCAGATCTAATCTGACTAGATAATCGTTGTCTAATAGGCAATCTCTGAGAAGATGAATACCTTCCATTTTGAAATGTTGATAGACAACAAAAGAGTTTAGAGTTCTTAAATTTATAACTGGGCGAAATTGGCCGTTTTTCTTTTTTTACGAGAGATTGCTGAGAAAACAATCTTGAGGATTTAAAACCAGTTCTATGGCTTGTTTTGATAAAAGGTTTGAAATTTCGTTTTGAACCAAAATTTGGTCTGAATCTGAAAATTTTATTGGAAGAGGAAGAGAATTTTGGAAAGGAGGAGAAATAAAATCTATAAAAAGACCTGAAACAGTGTGAAGAACCCATTGATCTGTAGTAATCAGGTTCCAATTGTGAGCAAAGAGAGATAATCTGCCTCTTATTATGTTTTGGGAAGAAACATGTGAAGGGTGAAAAGAAAGGATTACCTTGTGAAACACGTGATCTTTGCCTTGAACGCTGGATCCTGGGATTCCAAAATCTTCCTCTGGAAGGGAAGAAGCCTGAGGAAACTGGATTTTGGTATTGTCTTTGTTGCTGGAACTGGTGATGTGAGAACTGAGACCTATTGGGGTATGCAGCACGGCCGGGAAAGTGGCCTCTACCTTTCCCAGCCTGCTCAGAGAAACGATCTTGGTAAAATATCTTTTTCATGGACGTTCTAACTTTATTAGAGAAAGTGTTCACAGAACTGTTCAATTCTTTAATAAATGTATCACTGAATAACAGACCTTTAGTGTCCGGATGTATTTCATTAATGGCAAAATCACATACTCTGGGGTCAATTATTCTAAGTATATTACGTCTGCATTCTGTGTACATTGCAGAATTAGCATTGCCTAAAAAGGTAAGCATTCTTTGCAACCATTCCCTCACAATGACAGGATCTAATAAGGAATTATCATAAACTGCCAGTTCAGATAAATCAAATAATTTAGATAGGGGGCCAATCGTGTCTAAAATTTTATCCTGACATATTTTCCAAGCCCTATCCATCCCTTTTTTGAGCTTGAAACCTGGAGAACCTATAAATTTTAAAATTTTTGGGTCGACTTCTGGAGTACAACTTGCATTATTTGGCAAAATGGGTCTGGGACACTCAGCCCTCATTTTATTACGTGAATCCCTTTTTAAGGGTTGACGGAGTTGGTAGTCAATAAAATCTGCAATGTCAGAAGAAGGGCACCATTCCGCAGATCTTGGATGGTGCAAATCATCCGCATTGAATCTAGGGTTGCCTAGACAGTAAACATTTTTATTTTGTATCATGGACAAACACCCCTCTAACATCATACACGTGGAAATTAGATAACTCCCTCCTTAACAATCCAGACACAATTATGAAACTCACTAACACCATTGAAGAGTATTTTCAACTTAACATACCCTCGACAACTAATAAATATACAATCTGGGAGGCGCATAAATGCGTGCTCAGAGGTGAATTAATTAAACTAAAGGCTCATTTCCAAAAACTACACCGACAGCAATATAATGAACTATCAGACACCTTTGCTCGCCTAGACCTGGCCCATAAAATATCTCCTACAGACCCAAATATACTGAACGACCTACAAAATGCCAGACGAGCATTAGACGGCTTTCTGCAAATAGAATACCAGACGCTTCGCGCAAAAACCAACAGCATGTTCTTTTATGAAAGTAACAGGTCAGGCAAGTTATTAGCAAGAGCCCTGAAAAAAAAGAGATTAAAATCATATATTAACGAACTACAAACACTTAATCGCCCCCATATTCTAAAAACCACTAAAGATATTTTACAATCCTTTCACGACTATTATTCCACCATATATAATATTCAAGAAGAAGTACCCTCTTAAGACCCTTCCCCAGACCTGATTTCTTATATATCCAGTGCGCAACTACCTAATATAACACCGGATCAACTTAAAACCCTCAACAACCCCATTACCCAAACTGAACTCCTCACAGCCATAAAATCACTTAATAATGGGAAAAGCCCAGGACCAGACGGTTTCACTGGAAAGTATTATCACACCTTCTCCTCTCAACTCTCCCCTTACCTTACTCAACTATTCAACAAAGTTACAGACACTAACCCATTCCCACAATCCATGCTAGAGGCGCAAGTAGTAGTGATCCCGAAACCAGGTAAACCCCCTACAACCCCCGCTAACTTCCGCCCAATCTCCCTCCTCAACATAGATATCAAACTTTATGCTAAGATATTGGCCACCCGTATTAACTCAATACTCCCGTCAATCATACATTTTAATCAGGCCGGTTTCACTCCTCTTAGGGAAGCTAAAGATAAATACGACCAAGATCCTATTATTAATGGAATATGCAGTTAACAACCACATCCCCTCCGTGTTTATCTCCATGGATGCGGAGAAAGCCTTTGATAGGCTCAACTGGCAATTTCTGAAAGAGGCACTCACGCACTTTGGCTTTGACCCAGCTTTCACAGGAAAAATATTCTCCCTTTACAATAACCCCCAAGCCAAAATAAAATTGAACGACACCTTGTCCAAACCATTTTCGATCACAAACGGTACGAGACAGGGATGTCCCCTCTCCCCTATATTATTTATCCTCGCTATGGAGGTTTTAGCCTCACATATCAGACATAACACAGATATACAGGGGTTCACAATTGCTCACCAGGAATACAAAGCTACCCTGTACGCTGATGATCTTTTTCTCACATTAACAAGACCTCACAACTCACTCCCCCCCCTTGTTGAAACACTACATACCTACGGCACCTTTTCAAATTTCAAAATAAATATTACCAAGTCAGAATTACTCCCACTTGGGTTACAAGCAGAGGAAATCACTGCGATACAAACACTCGTACACTTTCGCATACAACTGCGCTCTATAAAATACCTCGGAGTTCATATTTCCCCCCATATACAAGTAACACTTGACACCAATTATAAAGTCATAACCGATACAATACAAAGCATGTTACAAACCTGGAGCAATAAACCAATCTCATGGTTAGGCAGAATTAATTCGGTCAAAATGATGCTCCTCCCCAAGATATTATATTTCTTTCAAACCCTACCGATTCCAATCCCCAAGTCTGTCATACACAATCTCCAAAAATCCTTCAGCTCCTATATATGGCAACATAAAAGACCACGGATAGCTACCGCCACCCTATATCGTCCTAAAGAATTGGGTGGCCTTGGGATCCCAAACCTCACTCAATACAGACTTGCCAGCTTCTATACCAAAATAATACATTGGTGCAGACACTCAGTACACAAAGAATGGGTACTTTTAGAACAATCACTATCTCATACTTCACATCTTAGCAGCAAGTGCTGGTTACCCCCATCCAAACGAAACTTACCTGCATGCCTACCAACAATTACTAGAGAAACTCTAAAACTGTGGGATGTATCCATTAAACAAAATAAACATATCTCAACAATACCCTCCCCGCTAACACCTCTTTGCGAAAATCCAGATTCCCCAATACCATTCCCCACCCAAATAACTCAAACACCCAACATTGCAAACCCTGCCTTACAATCATTCAAAATGGAAAAATCAAACCCCTAACTGAACTAACCCTCATCCTTGATAAAATACGCATAGAATGGTTTAGATACCATCAACTAACGGACTTTCTCACCAAACACCCACATAAGCCGCAACTTTTTCGCTCCCAGACTAGCTTCGAGGGCAGCTGCGTCCATGACACCCTTCAAAGGGGCTTTCTATCTTTTGCATATCAATTGCTTATACAACCAAACAGCATGTCCCTCCCCTCATACACGCAAAAATGGGAAGCAGAGATTGGCACTGCTCAATCCCTAAAGGAATGGCAAAACATCTTCTCCTACATGACAAAATCCGCTTCGTCCATTTACGTTCTGGAAATGAACGTTAAGCTACTATACAGATGGTATTACACTCCCCATCGACTACACACTATTTTCCCCACACACTCACCGGAATGCTGGAGAGGCTGCCAAAATATTAGCACCCCTACACACATATGGTGGACATGCCCAATAGCTCAAGTATATTGGGAAGCCATCAGAGTGGAATTCGAAAAGGTCTTATCTCTAAGCTTCAAGCTTGATATTTGGCTTTTCATCTTTAATAAATTTCCCAAAATAACATGCAAACTACGACTAGCCCTGCTGACTATCATGACAAACTCTGCAAAACGACTAATTCCCAAAAACTGGAAAGGTAGTACACTCCCATCTATCCATGTCTGGAGAGAAACAACCACCCAATCCCTCCAACTAGAAAAATATCGCTATTCCCGTAACAAACAGATAGCCGACTACCACTCGATATGCTTTTTGTGGGAGGAATACCTTAATCAGAAACCCCCCACATTCGAGACCACTGCCCTTATATCCCCCCCTCAAACTTAAAATTATTAACCACCCCTGAACGACGAACTACCATCCTAATCTGGACAGAAGGTCATTCCAATAGTCCGACAATCAATGACATAATAGTTTCTACTCTGCAGGAGCTGTATATTTATATTATTATTTACATTTGTATTGTTTACTGTAACTGTTCATTTATTTATGGGTTTTATTTCTCCCTCATCTAGTTCAAATAACTTACTTGTGCAACTTAAACTTGTTTATTTAATGATAAATATATCCACAACTTATTTTTGTTTACAAAACAAAAAAAAAATTTGTATCATAATCCAAGTATATGGAAACATTATTATCACAACGTTGCATATGTAACTGTTTCTATTTTGCATTGTATGCAGTGATTATATGTTATTCAATAAAGCTTTTGAAAAAAAATAAAAAATTATTTTGTTAGGTTCAATGTGTTTGGATTTTTTCAGAGATTTTTTAAATTTCTTGATTTTCGGAGAAGCCGAAGAATCTTCTGAGGAAGATTGAGAAAAATAATCCTCAGATTTTTCTGAATCAAAAGATGAATCAGAATTAATATCTGTCTCAGATCAAATCTCAGCATTGTCTTTATTGGCCAAGCCTCTCCCATCAGTAACCTCTTGGGAGTAGAGGATAAAGCAGGTGTTTTTCTTCCTTTCCTGCAAGGAACAGCATTTGAAGCAAGTTGACGAGACTTTTTAACTAGTTTCTTACTAGTTTTAATTGCACTTGAAACGGTTCTTTTCCTTTTTATAGCTTTTTTACAATTAAAATTTATTAAATAAAATTGTATACCTTCAGGATTAAGTGAAGGATTTAGTTCTGTAGATTGAGACATATTGAGCAAATCAATGTAAAATATTAATAACTATTAATAATAAAATTAGCTAATTAATATAAAATTATATAACACTAAAATACTTATTAAAAGAATGGCCCCAAAGAATGTGTTGGAAATATAATCACAATAATAAATATATAAATATATATAAAGAATGAAAACTGTTTTTTTTTTTAAAAAAAACAATAGTGTGAACAATGTTATGCAATATTATAACAGTAGATGGCAGGCAAAGACCGTGTATAATATAAAATACCAGTGAAACTTTCTCTTTAAGATCGCAACAAAGTTGCGACTGAACTGGCAGATAACTCAGCTGAGGTGAGGAGAAGAGGCGGGAACTAACGTAAGTGCGTAACAAGGATGACAGCACACCGCGCATGCGCAGAAGGGCTAAAGAATCCAAGATGGCGGACGTAAAAAGAAGATGCAACGCAACAATTAAAAACAAGAAATAAAAACTTAAAAGAGTAGCGAAACAGACCGGAAAGGTATAGCAAACATGGGGGCAAGAATAAAGATAAAAAATAACTATATCACCAACGAAAATTTTTAAATTGAGCAGAAAAAGAACAAAACGGAAAGGTAAAAGAATAAATAAGCACCATAAATATAACGATAATAAAATAAATAACTGCAATAAAATAAATAACAACCTAAAATAAAAAAGTAACAAAAATTGATAATAATTAATAAAATGTAACTTGGCTATAAATGACAAGTGGCATAAGAAAATATATGGCTAATAAAAAGATGAATTTCTGAGACAAAAGGACAAAATTCAAACCATTTAATAAAGTTATGATCAATACTTATCTTTCTGAAGCAGTAAAAGAAAGAGGACTGGTTTCTATATGTTGGACAGTTTATAGGTTATATTATCAATCTGATTGGTTACTTTGTGTTAGTCTAATCAGTTCTCCATTGCTATTGGTCACTGATCTGTACTCTGTTTTAACTGTCTTTTTCAAATATTGACAGTTATTTATATTATTATGTATACTTTTAAATACGGCATTTAAAGGGACAGTAAGGTCAAAACTAAACTTTCATGATTCAGATAGGGCATGCAATTTTAAACAACTTTCCTATTTACTTTTATCATCAAATTTGCTTTGTTCCCTTGGTGGTATTTTTAAAAAGCTAAACCTAGCTAGGCTCAAACTGATTTCTAAACAGTTGAAAACCGCCTCCTAGCTCAGAGCATTTTGAAAGTTTTTCACAGTTTGACTGTGCTAGTTCACATGTGTCATATGGATAACATTGTGCTCACTCCCGTGAAGTTATTTAGGAGTCTTCACTGATTGACTACACTGCATGTCTGTCAAAGGCACTTAGATAAGGAGGCTGTCTGCAAATACTTAGATACAAGGTAATCACAGAGGTAAAAAGTATATTAATATTACTGTGTTGGTTATGCAAAAATGGGGAATGGGTAATAAAGGGATTATCTATCTTTTTAATTAAGAAAAATTTTGGTGTAGACTGTCCCTTTAAGTAGTAAAGGAAAGAAAGCAAGAGTCTCTGGTCTTGTAATAAAATCCGTGGACTCGTATCTTTTAAAAGAAAGTCTCACTTTTGTCACAAGATTCACGTCTAACACCACGAACACTGGTAGAATTATGAATAAACATTGGTCAATCATGACCTCAGATCCAAAATTGATCTTCACTCAAGGTTTGAAACCGATGGTGGGGTACAGGAGGAGTACCAACTTACGGGACTTACTTGTAAAGACAGATCCAAAATTATGCTACCAAGAGCAATCTTCATGTAATGTAAAGGGATGCTATAAGTGCCTAGGATGCACAACTTGTAATGGCTTGATAGCTACTAAGGTATTCCAAACTAATCTAGCCCTTTTTGTCTTAAGACAGTGCTATGTTTTGTAAGCCCTCATTCAGTTTCCTAAACCCTCCATTTTACTTTTAAACATTGTTTTAATATTTGATATCAAGACTTTTTGAGAGCAGAAAGGTCTTGGTCTTAGATCACTTGAGTATAAACTAATTGGTACATGATCTGATAGCGTAATTGGGTAAATTAAGTTTTTTTTCAACATAGTTACATAACTATAAGTCTAATAAAAATAGATCAGTTCTCAAGTGGGTTTTGTGGGCTTTTGAGATGCATGTGTATCCCTTTTAATCGAAGTTCCTATTTCTCCAAATATCAGTAACCTCCAATAAGTTACATAAGGAATGAATGAAACATTATTGACTCTCTTTTATAGTTCCTCATATTTGGTTAATCCTTTGTTAGTTTATTTCTATCTAGAAGGGCCCTAGGTACCATATTAAAATATCCACCAATAATTAAATTTGTTTCTACATAATCTAATGACTTTTTGAGAGCAGAAAGGTCTTGGTCTTAGATCACTTGAGTATAAACTAATTGGTACATGATCTGATAGCGTAATTGGGTAAATTAAGTTTTTTTTCAACATAGTTACATAACTATAAGTCTAATAAAAATAGATCAGTTCTCAAGTGGGTTTTGTGGGCTTTTGAGATGCATGTGTATCCCTTTTAATCAGGGTTCCTATTTCTCCAAATATCAGTAACCTCCAATAAGTTACATAAGGAATGCATGTAACTTATTGACTCTCTTTTATAGTTCCTCATATTTGGTTAATCCTTTGTTAGTTTATTTCTATCTAGAAGGGCCCTAGGTACCATATTAAAATATCCACCAATAATTAAATTTGTTTCTACATAATCTAATGTTTTTTGCAAAAAGTATAGTATTGTCTTTAAAACAAAATAGCTACTCTTTTTCTCCTGCTCGTGCAGGGCGTCCCCCATTCCTTTCCAGAAGGTTTCACCCCCAAACAAGTACTATCCCTAGGTGCCTCTTCAAATTGCCAACAACATACTAAAAGAGCATCTTGGTCTTAGATCACTTGAGTATAAACTAATTGGTACATGATCTGATAGCGTAATTGGGTAAATTAAGTTTTTTTCAACATAGTTACATAACTATAAGTCTAATAAAAATAGATCAGTTCTCAAGTGGGTTTTGTGGGCTTTTGAGATGCATGTGTATCCCTTTTAATCGGGGTTCCTATTTCTCCAAATATCAGTAACCTCCAATAAGTTACATAAGGAATGAATGAAACATTATTGACTCTCTTTTATAGTTCCTCATATTTGGTTAATCCTTTGTTAGTTTATTTCTATCTAGAAGGGCCCCAGGTACCATATTAAAATATCCACCAATAATTAAATTTGTTTCTACATAATCTAATGATTTTTTGAGAGCAGAAAGGTCTTGGTCTTAGATCACTTGAGTATAAACTAATTGGTACATGATCTGATAGCGTAATTGGGTAAATTAAGTTTTTTTTCAACATAGTTACATAACTATAAGTCTAATAAAAATAGATCAGTTCTCAAGTGGGTTTTGTGGGCTTTTGAGATGCATGTGTATCCCTTTTAATCAGGGTTCCTATTTCTCCAAATATCAGTAACCTCCAATAAGTTACATAAGGAATGAATGTAACTTATTGACTCTCTTTTATAGTTCCTCATATTTGGTTAATCCTTTGTTAGTTTATTTCTATCTAGAAGGGCCCTAGGTACCATATTAAATATCCACCAATAATTAAATTTGTTTCTACATAATCTAATGTTTTTTGCAAAAAGTATAGTATTGTCTTTAAAACAAAATAGCTACTCTTTTTCTCCTGCTCGTGCAGGGCGTCCCCCATTCCTTTCCAGAAGGTTTCACCCCCAAACAAGTACTATCCCTAGGTGCCTCTTCAAATTGCCAACAACATACTAAAAGAGCATCTTGATCTCCTGCACCCTGCTAGTTCGGGAACCCTTTTAAGAAGCATCAGAGTGGGGCTCAATTCCAGTCTTGCGCTGAGTTCCAGAAGCCCGACTAGGCTAACAAGGTTTTGTCAGCCCTCTCTGTGAAACATTATTTAAACATTGATTTAGTATAGTTTATTGTAGTGAGATATTTTTCTGGGTGTTCCAGGGGAGTGTAGGTTAAACATTACGTAAGTGTAGGAGGTATTAGGGACTTAGCTGGGTGTTCTGGGGGGTGTGTTGGTTAGGCATGACAGAGGTGTAAGCGGTCAGAGGGAGTTAGTGTCAGGGTGCCAGGAATCAGACTGAGACAAGAAGTGCAAAAATAATCACACCTTTATTAATAACAAAAAAATAATAAAAAGTCCACAAGTCAAATAACAAGCCAGGAGTCAAAACCAGAGCTGGTAGTCAGACGAGCCGAGTCAGTCAGACGAGCCGGAATCAAGAACAAGGAAAACAGCAGAGTCAGGAACAAGCCAGGGATCAGGAACCAGGAAGGACGTCAGGCAGCCAGGTAATACACAGGAACTCTCACAAACAGGTCTGAGACAACGCAAAGGCAAAGCATACTGAACAGAGGCCCTTTAAATAATAAGTGACATCACAATTCTGAGACTGCATCCCGGGGATGAGTATAAACCACCCAAGGTCTGCCCCCGACAGGACCTTAGGTGTGAGCGTTTCCCGGCCGTGTAAGACAAGACTTCAAAAGGTGGCCCTGTAACCCACAATAGAGGCAGAGCCCCTCTCTCCTCCTAAAGGCCCTCTCCGCCACGGAGAGATGCGTGAATCCCAAATGCATCGGCTCAGCAGTACCTGGTGACTCGGGACCAGGAGGCATGGGAGGAGAGGGAGGCATGGGTGGGAACGAACATGTAGGAGACAACGGAACAGGAGGCTTCCGCAAGCGCTCCTTGAAAGAGGGCCTCTCTCTGAGTCTGATGTCAATTAGGATAAAAAAAGACACCAATGCCTCGAGATCCTCTGGTAAATGTCTGGCAGCAACTTCATCTTTAATCGCATCAGAGAGCCCATGAAAGAAGGCGGCAACAAGGGCTTCATTGTTCCAACCAACCTTTGCGGCAAGCGTAAAGAACTCAATAGCATACTGAGCAACAGATCTTGTACCTTGCTGAATGGACATGAGTCGTTTAGCAGCAGGGGAGGAGCAAGCCGGAACATCAAATACCCTTCGAAAGGAAACCACAAATTCAGGGAAATTTGAAATTACAGGTTTATTAGTCTCCCACAAGGGATTAGCCCAGGCAAGAGCTGTGTCATAAAGTAACGAGATGAGAAATCCCACCTTAGCTCTGTCAGAGGGAAATGCCTGAGGTAACATCTCAAAGTAAATGCCCACCTGGTTCAAAAACCCTCTGCACTGAATAGAATCGCCTCCATATCGCTGAGGTAGAGGTGCAGAACCGGACATGCTCCTGGTAGGACTAGGTGCAGCAGCGGAAACAGGAGCAGCCATAACTTGTGGGACACTTTGGACAAATGTGCAGTGCGAGTCAGCAGGGTTTGCAGGGCTAGTGCAAATTGATCCAAGCGGTGATCCTGTTCATCCATCCTGGAAATGATGGCAGGTAAAGGTGGATTAATAGCACCATCAGGATTCATGGCCTTTGCGTAATGTCAGGGTGCCAGGAATCAGACTGAGATGATAAGTGCAAAAATAATCACACCTTTATTAATAACAAAAAATAATAAAAAGTCCACAAGTCAAATAAGCCAGGAGTCAAAACCAGAGCTGGTAGTCAGACGAGCCGAGTCAGGAGCCAAAGCGAATAGTCAGACGAGCCGGAATCAGGAACAAGGAAAACAGCAGAGTCAGGAACAAGCCAGGGATCAGGAATCAGGAAGGACGTCAGGCATTCAGGTAATACACAGGAACTCTCACAAACAGGTCTGAGACAACGCAAAGGCAAAGCATACTGAACAGAGGCCCTTTAAATAATAAGTGATGACATCAATATTCTGAGACTGCATCCTGTCTCACACAGATGATGCACACCAGTCTGGCCATAAAAGGAAGTGCAGGAAGTGAGCAGCATCCCCCACAATGCACCATAGTCAGCAAGAGAGGTGAGTAAAATGGCTGCCAGCAGCACATGGCAAACAAAACAGAGAAAAAACCCTGACAGCTAGCTGGCGGTGCAGGGAAAGTGTAGGTTAGCTCTGACGTAGGTGTAGGTGGTCAGTGAGAGGAAGGGAGGCAGAGTAGGGGGAGTGTAGGTTAGGCGTAACATTGTTATAGGCGTTCTGGGGGAATTAGTGGGGTGTGTTAATGGGCGTAGCTTGCACTTTGATTCAGACACATCAACACAAGATCGATATGGTCAAATCAGTAAAGTGCAGGTTGTGAGGAGGGTAGCGGCCATGTTTGTCTCGCCAGCTATCAGCTGTCGAGATTACATCGTCTGCGGTAGTCAGTGTAGGTGTAATTAAACTTTGGTCCTCACAACAATATTTGGAGTGTGCTTACCCAGAAACTAATTTTAGTTTCAGTGAGCTCACTGTCTGTGCCGTGTAGGCCACCTTCAAATAGGGTCCCCGGCCGCAGCAATATGTCATTGAGCGATGCAAGTGTATCGTCACGCTCCCGTTGATTTCTATGAGAGAGACATCGCTGCTCACCGGCATTGCTCGTCCATACCCCTTTTCTTTGAATGTCGATGGTTCGACTATCAGGGCCATAATCTGTATTATTCCTTAAGCCTCAAGTGTATGTATAATGTAGATGTAGAAAGTTGTAAAAACATATTTGAATCTCATTAACACAGTTATATCACTGTACACTGCTGCCATACAGCACATGCAAAACACAATTACATGCACTTTTTATATGATGAATTTTAGATTGTATATCATGTTTAAATAACAAGTTTGTTCTTATAGAAGATATTATAACCAATAGATGGCGCTAGTAGGTTATTTTTTAGCAGTTCCATAATTTTGAGCACCAAGGGATTAAGAATGTATTTATTTTGCAACCTTTTGAGTGTTTATAAAGTGATTTAGAATATTTTTTATTTAGCCATAACTAATGTATGTTGCCCTAATGTCTTTATCTGGTTTTCTGCATTTTTAAAAAAAAAAAAGGGAAGACATAATAAAAACTGCACTAGTCTTTATTATGTCTCAGCTTTTTTTTAAAAATTCGGTTAGTGTTCCTTTGTTGTTAAGGTAGTGATTGACACTTGAATGTACATTTGTTGAAGGTAGTAAATGTGTTTTTTTAAGTCATACTAAATATGTCATCTGTCATTTAATTGAGTATTTGTATGGAGACAAAATAGGCTGGCTAACAGTAGCAAAACCTTTTCCACATTAGGTAATTAGCTTACTTTCAATGAGGACCTAAATGACAGGGAACATAGTATGAAAACCCTAGGGGGCCTAATTTGAAAATAAACTAGGTCAATGTAGAATAAAAGACCCCCAGTGCAATAGCTCCTTAAAAACAATTCACCCCTTAATCACCATGATCCAAAACCCTTAAACTCATTCTCAAATCATAATCATGTCCCCTAAACAGCCATGCACCCCAAACCCCCCAATGCAATTAACCCCTTTGTTTGCAATAGCAGTGAAGATACTAGGTTTTCAGGTACTGGTAATTTTGTAGATTAGATTTAGCTATACCTGTTTCACAATAACTAACGTATATCAGGCTACTTAAAGGGACACTGAACCCATTTTTTCCCCTTTGTGATTCAGATAGAGCATGCAATTTTTGGCAACTTTCTAATTTACTCCTATTATAATTTTTTCTTCGTTCTCTTGCTATCTTTATTTGAAAATAAAGGCATCTAAGCTTTTTTTTTGGTTTAGTACTCTGGACAGCACATTTTTATTGGTGGATGAATTTATCCACACCAATCAGCAAGAACAACCCAGGTTGTTCACCAAAAATGGGCCAGCATCTAAGCTTACATTCTTGCATTTCAAATAAAGATACCAAGAGAATGAAGAAAATTTGATAATAGGAGTACATTAGAAATTTGCTTAGAATTTCATGCTCTATCTGAATCATAAAAGAAAAAAATTGAGTTCAGTGTCCATTTAATACAATTATGTACTGTTACTGTTAAAAATATGATTGTATCATATATAAATATAAGCCTATAAATGGCTACCGGCTTCTATTGACGCCTCAAAAGTGCACTGTGATCTTAGGCCCGGCCTAAGATCACAGTGCACTTTTGAGGCATAGATAGAAGCCGGTAGAAATTTATAGACTTAAATTTATATGATACAATCATATTCTTATCATGGGGAACGTGCACTCATAGGAGGCAGGGGAGGCAGTGCCTACCCTGCCATATGTGGCCAAAGCTTAATTACATTTTAATTAAAACAAAAAAAAAAGTCCCCAAAAAAATATTTTCCCCCCATGTAATGCTATGGAGAGGCAGGTACAGGAACGCTTCTCTCCATTGCAGTACTTGGGTCAAAGGAAAAGCTGTGCTGCAGCGCCACCTGTGTTCTGTCAATATATTAACAGCAGAAATTGGTACCAATAGGAGGCATCCCTCTTGATGCCTCCTAGCAAGTGAAGGATATATAGATTAATCAGAAGGAGGCTGCAGTGAGCAGGGTCATATGATACAACTGGAAGCTGAGGTAACCTAAGAACAGATGACACCAAGCAGAAGAGTAAAATAGTATTCTACATCTCTTGTGATTCACAAATTGTGTTCAGATACAGCTCATTAACAGGGGGGGGGGGGGCAGTAAGTGAGCATAACCCAATACTGACAGGAAGTCAAAGGGTCAATTCAAATGTAAATCCATAATTTAAAACCCAGAGTTTGAAGCTAAGTTTGCAGTGTCCACATTATTTAAACTACAGTTTTTGACATTGAATATTGCTAAGCCTCCCTTTTTCATGGTTATTTGATTTAATTAGGTACAAACTCCATATTAGTGATGTCGCGAACAGTTCGCCGGAGAACAGTTCCCGGCGATCTTAGCTTGTTTGTGTTCGCCGCGGCGGGCGAACATATGCGATGTTCGATCCGCCCCCTATTTGTCATCATTGAGGAAACTTTGACCCTTAATCTCACAGTCTGCAGACACATTTCAGCCAATCAGCAGCAGACACTCCCTCCCAGACCCTCTCAGCTCCTGGGCAGCAGCCATTTTAGATTCATTCTGATCCTGCATTCTTAGTGAGAGGAGTGATAGTGCTGCTGCTGATGATTTTTTAGGGAAATTGATAGCTAGGCTAGTGTATTCAGTGTCCACTACAGTCCTGAAGGACTCATTTGATCTCTGCTGTAAGGACAGCACCCCAAAAAGCCCTTTTTAGGGCTAGAACTTCAGTCGTTTTTTGGGGGGTTTTTTTGTAATCTAATTGCATTTGCCTGCCTTTCAGCCTGTGTGTGAGGCTCACAGCATATACTGTGCCTACTTTCTCACTGCCACCACTTATATCTGGTGTAACATTAGTGTAAATTTTAAAAAAAAACTTTTACATCAGTTTGCTAGTGTAATCTAATTTCAGTTGCCAGCAGGCCTGTGTATCAGGCTCACAGCATATACTGTGCCTAATTGCTCTGTGCCACCACTCATATCTGGTGTAACATTAGTGTAAATTTTTTTAAAAAAACTTTTACATCAGTCTGCTAGTGTAATCTAATTTCAGTTGCCAGGCCAGACTGCCACTGCCAGCCTCAGTGCCACCACTTATATCTGGTGTAACATTAGTGTAAACATTTTTTAAAAAAACTTTTACATCAGTCTGCTAGTGTTATTTAATTTTAGTTGCCAGGCCAGCCTGCCACTAGTGCCAGCCTGTGTGTCAGGCTCACAGCATATACTGTGCCTACTTCCATCCTCAGTGCCACCACTCATATCTGTTGTAACATTAGTGTAATTTTTTTAAAAAAAAAAACTTTTACATCAGTCTGCTAGTGTTATTTAATTTTAGTTGCCAGGCCAGCCTGTGTGTCAGGCTCACAGCATATACTGTGCCTACTTCCTCAGTGCCACCACTCATATCTGTTGTAACATTAGTGTAACATTTTAAAACATTTTTTACATCAGTCTGCTAGTGTTATTTAATTTTAGTTGCCAGGCCAGCCTGCCACTAGTGCCAGCCTGTGTGTCAGGCTCACAGCATATACTGTGCCTACTTCCATCCTCAGTGCCACCACTCATATCTGTTGTAACATTAGTGTAAAAAACTTTTACATCAGTCTGCTAGTATTATTTAATTTTAGTTGCCAGGCCAGCCTGCCACTAGTGCCAGCCTGTGTGTCAGGCTCACAGCATATACTGTGCCTACTTCCTCAGTGCCACCACTCATATCTGTTGTAACATTAGTGTAACTTTTTTTAAAAAAAACTTTTACATCAGTCTGCTAGTGTTATTTAATTTTAGTTGCCAGGCCAGCCTGCCACTAGTGCCAGCCTGTGTGTCAGGCTCACAGCATATACTGTGCCTACTTCCATCCTCAGTGCCACCACTCATATCTGTTTTAACATTAGTGTAAATTTTTTAAAAAAAACCTTTTACATCAGTCTGCTAGTGTTATTTAATTTTAGTTGCCAGGCCAGCCTGCCACTAGTGCCAGCCTGTGTGTCAGGCTCACATCATATACTGTTACTACTTCCATCCTCATTGCCACCACTCATATCTGTTGTAACATTAGTGTAACATTTTTTTAAAAAAAACTTGTACATCAGTCTGCTAGTGTTATTTAATTTTAGTTGCCAGGCCAGCCTGCCACTAGTGCCAGCCTGTGTGTCAGGCTCACAGCATATACTGTGCCTACTTCCATTCTCAGTGCCACCACTCATATCTGTTGTAACATTAGTGTAATTTTCTTGTTAAAAAAAACTTTTACATCAGTCTGCTAGTGTTATTTAATTTTAGTTGCCAGGCCAGCCTGCCACTAGTGCCAGCCTGTGTGTCAGGCTCACAGCATATACTGTGCCTACTTCCATCCTCAGTGCCACCACTCATATCTGTTGTAACATTAGTGTAAATTTAAAAAAAAAAAACTTTTACATCAGTCTGCTAGTGTTATTTAATTTTAGTTGCCAGGCCAGCCTGCCACTAGTGCCAGCCTGTGTGTCAGACTCACAGCATATACTGTGCCTACTTCCTCAGTGCCACCACTCATATCTGTTGTAACATTAGTGTAACTTTTTTTTAAAAAAACTTTTACATCAGTCTGCTAGTGTTATTTAATTGCAGTTGCCTGCCTGCCAGCATGTGTGCCAGGCCCACTTGCCAACTAGTGCCACCAATCATATTTGTTATAACAGTAGTGTAAATATTTTAAAAAAAAAATTTTGACTGTGAAACATCAGTCTGCTAGTGTAATCTAATTGAAGTTGCCGGCCTGCAAGCGTGTGTTCCAGGCCCACTTGCCAAGTTAGTGGCACCACTCATATTTGTTGTAACAGTAGTGTAAATATTTTTAAAAAAAAACTTTTTTGACTGTGAAACATCAGTCTGCTAGTGCAATCTAATTGCAGTTGCCTGCCAGCGTGTGTGCCAGGCCCACTTGCCAAGTTAGTGGCACCGCTCATATTTGTTGTAACAGTAGTGTAAATATTTTTAAAAAAAACTTTTTTGACTGTGAAACATCATTCTGCTAGTGCAATCTAATTGCAGTTGCCTGCCTGCCAGCGTGTGTGCCAGGGCCACTTGCCAACTAGTGCCACCAATCATATTTGTTATAACAGTATTGTAAATATTTTTTAAAAAAACTTTTTTGACTGTGAAACATCAGTCTTCTAGTGTAATCTAATTGAAGTTGCCTGCCTGCCAGCGTGTGTGCCAGGCCCACTTGCCAAGTTAGTGGCACCACTCATATTTGTTGTAACAGTAATTTAAATATTTAAAAAATAAATATTTTTGACTGTGAAACATCAGTCTGCTTTTTTGTGTCAGGCTCACAGCGTATACTGTGCCCACTTGCCCAGTGCCACCACTCATATCTTGTTTAATAGTAGTGTAAGTGTACATTTAAAAAAAAATAAACTTTTTGGATTGTGAAACATCAGTCTGCTTTTTTGTGTCCGGCTCACAGCGTATACTGTGCCCACTTGCCCAGTGGCACCACTCATATTTTGTTTAATAGTAGTGTAAGTCTACATTTAAAAAAAAAAATGACAGGCAGAGGCAGGCCACCCCGCAGGTGCCGTCGTGGTCGTGGTGCTGTGATTCCCTTTGACCCTACAATAATGCACAGTGTTCAGAGGCCACGTGCCATGAACGCGAAAAGTTCTGAGGAGGACCTAGTTGACTGGCTAACACAGGACACCCAATCTTCTACAGCTTCCGCTCGTAACCTTGATGCACCATCCACCTCCAGCTTAGCTTCGGGCACCTCTGAAGTGACCAGTGCCACTTGCACGCCTGCCGCCACCACCAACACTAGCACCACAGCCGCTTCACTTGATCTGTCAGAGGAGTTATTGACACATCAGTTGGAAGAAATGAGTGATGCGCAACCATCATTGACAGAGGATGTAGATAACAGTGATATGTCTCAGTCAGGCAGCATTACAGACATGGACATATGGTGTGATGATGATGGTGATGTTGTACCCGCTGCTGCTTCCTTTGTTGATTTGTCAGATACAAGTGAAGCGGTTGATGATGATGCGTCCGTGGATGTCATGTTGGTGCCCGCTAGAAGAGAAGAAGAAGAGGGCGAAAGTTCAGATGGGGAGACAGAGAGGAGGAGGAGGAGACGAGTTGGAAGCAGAGGGAGGTCGTCGCAAGGATCTAGTGGCACAGTCAGACAGCATGCATCAGCACCCGGGGTCAGCTAGACAGCACGCCAATCAACGCATGCTGTTGCCACCACCAGAATGCCGTCATCGCAGAGCTCAGCAGTGTGGCATTTTTTTTGTGTGTCTGCCTCTGACAACAGCGATGCCATTTGCAACCTGTGCCAAAAGAAACTGAGTCGTGGGAAGTCCAACACCCACCTAGGTACAACTGCTTTGCAAAGGCACATGGTCTCACATCACAAACGCCGATGGGATGAACACATGAGTAGAAGCAGCACACAAACTCAAAGCCGCCATCCTCCTCCTGGTCCAGCATCTTCAGCCACGTCAACCACTCCTGTACTCCTTGCCCCCTCTCAACCATCCGCCACTCAGTCTCTCTTGCGTAGCAGTTCCTGGTCATCTGCCCACAGTCAGGTGTCTGTCAAGGACATGTTTGAGTGTAAGAAGCCAATGTCCCAAAGTCACCCCCTTGCCCGGCGTCTGACAGCTGGCTTGTCTGAACTCTTAGCCTGCCAGCTTTTACCATACAAGCTGGTGGAGTCTGAGGCGTTCAAAAAATTTGTATCTATTGGGACACCGCAGTGGAAGGTACCCGGCCGAAATTTCTTTTCACAAAAGGCAATCCCCAACCTGTACTCGATTGTGCGAAAGGAAGTAATGGCATGTCTGGCACACAGCATTGGGGCAAGGGTCCATCTGACCATTGATAGCTGGTCTGTAAAACATGGTCAGGGCAGGTATATCACCTACACTGCGCATTGGATAAACCTGCTGACGGCTGCCAAGCATGGAATGCGTGGCTCTGCAGAGGAGTTGGTGACACCACCATGACTTGCAGGCAGGCCTGCTGCTACCTCCTTTACTCCTCCTACTCCATCCTCTTCCATAACCTCTTCCTCGGCTGAGTCCTCTTCTGCTGCTGCATTTTGCTCCACATCAACGGCACCCCCCCCAGCTCCCCAGGTACTATTCAACATCCCGGATACGGCAGTGTCACGCCGTCTTGGGGTTGACTTGCCTGAAAGCAGAGAGTCACACCACACCAGCACTCCTGTCCGCCCTGAACGCACAGGTGGATCAGTGGCTGACTTTGCACCAACTGGAGATTGGCAAAGTGGTTTCTGACAATGGAAGTAATTTGGTGGCGGCATTGAAATTGGGCAAGTTGACACATGTGCCTTACATGGCACATGTGTGTAAGCTGATTGTACAACGCTTTGTGCATAAGTACCCAGGCTTACAGGACGTCCTGAAGCAGGCCAGGAAGGTGTGTGGCGATTTCAGGCGTTCCTACACGGCCATGGCGCACTTGTCAGATATCCAGCGGCGAAACAACCTGCCAGTGAGGCGCTTGATTTGCGACAGCCCGACACGTTGGAATTCAACACTCCTAATGTTTGACTGCCTGCTCCAACAAGAAAAAGCTGTTAATGAGTATTTGTATGACCGGGGTGCTAGGACAGCCTCTGGGGAGCTGGGGATTTTTTTGCCACGTTACTGGACGCTCATGCGCAATGCCTGTAGGCTCATGCGTCCTTTTGAGGAGGTGACAAACCTAGTCAGTCGCACCGAAGGCACCATCAGCGACATCATACCATTTGTTTTCTTCCTGGAGCGTGCCCTGCGAAGAGTGCTGGATCAGGCCGTAGATGAGCGTGAAGAGGAAAAGTTGTGGTCTCCATTACCAACAGAAACAGCCTTATCAGCATCGCTTGCTGGACCAGCGGCAACGCAGGAAGAGGATTGTGAGGAAAAGGAGTCAGAGGAGGAATGTGGCTTTGAGGAGGAGGAGGAGGAGGAAGACCAAGCACAACAGGCATCCCAGGGTGCTCGTTGTTGTCACCTATCTGGTACCCGTGGTGTTGTACGTGACTGGGGGGAAGAAGATACCTTCAGTGAGATCAGTGAGAACGAGGAACGGGACATAAGTAGCTCGGCATCCAACCTTGTGCAAATGGGGTCTTTCATGCTGTCGTGCCTGTTGAGGGACACTAGTATAAAAAAGCTGAAGGAGAACGAACTGTACTGGGTGTCCACTCTACTAGACCCCCGGTATAAGCATAAAGTGACTGAAATGTTACCGAATTCCCGCAAGTCGGAAAGGATGGAGCAGTTCAAAAATAAATTAAAAAGTATGCTTTACACAGCGTATAAGGATGATGTCACAGCACAATGGGAATCTAACAGGGGAAGAGATGAAAGTAATCCTCCTCCTCCCACGACCACGCCGGCAAGGACAGGACGCTTTCCAGACGTGTTGTTGATGGAGGACATGCGGACCTTTTTAACTCCTATGCATCGCCACAGCCCTTCGGGATCCAGCCGCAGAGAACGACTCAACCGACAGGTAGCAGACTACCTCGCATTAACTGCAGATCTCGAGGAGCGATGGACCCCTTGACTACTGGGTGTGCAGGCTTGACCTGTGGCCTGAGCTATCCCAATTTGCAATAGAACTTCTGGCCTGCCCAGCTTCAAGTGTCCTGTCAGAAAGGACCTTCAGTGCAGCAGGAGGTATTGTCACTGAGAAGAGAAGTCGCCTAGGTCAAAAAAGTCTTGATTATCTCACCTTTATTAAAATGAATGAGGGATGGATCCCGAAGGGACTGACTTTGGGCGATACATTCTAGTAAAAAAGGCCTGTTGAGATGAGCTGCCTTGGGCTAAAAATGGTCCACACGCTGCTGTATTTTATCTTCGAATGCCGGATGACTTGCGTGACTTATCCACCAACAACTAGGATTCAAGCCGCAATGTTTTAGGGCACTTTCTAACTGTCAAACAAACATCAATTTTTCTGCCCGCTGCTACAGCAGCGGCTGCAACAATACCTAATTTTTCAGGCATGTGTACATGCCTAATTTTTCTGGCCTCTGGTGCTGCACTGTGGCTTCAAAACCCAAACCAAAAAAAGGCACATGACAGGGATTAAACAAGCATCTTTTTCCATCTCCCGGTTCCTAAAATCCATGCCATATACACCTCCCCCGATAGGGGGAGTAACAGGTATTAAACTGCTAAGAATAGTACTACTTAACACACCACTCATATCTAGTGGCACAGTAGATTGCACGCGCAGTGCCCCAAATTTGAAGTAGGAGGACCCACCAAGCATCTTTTTCCATCTCCCGGTTCCTAAAAATTATCTACGGGTTCCTAAAAACGATGCCATACCTGTACTCGATTGTGCAAAAGGAAGTCATGGCATATGGGGTCTTTCATGCTGTCGTGCCTGTTGAGGGTCGGGGACCCTCGTATAAAAAGGCTGAAGGAGAACGACCTGTACTGGGTGTCCAAGCATCTTTTTCCATCTCCCGGTTCCTAAAAAATATCTCCGGGTTCCTAAAATCGATGCCATACCTGTACTCGATTGTGCAAAAGGATGGCATATGTGGTGTTTCATGCTGTTGTTTCTGTTGAGGGTCCTGGACCCTCGTCTAAAAAGGCTGAAGGAGAACGACCTGTACTGGGTGTCCAAGCATCTTTTTCCATCTCCCGGTTCCTAAAAAATATCTCCGGGTTCCTAAAATTGATGCCATACCTGTACTCGATTGTGCAAAAGGAAGTCATGGCATATGGGGTATTTCATGCTGTCGTGCCTGTTGAGGGTCGGGGACCCTCGTATAAAAAGGCTGAAGGAGAACGACCTGTACTGGGTGTCCAAGCATCTTTATCCATCTCCCGGTTCCTAAAAAATATCTCCGGGTTCCTAAAATCGATGCCATACCTGTACTCGATTGTGCAAAAGGAAGTCGAGGCATATGGGGTATTTCATGCTGTCGTGCCTGTTGAGGGTCGGGGACCCTCGTATAAAAAGGCTGAAGGAGAACGACCTGCACTGGGTGTCCAAGCATCTTTTTCCATCTCCCGGTTCCTAAAAATTATCTCCGGGTTCCTAAAATCGATACCATACCTGTACTCGATTGTGCAAAAGGAAGTCATGGCATAAGGGGTCTTTCATGCTGTCATGCATGTTGAGGGTCGGGGACCCTCATATAAAAAGGCTGAAGGAGAACGACCTGTACTTGGTGTCCAAGCATCTTTTTCCATCTCCCGGTTCCTAAAATCCATGCCATATACACGACCCCTGATAGGGGACACCGCAGTGGAAGGTACCCGGCCACAATTTCCTTGCACAAAAGGCAATCCCGGACCCCAACCTGTACTCGATTGTGCAAAACAAAGTAACCTTACAATGGGTCCCAGCCTGCACGTCTTTGTAATTCTCTGTCTGGGAAATTATATATCTATCAAATCTATCTATTTATCTATCAAATCTATCTAACTATCAATCGTATCTATCAAATGTATCTTGCATCTATTGATCTATGTAATTTGTATCTATCATATGTATCTTGCATCTATTGATCTATGTAATTCGTATCTATCAAATGTATATTGCATCTATTGATCTATGTAATTTGCATCTATCCAATGTATATTGCATCTATTGATCTATGTAATCTATATATCTATCTATCAAATCTATCTATCTCGTGGCCGGACTGTTTTGTGACAGCCACTTGTGTTTCGGACAAATTTGAAGTAGGAGGACCGACCAAGCATCTTTTTCCATCTCCCGGTTCCTAAAATCCATGCCATATACACCTCCCCCGATAGGGGGAGTAACAGGTATTAAACTGCTAAGAATAGTACTACTTAACACACCACTCATATCTGGTGGCACAATAGATTGGACGCGCAGTGCCCCAAATTTGAAGCAGGAGGACCTACCAAGCATCTTTTTCCATCTCCCGGTTCCGAAAATCCATGCCATATACACGTCCCCTGGCGGCGCAACTGCCTCTGGGAACCTTACCATGGGTCCCAGACCGCACGTCTTGTTGTAATTCTCTGTCAGGGAAATTATATATCTATCAAATCTATCTATTTATCTATCGAATCTATCTAACTATCAATCGTATCTATCAAATATATATTGCATCTATTGATCTATGTAATTCGTATCTATCAAATGTATATTGCATCTATTGAGCTATGTAAATCGTATCTATCAAATGTATATTGCATCTATTGATCTATGTAATTCGTATCTATCAAATGTATATTGCATCTATTGATCTATGTAATTCATATCTATCAAATGTATATTGCGTCTATCGATCTATGTAATTCGTATCTATCAAATGTATATTGCATCTTTTGATCTATGTAATTCGTATCTATCAAATGTATATTGCATCTATTGATCTATGTAATTTGTATCTATCAAATGTATATTGCATCTATTGATCTATGGAATTCGTATCTATCAAATCTATATTGCATCTTTTGATCTATGGAATTCGTATCTATCAAATGTATATTGCATCTATTGATGTATGTAATTCGTATCTATCAAATGTATATTGCATCTATTGATCTATGTAATTCGTATCTATCAAATGTATATTGCATCTATTGATCTATGTAATTCATATCTATCAAATGTATGTTGCATCTATCGATCTATGTAATTCGTATCTATCAAATGTATATTGCATCTTTTGAACTATGTAATTCGTATCTATCAAATGTATATTGCATCTATTGATCTATGTAATTCGTATCTATCAAATGTATATTGCATCTTTTGAGCTATGTAATTCATATCTATCAAATGTATATTGCATCTATTGATCTATGTAATTCGTATCTATCATATGTATTTTGCATCTATTGATCTATGTAATTCGTATCTATCAAATGTATATTGCATCTATTGACCTATGTAATTTGTATCTATCCAATGTATATTGCATCTATTGATCTATGTAATCTATGTATCTATCTATCAAATCTATCTATCTCGTGGCCGCACTGTTTTGTGACAGCCACTTGCGTTTCGGCCAAATTTGAAGTAGGAGGACCGACCAAGCATCTTTTTCCATCTCCCGGTTCCTAAAATCCATGCCATATACACCTCCCCCGATAGGGGGAGTAACAGGTATTAAACTGCTAAGAATAGTACTACTTAACACACCACTCATATCTGGTGGCACAATAGATTGCACGCGCAGTGCCCCAATTTTCAAGCAGGAGGACCGACCAGGCATCTTTTTCCATCTCCTGGTTCCGAAAATCCATGCCATATACACGTCCCCTGGCGGCGCAACTGCCTCTGGGAACCTTACCATGGGTCTCAGGCCGCATGTCTTATTGTAATTCTCTGTCAGGGAAATTATATATCTATCAAATTTATCTATTTATCTATCGAATCTATCTACCTATCAATCGTATCTATCATATATATATTGCATCTATTGATCTATGTAATTCGTATCTATCAAATGTATATTGCATCTATTGATCTATGTTAATCGTATCTATCAAATGTATATTGCATCTATTGATCTATGTAATTCGTATCTATCAAATGTATATTGCATCTATCGATCTATGTAATTCGTATCTATCAAATGTATATTGCATCTTTTGATCTATGTAATTTGTATCTATCAAATGTATATTGCATCTATTGATCTATGTAATTCGTATCGATCAAATGTATATTGCATCTATTGATCTATGTAATTCGTATCTATCAAATGTATATTGCATCTATTGATCTATGCAATTCGTATCTATCTAATGTATATTGCATCTTTTGATCTATGTAATTCATATCTATCAAATGTATATTGCATCTATTGATCTATGTAATTCGTATCTATCAAATGTATATTGCATCTTTTGATCTATGTAATTCGTATCTATCAAATGTATATTGCATCTATTGATCTATGTAATTTGTATCTATCATATGTATTTTGCATCTATTGATCTATGTAATTTGTATCTATGAAATGTATATTGCATCTATTGATCTATGTAATTTGTATCTATCCAATGTATATTGCATCTATTGATCTATGTAATCTATGTATCTATCTATCAATTCTATCTATTTCGTGGCCGCACTGTTTTGTGACAGCCACTTGTGTTTCGGCCAAATTTGAAGTAGGAGGACCGACCAAGCATCTTTTTCCATCTCCCGGTTCCTAAAATCCATGCCATATACACCTCCCCCGATAGGGGGAGTAACAGGTATTAAATTGCTAAGAATAGTACTACTTAACACACCACTCATATCTGGTGGCACAATAGATTGCACGCGCAGTGCCCCAAATTTGAAGCAGGAGGACCGACCAAGCATCTTTTTCCATCTCCCGGTTCCAAAAATCCATGCCATATACACGTCCCCTGGCGGCGCAACTGCCTCTGGGAACCTTACCATGGGTCCCAAACCGCATGTCTTATTGTAATTCTCTATCAGGGAAATTATATATCTATCAAATCTATCTATTTATTTATCTATCGAATCTATCTAACTATCAATAATATCTATCAAATATATATTGCATCTATTGATCTATGTAATTCGTATCTATCAAATGTATATTGCATCTATTGATCTATGTAAATCGTATCTATCAAATGTATATTGCATCTATTGATTTATATAAATAAAAAGAGAGAAGCGCTCAACCTGGGAACGAACAATAGCATAATAGCTTGTTCTATGGCTAGTTACCACCCTAGAAGCAGCCTCTTTTTGCTCAATATGTGCCTTTCACAGAGAAGAACTTTCCTGTAGCATATCAGTCTGATCCTGACTTCACAGTACAGTCCAGCCCCGAAATACCAGGCAATCCCTCTCTGAACAAGAGAAACAGCAAAACCCCAGACGTACGTTTCGGCCTATTGTGGGCCTCGTCAGTGAGGTGCAGCCATATCCCTCTAGGCACACTGAGCAACGGGTCCACGTCTGGATTCCCGCATCACACTTAGGGAGACTTCCCCAAGTGTCATAATTTGCATAAATAAAAAGAGAGAAGCGCTCAACCTGGGAACGAACAATAGCATAATAGCTTGTTCTATGGCTAGTTACCACCCTAGAAGCAGCCTCTTTTTGCTCAATATGTGCCTTTCACAGAGAAGAACTTTCCTGTAGCATATCAGTCTGATCCTGACTTCACAGTACAGTCCAGCCCCGAAATACCAGGCAATCCCTCTCTGAACAAGAGAAACAGCAAAACCCCAGACGTACGTTTCGGCCTATTGTGGGCCTCGTCAGTGAGGTGCAGCCATATCCCTCTAGGCACACTGAGCAACGGGTCCACGTCTGGATTCCCGCATCACACTTAGGGAGACTTCCCCAAGTGTCATAATTTGCATAAATAAAAAGAGAGAAGCGCTCAACCTGGGAACGAACAATAGCATAATAGCTTGTTCTATGGCTAGTTACCACCCTAGAAGCAGCCTCTTTTTGCTCAATATGTGCCTTTCACAGAGAAGAACTTTCCTGTAGCATATCAGTCTGATCCTGACTTCACAGTACAGTCCAGCCCCGAAATACCAGGCAATCCCTCTCTGAACAAGAGAAACAGCAAAACCCCAGACGTACGTTTCGGCCTATTGTGGGCCTCGTCAGTGAGGTGCAGCCATATCCCTCTAGGCACACTGAGCAACGGGTCCACGTCTGGATTCCCGCATCACACTTAGGGAGACTTCCCCAAGTGTCATAATTTGCATAAATAAAAAGAGAGAAGCGCTCAACCTGGGAACGAACAATAGCATAATAGCTTGTTCTATGGCTAGTTACCACCCTAGAAGCAGCCTCTTTTTGCTCAATATGTGCCTTTCACAGAGAAGAACTTTCCTGTAGCATATCAGTCTGATCCTGACTTCACAGTACAGTCCAGCCCCGAAATACCAGGCAATCCCTCTCTGAACAAGAGAAACAGCAAAACCCCAGACGTACGTTTCGGCCTATTGTGGGCCTCGTCAGTGAGGTGCAGCCATATCCCTCTAGGCACACTGAGCAACGGGTCCACGTCTGGATTCCCGCATCACACTTAGGGAGACTTCCCCAAGTGTCATAATTTGCATAAATAAAAAGAGAGAAGCGCTCAACCTGGGAACGAACAATAGCATAATAGCTTGTTCTATGGCTAGTTACCACCCTAGAAGCAGCCTCTTTTTGCTCAATATGTGCCTTTCACAGAGAAGAACTTTCCTGTAGCATATCAGTCTGATCCTGACTTCACAGTACAGTCCAGCCCCGAAATACCAGGCAATCCCTCTCTGAACAAGAGAAACAGCAAAACCCCAGACGTACGTTTCGGCCTATTGTGGGCCTCGTCAGTGAGGTGCAGCCATATCCCTCTAGGCACACTGAGCAACGGGTCCATGTCTGGATTCCCGCATCACACTTAGGGAGACTTCCCCAAGTGTCATAATTTGCATAAATAAAAAGAGAGAAGCGCTCAACCTGGGAACGAACAATAGCATAATAGCTTGTTCTATGGCTAGTTACCACCCTAGAAGCAGCCTCTTTTTGCTCAATATGTGCCTTTCACAGAGAAGAACTTTCCTGTAGCATATCAGTCTGATCCTGACTTCACAGTACAGTCCAGCCCCGAAATACCAGGCAATCCCTCTCTGAACAAGAGAAACAGCAAAACCCCAGACGTACGTTTCGGCCTATTATGGGCCTCGTCAGTGAGGTGCAGCCATATCCCTCTAGGCACACTGAGCAACGGGTCCACGTCTGGATTCCCGCATCACACTTAGGGAGACTTCCCCAAGTGTCATAATTTGCATAAATAAAAAGAGAGAAGCGCTCAACCTGGGAACGAACAATAGCATAATAGCTTGTTCTATGGCTAGTTACCACCCTAGAAGCAGCCTCTTTTTGCTCAATATGTGCCTTTCACAGAGAAGAACTTTCCTGTAGCATATCAGTCTGATCCTGACTTCACAGTACAGTCCAGCCCCGAAATACCAGGCAATCCCTCTCTGAACAAGAGAAACAGCAAAACCCCAGACGTACGTTTTGGCCTATTGTGGGCCTCGTCAGTGAGGTGCAGCCATATCCCTCTAGGCACACTGAGCAACGGGTCCACGTCTGGATTCCCGCATCACACTTAGGGAGACTTCCCCAAGTGTCATAATTTGCATAAATAAAAAGAGAGAAGCGCTCAACCTGGGAATGAACAATAGCATAATAGCTTGTTCTATGGCTAGTTACCACCCTAGAAGCAGCCTCTTTTTGCTCAATATGTGCCTTTCACAGAGAAGAACTTTCCTGTAGCATATCAGTCTGATCCTGACTTCACAGTACAGTCCAGCCCCGAAATACCAGGCAATCCCTCTCTGAACAAGAGAAACAGCAAAACCCCAGACGTACGTTTCGGCCTATTGTGGGCCTCGTCAGTGAGGTGCAGCCATATCCCTCTAGGCACACTGAGCAACGGGTCCACGTCTGGATTCCCGCATCACACTTAGGGAGACTTCCCCAAGTGTCATAATTTGCATAAATAAAAAGAGAGAAGCGCTCAACCTGGGAACGAACAATAGCATAATAGCTTGTTCTATGGCTAGTTACCACCCTAGAAGCAGCCTCTTTTTGCTCAATATGTACCTTTCACAGAGAAGAACTTTCCTGTAGCATATCAGTCTGATCCTGACTTCACAGTACAGTCCAGCCCCGAAATACCAGGCAATCCCTCTCTGAACAAGAGAAACAGCAAAACCCCAGACGTACGTTTCGGCCTATTGTGGGCCTCGTCAGTGAGGTGCAGCCATATCCCTCTAGGCACACTGAGAAACGGGTCCACGTCTGGATTCCCGCATCACACTTAGGGAGACTTCCCCAAGTGTCATAATTTGCATAAATAAAAAGAGAGAAGCGCTCAACCTGGGAACGAACAATAGCATAATAGCTTGTTCTATGGCTAGTTACCACCCTAGAAGCAGCCTCTTTTTGCTCAATATGTGCCTTTCACAGAGAGCAACTTTCCTGTAGCATATCAGTCTGATCCTGACTTCACAGTACAGTCCAGC
This sequence comes from Bombina bombina, assembly GCF_027579735.1. NCBI lineage: Eukaryota > Metazoa > Chordata > Amphibia > Anura > Bombinatoridae > Bombina > Bombina bombina. The sequence continues at coordinate 307,825,239 of NC_069505.1, read as the reverse complement.
CCCGAAATACCAGGCAATCCCTCTCTGAACAAGAGAAACAGCAAAACCCCAGACGTACGTTTCGGCCTATTGTGGGCCTCGTCAGTGAGGTGCAGCCATATCCCTCTAGGCACACTGAGCAACGGGTCCACGTCTGGATTCCCACATCACACTTAGGGAGACTTCCCCAAGTGTCATAATTTGCATAAATAAAAAGAGAGAAGCGCTCAACCTGGGAACGAACAATAGCATAATAGCTTGTTCTATGGCTAGTTACCACCCTAGAAGCAGCCTCTTTTTGCTCAATATGTGCCTTTCACAGAGAAGAACTTTCCTGTAGCATATCAGTCTGATCCTGACTTCACAGTACAGTCCAGCCCCGAAATACCAGGCAATCCCTCTCTGAACAAGAGAAACAGCAAAACCCCAGACGTACGTTTCGGCCTATTGTGGGCCTCGTCAGTGAGGTGCAGCCATATCCCTCTAGGCACACTGAGCAACGGGTCCACGTCTGGATTCCCGCATCACACTTAGGGAGACTTCCCCAAGTGTCATAATTTGCATAAATAAAAAGAGAGAAGCGCTCAACCTGGGAACGAACAATAGCATAATAGCTTGTTCTATGGCTAGTTACCACCCTAGATGCAGCCTCTTTTTGCTCAATATGTGCCTTTCACAGAGAAGAACTTTCCTGTAGCATATCAGTCTGATCCTGACTTCACAGTACAGTCCAGCCCCGAAATACCAGGCAATCCCTCTCTGAACAAGAGAAACAGCAAAACCCCAGACGTACGTTTCGGCCTATTGTGGGCCTCGTCAGTGAGGTGCAGCCATATCCCTCTAGGCACACTGAGCAACGGGTCCACGTCTGGATTCCCGCATCACACTTAGGGAGACTTCCCCAAGTGTCATAATTTGCATAAATAAAAAGAGAGAAGCGCTCAACCTGGGAACGAACAATAGCATAATAGCTTGTTCTATGGCTAGTTACCACCCTAGAAGCAGCCTCTTTTTGCTCAATATGTGCCTTTCACAGAGAAGAACTTTCCTGTAGCATATCAGTCTGATCCTGACTTCACAGTACAGTCCAGCCCCGAAATACCAGGCAATCCCTCTCTGAACAAGAGAAACAGCAAAACCCCAGACGTACGTTTCGGCCTATTGTGGGCCTCGTCAGTGAGGTGCAGCCATATCCCTCTAGGCACACTGAGCAACGGGTCCACGTCTGGATTCCCGCATCACACTTAGGGAGACTTCCCCAAGTGTCATAATTTGCATAAATAAAAAGAGAGAAGCGCTCAACCTGGGAACGAACAATAGCATAATAGCTTGTTCTATGGCTAGTTACCACCCTAGATGCAGCCTCTTTTTGCTCAATATGTGCCTTTCACAGAGAAGAACTTTCCTGTAGCATATCAGTCTGATCCTGACTTCACAGTACAGTCCAGCCCCGAAATACCAGGCAATCCCTCTCTGAACAAGAGAAACAGCAAAACCCCAGACGTACGTTTCGGCCTATTGTGGGCCTCGTCAGTGAGGTGCAGCCATATCCCTCTAGGCACACTGAGCAACGGGTCCACGTCTGGATTCCCGCATCACACTTAGGGAGACTTCCCCAAGTGTCATAATTTGCATAAATAAAAAGAGAGAAGCGCTCAACCTGGGAACGAACAATAGCATAATAGCTTGTTCTATGGCTAGTTACCACCCTAGAAGCAGCCTCTTTTTGCTCAATATGTGCCTTTCACAGAGAAGAACTTTCCTGTAGCATATCAGTCTGATCCTGACTTCACAGTACAGTCCAGCCCCGAAATACCAGGCAATCCCTCTCTGAACAAGAGAAACAGCAAAATCCCAGACGTACGTTTCGGCCTATTGTGGGCCTCGTCAGTGAGGTGCAGCCATATCCCTCTAGGCACACTGAGCAACGGGTCCACGTCTGGATTCCCGCATCACACTTAGGGAGACTTCCCCAAGTGTCATAATTTGCATAAATAAAAAGAGAGAAGCGCTCAACCTGGGAACGAACAATAGCATAATAGCTTGTTCTATGGCTAGTTACCACCCTAGAAGCAGCCTCTTTTTGCTCAATATGTGCCTTTCACAGAGAAGAACTTTCCTGTAGCATATCAGTCTGATCCTGACTTCACAGTACAGTCCAGCCCCGAAATACCAGGCAATCCCTCTCTGAACAAGAGAAACAGCAAAACCCCAGACGTACGTTTCGGCCTATTGTGGGCCTCGTCAGTGAGGTGCAGCCATATCCCTCTAGGCACACTGAGCAACGGGTCCACGTCTGGATTCCCGCATCACACTTAGGGAGACTTCCCCAAGTGTCATAATTTGCATAAATAAAAAGAGAGAAGCGCTCAACCTGGGAACGAACAATAGCATAATAGCTTGTTCTATGGCTAGTTACCACCCTAGAAGCAGCCTCTTTTTGCTCAATATGTGCCTTTCACAGAGAAGAACTTTCCTGTAGCATATCAGTCTGATCCTGACTTCACAGTACAGTCCAGCCCCGAAATACCAGGCAATCCCTCTCTGAACAAGAGAAACAGCAAAACCCCAGACGTACGTTTCGGCCTATTGTGGGCCTCGTCAGTGAGGTGCAGCCATATCCCTCTAGGCACACTGAGCAACGGGTCCACGTCTGGATTCCCGCATCACACTTAGGGAGACTTCCCCAAGTGTCATAATTTGCATAAATAAAAAGAGAGAAGCGCTCAACCTGGGAACGAACAATAGCATAATAGCTTGTTCTATGGCTAGTTACCACCCTAGAAGCAGCCTCTTTTTGCTCAATATGTGCCTTTCACAGAGAAGAACTTTCCTGTAGCATATCAGTCTGATCCTGACTTCACAGTACAGTCCAGCCCCGAAATACCAGGCAATCCCTCTCTGAACAAGAGAAACAGCAAAACCCCAGACGTACGTTTCGGCCTATTGTGGGCCTCGTCAGTGAGGTGCAGCCATATCCCTCTAGGCACACTGAGCAACGGGTCCACGTCTGGATTCCCGCATCACACTTAGGGAGACTTCCCCAAGTGTCATAATTTGCATAAATAAAAGGAGAGAAGCGCTCAACCTGGGAACGAACAATAGCATAATAGCTTGTTCTATGGCTAGTTACCACCCTAGAAGCAGCCTCTTTTTGCTCAATATGTGCCTTTCACAGAGAAGAACTTTCCTGTAGCATATCAGTCTGATCCTGACTTCACAGTACAGTCCAGCCCCGAAATACCAGGCAATCCCTCTCTGAACAAGAGAAACAGCAAAACCCCAGACGTACGTTTCGGCCTATTGTGGGCCTCGTCAGTGAGGTGCAGCCATATCCCTCTAGGCACACTGAGCAACGGGTCCACGTCTGGATTCCCGCATCACACTTAGGGAGACTTCCCCAAGTGTCATAATTTGCATAAATAAAAAGAGAGAAGCGCTCAACCTGGGAACGAACAATAGCATAATAGCTTGTTCTATGGCTAGTTACCACCCTAGAAGCAGCCTCTTTTTGCTCAATATGTGCCTTTCACAGAGAAGAACTTTCCTGTAGCATATCAGTCTGATCCTAACTTCACAGTACAGTCCAGCCCCGAAATACCAGGCAATCCCTCTCTGAACAAGAGAAACAGCAAAACCCCAGACGTACGTTTCGGCCTATTGTGGGCCTCGTCAGTGAGGTGCAGCCATATCCCTCTAGGCACACTGAGCAACGGGTCCACGTCTGGATTCCCGCATCACACTTAGGGAGACTTCCCCAAGTGTCATAATTTGCATAAATAAAAAGAGAGAAGCGCTCAACCTGGGAACGAACAATAGCATAATAGCTTGTTCTATGGCTAGTTACCACCCTAGAAGCAGCCTCTTTTTGCTCAATATGTGCCTTTCACAGAGAAGAACTTTCCTGTAGCATATCAGTCTGATCCTGACTTCACAGTACAGTCCAGCCCCGAAATACCAGGCAATCCCTCTCTGAACAAGAGAAACAGCAAAACCCCAGACGTACGTTTCGGCCTATTGTGGGCCTCGTCAGTGAGGTGCAGCCATATCCCTCTAGGCACACTGAGCAACGGGTCCACGTCTGGATTCCCGCATCACACTTAGGGAGACTTCCCCAAGTGTCATAATTTGCATAAATAAAAAGAGAGAAGCGCTCAACCTGGGAACGAACAATAGCATAATAGCTTGTTCTATGGCTAGTTACCACCCTAGAAGCAGCCTCTTTTTGCTCAATATGTGCCTTTCACAGAGAAGAACTTTCCTGTAGCATATCAGTCTGATCCTGACTTCACAGTACAGTCCAGCCCCGAAATACCAGGCAATCCCTCTCTGAACAAGAGAAACAGCAAAACCCCAGACGTACGTTTCGGCCTATTGTGGGCCTCGTCAGTGAGGTGCAGCCATATCCCTCTAGGCACACTGAGCAACGGGTCCACGTCTGGATTCCCGCATCACACTTAGGGAGACTTCCCCAAGTGTCATAATTTGCATAAATAAAAAGAGAGAAGCGCTCAACCTGGGAACGAACAATAGCATAATAGCTTGTTCTATGGCTAGTTACCACCCTAGAAGCAGCCTCTTTTTGCTCAATATGTGCCTTTCACAGAGAAGAACTTTCCTGTAGCATATCAGTCTGATCCTGACTTCACAGTACAGTCCAGCCCCGAAATACCAGGCAATCCCTCTCTCAACAAGAGAAACAGCAAAACCCCAGACGTACGTTTCGGCCTATTGTGGGCCTCGTCAGTGAGGTGCAGCCATATCCCTCTAGGCACACTGAGCAACGGGTCCACGTCTGGATTCCCGCATCACACTTAGGGAGACTTCCCCAAGTGTCATAATTTGCATAAATAAAAAGAGAGAAGCGCTCAACCTGGGAACGAACAATAGCATAATAGCTTGTTCTATGGCTAGTTACCACCCTAGAAGCAGCCTCTTTTTGCTCAATATGTGCCTTTCACAGAGAAGAACTTTCCTGTAGCATATCAGTCTGATCCTGACTTCACAGTACAGTCCAGCCCCGAAATACCAGGCAATCCCTCTCTGAACAAGAGAAACAGCAAAACCCCAGACGTACGTTTCGGCCTATTGTGGGCCTCGTCAGTGAGGTGCAGCCATATCCCTCTAGGCACACTGAGCAACGGGTCCACGTCTGGATTCCCGCATCACACTTAGGGAGACTTCCCCAAGTGTCATAATTTGCATAAATAAAAAGAGAGAAGCGCTCAACCTGGGAACGAACAATAGCATAATAGCTTGTTCTATGGCTAGTTACCACCCTAGAAGCAGCCTCTTTTTGCTCAATATGTGCCTTACACAGAGAAGAACTTTCCTGTAGCATATCAGTCTGATCCTGACTTCACAGTACAGTCCAGCCCCGAAATACCAGGCAATCCCTCTCTGAACAAGAGAAACAGCAAAACCCCAGACGTACGTTTCGGCCTATTGTGGGCCTCGTCAGTGAGGTGCAGCCATATCCCTCTAGGCACACTGAGCAACGGGTCCACGTCTGGATTCCCGCATCACACTTAGGGAGACTTCCCCAAGTGTCATAATTTGCATAAATAAAAAGAGAGAAGCGCTCAACCTGGGAACGAACAATAGCATAATAGCTTGTTCTATGGCTAGTTACCACCCTAGAAGCAGCCTCTTTTTGCTCAATATGTGCCTTTCACAGAGAAGAACTTTCCTGTAGCATATCAGTCTGATCCTGACTTCACAGTACAGTCCAGCCCCGAAATACCAGGCAATCCCTCTCTGAACAAGAGAAACAGCAAAACCCCAGACGTACGTTTCGGCCTATTGTGGGCCTCGTCAGTGAGGTGCAGCCATATCCCTCTAGGCACACTGAGCAACGGGTCCACGTCTGGATTCCCGCATCACACTTAGGGAGACTTCCCCAAGTGTCATAATTTGCATAAATAAAAAGAGAGAAGCGCTCAACCTGGGAACGAACAATAGCATAATAGCTTGTTCTATGGCTAGTTACCACCCTAGAAGCAGCCTCTTTTTGCTCAATATGTGCCTTTCACAGAGAAGAACTTTCCTGTAGCATATCAGTCTGATCCTGACTTCACAGTACAGTCCAGCCCCGAAATACCAGGCAATCCCTCTCTGAACAAGAGAAACAGCAAAACCCCAGACGTACGTTTCGGCCTATTGTGGGCCTCGTCAGTGAGGTGCAGCCATATCCCTCTAGGCACACTGAGCAACGGGTCCACGTCTGGATTCCCGCATCACACTTAGGGAGACTTCCCCAAGTGTCATAATTTGCATAAATAAAAAGAGAGAAGCGCTCAACCTGGGAACGAACAATAGCATAATAGCTTGTTCTATGGCTAGTTACCACCCTAGAAGCAGCCTCTTTTTGCTCAATATGTGCCTTTCACAGAGAAGAACCTTCCTGTAGCATATCAGTCTGATCCTGACTTCACAGTACAGTCCAGCCCCGAAATACCAGGCAATCCCTCTCTGAACAAGAGAAACAGCAAAACCCCAGACGTACGTTTCGGCCTATTGTGGGCCTCGTCAGTGAGGTGCAGCCATATCCCTCTAGGCACACTGAGAAACGGGTCCACGTCTGGATTCCCGCATCACACTTAGGGAGACTTCCCCAAGTGTCATAATTTGCATAAATAAAAAGAGAGAAGCGCTCAACCTGGGAACGAACAATAGCATAATAGCTTGTTCTATGGCTAGTTACCACCCTAGAAGCAGCCTCTTTTTGCTCAATATGTGCCTTTCACAGAGAAGAACTTTCCTGTAGCATATCAGTCTGATCCTGACTTCACAGTACAGTCCAGCCCCGAAATACCAGGCAATCCCTCTCTGAACAAGAGAAACAGCAAAACCCCAGACGTACGTTTCGGCCTATTGTGGGCCTCGTCAGTGAGGTGCAGCCATATCCCTCTAGGCACACTGAGCAACGGGTCCACGTCTGGATTCCCGCATCACACTTAGGGAGACTTCCCCAAGTGTCATAATTTGCATAAATAAAAAGAGAGAAGCGCTCAACCTGGGAACGAACAATAGCATAATAGCTTGTTCTATGGCTAGTTACCACCCTAGAAGCAGCCTCTTTTTGCTCAATATGTGCCTTTCACAGAGAAGAACTTTCCTGTAGCATATCAGTCTGATCCTGACTTCACAGTACAGTCCAGCCCCGAAATACCAGGCAATCCCTCTCTGAACAAGAGAAACAGCAAAACCCCAGACGTACGTTTCGGCCTATTGTGGGCCTCGTCAGTGAGGTGCAGCCATATCCCTCTAGGCACACTGAGCAACGGGTCCACGTCTGGATTCCCGCATCACACTTAGGGAGACTTCCCCAAGTGTCATAATTTGCATGAATAAAAAGAGAGAAGCGCTCAACCTGGGAACGAACAATAGCATAATAGCTTGTTCTATGGCTAGTTACCACCCTAGATGCAGCCTCTTTTTGCTCAATATGTGCCTTTCACAGAGAACAACTTTCCTGTAGCATATCAGTCTGATCCTGACTTCACAGTACAGTCCAGCCCCGAAATACCAGGCAATCCCTCTCTGAACAAGAGAAACAGCAAAACCCCAGATGTACGTTTCGGCCTATTGTGGGCCTCGTCAGTGAGGTGCAGCCATATCCCTCTAGGCACACTGAGCAACGGGTCCACGTCTGGATTCCCGCATCACACTTAGGGAGACTTCCCCAAGTGTCATAATTTGCATAAATAAAAAGAGAGAAGCGCTCAACCTGGGAACGAACAATAGCATAATAGCTTGTTCTATGGCTAGTTACCACCCTAGAAGCAGCCTCTTTTTGCTCAATATGTGCCTTTCACAGAGAAGAACTTTCCTGTAGCATATCAGTCTGATCCTGACTTCACAGTACAGTCCAGCCCCGAAATACCAGGCAATCCCTCTCTGAACAAGAGAAACAGCAAAATCCCAGACGTACGTTTCGGCCTATTGTGGGCCTCGTCAGTGAGGTGCAGCCATATCCCTCTAGGCACACTGAGCAACGGGTCCACGTCTGGATTCCCGCATCACACTTAGGGAGACTTCCCCAAGTGTCATAATTTGCATAAATAAAAAGAGAGAAGCGCTCAACCTGGGAACGAACAATAGCATAATAGCTTGTTCTATGGCTAGTTACCACCCTAGAAGCAGCCTCTTTTTGCTCAATATGTGCCTTTCACAGAGAAGAACTTTCCTGTAGCATATCAGTCTGATCCTGACTTCACAGTACAGTCCAGCCCCGAAATACCAGGCAATCCCTCTCTGAACAAGAGAAACAGCAAAACCCCAGACGTACGTTTCGGCCTATTGTGGGCCTCGTCAGTGAGGTGCAGCCATATCCCTCTAGGCACACTGAGCAACGGGTCCACGTCTGGATTCCCGCATCACACTTAGGGAGACTTCCCCAAGTGTCATAATTTGCATAAATAAAAAGAGAGAAGCGCTCAACCTGGGAACGAACAATAGCATAATAGCTTGTTCTATGGCTAGTTACCACCCTAGAAGCAGCCTCTTTTTGCTCAATATGTGCCTTTCACAGAGAAGAACTTTCCTGTAGCATATCAGTCTGATCCTGACTTCACAGTACAGTCCAGCCCCGAAATACCAGGCAATCCCTCTCTGAACAAGAGAAACAGCAAAACCCCAGACGTACGTTTCGGCCTATTGTGGGCCTCGTCAGTGAGGTGCAGCCATATCCCTCTAGGCACACTGAGCAACGGGTCCACGTCTGGATTCCCGCATCACACTTAGGGAGACTTCCCCAAGTGTCATAATTTGCATAAATAAAAAGAGAGAAGCGCTCAACCTGGGAACGAACAATAGCATAATAGCTTGTTCTATGGCTAGTTACCACCCTAGAAGCAGCCTCTTTTTGCTCAATATGTTCCTTTCACAGAGAAGAACTTTCCTGTAGCATATCAGTCTGATCCTGACTTCACAGTACAGTCCAGCCCCGAAATACCAGGCAATCCCTCTCTGAACAAGAGAAACAGCAAAACCCCAGACGTACGTTTCGGCCTATTGTGGGCCTCGTCAGTGAGGTGCAGCCATATCCCTCTAGGCACACTGAGCAACGGGTCCACGTCTGGATTCCCGCATCACACTTAGGGAGACTTCCCCAAGTGTCATAATTTGCATAAATAAAAAGAGAGAAGCGCTCAACCTGGGAACGAACAATAGCATAATAGTTTGTTCTATGGCTAGTTACCACCCTAGAAGCAGCCTCTTTTTGCTCAATATGTGCCTTTCACAGAGAAGAACTTTCCTGTAGCATATCAGTCTGATCCTGACTTCACAGTACAGTCCAGCCCCGAAATACCAGGCAATCCCTCTCTGAACAAGAGAAACAGCAAAACCCCAGACGTACGTTTCGGCCTATTGTGGGCCTCGTCAGTGAGGTGCAGCCATATCCCTCTAGGCACACTGAGCAACGGGTCCACGTCTGGATTCCCGCATCACACTTAGGGAGACTTCCCCAAGTGTCATAATTTGCATAAATAAAAAGAGAGAAGCGCTCAACCTGGGAACGAACAATAGCATAATAGCTTGTTCTATGGCTAGTTACCACCCTAGAAGCAGCCTCTTTTTGCTCAATATGTGCCTTTCACAGAGAAGAACTTTCCTGTAGCATATCAGTCTGATCCTGACTTCACAGTACAGTCCAGCCCCGAAATACCAGGCAATCCCTCTCTGAACAAGAGAAACAGCAAAACCCCAGACGTACGTTTCGGCCTATTGTGGGCCTCGTCAGTGAGGTGCAGCCATATCCCTCTAGGCACACTGAGCAACGGGTCCACGTCTGGATTCCCGCATCACACTTAGGGAGACTTCCCCAAGTGTCATAATTTGCATAAATAAAAAGAGAGAAGCGCTCAACCTGGGAACGAACAATAGCATAATAGCTTGTTCTATGGCTAGTTACCACCCTAGAAGCAGCCTCTTTTTGCTCAATATGTGCCTTTCACAGAGAAGAACTTTCCTGTAGCATATCAGTCTGATCCTGACTTCACAGTACAGTCCAGCCCCGAAATACCAGGCAATCCCTCTCTGAACAAGAGAAACAGCAAAACCCCAGACGTACGTTTCGGCCTATTGTGGGCCTCGTCAGTGAGGTGCAGCCATATCCCTCTAAGCACACTGAGCAACGGGTCCACGTCTGGATTCCCGCATCACACTTAGGGAGACTTCCCCAAGTGTCATAATTTGCATAAATAAAAAGAGAGAAGCGCTCAACCTGGGAACGAACAATAGCATAATAGCTTGTTCTATGGCTAGTTACCACCCTAGAAGCAGCCTCTTTTTGCTCAATATGTGCCTTTCACAGAGAAGAACTTTCCTGTAGCATATCAGTCTGATCCTGACTTCACAGTACAGTCCAGCCCCGAAATACCAGGCAATCCCTCTCTGAACAAGAGAAACAGCAAAACCCCAGACGTACGTTTTGGCCTATTGTGGGCCTCGTCAGTGAGGTGCAGCCATATCCCTCTAGGCACACTGAGCAACGGGTCCACGTCTGGATTCCCGCATCACACTTAGGGAGACTTCCCCAAGTGTCATAATTTGCATAAATAAAAAGAGAGAAGCGCTCAACCTGGGAACGAACAATAGCATAATAGCTTGTTCTATGGCTAGTTACCACCCTAGAAGCAGCCTCTTTTTGCTCAATATGTGCCTTTCACAGAGAAGAACTTTCCTGTAGCATATCAGTCTGATCCTGACTTCACAGTACAGTCCAGCCCCGAAATACCAGGCAATCCCTCTCTGAACAAGAGAAACAGCAAAACCCCAGACGTACGTTTCGGCCTATTGTGGGCCTCGTCAGTGAGGTGCAGCCATATCCCTCTAGGCACACTGAGCAACGGGTCCACGTCTGGATTCCCGCATCACACTTAGGGAGACTTCCCCAAGTGTCATAATTTGCATAAATAAAAAGAGAGAAGCGCTCAACCTGGGAACGAACAATAGCATAATAGCTTGTTCTATGGCTAGTTACCACCCTAGAAGCAGCCTCTTTTTGCTCAATATGTGCCTTTCACAGAGAAGAACTTTCCTGTAGCATATCAGTCTGATCCTGACTTCACAGTACAGTCCAGCCCCGAAATACCAGGCAATCCCTCTCTGAACAAGAGAAACAGCAAAACCCCAGACGTACGTTTCGGCCTATTGTGGGCCTCGTCAGTGAGGTGCAGCCATATCCCTCTAGGCACACTGAGCAACGGGTCCACGTCTGGATTCCCGCATCACACTTAGGGAGACTTCCCCAAGTGTCATAATTTGCATAAATAAAAAGAGAGAAGCGCTCAACCTGGGAACGAACAATAGCATAATAGCTTGTTCTATGGCTAGTTACCACCCTAGAAGCAGCCTCTTTTTGCTCAATATGTGCCTTTCACAGAGAAGAACTTTCCTGTAGCATATCAGTCTGATCCTAACTTCACAGTACAGTCCAGCCCCGAAATACCAGGCAATCCCTATCTGAACAAGAGAAACAGCAAAACCCCAGACGTACGTTTCGGCCTATTGTGGGCCTCGTCAGTGAGGTGCAGCCATATCCCTCTAGGCACACTGAGCAACGGGTCCACGTCTGGATTCCCGCATCACACTTAGGGAGACTTCCCCAAGTGTCATAATTTGCATAAATAAAAAGAGAGAAGCGCTCAACCTGGGAACGAACAATAGCATAATAGCTTGTTCTATGGCTAGTTACCACCCTAGAAGCAGCCTCTTTTTGCTCAATATGTGCCTTTCACAGAGAAGAACTTTCCTGTAGCATATCAGTCTGATCCTGACTTCACAGTACAGTCCAGCCCCGAAATACCAGGCAATCCCTCTCTGAACAAGAGAAACAGCAAAACCCCAGACGTACGTTTCGGCCTATTGTGGGCCTCGTCAGTGAGGTGCAGCCATATCCCTCTAGGCACACTGAGCAACGGGTCCACGTCTGGATTCCCGCATCACACTTAGGGAGACTTCCCCAAGTGTCATAATTTGCATAAATAAAAAGAGAGAAGCGCTCAACCTGGGAACGAACAATAGCATAATAGCTTGTTCTATGGCTAGTTACCACCCTAGAAGCAGCCTCTTTTTGCTCAATATGTGCCTTTCACAGAGAAGAACTTTCCTGTAGCATATCAGTCTGATCTTGACTTCACAGGACAGTCCAGCCCCGAAATACCAGGCAATCCCTCTCTGAACAAGAGAAACAGCAAAACCCCAGACGTACGTTTCGGCCTATTGTGGGCCTCGTCAGTGAGGTGCAGCCATATCCCTCTAGGCACACTGAGCAACGGGTCCACGTCTGGATTCCCGCATCACACTTAGGGAGACTTCCCCAAGTGTCATAATTTGCATAAATAAAAAGAGAGAAGCGCTCAACCTGGGAACGAACAATAGCATAATAGCTTGTTCTATGGCTAGTTACCACCCTAGAAGCAGCCTCTTTTTGCTCAATATGTGCCTTTCACAGAGAAGAACTTTCCTGTAGCATATCAGTCTGATCCTGACTTCACAGTACAGTCCAGCCCCGAAATACCAGGCAATCCCTCTCTGAACAAGAGAAACAGCAAAACCCCAGACGTACGTTTCGGCCTATTGTGGGCCTCGTCAGTGAGGTGCAGCCATATCCCTCTAGGCACACTGAGCAACGGGTCCACGTCTGGATTCCCGCATCACACTTAGGGAGACTTCCCCAAGTGTCATAATTTGCATAAATAAAAAGAGAGAAGCGCTCAACCTGGGAACGAACAATAGCATAATAGCTTGTTCTATGGCTAGTTACCACCCTAGAAGCAGCCTCTTTTTGCTCAATATGTTCCTTTCACAGAGAAGAACTTTCCTGTAGCATATCAGTCTGATCCTGACTTCACAGTACAGTCCAGCCCCGAAATACCAGGCAATCCCTCTCTGAACAAGAGAAACAGCAAAACCCCAGACGTACGTTTCGGCCTATTGTGGGCCTCGTCAGTGAGGTGCAGCCATATCCCTCTAGGCACACTGAGCAACGGGTCCACGTCTGGATTCCCGCATCACACTTAGGGAGACTTCCCCAAGTGTCATAATTTGCATAAATAAAAAGAGAGAAGCGCTCAACCTGGGAACGAACAATAGCATAATAGCTTGTTCTATGGCTAGTTACCACCCTAGAAGCAGCCTCTTTTTGCTCAATATGTGCCTTTCACAGAGAAGAACTTTCCTGTAGCATATCAGTCTGATCCTGACTTCACAGTACAGTCCAGCCCCGAAATACCAGGCAATCCCTCTCTGAACAAGAGAAACAGCAAAACCCCAGACGTACGTTTCGGCCTATTGTGGGCCTCGTCAGTGAGGTGCAGCCATATCCCTCTAGGCACACTGAGCAACGGGTCCACGTCTGGATTCCCGCATCACACTTAGGGAGACTTCCCCAAGTGTCATAATTTGCATAAATAAAAAGAGAGAAGCGCTCAACCTGGGAACGAACAATAGCATAATAGCTTGTTCTATGGCTAGTTACCACCCTAGAAGCAGCCTCTTTTTGCTCAATATGTGCCTTTCACAGAGAAGAACTTTCCTGTAGCATATCAGTCTGATCCTGACTTCACAGTACAGTCCAGCCCCGAAATACCAGGCAATCCCTCTCTGAACAAGAGAAACAGCAAAACCCCAGACGTACGTTTCGGCCTATTGTGGGCCTCGTCAGTGAGGTGCAGCCATATCCCTCTAGGCACACTGAGCAACGGGTCCACGTCTGGATTCCCGCATCACACTTAGGGAGACTTCCCCAAGTGTCATAATTTGCATAAATAAAAAGAGAGAAGCGCTCAACCTGGGAACGAACAATAGCATAATAGCTTGTTCTATGGCTAGTTACCACCCTAGAAGCAGCCTCTTTTTGCTCAATATGTGCCTTTCACAGAGAAGAACTTTCCTGTAGCATATCAGTCTGATCCTGACTTCACAGTACAGTCCAGCCCCGAAATACCAGGCAATCCCTCTCTGAACAAGAGAAACAGCAAAACCCCAGACGTACGTTTCGGCCTATTGTGGGCCTCGTCAGTGAGGTGCAGCCATATCCCTCTAGGCACACTGAGCAACGGGTCCACGTCTGGATTCCCGCATCACACTTAGGGAGACTTCCCCAAGTGTCATAATTTGCATAAATAAAAAGAGAGAAGCGCTCAACCTGGGAACGAACAATAGCATAATAGCTTGTTATTGATTTATGTAATTCGTATCTATCAAATGTATATTGCATCTATTGATCTATGTAATTCGTATCTATCAAATGTATATTGCATCTTTTGAGCTATGTAATTCGTATCTATCAAATGTATATTGCATCTATTGATCTATGTAATTCGTATCTATCATATGTATTTTGCATCTATTGATCTATGTAATTCGTATCTATCAAATGTATATTGCATCTATTGACCTATGTAATTTGTATCTATCCAATGTATATTGCATCTATTGATCTACGTAATCTATGTATCTATCTATCAAATCTATCTCGTGGCCGCACTGTTTTGTGACAGCCACTTGCGTTTCAGCCAAATTTGAAGTAGGAGGACCGACCAAGCATCTTTTTCCATCTCCCGGTTCCTAAAATCCATGCCATATACCCCTGCCCCGATAGGGGGATTAACAGGTATTAAACTTCTAAGAATAGTACTTCTTAACACACCACTCATATCTGGTGGCACAATAGATTGCACGCGCTGTGCCCCAAATTTGAAGCAGGAGGACCGACCAAGCATCTTTTTCCATCTCCTGGTTCCGAAAATCCATGCCATATACACGTCCCCTTGCGGCGCAACTGCCTCTGGGAACCTTACCATGGTTCTCAGACCGCATGTCTTATTGTAATTCTCTGTCAGGGAAATTATATATCTATCAAATCTATCTATTTATCAATCAAATCTATCTAACTATCAATCATATCTATCATATATATATATTGCATCTATTGATCTATGTAATTCGTATCTATCAAATGTATATTGCATCTATTGATCTATGTAAATCGTATCTATCAAATGTATATTGCATCTATTGATCTATGTAATTCGTATCTATCAAATGTATATTGCATCTATTGATCTATGTAATTCATATCTATCAAATGTATATTGCATCTATCGATCTATGTAATTCGTATCTATCAAATGTATATTGCATCTTTTGATCTATGTAATTCGTATCTATCAAATGTATATTGCATCTATTGATCTATGTAATTCGTATCTATCAAATGTATATTGCATCTATTGATCTATATAATTCGTATCTATCAAATGTATATTGCATCTATTGATTTATGTAATTCGTATATATCAAATGTATATTGTATCTATTGTTCTATGTAAATCGTATCTATCAAATCTATATTGCATCTATTGATCTATGTAATTCGTATCTATCAAATGTATATTGCATCTATTGATCTATGTAATTCGTATCTATCAAATGTATTTTGCATCTATTGATCTATGTAATTCGTATCTATCAAATGTATATTGCATCTATTGACCTATGTAATTTGTATCTATCCAATGTATATTGCATCTATTGATCTATGTAATCTATGTATCTATCTATCAAATCTATCTATCTCGTGGCCACACTGTTTTGTGACAGCCACTTGCGTTTCGGCCAAATTTGAAGTAGGAGGACCGACCAAGCATCTTTTTCCATCTCCCGGTTCCTAAAATCCGTGTCATATACACCTCCCCCGATAGGGGGATTAACAGGTATTAAACTGCTAAGAATAGTACTTCTTAACACACCACTCATATCTGGTGGCACAATAGATTGCACGCGCAGTGCCCCAAATTTGAAGCAGGAGGACCGACCAAGCATCTTTTTCCATCTCCTGGTTCCGAAAATCCATGACATATACACGTCCCCTCGCGGCGCAACTGCCTCTGGGAACCTTACCATGGGTCTCAGACCGCATGTGTTATTGTAATTCTCTGTCAGGGAAATTTTGTATCTATCAAATCTATCTATTTATCAATCGAATCTATCTAACTATCAGTCGTATCTATCATATATATATTGCATCTATTGATCTATGTAATTCGTATCTATCAAATGTATATTGCATCTATTGATCTATGTAAATTGTGTCTATCAAATGTATATTGCATCTATTGATCTATGTAATTTGTATCTATGAAATGTATATTGCATCTATTGATCTATGTAATTCATATCTATCAAATATATATTGCATCTATCGATCTATGTAATTCGTCTCTATCAAATGTATATTGCATCTTTTGATCTATGTAATTCGTATCTATCAAATGTATATTTCATCTATTGATCTATGTAATTTGTATCTATCAAATGTATATTGCATCTATTGATCTATGTAATTTGTATCTATCAAATGTATATTGCATCTTTTGATCTATGTAATTCGTATCTATCAAATGTATATTTCATCTATTGATCTATGTAATTTGTATCTATCAAATGTATATTGCATCTATTGATCTATGTAATTTGTATCTATCAAATGTATATTGCATCTATTGATTTATGTAATTCGTATCTATCAAATGTATATTGCATCTTTTGATCTATGTAATTCGTATCTATCAAATGTATATTGCATCTATTGATCTATGTAATTTGTATCTATCAAATGTATATTGCATCTTTTGATCTATGTAATTCGTATCTATCAAATGTATATTGCATCTATTGATCTATGTAATTCGTATCTATCATATGTATTTTGCCTCTATTGATCTATGTAATTTGTATCTATCAAATGTATATTGCATCTATTGATCTATGGAATTCGGATCTATCAAATGTATTTTGCATCTATTGATCTATGTAATTTGTATCTATCCAATGTATATTGCATCTATTGATCTATGTAATATATATATATCTATCTATCAAATCTATCTATCTCGTGGCCGGACTGTTTTGTGACAGCCACTTGTGTTTCGGCCAAATTTGAAGTAGGAGGACCGACCAAGCATCTTTTTCCTTCTCCCGGTTCCTAAAATCCATGCCATATACACCTCCCCCAATAGGGGGAGTAACAGGTATTAAACTGCTAAGAATAGTATTACTTAACACAACACTCATATCTGGTGGCACAATAGATTGCATGCGCAGTGCCCCAAATTTGAAGCAGGAGGACGACCAAGCATCTTTTTCCATCTCCCGGTTCCGAAAATCCATGCCATATACACGTCCCCTGGTGGAGCAACTGCCTCTGGGAACCTTACCACGGGTCGCAGTCCGCATGTCTTATTGTATTTCTCTGTCAGGGAAATTATATATCTATCAAATCTATCTATTTATCTATCGAATCTATCTGACTATCAATCGTATCTATCAAATATATATTGCATCTATTGATCTATGTAATTCGTATCTATCAAATGTATATTGCATCTATTGATCTATGTAAATCGTATCTATCAAATGTATATTGCATCTATTGATCTATGTAATTCGTATCTATCAAATGTATATTGCATCTATTGATCTATGTAATTCATATCTATCAAATGTATATTGCATCTATCGATCTATGTAATTCGTATCTATCAAATGTATATTGCATCTTTTGATCTATGTAATTCGTATCTATCAAATGTATATTGCATCTATTGATCTATGTAATTCGTATCTATCAAATGTATATTGCATCTATTTATCTATGTAATTTGTATCTATCATATGTATATTGCATCTATTGATCTATGTAATTCGTATCTATCAAATGTATATTGCATCTATTGATCTATGTAATTTGTATCTATCTAATGTATATTGCATCTATTGATCTATGTAATCTATGTATCTATCTATCAAATCTATCTATCTCGTGGCCGGACTGTTTTGTGACACCCACTTGTGTTTCGGCCAAATTTGAAGTAGGAGGACCGACCAAGCATCTTTTTCCATCTCCCAGTTCCTAAAATCCATTCTATATACATCTCCCCCGATAGGGGGAGTAACAGGTATTAAACTGCTAAGAATAGTATTACTTAAGACACCACTCATATATGGTGACACAACAGATTGCACGCGCAGTGCCCCAAATTTGAAGCAGGAGGACCAACCAAGCATCTTTTTCCATCTCCCGGTTCCATAAATCCATGCCATATACACGTCCCCTGGCCGCGCAACTGCCTCTGGGAATCTTACCATGGGTCGCAGACCGCATGTCTTATTGTAATTCTCTGTTAGGGAAATTATATATCTATCAAATCTATCTATTTATCTATCGAATCTATCTGACTATCAATCGTATCTATCAAATATATATTGCATCTATTGATCTATGTAATTCGTATCTATCAAATGTATATTGCATATATTGATCTATGTAAATCGTATCTATCAAATGTATTTTGCATCTATTGATCTATGTAATTCATATCTATCAAATGTATATTGCATCTACTGATCTATGTAATTCGTATCTATCAAATGTATATTGCATCTATTGATCTATGTAATTCATACCTATCAAATGTATGTTGCATCTATCGATCTATGTAATTCGTATCTATTAAATGTATATTGCAACTTTTGATCTATGTAATTTGTATCTATCAAATGTATATTGCATCTATTGATCTATGTAATTCTTATCTATCAAATGTATAGTGCATCTATTGATCTATGTAATTCGTATCTATCAAATGTATATTGCATATATTGATCTATGTAATTCGTATCTATCAAATGTATATTGCATCTTTTGATCTATGTAATTCGTATCTATCAAATGTATATTGCATCTATTGATCTATGTAATTTGTATCTATCCAATGTATATTGCATCTATTGATCTATGTAATCTATGTATCTATCTATCAAATCTATCTATCTCGTGGCCGCACTGTTTTGTGACAGCCACTTGTGTTTCGGCCAAATTTGAAGTAGGAGGACCGACCAAGCATATTTTTCCATCTTCCGGTTCCTAAAATCCATGCCATATACACCTCCCCCAATAGGGGGAGTAACAGGTATTAAACTGCTAAGAATAGTGCTACTTAACACACCACTCATATCTGGTGGCACAATAGATTGCACGCGCAGTGCCCCAAATTTGAAGCAGGAGGACCGACCAAGCATCTTTTTCCATCTCCCGGTTCTGAAAATCCATGCCATATACACATCCCCTGGTGGCGCAACTGCCTCTGGGAACCTTACCATGGGTGTCAGACGGCATGTCTTATTGTAATTCTCTGTCAGGGAAATTATATATCTATCAAATCTATCTATTTATCTATCGAATCTATCTGACTATCAATCGTATCTATCAAATATATATTGCATCTATTGATCTATGTAATTCGTATCTATCAAATGTATATTGCATATATTGATCTATGTAAATCGTATCTATCAAATGTATATTGCATCTTTTGATCTATGTAATTCGTATCTATCAAATGTATATTGCATCTATTGATCTATGCAATTTGTATCTATCCAATGTATATTGCATCTATTGATCTATGTAATCTATGTATCTATCTATCTATCTATCTATCTATCTATCTATCTATCAAATCTATCTATCTCGTGGCCGCACAGTTTTGTGACAGCCACTTGTGTTTCGGCCAAATTTGAAGTAGGAGGACCGACCAAGCATCTTTTTCCATCTTCCGGTTCCTAAAATCCATGCCATATACACCTCCCGCGATAGGGGGAGTAACAGGTATTAAACTGCTAAGAATAGTACTATTTAACACACCACTCATATCTGGTGGCACAATAGATTGCACGCGCAGTGCCCCAAATTTGAAGCAGGAGGACCGACCAAGCATCTTTTTCCATCTCCCGGTTCCGAAAATCCATGCCATATACACATCCCCTGGCGGCGCAACTGCCTCTGGGAACCTTACCATGGGTGTCAGACAGCATGTCTTATTTTAATTCTCTGTCAGGGAAATTATATATCTATCAAATCTATCTATTTATCTATCGAATCTATCTGACTATCAATCGTATCTATCAAATATATATTGCATCTATTGATCTATGTAATTCGGATCTATCAAATGTATATTGCATCTATTGATCTATGTAATTTGTATCTATCCAATGTATATTGCATCTATTGATCTATGTAATTCGTATCTATCAAATGTATATTGCATATATTGATCTATGTAAATCGTATCTATCAAATGTATATTGCATCTATTGATCTATGTAATTCGTATTTATCAAATGTATATTGCATCTATTGATCTATGTAATTCATATCTATCAAATGTATATTGCATCTATCGATCTATGTAATTCGTATCTATCAAATGTATATTGCATCTATCGATCTATGTAATTCGTATCTATCAAATGTATATTGCATCTTTTGATCTATGTAATTCGTATCTATCAAATGTATATTGCATCTATTGATCTATGTAATTCGTATCTATCAAATGTATATTGCATCTACTGATCTATGTAATTCGTATCTATTAAATGTATATTGCATCTATTGATCTATGTAATTCGTATATATCAAATGTATATTGCATCTTTTGATCTATGTAATTCGTATCTATCAAATGTATATTGCATCTATTGATCTATGTAATTCGTATCTATCAAATGTATATTGCATCTACTGATCTATGTAATTCGTATCTATCAAATGTATATTGCATCTATTGATCTATGTAATTCGTATATATCAAATGTATATTGCATCTTTTGATCTATGTAATTCGTCTCTATCAAATGTATATTGCATCTATTGATCTATGTAATTCGTATCTATCAAATGTATATTGCATCTACTGATCTATGTAATTCGTATCTATCAAATGTATATTGCATCTATTGATCTATGTAATTCGTATATATCAAATGTATATTGCATCTATTGATCTATGTAAATCGTATCTATCAAATCTATATTGCATCTATTGATTTATGTAATTCGTATCTATCAAATGTATATTGCATCTATTGATCTATGTAATTTGTATCTATCCAATGTATATTGCATCTATTGATCTATGTAATTTGTATCTATCCAATGTATATTGCATCTGTTGATCTATGTAATCTATGTATCTATCTATCTATCAAATCTATCTATCTCGTGACCGGACTGTTTTGTGACAGCCACTTGTGTTTCGGCCAAATTTGAAGTAGGAGGACCAACCAAGCATCTTTTTCCATCTCCCGGTTCCTAAAATCCATGCCATATACACCTCCCGCGATAGGGGGAGTAACAGGTATTAAACTGCTAAGAATAGTACTACTTAACACACCACTCATATCTGGTGGCACAATAGATTGCACGCGCAGTGCCCCAAATTTGAAGCAGGAGGACCGACCAAGCATCTTTTTCCATCTCCCGGTTCCGAAAATCCATGCCATATACACGTCCCTGGCGGCGCAACTGCCTCTGGGAAACTTACCATGGGTCTCAGACCGCATGTCTTATTGTAATTCTCTGTCAGGGAAATTATATATCTATCAAATCTATCTTTTTATCTATCTAACTATTATTCGTATCTATCACATATATATTGCATCTATTGATCTATGTAATTCGTATCTATCAAATGTATATTGCATCTATTGATCTATGTAATTCGTATCTATCAAATGTATATTGCATCTATTGATCTATGTAATTTGTATCTATCAAATGTATATTGCATCTATTGATCCATGTAATTCGTATCTATCAAATGTATATTGCATCGTTTGATCTATGTAATTCGTATCTATCAAATGTATATTGCATCTATTGATCTATGTAATTCGTATCTATCATATGTATTTTGCCTCTATTGATCTATGTAATTCGGATCTATCAAATGTATATTGCATCTATTGATCTATGTAATTTGTATCTATCCAATATATATTGCATCTATTGATCTATGTAATATATGTATCTATCAAATCTATCTATCTCGCGCAGTGCCCCAAATTTGAAGCAGGAGGACCGACCAAGCATCTTTTTCCATCTCCCAGTTCCGAATATCCATGCCATATACACGTCCCCTGGCGGCACAACTGTCTTTGGGAACCTTACCATGGGTCACAGACCGCATGTCTTATTGTAATTCTCTGTCAGGGAAATTATATATCTATCAAATCTATCTATTTATCTTTCGAATCTATCTGACTTTCAATCGTATCTATCAAATATATATTGCATCTATTGATCTATGTAATTCGTATCTATCAAATGTATATTGCATATATTGATCTATGTAAATCGTATCTATCAAATGTATATTGCATCTATTGATCTATGTAATTCGTATCTATCAAATGTATATTGCATCTATTGATCTATGTAATTCATATTTATCAAATGTATATTGCATCTATCGATCTATGTAATTCGTATCTATCAAATGTATATTGCATCTTTTGATCTATGTAATTCGTATATATCAAATGTATATTGCATCTATTGATCTATGTAAATCGTATCTATCAAATCTATATTGCATCTATTGATTTATGTAATTCGTATCTATCAAATGTATATTGCATCTATTGATCTATGTAATTCGTATCTATCAAATGTATATTGCATCTATTGATCTATGTAATTCGTATCTATCAAATGAATATTGCATCTTTTGATCTATGTAATTCGTATCTATCAAATGTATATTGCATCTATTGATCTATGTAATTCGTATCTATCATATGTATTTTGCCTCTATTGATCTATGTAATTCGGATCTATCAAATGTATATTGCATCTATTGATCTATGTAATATATGTATCTATCAAATCTATCTATCTCGCGCAGCAAGCATCTTTTTCCATCTCCCAGTTCCGAATAACCATGCCATATACACGTCCCCTGGCGGCACAACTGTCTTTGGGAACCTTACCATGGGTCACAGACCGCATGTCTTATTGTAATTCTCTGTCAGGGAAATTATATATCTATCAAATCTATCTATTTATCTTTCGAATTTATCTGACTTTCAATCGTATCTATCAAATATATATTGCATCTATTGATCTATGTAATTCGTATCTATCAAATGTATATTGCATCTATTGATCTATGTAATTCATATCTATCAAATGTATATTGCATCTATCGATCTATGTAATTCGTATCTATCAAATGTATATTGCATCTTTTGATCTATGTAATTCGTATCTATCAAATGTATATTGCATCTATTGATCTATGTAATTCGTATTTATCAAATGTTTATTGCATCTTTTGATCTATGTAATTCGTATCTATCAAATGTATATTGCATCTATTGATCTATGTAATTCGTATGCATCAAATGTATATTGCATCTTTTGATCTATGTAATTCGTATCTATCAAATGTATATTGCATCTATTGATCTATGTAATTCGTATCTATCAAATGTATATTGCATCTATTGATCTATGTAATTCGTATCTATCATATGTATTTTGCCTCTATTGATCTATGTAATTCGTATCTATCAAATGTATATTGCATCTATTGATCTAAGTAATATATGTATCTATCTATCAAATATATCTATCTCGTGTATTTTGCATCTATTGATCTATGTAATTCATATCTATCAAATGTATATTGCATCTACTGATCTATGTAATTCGTATCTATCAAATGTATATTGCATCTATTGATCTATGTAATTCGTATCTATCAAATGTATATTGCATCTATTGATCTATGTAAATTGTATCTATCAAATGTATATTGCATCTATTGATCTATGTAATTCGTATCTATCAAATGTATATTGCATCTATTGATCTATGTAATTCATATCTATCAAATGTATATTGCATCTATCGATCTATGTAAATCGTATCTATCAAATGTATATTGCATCTATTGATCTATGTAAATCGTATCTATCAAATGTATATTGCATTTATTGATCTATGTAATTCGTATCTATCAAATGTATATTGCATCTATTGATCTATGTAATTCGTATCTATCAAATGTATATTGCTTTTATTGATCTATGTAATTCGTATCTATCAAATGTATATTGCATCTTTTGATCTATGTAATTCGTATCTATCAAATGTATATTGCATCTATTGATCTATGTAATTCGTATCTATCAAATGTATATTGCATCTTTTGATCTATGTAATTCGTATCTATCAAATGTATATTGCATCTATTGATCTATGTAATTCGTATCTATCATATGTATTTTGCCTCTATTGATCTATGTAATTCGGATCTATCAAATGTATATTGCATCTATTGATCTAAGTAATATATGTATCTATCTATCAAATATATCTATCTCGTGTATTTTGCATCTATTGATCTATGTAATTCATATCTATCAAATGTATATTGCATCTACTGATCTATGTAATTCGTATCTATCAAATGTATATTGCATCTATTGATCTATGTAATTCGTATCTATCAAATGTATATTGCATCTATTGATCTATGTAAATTGTATCTATCAAATGTATATTGCATCTATTGATCTATGTAATTCGTATCTATCAAATGTATATTGCATCTATTGATCTATGTAATTCTTATCTATCAAATGTATATTGCATCTATTGATCTATGTAAATCGTATCTATCAAATGTATATTGCATCTATTGATCTATGTAATTCGTATCTATCAAATGTATATTGCATCTATTGATCTATGTAATTCGTATCTATCAAATGTATATTGCTTCTATTGACCTATGTAATTCGTATCTATCAAATGTATATTGCATCTTTTGATCTATGTAATTTGTATCTATCAAATGTATATTGCATCTATTGATCTATGTAATTCGTATCTATCAAATGTATATTGCATCTTTTGATCTATGTAATTCGTATCTATCAAATGTATATTGCATCTATTGATCTATGTAATTCGTATCTATCATATGTATTTTGCCTCTATTGATCTATGTAATTCGGATCTATCAAATGTATATTGCATCTATTGATCTATGTAATTTGTATCTATCCAATGTATATTGCATCTATTGATCTATGTAATATATATATCTATCTATCAAATCTATCTATCTCGTGGCCGGACTGTTTTGTGACAGCCACTTGTGTTTCGGCCAAATTTGAAGTAGGAGGACCGACCAAGCATCTTTTTCCTTCTCCCGGTTCCTAAAATCCATGCCATATACACCTCCCCCAATAGGGGGAGTAACAGGTATTAAACTGCTAAGAATAGTATTACTTAACACACCACTCATATCTGGTGGCACAATAGATTGCATGCGCAGTGCCCCAAATTTGAAGCAGGAGGACCGACCAAGCATCTTTGTCCATCTCCCGGTTCCGAAAATCCATGCCATATACACGTCCCCTGGTGGAGCAACTGCCTCTGGGAACCTTACCACGGGTCGCAGTCCGCATGTCTTATTGTATTTCTCTGTCAGGGAAATTATATATCTATCAAATCTATCTATTTATCTATCGAATCTATCTGACTATCAATCGTATCTATCAAATATATATTGCATCTATTGATCTATGTAATTCGTATCTATCAAATGTATATTGCATCTATTGATCTATGTAAATCGTATCTATCAAATGTATATTGCATCTATTGATCTATGTAATTCGTATCTATCAAATGTATATTGCATCTATTGATCTATGTAATTCATATCTATCAAATGTATATTGCATCTATCGATCTATGTAATTCGTATCTATCAAATGTATATTGCATCTTTTTATCTATGTAATTCGTATCTATCAAATGTATATTGCATCTATTGATCTATGTAATTCGTATCTATCAAATGTATATTGCATCTATTTATCTATGTAATTTGTATCTATCATATGTATATTGCATCTATTGATCTATGTAATTCGTATCTATCAAATGTATATTGCATCTATTGATCTATGTAATTTGTATCTATCTAATGTGTATTGCATCTATTGATCTATGTAATCTATGTATCTATCTATCAAATCTATCTATCTCGTGGCCGGACTGTTTTGTGACACCCACTTGTGTTTCGGCCAAATTTGAAGTAGGAGGACCGACCAAGCATCGTTTTCCATCTCCCAGTTCCTAAAATCCATTCTATATACATCTCCCCCGATAGGGGGAGTAACAGGTATTAAACTGCTAAGAATAGTATTACTTAAGACACCACTCATATCTGGTGGCACAACAGATTGCACTTGCAGTGCCCCAAATTTGAAGCAGGAGGACCGACCAAGCATCTTTTTCCATCTCCCGGTTCCATAAATCCATGCCATATGGATGTATATTGCATCTATTGATCTATGTAATTCATATCTATCAAATGTATATTGCATCTATCGATCTATGTAATTCGTATCTATCAAATGTATATTGCATCTTTTGATCTATGTAATTCGTATATATCAAATGTATATTGCATCTATTGATCTATGTAAATCGTATCTATCAAATCTATATTGCATCTATTGATTTATGTAATTCGTATCTATCAAATGTATATTGCATCTATTGATCTATGTAATTCGTATCTATCAAATGTATATTGCATCTATTGATCTATGTAATTCGTATCTATCAAATGAATATTGCATCTTTTGATCTATGTAATTCGTATCTATCAAATGTATATTGCATCTATTGATCTATGTAATTCGTATCTATCATATGTATTTTGCCTCTATTGATCTATGTAATTCGGATCTATCAAATGTATATTGCATCTATTGATCTATGTAATATATGTATCTATCAAATCTATATTGCATCTATTGATTTATGTAATTCGTATCTATCAAATGTATATTGCATCTATTGATCTATGTAATTCGTATCTATCAAATGTATATTGCATCTATTGATCTATGTAATTCGTATCTATCAAATGAATATTGCATCTTTTGATCTATGTAATTCGTATCTATCAAATGTATATTGCATCTATTGATCTATGTAATTCGTATCTATCATATGTATTTTGCCTCTATTGATCTATGTAATTCGGATCTATCAAATGTATATTGCATCTATTGATCTATGTAATATATGTATCTATCAAATCTATCTATCTCGCGCAGTGCCCCAAATTTGAAGCAGGAGGACCGACCAAGCATCTTTTTCCATCTCCCAGTTCCGAATATCCATGCCATATACACGTCCCCTGGCGGCACAACTGTCTTTGGGAACCTTACCATGGGTCACAGACCGCATATCTTATTGTAATTCTCTGTCGGAGAAATTATATATCTATCAAATCTATCTATTTATCTTTCGAATCTATCTGACTTTCAATCGTATCTATCAAATATATATTGCATCTATTGATCTATGTAATTCGTATCTATCAAATGTATATTGCATATATTGATCTATGTAAATCGTATCTATCAAATGTATATTGCATCTATTGATCTATGTAATTCGTATCTATCAAATGTATATTGCATCTATTGATCTATGTAATTCATATCTATCAAATGTATATTGCATCTATCGATCTATGTAATTCGTATCTATCAAATGTATATTGCATCTTTTGATCTATGTAATTCGTATATATCAAATGTATATTGCATCTATTGATCTATGTAAATCGTATCTATCAAATCTATATTGCATCTATTGATTTATGTAATTCGTATCTATCAAATGTATATTGCATCTATTGATCTATGTAATTCATATCTATCAAATGTATATTGCATCTATTGATCTATGTAATTCGTATCTATCAAATGTATATTGCATCTTTTGATCTATGTAATTCGTATATATCAAATATATATTGCATCTATTGATCTATGTAATTCGTATCTATCATATGTATTTTGCCTCTATTGATCTATGTAATTCGGATCTATCAAATGTATATTGCATCTATTGATCTATGTAATTTGTATCTATCCAATGTATATTGCATCTATTGATCTATGTAATATATGTATCTATCTATCAAATCTATCTATCTCGCGCAGTGCCCCAAATTTGAAGCAGGAGGACCGACCAAGCATCTTTTTCCATCTCCCAGTTCCGAATAACCATGCCTTATACACGTCCCCTGGCGGCGCAACTGCCTCTGGGAACCTTACCATTTGTCACAGACCGCATGTCTTATTGTAATTCTCTGTCAGGGAAATTATATATCTATCAAATCTATCTATTTATCTATCGAATCTATCTGACTTTCAATCGTATCTATCAAATATATATTGCATCTATTGATCTATGTAATTCGTATCTATCAAATGTATATTGCATCTATTGATCTATGTAAATTGTATCTATCAAATGTATATTGCATCTATTGATCTATGTAATTCGTATCTATCAAATGTATATTGCATCTATTGATCTATGTAATTCATATCTATCAAATGTATATTGCATCTATCGATCTATGTAAATCGTATCTATCAAATGTATATTGCATCTATCGATCTATGTAAATCGTATCTATCAAATGTATATTGCATCTATTGATCTATGTAATTCGTATCTATCAAATGTATATTGCATCTTTTGATCTATGTAATTTGTATCTATCATATGTATTTTGCCTCTATTAATCTATGTAATTCGTATCTATCAAATGTATATTGCATCTATTGATCTATGTAATATATGTATCTATCTATCAAATATATCTATCTCGTGGCCGGACTGTTTTGTGAAAGCCACTTGTGTTTCAGCCAATTTTGAAGTAGGAGGACCGACCAAGCATCTTTTTCCATCTCCCGGTTCCTAAAATCCATGCCATATACACCTCCCCCGAAAGGGGGAGTAACAGGTATTAAACTGCTAAAAATAGGACTACTTAACACACCACTCATATCTGGTGGCACAATAGATTGCACGCGCAGTGCCCCAAATTTGAAGCAGGAGGACCGACCAAGCATCTTTTTCCATCTCCCGGTTCCGAAAATCCATGCCATATACACGTCCCCTGGCGGCGCAAATGCCTCTGGGAACCTTACCATGGGTGTCAGACGGCATGTCTTATTGTAATTCTCTGTCAGGCAAATTATATATCTGTCAAATCTATCTATTTATCTATCGAATCTATCTGACTATCAATCGTATCTATCAAATATATATTGCATCTATTGATCTATGTAATTCGTATCTATCAAATGTATATTGCATATATTGATCTATGTAAATCGTATCTATCAAATGTATATTGCATCTATTGATCTATGTAATTCGTATCTATTAAATGTATATTGCATCTATTGATCTATGTAATTCATATCTATCAAATGTATATTGCATTTATCGATCTATGTAATTCGTATCTATCAAATGTATATTGCATCTTTTGATCTATGTAATTTGTATCTATCAAATGTATATTGCATCTATTAATCTATGTAATTCATATCTATCAAATGTATATTGCATCTACTGATCTATGTAATTCGTATCTATCAAATGTATATTGCATCTATTGATCCATGTAATTCGTATCTATCAAATGTATATTGCATCTATTGATCTATGTAAATTGTATCTATCAAATGTATATTGCATCTATTCATCTATGTAATTCGTATCTATCAAATGTATATTGCATCTATTGATCTATGTAATTCATATCTATCAAATGTATATTGCATCTATCGATCAATGTAAATCATATCTATCAAATGTATATTGCATCTATTGATCTATGTAATTCGTATCTATCAAATGTATATTGCATCTATTGATCTATGTAATTCGTATCTATTAAATGTATATTGCTTCTATTGATCTATGTAATTCGTATCTATCAAATGTATATTGCATCTTTTGATCTATGTAATTCGTATCTATCAAATGTATATTGCATCTATTGATCTATGTAATTCGTATCTATCAAATGTATATTGCATCTTTTGATCAATGTAATTCGTATCTATCAAATATATATTGCATCTATTGATCTATGTAAATCGTATCTATCAAATGTATATTGCATCTATTGATCTATGTAATTCGTATCTATCAAATGTATATTGCATCTATTGATCTATGTAATTCATATCTATCAAATGTATATTGCATCTATCGATCTATGTAATTCGTATCTATCAAATGTATATTGCATCTTTTGATCAATGTAATTCGTATCTATCAAATATATATTGCATCTATTAATCTATGTAATTCGTATCTATCATATGTATTTTGCCTCTATTGATCTATGTAATTCGTATCTATCAAATGTATATTGCATCTATTGATCTAAGTAATATATGTATCTATCTATCAAATATATCTATCTCGTGGCCGGACTATTTTGTGACAGCCACTTGTGTTTCGGCCAAATTTGAAGTAGGAGGACCGACCAAGCATCTTTTTCCATCTCACGGTTCCTAAAATCCATGCCATATACACCTCCACCTATAGGGGGAGTAACAGGTATTAAACTGCTAAGAATAGTACTACTTAACACACCACTCATATCTGGTGGCACAATAGATTGCACGCGCAGTGCCCCAAATTTGAAGCAGGAGGACCGACCAAGCATCTTTTTCCATCTCCCGGTTCCGAAAATCCATGCCATATACACGTCCCCTGGCGGCGCAACTGCCTCTGGGAACCTTACCATGGGTGTCAGACGGCATGTCTTACTGTAATTCTCTGTCAGGGAAATTATATATCTATCAAATCTATCTATTTATCTATCGAATCTATCTGACTATCAATCGTATCTATCAAATATATATTGCATCTATTGATCTATGTAATTCGTATCTATCAAATGTATATTGCATCTATTGATCTATGTAATTCATATCTATCAAATGTATATTGCATCTATCGATCTATGTAAATTGTATCTATCAAATGTATATTGCATCTATTGATCTATGTAATTCATATCTATCAAATGTATATTGCATCTATTGATCTATGTAATTCGTATCTATCAAATGTATATTGCTTCTATTGATCTATGTAATTCGAATCTATCAAATGTATATTGCATCTTTTGATGTATGTAATTCGTATCTATCAAATGTATATTGCATCTATTGATCTATGTAATTCGTATCTATCAAATGTATATTACATCTTTTGATCTATGTAATTCGTATATATCAAATGTATATTGCATCTATTGATCTATGTAAATTGTATCTATCAAATGTATATTGCATCTATCGATCTATGTAATTCGTATCTATGAAATGTATATTGCATCTTTTGATCTATGTAATTCGTATCTATCAAATGTATATTGCATCTATTGATCTATGTAATTCGTATCTATCAAATGTGTATTGCATCTATTGATCTATGTAAATCGTATCTATCAAATGTATATTGCATCTATTGATCTATGGAATTCGTATCTATTAAATGTATATTGCATCTTTTGATCTATGGAATTCGTATCTATCAAATGTATATTGCATCTATTGATCGATGTAATTCGTATCTATCAAATGTATATTGCATCTATTTATCTATGTAATTTGTATCTCTCTAATGTATATTGCATCTATTGATCTATGTAATCTATGTATCTATCTATCAAATCTATCTATCTCGTGGCCGGACTGTTTTGTGACACCCACTTGTGTTTCGGCCAAATTTGAAGTAGGAGGACTGACTAAGCATCTTTTTCCATCTCCCGGTTCCAAAAATCCATGCCATATACACATCCCCTGGCGGCACAACTGCCTCTGGGAACCTTACCATGGGTGTCAGACGGCATGTCTTATTGTAATTCTCTGTCAGGGAAATTATATATCTATCAAATCTATCTATTTATCTATCGAATCTATCTGACTATCAATCGTATCTATCAAATATATATTGCATCTATTGATCTATGTAATTCGTATCTATCAAATGAATATTGCATATATTGATCTATGTAAATCGTATCTATCAAATGTATATTGCATCTATTGATCTATGTAATTCGTATCTATCAAATGTATATTGCATCTATTGATCTATGTAATTCATATCTATCAAATGTATATTGCATCTATCGATCTATGTAATTCGTATCTATCAAATGTATATTGCTTCTTTTGATCTATGTAATTCGTATCTATCAAATGTATATTGCATCTATTGATCTATGTAATTCGTATCTATCAGATGTATATTGCATCTACTGATCTATGTAATTCGTATATATCAAATGTATATTGCATCTATTGATCTATGTAAATCGTATCTATCAAATCTATATTGCATCTATTGATTTATGTAATTCGTATGTATCAAATGTATATTGCATCTATTGATCTATGTAATTCGTTTCTATCAAATGTATATTGCATCTATTGATCTATGTAATTCGTATCTATCAAATGTATATTGCATCTATTGATCTATGTAATTCATATCTATCAAATGTATATTGCATCTATCGATCTATGTAAATCGTATCTATCAAATGTATATTGCATCTATTGATCTATGTAATTCGTATCTATCAAATGTATATTGCATCTATTGATCTATGTAATTCGTATCTATCAAATGTATATTGCTTCTATTGATCTATGTAATTCGTATCTATCAAATGTATATTGCATCTTTTGATCTATGTAATTCGTATCTATCAAATGTATATTGCATCTATTGATCTATGTAATTCGGATCTATCAAATGTATATTGCATCTTTTGATCTATGTAATTCGTATCTATCAAATGTATATTGCATCTATTGATCTATGTAATTTGTATCTATCCAATGTATATTGCATCTATTGATCTATGTAATATATATATCTATCTATCAAATCTATCTATCTCGTGGCCGGACTGTTTTGTGACAGCCACTTGTGTTTCGGCCAAATTTGAAGTAGGAGGACCGACCAAGCATCTTTTTCCTTCTCCCGGTTCCTAAAATCCATGCCATATACACCTCCCCCAATAGGGGGAGTAACAGGTATTAAACTGCTAAGAATAGTATTACTTAACACACCACTCATATCTGGTGGCACAATAGATTGCATGCGCAGTGCCCCAAATTTGAAGCAGGAGGACCGACCAAGCATCTTTTTCCATCTCCCGGTTCCGAAAATCCATGCCATATACACGTCCCCTGGTGGAGCAACTGCCTCTGGGAACCTTACCATGGGTCGCAGTCCGCATGTCTTATTGTATTTCTTTGTCAAGGAAATTATATATCTATCAAATCTATCTATTTATCTATCGAATCTATCTGACTATCAATCGTATCTATCAAATATATATTGCATCTATTGATCTATGTAATTCGTATCTATCAAATGTATATTGCATCTATTGATCTATGTAAATCGTATCTATCAAATGTATATTGCATCTATTGATCTATGTAATTCGTATCTATCAAATGTATATTGCATCTATTGATCTATGTAATTCATATCTATCAAATGTATATTGCATCTGTCGATCTATGTAATTCGTATCTATCAAATGTATATTGCATCTTTTGATCTATGTAATTCGTATCTATCAAATGTATATTGCATCTATTGATCTATGTAATTCGTATCTATCAAATGTATATTGCATCTATTTATCTATGTAATTTGTATCTATCATATGTATATTGCATCTATTGATCTATGTAATTCGTATCTATCAAATGTATATTGCATCTATTGATCTATGTAATTTGTATCTATCTAATGTATATTGCATCTATTGATCTATGTAATCTATGTATCTATCTATCAAATCTATCTATCTCGTGGCCGGACTGTTTTGTGACACCCACTTATGTTTCGGCCAAATTTGAAGTAGGAGGACCGACCAAGCATCTTTTTCCATCTCCCAGTTCCTAAAATCCATTCTATATACATCTCCCCCGATAGGGGGAGTAACAGGTATTAAACTGCTAAGAATAGTATTACTTAAGACACCACTCATATCTGGTGGCACAACAGATTGCACGCGCAGTGCCCCAAATTTGAAGCAGGAGGACCGACCAAGCATCTTTTTCCATCTCCCAGTTCCATAAATCCATGCCATATGGATGTATATTGCATCTATTGATCTATGTAATTCATATCTATCAAATGTATATTGCATCTATCGATCTATGTAATTCGTATCTATAAAATGTATATTGCATCTATTGATCTATGTAATTCATATCTATCAAATGTATATTGCATCTATCGATCTATGTAATTCGTATCTATCAAATGTATATTGCATCTTTTGATCTATGTAATTCGTATCTATCAAATGTATATTGCATCTATTGATCTATGTAATTCGTATCTATCATATGTATTTTGCCTCTATTGATCTATGTAATTCGGATCTATCAAATGTATATTGCATCTATTGATCTATGTAATTTGTATCTATCCAATGTATATTGCATCTATTGATCTATGTAATATATGTATCTATCTATCTATCAAATCTATCTATCTCGCGCAGTGCCCCAAATTTGAAGCAGGAGGACCGACCAAGCATCTTTTTCCATCTCCCAGTTCCGAATATCCATGCCATATACACGTCCCCTGGCGGCGCAACTGCCTCTGGGAACCTTACCATGGGTCACAGACCGCATGTCTTATTGTAATTCTCTGTCAGGGAAATTATATATCTATCAAATCTATCTATTTATCTATCGAATCTATCTGACTTTCAATCGTATCTATCAAATATATATTGCATCTATTGATCTATGTAATTTGTATCTATCAAATGTATATTGCATCTATTGATCTATGTAAATTGTATCTATCAAATGTATATTGCATCTATTGATCTATGTAATTCGTATCTATCAAATATATATTGCATCTATTGATCTATGTAATTCATATCTATCAAATGTATATTGCATCTATCGATCTATGTAAATCGTATCTATCAAATGTATATTGCATCTATCGATCTATGTAAATCGTATCTATCAAATGTATATTGCAACTATTGATCTATGTAATTCGTATCTATCAAATGTATATTGCATCTATTGATCTATGTAATTTGTATCTATCATATGTATTTTGCCTCTATTAATCTATGTAGTTCGTATCTATCAAATGTATATTGCATCTATTGATCTATGTAATATATGTATCTATCTATCAAATATATCTATCTCGTGGCCGGACTGTTTTGTGACAGCCACTTGTGTTTCGGCCAAATTTGAAGTAGGAGGACCGACCAAGCATCTTTTTCCATCTCCCGGTTCCTAAAATCCATGCCATATACACCTCCCCCGATAGGG
The DNA here is from genome assembly GCF_027579735.1 of Bombina bombina. Taxonomy (NCBI): domain Eukaryota; kingdom Metazoa; phylum Chordata; class Amphibia; order Anura; family Bombinatoridae; genus Bombina; species Bombina bombina. The sequence goes on along the minus strand of NC_069505.1, from coordinate 307,790,136 downwards.
GGAGTAACAGGTATTAAACTGCTAAAAATAGTACTACTTAACACACCACTCATATCTGGTGGCACAATAGATTGCACGCGCAGTGCCCCAAATTTGAAGCAGGAGGACCGACCAAGCATCTTTTTCCATCTCCCGGTTCCGAAAATCCATGCCATATACACGTCCCCTGGCGGCGCAAATGCCTCTGGGAACCTTACCATGGGTGTCAGACAGCATGTCTTATTGTAATTCTCTGTCAGGGAAATTATATATCTGTCAAATCTATCTATTTATCTATCGAATCTATCTGACTATCAATCGTATCTATCAAATATATATTGCATCTATTGATCTATGTAATTCGTATCTATCAAATGTATATTGCATATACAGGTGGCCCTCGTTTTACAACGGTTCATTTTACACCGTTTCAGAATAACAACCTTTTTTTTCCAGTCATGTGACTGCTATTGAAAAGCATTGAGAAGCAGTGCATTTATTAAAATAGCCAGTAGGTGGAGCTGTCTGCTTGTGTTGCAGCTGCGCAAGCTGAAATTAAACAGTTTAACCAGACCTGAGCTATCGAGCAGATTTCAAAGGAACAAGATCTTCCTGTCTATAAATCAGTCCAGATTGGAATGCATAGAAATAACTGTTTGCAGGAAAATGCAAGTGAAGTCTGTGCAGGAAAATGCAAGTGAAGTCTGTGTTGTGTGATTATTTTATTAGGTTTATTATGCTGTTTAGCAAATGTTTTTGTTCATTTAACTTAGTTTAATTATATATTCTGTGTTGTGTGATTACTTTATTAGGTTTATAATGCTGTTTAGCATTTAACGTCTTCATTTCAAAGCTTTAAAAATAAATGTATTAGGTGTTACTTATGACAATTTTGAGAGGGGCCTGGAACCTATCTCCCTCACTTCCCATTGACTTACATTATAAACTGGGTTTCAATTTACAACGGTTTCGATTTACAACAATTCCTTCTGGAACCTAACCCCGGCGTAAACTGAGGTCTACCTGTATTGATCTATGTAAATCGTATCTATCAAATGTATATTGCATCTATTAATCTATGTAATTCGTATCTATCAAATGTATATTGCATCTATTGATCTATGTAATTCATATCTATCAAATGTATATTGCATTTATCGATCTATGTAATTCGTATCTATCAAATGTATATTGCATCTTTTGATCTATGTAATTCGTATCTATCAAATGTATATTGCATCTATTGATCTATGTAATTCATATCTATCAAATGTATATTGCATCTACTGATCTATGTAATTCGTATCTATCAAATGTATATTGCATCTATTGATCTATGTAATTCGTATCTATCAAATGTATATTGCATCTATTGATCTATGTAAATTGTATCTATCAAATGTATATTGCATCTATTGATCTATGTAATTCGTATCTATCAAATGTATATTGCATCTATTGATCTATGTAATTCATATCTATCAAATGTATATTGCATCTATCGATCTATGTAAATCGTATCTATCAAATGTATATTGCATCTATTAATCTATGTAATTCGTATCTATCAAATGTATATTGCATCTATTGATCTATGTAATTCATATCTATCAAATGTATATTGCATTTATCGATCTATGTAATTCGTATCTATCAAATGTATATTGCATCTTTTGATCTATGTAATTCGTATCTATCAAATGTATATTGCATCTATTGATCTATGTAATTCATATCTATCAAATGTATATTGCATCTACTGATCTATGTAATTCGTATCTATCAAATGTATATTGCATCTATTGATCTATGTAATTTGTATCTATCAAATGTATATTGCATCTTTTGATCTATGTAATTCGTATCTATCAAATGTATATTGCATCTATTGATCTATGTAATTCGTATCTATCATATGTATTTTGCCTCTATTGATCTATGTAATTCGTATCTATCAAATGTATATTGCATCTATTGATCTAAGTAATATATGTATCTATCTATCAAATATATCTATCTCGTGGCCGGACTATTTTGTGACAGCCACTTGTGTTTCGGCCAAATTTGAAGTAGGAGGACCGACCAAGCATCTTTTTCCATCTCCCGGTTCCTAAAATCCATGCCATATACACCTCCACCTATAGGGGGAGTAACAGGTATTAAACTGCTAAGAATAGTACTACTTAACACACCACTCATATCTGGTGCCACAATAGATTGCACGCGCAGTGCCCCAAATTTGAAGCAGGAGGACCGACCAAGCATCTTTTTCCATCTCCCGGTTCCGAAAATCCATGCCATATACACGTCCCCTGGCGGCGCAACTGCCTCTGGGAACCTTACCATGGGTGTCAGACGGCATGTCTTACTGTAATTCTCTGTCAGGGAAATTATATATCTATCAAATCTATCTATCTATCGAATCTATCTGGCTATCAATCGTATCTATCAAATATATATTGCATCTATTGATCTATGTAATTCGTATCTATCAAATGTATATTGCATATATTGATCTATATAAATCGTATCTATCAATTGTATATTGCATCTATTGATCTATGTAATTCGTATCTATCAAATGTATATTGCATCTATTGATCTATGTAATTCATATCTATCAAATTTATATTGCATCTATCGATCTATGTAATTCGTATCTATCAAATGTATATTACATCTTTTGATCTATGTAATTCGTATATATCAAATGTATATTGCATCTATTGATCTATGTAAATCGTATCTATCAAATCTATATTGCATCTATTGATTTATGTAATTCGTATCTATCAAATGTATATTGCATCTATTGATCTATGTAATTCGTATCTATCAAATGTATATTGCATCTATCGATCTATGTAATTCGTATCTATCAAATGTATATTGCATCTTTTGATCTATGTAATTCGTATCTATCAAATGTATATTGCATCTATTGATCTATGTAATTCGTATCTATCAAATGTATATTGCATCTATTGATCTATGTAAATCGTATCTATCAAATGTATATTGCATCTATTGATCTATGGAATTCGTATCTATCAAATGTATATTGCATCTATTGATCAATGTAATTTGTATCTATCAAATGTATATTGCATCTATTTATCTATGTAATTTGTATCTCTCTAATGTATATTGCATCTATTGATCTATGTAATCTATGTATCTATCTATCAAATCTATCTATCTCATGGCCGGACTGTTTTGTGACACCCACTTGTGTTTCGTCCAAATTTGAAGTAGGAGGACTAACCAAGCATCTTTTTCCATCTCCCGGTCCAAAAATCCATGCCATATACACATCCCCTGGCGGCGCAACTGCCTCTGGGAACCTTACCATGGGTGTCAGACGGCATGTCTTATTGTAATTCTCTGTCAGGGAAATTATATATCTATCAAATCTATCTATTTATCTATCGAATCTATCTGACTATCAATCGTATCTATCAAATATATATTGCATCTATTGATCTATGTAATTCGTATCTATCAAATGTATATTGCATATATTGATCTATGTAAATCGTATCTATCAAATGTATATTGCATCTATTGATCTATGTAATTCGTATCTATCAAATGTATATTGCATCTATTGATCTATGTAATTCATATCTATCAAATGTATATTGCATCTATCGATCTATGTAATTCGTATCTATCAAATGTATATTGCATCTTTTGATCTATGTAATTCGTATCTATCAAATGTATATTGCATCTATTGATCTATGTAATTCGTATCTATCAGATGTATATTGCATCTACTGATCTATGTAATTTGTATCTATCAAATGTATATTGCATCTATTGATTTATGTAATTCGTATATATCAAATGTATATTGCATCTATTGATCTATGTAATTCGTATCTATCAAATGTATATTGCATCTATTGATCTATGTAATTCGTATCTATCAAATGTATGTTGCATCTTTTGATCTATGTAATTCGTATCTATCAAATGTATATTGCATCTATTGAACTATGTAATTTGTATCTATCCAATGTATATTGCATCTATTGATCTATGTAATCTATGTATCTATCTATCAAATCTATCTATCTCGTGGCCGGACTGTTTTGTGACAGCCACTTGTGTTTCGGCCAAATTTGAAGTAGGAGGACCAACCAAGCATCTTTTTCCATCTCCCGGTTCCTAAAATCCATGCCATATACACCTCCCGCGATAGGGGGAGTAACAGGTATTAAACTGCTATGAATAGTACTACTTAACACACCACTCATATCTGGTGGCATAATAGATTGCACGCGCAGTGCCCCAAATTTGAAGCAGGAGGACCGACCAAGCATCTTTTTCCATCTCCCGGTTCCGAAAATCTATGCCATATACACGTCCCAGGCGGCGCAACTGCCTCTGGGAACCTTACCATGGGTCTCGACCGCATGTCTTATTGTAATTCTCTGTCAGGGAAATTATATATCTATCAAATCTATCTATTTATCTATCTAACTATCATTCGTATCTATCACATATATATTGCATCTATTGATCTATGTAATTCGTATCTATCAAATGTATATTGCATCTATTGATCTATGTAATTAGTATCTATCAAATGTATATTGCATCTATTGATCTATGTAAATCGTATCTATCAAATGTATATTGCATCTATTGATCTATGTAATTCGTATCTATCAAATGTATATTGCATCTATTGATCTATGTAAATCATATCTATCAAATGTATATTGCATCTTTTGATCTATGTAATTCATATCTATCAAATGTATATTGCATCTATTGATCTATGTAATTCGTATCTATCAAATGTATATTGCTTCTATTGATCTATGTAATTCGTATCTATCAAATGTATATTGCATCTTTTGATCTATGTAATTCGTATCTATCAAATGTATATTGCATCTATTGATCTATGTAATTCGGATCTATCAAATGTATATTGCATCTTTTGATCTATGTAATTCGTATCTATCAAATGTATATTGCATCTATTGATCTATGTAATTTGTATCTATCCAATGTATATTGCATCTATTGATCTATGTAATATATATATCTATCTATCAAATCTATCTATCTCGTGGCCGGACTGTTTTGTGACAGCCACTTGTGTTTCGGCCAAATTTGAAGTAGGAGGACCGACCAAGCATCTTTTTCCTTCTCCCGGTTCCTAAAATCCATGCCATATACACCTCCCCCAATAGGGGGAGTAACAGGTATTAAACTGCTAAGAATAGTATTACTTAACACACCACTCATATCTGGTGGCACAATAGATTGCATGCGCAGTGCCCCAAATTTGAAGCAGGAGGACCGACCAAGCATCTTTTTCCATCTCCCGGTTCCGAAAATCCATGCCATATACACGTCCCCTGGTGGAGCAACTGCCTCTGGGAACCTTACCACGGGTCGCAGTCCGCATGTCTTATTGTATTTCTTTGTCAAGGAAATTATATATCTATCAAATCTATCTATTTATCTATCGAATCTATCTGACTATCAATCATATCTATCAAATATATATTGCATCTATTGATCTATGTAATTCGTATCTATCAAATGTATATTGCATCTATTGATCTATGTAAATCGTATCTATCAAATGTATATTGCATCTATTGATCTATGTAATTCGTATCTATCAAATGTATATTGCATCTATTGATCTATGTAATTCATATCTATCAAATGTATATTGCATCTATCGATCTATGTAATTCGTATCTATCAAATGTATATTGCATCTTTTGATCTATGTAATTCGTATCTATCAAATGTATATTGCATCTATTGATCTATGTAATTCGTATCTATCAAATGTATATTGCATCTATTGATCTATGTAATTCGTATCTATCAAATGTATGTTGCATCTTTTGATCTATGTAATTCGTATCTATCAAATGTATATTGCATCTATTGAACTATGTAATTTGTATATATCCAATGTATATTGCATCTATTGATCTATGTAATCTATGTATCTATCTATCAAATCTATCTATCTCGTGGCCGGACTGTTTTGTGACAGCCACTTGTGTTTCGGCCAAATTTGAAGTAGGAGGACCGACCAAGCATCTTTTTCCTTCTCCCGGTTCCTAAAATCCATGCCATATACACCTCCCCCAATAGGGGGAGTAACAGGTATTAAACTGCTAAGAATAGTATTACTTAACACACCACTCATATCTGGTGGCACAATAGATTGCATGCGCAGTGCCCCAAATTTGAAGCAGGAGGACCGACCAAGCATCTTTTTCCATCTCCCGGTTCCGAAAATCCATGCCATATACACGTCCCCTGGTGGAGCAACTGCCTCTGGGAACCTTACCACGGGTCGCAGTCCGCATGTCTTATTGTATTTCTTTGTCAAGGAAATTATATATCTATCAAATCTATCTATTTATCTATCGAATCTATCTGACTATCAATCGTATCTATCAAATATATATTGCATCTATTGATCTATGTAATTCGTATCTATCAAATGTATATTGCATCTATTGATCTATGTAAATCGTATCTATCAAATGTATATTGCATCTATTGATCTATGTAATTCGTATCTATCAAATGTATATTGCATCTATTGATCTATGTAATTCATATCTATCAAATGTATATTGCATCTATCGATCTATGTAATTCGTATCTATCAAATGTATATTGCATCTTTTGATCTATGTAATTCGTATCTATCAAATGTATATTGCATCTATTGATCTATGTAATTCGTATCTATCAAATGTATATTGCATCTATTTATCTATGTAATTTGTATCTATCATATGTATATTGCATCTATTGATCTATGTAATTCGTATCTATCAAATGTATATTGCATCTATTGATCTATGTAATTTGTATCTATCTAATGTATATTGCATCTATTGATCTATGTAATCTATGTATCTATCTATCAAATCTATCTATCTCGTGGCCGGACTGTTTTGTGACACCCACTTATGTTTTGGCCAAATTTGAAGTAGGAGGACCGACCAAGCATCTTTTTCCATCTCCCAGTTCCTAAAATCCATTCTATATACATCTCCCCCGATAGGGGGAGTAACAGGTATTAAACTGCTAAGAATAGTATTACTTAAGACACCACTCATATCTGGTGGCACAACAGATTGCACGCGCAGTGCCCCAAATTTGAAGCAGGAGGACCGACCAAGCATCTTTTTCCATCTCCCAGTTCCATAAATCCATGCCATATGGATGTATATTGCATCTATTGATCTATGTAATTCATATCTATCAAATGTATATTGCATCTATCGATCTATGTAATTCGTATCTATAAAATGTATATTGCATCTATTGATCTATGTAATTCATATCTATCAAATGTATATTGCATCTATCGATCTATGTAATTCGTATCTATCAAATGTATATTGCATCTTTTGATCTATGTAATTCGTATCTATCAAATGTATATTGCATCTATTGATCTATGTAATTCATATCTATCATATGTATTTTGCCTCTATTGATCTATGTAATTCGGATCTATCAAATGTATATTGCATCTATTGATCTATGTAATTTGTATCTATCCAATGTATATTGCATCTATTGATCTATGTAATATATGTATCTATCTATCTATCAAATCTATCTATCTCGCGCAGTGCCCCAAATTTGAAGCAGGAGGACCGACCAAGCATCTTTTTCCATCTCCCAGTTCCGAATATCCATGCCATATACACGTCCCCTGTCGGCGCAACTGCCTCTGGGAACCTTACCATGGGTCACAGACCGCATGTCTTATTGTAATTCTCTGTCAGGGAAATTATATATCTATCAAATCTATCTATTTATCTATCGAATCTATCTGACTTTCAATCGTATCTATCAAATATATATTGCATCTATTGATCTATGTAATTCGTATCTATCAAATGTATATTGCATCTATTGATCTATGTAAATTGTATCTATCAAATGTATATTGCATCTATTGATCTATGTAATTCGTATCTATCAAATATATATTGCATCTATTGATCTATGTAATTCATATCTATCAAATGTATATTGCATCTATCGATCTATGTAAATCGTATCTATCAAATGTATATTGCATCTATCGATCTATGTAAATCGTATCTATCAAATGTATATTGCAACTATTGATCTATGTAATTCGTATCTATCAAATGTATATTGCATCTATTGATCTATGTAATTTGTATCTATCATATGTATTTTGCCTCTATTAATCTATGTAGTTCGTATCTATCAAATGTATATTGCATCTATTGATCTATGTAATATATGTATCTATCTATCAAATATATCTATCTCGTGGCCGGACTGTTTTGTGACAGCCACTTGTGTTTCGGCCAAATTTGAAGTAGGAGGACCGACCAAGCATCTTTTTCCATCTCCCGGTTCCTAAAATCCATGCCATATACACCTCCCCCTATCGGGGGAGTAACAGGTATTAAACTGCTAAAAATAGTACTACTTAACACACCACTCATATCTGGTGGCACAATAGATTGCACGCGCAGTGCCCCAAATTTGAAGCAGGAGGACCGACCAAGCATCTTTTTCCATCTCCCGGTTCCGAAAATCCATGCCATATACACGTCCCCTGGCGGCGCAAATGCCTCTGGGAACCTTACCATGGGTGTCAGACAGCATGTCTTATTGTAATTCTCTGTCAGGGAAATTATATATCTGTCAAATCTATCTATTTATCTATCGAATCTATCTGACTATCAATCGTATCTATCAAATATATATTGCATCTATTGATCTATGTAATTCGTATCTATCAAATGTATATTGCATATACAGGTGGCCCTCGTTTTACAACGGTTCATTTTACACCGTTTCAGAATAACAACCTTTTTTTTCCAGTCATGTGACTGCTATTGAAAAGCATTGAGAAGCAGTGCATTTATTAAAATAGCCAGTAGGTGGAGCTGTCTGCTTGTGTTGCAGCTGCGCAAGCTGAAATTAAACAGTTTAACCAGACCTGAGCTATCGAGCAGATTTCAAAGGAACAAGATCTTCCTGTCTATAAATCAGTCCAGATTGGAATGCATAGAAATAACTGTTTGCAGGAAAATGCAAGTGAAGTCTGTGCAGGAAAATGCAAGTGAAGTCTGTGTTGTGTGATTATTTTATTAGGTTTATTATGCTGTTTAGCAAATGTTTTTGTTCATTTAACTTAGTTTAATTATATATTCTGTGTTGTGTGATTACTTTATTAGGTTTATAATGCTGTTTAGCATTTAACGTCTTCATTTCAAAGCTTTAAAAATAAATGTATTAGGTGTTACTTATGACAATTTTGAGAGGGGCCTGGAACCTATCTCCCTCACTTCCCATTGACTTACATTATAAACTGGGTTTCAATTTACAACGGTTTCGATTTACAACAATTCCTTCTGGAACCTAACCCCGGCGTAAACTGAGGTCTACCTGTATTGATCTATGTAAATCGTATCTATCAAATGTATATTGCATCTATTAATCTATGTAATTCGTATCTATCAAATGTATATTGCATCTATTGATCTATGTAATTCATATCTATCAAATGTATATTGCATTTATCGATCTATGTAATTCGTATCTATCAAATGTATATTGCATCTTTTGATCTATGTAATTCGTATCTATCAAATGTATATTGCATCTATTGATCTATGTAATTCATATCTATCAAATGTATATTGCATCTACTGATCTATGTAATTCGTATCTATCAAATGTATATTGCATCTATTGATCTATGTAATTCGTATCTATCAAATGTATATTGCATCTATTGATCTATGTAAATTGTATCTATCAAATGTATATTGCATCTATTGATCTATGTAATTCGTATCTATCAAATGTATATTGCATCTATTGATCTATGTAATTCATATCTATCAAATGTATATTGCATCTATCGATCTATGTAAATCGTATCTATCAAATGTATATTGCATCTATTGATCTATGTAATTCGTATCTATCAAATGTATATTGCATCTATTGATCTATGTAATTCGTATCTATCAAATGTATATTGCTTCTATTGATCTATGTAATTCGTATCTATCAAATGTATATTGCATCTTTTGATCTATGTAATTCGTATCTATCAAATGTATATTGCATCTATTGATCTATGTAATTCGTATCTATCAAATGTATATTGCATCTTTTGATCTATGTAATTCGTATCTATCAAATGTATATTGCATCTATTGATCTATGTAATTCGTATCTATCATATGTATTTTGCCTCTATTGATCTATGTAATTCGTATCTATCAAATGTATATTGCATCTATTGATCTAAGTAATATATGTATCTATCTATCAAATATATCTATCTCGTGGCCGGACTATTTTGTGACAGCCACTTGTGTTTCGGCCAAATTTGAAGTAGGAGGACCGACCAAGCATCTTTTTCCATCTCCCGGTTCCTAAAATCCATGCCATATACACCTCCACCTATAGGGGGAGTAACAGGTATTAAACTGCTAAGAATAGTACTACTTAACACACCACTCATATCTGGTGCCACAATAGATTGCACGCGCAGTGCCCCAAATTTGAAGCAGGAGGACCGACCAAGCATCTTTTTCCATCTCCCGGTTCTGAAAATCCATGCCATATACACGTCCCCTGGCGGCGCAACTGCCTCTGGGAACCTTACCATGGGTGTCAGACGGCATGTCTTACTGTAATTCTCTGTCAGGGAAATTATATATCTATCAAATCTATCTATCTATCGAATCTATCTGACTATCAATCGTATCTATCAAATATATATTGCATCTATTGATCTATGTAATTCGTATCTATCAAATGTATATTGCATATATTGATCTATATAAATCGTATCTATCAATTGTATATTGCATCTATTGATCTATGTAATTCGTATCTATCAAATGTATATTGCATCTATTGATCTATGTAATTCATATCTATCAAATTTATATTGCATCTATCGATCTATGTAATTCGTATCTATCAAATGTATATTACATCTTTTGATCTATGTAATTCGTATATATCAAATGTATATTGCATCTATTGATCTATGTAAATCGTATCTATCAAATCTATATTGCATCTATTGATTTATGTAATTCGTATCTATCAAATGTATATTGCATCTATTGATCTATGTAATTCGTATCTATCAAATGTATATTGCATCTATCGATCTATGTAATTCGTATCTATCAAATGTATATTGCATCTTTTGATCTATGTAATTCGTATCTATCAAATGTATATTGCATCTATTGATCTATGTAATTCGTATCTATGAAATGTATATTGCATCTATTGATCTATGTAAATCGTATCTATCAAATGTATATTGCATCTATTGATCTATGGAATTCGTATCTATCAAATGTATATTGCATCTATTGATCGATGTAATTTGTATCTATCAAATGTATATTGCATCTATTTATCTATGTAATTTGTATCTCTCTAATGTATATTGCATCTATTGATCTATGTAATCTATGTATCTATCTATCAAATCTATCTATCTCATGGCCGGACTGTTTTGTGACACCCACTTGTGTTTCAGCCAAATTTGAAGTAGGAGGACTGACCAAGCATCTTTTTCCATCTCCCGGTCCAAAAATCCATGCCATATACACATCCCCTGGCGGCGCAATTGCCTCTGGGAACCTTACCATGGGTGTCAGACGGCATGTCTTATTGTAATTCTCTGTCAGGGAAATTATATATCTATCAAATCTATCTATTTATCTATCGAATCTATCTGACTATCAATCGTATCTATCAAATATATATTGCATCTATTGATCTATGTAATTCGTATCTATCAAATGTATATTGCATATATTGATCTATGTAAATCGTATCTATCAAATGTATATTGCATCTATTGATCTATGTAATTCGTATCTATCAAATGTATATTGCATCTATTGATCTATGTAATTCATATCTATCAAATGTATATTGCATCTATCGATCTATGTAATTCGTATCTATCAAATGTATATTGCATCTTTTGATCTATGTAATTCGTATCTATCAAATGTATATTGCATCTATTGATCTATGTAATTCGTATCTATCAGATGTATATTGCATCTACTGATCTATGTAATTTGTATCTATCAAATGTATATTGCATCTATTGATTTATGTAATTCGTATATATCAAATGTATATTGCATCTATTGATCTATGTAATTCGTATCTATCAAATGTATATTGCATCTATTGATCTATGTAATTCGTATCTATCAAATGTATGTTGCATCTTTTGATCTATGTAATTCGTATCTATCAAATGTATATTGCATCTATTGAACTATGTAATTTGTATCTATCCAATGTATATTGCATCTATTGATCTATGTAATCTATGTATCTATCTATCAAATCTATCTATCTCGTGGCCGGACTGTTTTGTGACAGCCACTTGTGTTTCGGCCAAATTTGAAGTAGGAGGACCAACCAAGCATCTTTTTCCATCTCCCGGTTCCTAAAATCCATGCCATATACACCTCCCGCGATAGGGGGAGTAACAGGTATTAAACTGCTATGAATAGTACTACTTAACACACCACTCATATCTGGTGGCATAATAGATTGCACGCGCAGTGCCCCAAATTTGAAGCAGGAGGACCGACCAAGCATCTTTTTCCATCTCCCGGTTCCGAAAATCTATGCCATATACACGTCCCAGGCGGCGCAACTGCCTCTGGGAACCTTACCATGGGTCTCGACCGCATGTCTTATTGTAATTCTCTGTCAGGGAAATTATATATCTATCAAATCTATCTATTTATCTATCTAACTATCATTCGTATCTATCACATATATATTGCATCTATTGATCTATGTAATTCGTATCTATCAAATGTATATTGCATCTATTGATCTATGTAATTAGTATCTATCAAATGTATATTGCATCTATTGATCTATGTAAATCGTATCTATCAAATGTATATTGCATCTATTGATCTATGTAATTCGTATCTATCAAATGTATATTGCATCTATTGATCTATGTAAATCATATCTATCAAATGTATATTGCATCTTTTGATCTATGTAATTCATATCTATCAAATGTATATTGCATCTATTGATCTATGTAATTCGTATCTATCAAATGTATATTGCATCTATTGATCTATGTAATTCGTATCTATCAAATGTATATTGCATCTATCGATCTATGTAATTCGTATCTATCAAATGTATATTGCATCTTTTGATTTATGTAATTCGTATCTATCAAATGTATATTGCATCTATTGATCTATGTAATTCGTATCTATCAAATGTATATTGCATCTATTGATCTATGTAAATCGTATCTATCAAATGTATATTGCATCTATTGATTTATGGAATTCGTATCTATCAAATGTATATTGCATCTATTGATCAATGTAATTTGTATCTATCAAATGTATATTGCATCTATTTATCTATGTAATTTGTATCTCTCTAATGTATATTGCATCTATTGATCTATGTAATCTATGTATCTATCTATCAAATCTATCTATCTCATGGCCGGACTGTTTTGTGACACCCACTTGTGTTTCGGCCAAATTTGAAGTAGGAGGACTGACCAAGCATCTTTTTCCATCTCCCGGTACAAAAGTCCATGCCATATACACATCCCCTGGCGGCGCAACTGCCTTTGGGAACCTTACCATGGGTGTCAGACGGCATGTATTATTGTAATTCTCTGTCAGGGAAATTATATATCTATCAAATCTATCTATTTATCTATCGAATCTATCTGACTATCAATCGTATCTATCAAATATATATTGCATCTATTGATCTATGTAATTAGTTTCTATCAAATGTATATTGCATATATTGATCTATGTAAATCGTATCTATCAAATGTATATTGCATCTATTGATCTATGTAATTCGTATCTATCAAATGTATATTGCATCTATTGATCTATGTAATTCGTATCTATCAAATGTATATTGCATCTATTGATCTATGTAATTCATATCTATCAAATGTATATTGCATCTATCGATCTATGTAATTCGTATCTATCAAATGTATATTGCATCTTTTGATCTATGTAATTCGTATCTATCAAATGTATATTGCATCTTTTGATCTATGTAATTCGTATCTATCAAATGTATATTGCATCTATTGATCTATGTAATTCGTATCTATCAGATGTATATTGCATCTACTGATCTATGTAATTTGTATCTATCAAATGTATATTGCATCTATTGATTTATGTAATTCGTATATATCAAATGTATATTGCATCTATTGATCTATGTAATTCGTATCTATCAAATGTATATTGCATCTATTGATCTATGTAATTCGTATCTATCAAATGTATGTTGCATCTTTTGATCTATGTAATTCGTATCTATCAAATGTATATTGCATCTATTGAACTATGTAATTTGTATCTATCCAATGTATATTGCATCTATTGATCTATGTAATCTATGTATCTATCTATCAAATCTATCTATCTCTTGGCCGGACTGTTTTGTGACAGCCACTTGTGTTTCGGCCAAATTTGAAGTAGGAGGACCAACCATGCATCTTTTTCCATCTCCCGGTTCCTAAAATCCATGCCATATACACCTCCTGCGATAGGGGGAGTAACAGGTATTAAACTGTTATGAATAGTACTACTTAACACACCACTCATATCTGGTGGCATAATAGATTGCACGCGCAGTGCCCCAAATTTGAAGCAGGAGGACCGACCAAGCATCTTTTTCCATCTCCCGGTTCCGAAAATCCATGCCATATACACGTCCCAGGCGGCGCAACTGCCTCTGGGAACCTTACCATGGGTCTCGACCGCATGTCTTATTGTAATTCTCTGTCAGGGAAATTATATATCTATCAAATCTATCTATTTATCTATCTAACTATCATTCGTATCTATCACATATATATTGCATCTATTGATCTATGTAATTCGTATCTATCAAATGTATATTGCATCTATTGATCTATGTAATTAGTATCTATCAAATGTATATTGCATCTATTGATCTATGTAAATCGTATCTATCAAATGTATATTGCATCTATTGATCTATGTAATTCATATCTATCAAATGTATATTGCATCTATTGATCTATGTAAATCATATCTATCAAATGTATATTGCATCTTTTGATCTATGTAATTCGTATCTATCAAATGTATATTGCATCTATTGATCTATGTAATTCGTATCTATCAAATGTATATTGCATCTATTGATCTATGTAATTCGTATCTATCAAATGTATATTGCATCTATTGATCTATGTAATTCGTATCTATCAAATGTATATTGCATCTATTGATCTATGTAATTCGTATCTATCAAATGTATATTGCATCTATTGATCTATGTAATTCGTATCTATCAAATGTATATTGCATCTTTTGATCTATGTAATGCGTATCTATCAAATGTATATTGCATCTATTGATCTATGTAAATAGTATCTATCAAATGTATATTGCATCTATTGATCTATGTAATTCGTATCTATCAAATGTATATTGCATCTATTGATCTATGTAAATCATATCTATCAAATGTATATTGCATCTATCGATCTATGTAATTCGTATCTATCAAATGTATATTGCATCTATTGATTTATGTAATTCGTATCTATCAAATGTATATTTCATCTATTGATCTATGTAATTCGTATCTATCAAATGTATATTGCATCTATTGATCTATGTAATTCGTATCTATCAAATGTATGTTGCATCTTTTGATCAATGTAATTCGTATCTATCAAATGTATATTGCATATATTGATCTATGTAATTTGTATCTTTCCAATGTATATTGCATCTATTGATCTATGTAATCTATGTATCTATCTATCAATTCTATCTATCTCGTGGCCGGACTGTTTTGTGACAGCCACTTGTGTTTCGGCCAAATTAGAATTTGGAGGACCAACCAAGCATCTTTTTCCATCTCCCGGTTCCTAAAATCCATGCCATTTACACCTCCCGCGATAGGGGGAGTAACAGGTATTAAACTGCTAATAATAGTACTACTTAACACACCACTCATATCTGGTGGCATAATAGATTGCACGCGCAGTGCCCCAAATTTGAAGCAGGAGGACCGACCAAGCATCTTTTTCCATCTCCCGGTTCCGAAAATCCATGCCATATAAACATCCCTGGTGGCGCAACTGCCTCTGGGAACCTTACCATGGGTCTCCGACCGCATGTCTTATTGTAATTCTCTGTCAGGGAAATTATATATCTATCAAATCTATCTATTTATCTATCTAACTATCATTCGTATCTATCACATATATATTGCATCTATTGATCTATGTAATTCGTATCTATCAAATGTATATTGCATATATTGATCTATGTAAATCATATCTATCAAATGTATATTGCATCTTTTGATCTATGTAATTCGTATCTATCAAATGTATATTGCATCTATTGATCTATGTAATTCGTATCTATCAAATGTATATTGCATCTATTGATCTATGTAATTCGTATCTATCAAATGTATATTGCATCTATTGATCTATGTAATTCGTATCTATCAAATGTATATTGCATCTATTGATCTATGTAATTCGTATCTATCAAATGTATATTGCATCTATTGATCTATGTAATTCGTATCTATCAAATGTATATTGCATCTTTTGATCTATGTAATTCGTATCTATCAAATGTATATTGCATCTATTGATCTATGTAAATCGTATCTATCAAATGTATATTGCATCTATTGATCTATGTAATTCGTATCTATCAAATGTATATTGCATCTATTGATCTATGTAAATCATATCTATCAAATGTATATTGCATCTATCGATCTATGTAATTCGTATCTATCAAATGTATATTGCATCTATTGATTTATGTAATTCGTATCTATCAAATGTATATTTCATCTATTGATCTATGTAATTCGTATCTATCAAATGTATATTGCATCTATTGATCTATGTAATTCGTATCTATCAAATGTATGTTGCATCTTTTGATCAATGTAATTCGTATCTATCAAATGTATATTGCATCTATTGATCTATGTAATTTGTATCTTTCCAATGTATATTGCATCTATTGATCTATGTAATCTATGTATCTATCTATCAATTCTATCTATCTCGTGGCCGGACTGTTTTGTGACAGCCACTTGTGTTTCGGCCAAATTAGAATTTGGAGGACCAACCAAGCATCTTTTTCCATCTCCCGGTTCCTAAAATCCATGCCATTTACACCTCCCGCGATAGGGGGAGTAACAGGTATTAAACTGCTAATAATAGTACTACTTAACACACCACTCATATCTGGTGGCATAATAGATTGCACGCGCAGTGCCCCAAATTTGAAGCAGGAGGACCGACCAAGCATCTTTTTCCATCTCCCGGTTCCGAAAATCCATGCCATATAAACGTCCCTGGCGGCGCAACTGCCTCTGGGAACCTTACCATGGGTCTCCGACCGCATGTCTTATTGTAATTCTCTGTCAGGGAAATGATATATCTATCAAATCTATCTATTTATCTATCTAACTATCATTCGTATCTATCACATATATATTGCATCTATTGATCTATGTAATTCGTATCTATCAAATGTATATTGCATCTATTGATCTATGTAATTCGTATCTATCAAATGTATATTGCATCTATTGATCTATGTAATTCGTATCTATCAAATGTATATTGCATCTATTGATCTATGTAATTCGTATCTATCAAATGTATATTGCATCTATTGATCTATGTAATTCATATCTATCAAATGTATATTGAATCTATTGATCTATGTAATTCGTATCTATCAAATGTATATTGCATCTATTGATCTATGTAATTCGTATCTATCAAATGTATATTGCATCTATTGATCTATGTAATCTATGTATCTATCTATCAAATCTATCTATCTCGTGGCCGGACTGTTTTGTGACAGCCACTTGTGATTTGGCCAAATTTGAAGTAGGAGGACCGACCAAGCATCTTTTTCCATCTCCCGGTTCCTAAAATCCATGCCATATACACCTCCTCCGATAGGGGGAGTAACAGGTATTAAACTGCTATGAATAGTACTACTTAACACACCACTCATATCTGGTGGCACAATAGATTGCATGGGCAGTGCCCCAAATTTGAAGCAGGAGGACCGACCAAGCATCTTTTTCCATCTCCCAGTTTCGAAAATCCATGCCATATACACGTCCCCTGGCGCAGGTCTTATTGTAATTCTCTGTCAGGGAAATTATATATCTATCAAATCTATTTATTTATCTATCGAATCTATCTAACTATCAATCGTATCTATCAAATATATATTGCATCTATTGATCTATGTAATTCGTATATATCAAATGTATATTGCATCTATTGATCTATGTAATTCGTATATATCAAATGTATATTGCATCTATTGATCTATGTAAATCATATCTATCAAATCTATATTGCATCTATTGATCTATATAATTCGTATTTATCAAATGTATATTGCATCTATTGATCTATGTAATTCATATCTATCAAATGTATATTGCATCTATCGATCTATGTAATTCGTATCTATCAAATGTATATTGCATCTATTGATCTATGTAATTCGTATCTATCAAATCTATATTGCATCTTTTGATCTATGTAATTCGTATCTATCAAATGTTTATTGCATCTTTTGATCTATGTAATTCGTATCTATCAAATGTTTATTGCATCTATTGATCTATGTAATTCATATCTATCAAATGTATATTGCATCTATTGATCTATGTAATTCGTACATATCAAATGTATATTGCATCTATTGATCTATGTAATTCATATATATCAAATGCATATTGCATCTATTGATCTATGTAAATCGTATCTATCAAATCTATATTGCATCTATTGATCTATGTAATTCGTATCTATCAAATGTATATTGCATCTTTTGATCTATGTAATTCGTATATATCAAATGTATATTGCATCTATTGATCTATGTAATTCGTATCTATCAAATGTATATTGCATCTATTGATCTATGTAATTCGTATCTATCAAATGTATGTTGCATCTTTTGATCTATGTAATTCGTATCTATCAAATGTATATTGCATCTATTGAACTATGTAATTTGTATCTATCCAATGTATATTGCATCTATTGATCTATGTAATCTATGTATCTATCTATCAAATCTATCTATCTCGTGGCCGGACTGTTTTGTGACAGCCACTTGTGTTTCGGCCAAATTTGAAGTAGGAGGACCAACCAAGCATCTTTTTCCATCTCCCGGTTCCTAAAATCCATGCCATATACACCTCCCGCGATAGGGGGAGTAACAGGTATTAAACTGCTATGAATAGTACTACTTAACACACCACTCATATCTGGTGGCATAATAGATTGCACACGCAGTGCCCCAAATTTGAAGCAGGAGGACCGACCAAGCATCTTTTTCCATCTCCAGGTTCCGAAAATCCATGCCATATACACGTCCCAGGCGGCGCAACTGCCTCTGGGAACCTTACCATGGGTCTCGACCGCATGTCTTATTGTAATTCTCTGTCAGGGAAATTATATATCTATCAAATCTATCTATTTATCTATCTAACTATCATTCGTATCTATCACATATATATTGCATCTATTGATCTATGTAATTCGTATCTATCAAATGTATATTGCATCTATTGATCTATGTAATTAGTATCTATCAAATGTATATTGCATCTATTGATCTATTTTTTACAGAAAATCAGTAAGAAACTGAAAAAAGGGGTACAAATGTAGCACTCAGTGAATGTATTGGTGTATCACAGGAGGTGAAAAGAAATATAAAATGTAACTTTTATTAGATCAAATTAAAAACAGGGGATTTACAAACATTTTTAAAAGATAGAAATTTGATTTATGTAATTCGTATCTATCAAATGTATATTGCATCTATTGATCTATGTAATTCGTATCTATCAAATGTATATTGCATCTATTGATCTATGTAAATCGTATCTATCAAATGTATATTGCATCTATTGATTTATGGAATTCGTATCTATCAAATGTATATTGCATCTATTGATCAATGTAATTTGTATCTATCAAATGTATATTGCATCTATTTATCTATGTAATTTGTATCTCTCTAATGTATATTGCATCTATTGATCTATGTAATCTATGTATCTATCTATCAAATCTATCTATCTCATGGCCGGACTGTTTTGTGACACCCACTTGTGTTTCGGCCAAATTTGAAGTAGGAGGACTGACCAAGCATCTTTTTCCATCTCCCGGTACAAAAGTCCATGCCATATACACATCCCCTGGCGGCGCAACTGCCTTTGGGAACCTTACCATGGGTGTCAGACGGCATGTATTATTGTAATTCTCTGTCAGGGAAATTATATATCTATCAAATCTATCTATTTATCTATCGAATCTATCTGACTATCAATCGTATCTATCAAATATATATTGCATCTATTGATCTATGTAATTAGTTTCTATCAAATGTATATTGCATATATTGATCTATGTAAATCGTATCTATCAAATGTATATTGCATCTATTGATCTATGTAATTCGTATCTATCAAATGTATATTGCATCTATTGATCTATGTAATTCGTATCTATCAAATGTATATTGCATCTATTGATCTATGTAATTCATATCTATCAAATGTATATTGCATCTATCGATCTATGTAATTCGTATCTATCAAATGTATATTGCATCTTTTGATCTATGTAATTCGTATCTATCAAATGTATATTGCATCTTTTGATCTATGTAATTCGTATCTATCAAATGTATATTGCATCTATTGATCTATGTAATTCGTATCTATCAGATGTATATTGCATCTACTGATCTATGTAATTTGTATCTATCAAATGTATATTGCATCTATTGATTTATGTAATTCGTATATATCAAATGTATATTGCATCTATTGATCTATGTAATTCGTATCTATCAAATGTATATTGCATCTATTGATCTATGTAATTCGTATCTATCAAATGTATGTTGCATCTTTTGATCTATGTAATTCGTATCTATCAAATGTATATTGCATCTATTGAACTATGTAATTTGTATCTATCCAATGTATATTGCATCTATTGATCTATGTAATCTATGTATCTATCTATCAAATCTATCTATCTCTTGGCCGGACTGTTTTGTGACAGCCACTTGTGTTTCGGCCAAATTTGAAGTAGGAGGACCAACCATGCATCTTTTTCCATCTCCCGGTTCCTAAAATCCATGCCATATACACCTCCTGCGATAGGGGGAGTAACAGGTATTAAACTGTTATGAATAGTACTACTTAACACACCACTCATATCTGGTGGCATAATAGATTGCACGCGCAGTGCCCCAAATTTGAAGCAGGAGGACCGACCAAGCATCTTTTTCCATCTCCCGGTTCCGAAAATCCATGCCATATACACGTCCCAGGCGGCGCAACTGCCTCTGGGAACCTTACCATGGGTCTCGACCGCATGTCTTATTGTAATTCTCTGTCAGGGAAATTATATATCTATCAAATCTATCTATTTATCTATCTAACTATCATTCGTATCTATCACATATATATTGCATCTATTGATCTATGTAATTCGTATCTATCAAATGTATATTGCATCTATTGATCTATGTAATTAGTATCTATCAAATGTATATTGCATCTATTGATCTATGTAAATCGTATCTATCAAATGTATATTGCATCTATTGATCTATGTAATTCATATCTATCAAATGTATATTGCATCTATTGATCTATGTAAATCATATCTATCAAATGTATATTGCATCTTTTGATCTATGTAATTCGTATCTATCAAATGTATATTGCATCTATTGATCTATGTAATTCGTATCTATCAAATGTATATTGCATCTATTGATCTATGTAATTCGTATCTATCAAATGTATATTGCATCTATTGATCTATGTAATTCGTATCTATCAAATGTATATTGCATCTATTGATCTATGTAATTCGTATCTATCAAATGTATATTGCATCTATTGATCTATTTAATTCGTATCTATCAAATGTATATTGCATCTTTTGATCTATGTAATGCGTATCTATCAAATGTATATTGCATCTATTGATCTATGTAAATAGTATCTATCAAATGTATATTGCATCTATTGATCTATGTAATTCGTATCTATCAAATGTATATTGCATCTATTGATCTATGTAAATCATATCTATCAAATGTATATTGCATCTATCGATCTATGTAATTCGTATCTATCAAATGTATATTGCATCTATTGATTTATGTAATTCGTATCTATCAAATGTATATTTCATCTATTGATCTATGTAATTCGTATCTATCAAATGTATATTGCATCTATTGATCTATGTAATTCGTATCTATCAAATGTATGTTGCATCTTTTGATCAATGTAATTCGTATCTATCAAATGTATATTGCATATATTGATCTATGTAATTTGTATCTTTCCAATGTATATTGCATCTATTGATCTATGTAATCTATGTATCTATCTATCAATTCTATCTATCTCGTGGCCGGACTGTTTTGTGACAGCCACTTGTGTTTCGGCCAAATTAGAATTTGGAGGACCAACCAAGCATCTTTTTCCATCTCCCGGTTCCTAAAATCCATGCCATTTACACCTCCCGCGATAGGGGGAGTAACAGGTATTAAACTGCTAATAATAGTACTACTTAACACACCACTCATATCTGGTGGCATAATAGATTGCACGCGCAGTGCCCCAAATTTGAAGCAGGAGGACCGACCAAGCATCTTTTTCCATCTCCCGGTTCCGAAAATCCATGCCATATAAACATCCCTGGTGGCGCAACTGCCTCTGGGAACCTTACCATGGGTCTCCGACCGCATGTCTTATTGTAATTCTCTGTCAGGGAAATTATATATCTATCAAATCTATCTATTTATCTATCTAACTATCATTCGTATCTATCACATATATATTGCATCTATTGATCTATGTAATTCGTATCTATCAAATGTATATTGCATATATTGATCTATGTAAATCATATCTATCAAATGTATATAGCATCTTTTGATCTATGTAATTCGTATCTATCAAATGTATATTGCATCTATTGATCTATGTAATTCGTATCTATCAAATGTATATTGCATCTATTGATCTATGTAATTCGTATCTATCAAATGTATATTGCATCTATTGATCTATGTAATTCGTATCTATCAAATGTATATTGCATCTATTGATCTATGTAATTCGTATCTATCAAATGTATATTGCATCTATTGATCTATGTAATTCGTATCTATCAAATGTATATTGCATCTTTTGATCTATGTAATTCGTATCTATCAAATGTATATTGCATCTATTGATCTATGTAAATCGTATCTATCAAATGTATATTGCATCTATTGATCTATGTAATTCGTATCTATCAAATGTATATTGCATCTATTGATCTATGTAAATCATATCTATCAAATGTATATTGCATCTATCGATCTATGTAATTCGTATCTATCAAATGTATATTGCATCTATTGATCTATGTAATTCGTATCTATCAAATGTATATTTCATCTATTGATCTATGTAATTCGTATCTATCAAATGTATATTGCATCTATTGATCTATGTAATTCGTATCTATCAAATGTATGTTGCATCTTTTGATCAATGTAATTCGTATCTATCAAATGTATATTGCATCTATTGATCTATGTAATTTGTATCTTTCCAATGTATATTGCATCTATTGATCTATGTAATCTATGTATCTATCTATCAATTCTATCTATCTCGTGGCCGGACTGTTTTGTGACAGCCACTTGTGTTTCGGCCAAATTAGAATTTGGAGGACCAACCAAGCATCTTTTTCCATCTCCCGGTTCCTAAAATCCATGCCATTTACACCTCCCGCGATAGGGGGAGTAACAGGTATTAAACTGCTAATAATAGTACTACTTAACACACCACTCATATCTGGTGGCATAATAGATTGCACGCGCAGTGCCCCAAATTTGAAGCAGGAGGACCGACCAAGCATCTTTTTCCATCTCCCGGTTCCGAAAATCCATGCCATATAAACGTCCCTGGCGGCGCAACTGCCTCTGGGAACCTTACCATGGGTCTCCGACCGCATGTCTTATTGTAATTCTCTGTCAGGGAAATGATATATCTATCAAATCTATCTATTTATCTATCTAACTATCATTCGTATCTATCACATATATATTGCATCTATTGATCTATGTAATTCGTATCTATCAAATGTATATTGCATCTATTGATCTATGTAATTCGTATCTATCAAATGTATATTGCATCTATTGATCTATGTAATTCGTATCTATCAAATGTATATTGCATCTATTGATCTATGTAATTCGTATCTATCAAATGTATATTGCATCTATTGATCTATGTAATTCATATCTATCAAATGTATATTGAATCTATTGATCTATGTAATTCGTATCTATCAAATGTATATTGCATCTATTGATCTATGTAATTCGTATCTATCAAATGTATATTGCATCTATTGATCTATGTAATCTATGTATCTATCTATCAAATCTATCTATCTCGTGGCCGGACTGTTTTGTGACAGCCACTTGTGATTTGGCCAAATTTGAAGTAGGAGGACCGACCAAGCATCTTTTTCCATCTCCCGGTTCCTAAAATCCATGCCATATACACCTCCTCCGATAGGGGGAGTAACAGGTATTAAACTGCTATGAATAGTACTACTTAACACACCACTCATATCTGGTGGCACAATAGATTGCATGGGCAGTGCCCCAAATTTGAAGCAGGAGGACCGACCAAGCATCTTTTTCCATCTCCCAGTTTCGAAAATCCATGCCATATACACGTCCCCTGGCGCAGGTCTTATTGTAATTCTCTGTCAGGGAAATTATATATCTATCAAATCTATTTATTTATCTATCGAATCTATCTAACTATCAATCGTATCTATCAAATATATATTGCATCTATTGATCTATGTAATTCGTATATATCAAATGTATATTGCATCTATTGATCTATGTAATTCGTATATATCAAATGTATATTGCATCTATTGATCTATGTAAATCATATCTATCAAATCTATATTGCATCTATTGATCTATATAATTCGTATTTATCAAATGTATATTGCATCTATTGATCTATGTAATTCATATCTATCAAATGTATATTGCATCTATCGATCTATGTAATTCGTATCTATCAAATGTATATTGCATCTATTGATCTATGTAATTCGTATCTATCAAATCTATATTGCATCTTTTGATCTATGTAATTCGTATCTATCAAATGTTTATTGCATCTTTTGATCTATGTAATTCGTATCTATCAAATGTTTATTGCATCTATTGATCTATGTAATTCATATCTATCAAATGTATATTGCATCTATTGATCTATGTAATTCGTACATATCAAATGTATATTGCATCTATTGATCTATGTAATTCATATATATCAAATGCATATTGCATCTATTGATCTATGTAAATCGTATCTATCAAATCTATATTGCATCTATTGATCTATGTAATTCGTATCTATCAAATGTATATTGCATCTTTTGATCTATGTAATTCGTATATATCAAATGTATATTGCATCTATTGATCTATGTAATTCGTATCTATCAAATGTATATTGCATCTATTGATCTATGTAATTCGTATCTATCAAATGTATGTTGCATCTTTTGATCTATGTAATTCGTATCTATCAAATGTATATTGCATCTATTGAACTATGTAATTTGTATCTATCCAATGTATATTGCATCTATTGATCTATGTAATCTATGTATCTATCTATCAAATCTATCTATCTCGTGGCCGGACTGTTTTGTGACAGCCACTTGTGTTTCGGCCAAATTTGAAGTAGGAGGACCAACCAAGCATCTTTTTCCATCTCCCGGTTCCTAAAATCCATGCCATATACACCTCCCGCGATAGGGGGAGTAACAGGTATTAAACTGCTATGAATAGTACTACTTAACACACCACTCATATCTGGTGGCATAATAGATTGCACACGCAGTGCCCCAAATTTGAAGCAGGAGGACCGACCAAGCATCTTTTTCCATCTCCAGGTTCCGAAAATCCATGCCATATACACGTCCCAGGCGGCGCAACTGCCTCTGGGAACCTTACCATGGGTCTCGACCGCATGTCTTATTGTAATTCTCTGTCAGGGAAATTATATATCTATCAAATCTATCTATTTATCTATCTAACTATCATTCGTATCTATCACATATATATTGCATCTATTGATCTATGTAATTCGTATCTATCAAATGTATATTGCATCTATTGATCTATGTAATTAGTATCTATCAAATGTATATTGCATCTATTGATCTATTTTTTACAGAAAATCAGTAAGAAACTGAAAAAAGGGGTACAAATGTAGCACTCAGTGAATGTATTGGTGTATCACAGGAGGTGAAAAGAAATATAAAATGTAACTTTTATTAGATCAAATTAAAAACAGGGGATTTACAAACATTTTTAAAAGATAGAAATTTGGATCCACTACCTATTCGCCAGATAATATCGTTACTGGCTAGTGGAGACACATACCCACGTTAGGTTAATGTATGGTCTCCTTATAAATCAAATGACAAGGCTATCCCTTGGTATATTATTCTGAGTACAGATAATCTGTTATTCGTGTAGGTTTGAATAAACAATCTGGCCTTGCAAGACTTGACTCAATAAATTGTGATTTTAAATAAATATTATGTTACCCACAATACTCTAGAAAGTGAGAGGTTTTGTAACCTATTCATTATTACCCGTTAATGCCACACAAAATTAAACTTGGGTTTATTTAGGTATTGTGGTAAAGAGTCAGTTTGATACTCGAGTTGCCTTTTGTTACCATTTAAATTATCACTGATACCTATATGGGTTACCTTTCATTACCGTTTTGTCATTACTGATAAGTATGTAAATCCATAGAGGTAAATATTGTGATACCTACGATACTATAGAAAGTAAGAAGTCTGATAAACTCCTTGTGTTACCTATTAATACCGTGATGAATTATACTTTGGTTTCCATGAGTATCGTTATAAGGAGTTTACTGATAAGCTCTGACAGTTAGTTATCTCATTTAAACCGTTATTAAATATCACTCTTTAGTATCTAGGTTCAAGGAGATCAGGCCTTTGTATCAATATTGCCTTATAGATACCACTTTATAATATCGTAAATAAAGTTAACCTTGTTTTTTCTATGGCTTTGTAAATATCTTTGGTAATATATTGGTCAAAATAAGTCTGATCCCATATTTGTGTTACCTACGATTAATCAAAGTTTCTAATATAGCCGATATGGCCAGATCGCTTACGCTAAACCCCGCAAATGCGGTAAACAAGATTTTTATACCATTATACTATTATTGCTTTGTGATTTAGATAAGGTAGTGAGTCAACAAATTAAATTAAAAACAACAGATAGGGAAGAACAGGGGGACGCCACTGACGAGTTTCGCCGTGGTGGCTGTATCAAAGGGCAGTCTCACTATGTCTCCGTGAGATTTAAATACCCTTTAGTGTTCGCAGATTGGCTGTTAGAGAGGGCCTTGCTTGTATCAATGGATTTGATTGGTCATAACGGTAGGTGTGTAACAAAAGACACACATTGATTGGTTCATTTGTCATGGTCATTAATTTCTGTTTGCGTTACAAATATTATTATCTGCTTCGATTTGACAATGCTATTTAGTTAGTCGCGTGGTCTTATTGTGCCTAATAGAAAATGTAAAGCATGTATCACATATTAGTTTGTATATGAGTGTTAATTGATTACGTTGATCGTCATCGTAGCCTTTTGTTATTGGTTGCCGAGTCTGTCAATCATAGTAGGTCAGATTGGAAAGACAGAGACACGAGTGATGATTGGTCTGCAGGAACTTTCTGTCTAGCGTGCATGTCAGATTGATCAGACTAACGTCATCTTTATTGTTTGGCTTCGCTATCAGGATTTCATTGGATAACAGACCTGTCCATCATTGTGTCACTCGGAGCTCATTCTATATTATTTGTCCCTTATCCTATTTAATAGCTATGATGAATTGGTAGTCACATTTTCATATAGATTATATGTATTATATATTGATGTTTTGGGTACATTCTATATTGATTTGAACTTTCTATTTAGAATTCCGATATTCGTTATGGCTAATATCTATCATCTTGTCTATTTAAGAGCATACCATGAACTTGCTTGTCATTTTATTTGGGTTACATATCTTTCTATTGTATGTTGAAAGACTTCCTACTTTCTAATATTTGTATTATTATGATATTTTAACATGAATCTCATGACGAAGTGAAGCAATAAAGTGATAAAAGAATAAATTAAAAATGAGTTAAAGAAAACGTGAAATTTGTGTTATTTGTGTGTGACTATCATTAAATAAAGAAATAATAATGGTGAATGTTGGATGCTGCTTATAAAAATAATATGTAATATATGTGAAACTATTAAATCAATGTGTAACTTAGAAGATAATCAATAAATGAAACATTTTTTGGAGAGCATTTTTTTATATTTTTTATATAAGTTTTTTACTGTGTAGAACATATTGTGAAAATATACATAGCGTGAAGTGCTGAATATATAGTGACCATATGAAATAAATTGTGGTCAGTGATTGAAGTAATATTAAATAAAATGGTGTGATAGTTAAAACTTAAAAATACTTATTATTGAAAATTTTTATATAAAAATAGGATCCATATATGAAGCTTACATATATTCTATTATAAGGGTGTGTATATAGTACATTTTAGTGATATACCCTTATGAGATGATAGAGTAATATACCAATATGAAATGATAGAATTAACATTAAATTAGTTCACCTCCTTGGGGATGATACATTTTTTATAAGGGATCTTCTGATTTTAATCCATTGACATATTGAACTAAGATATCATTCTATAGTTCTGTGTGGTGCTCTTATTTAGGCAAAAATACATAGTAATTGTTATTCTCATTAAGACCATATGGGTTAACAGAATTAAGCAGATAAATCCATTTGCATTCTGCCTGGAGTAATGCATCTTCCAGGTCTCCTCCTCTAATTCCTAGTGATATTTTTTCTAGGCCAAAGAAAGATAAAAAATCTGTGTTGGAATCATGTTTATGCAGAAAATGTTTGGCTATCTGTGTAATTTTTTTGCCTTTTTTAAGGTCTGATTCAGCATTCCTTATATTACACATATGTTCGCCTACCCTCTTTTTGAGTAGGCGTGAGGTCATACCTACATAGTTTAATTTGCAACTACATTGTAGTACATATACCACACTTGCAGTGGTGCATGTGATGTGTTGTTTAATGTAGTGTGTTTTTCCGAATCTATCTTTGATTTTTTCAATTTGAAAAGTATTTGGACAATACGTGCAATTTCGGCATGGATAGTTGCCTGGATGTGTGATTTTTGTCTTCTTCCTTACAAAGTGACTTTGGACTAATCTGTCCTTTAAATTCCTAGATCTACGATAACAGATAGAAATTCTATCTCCAAGACTCTCACTCAAATCTGGGTCATTTTGAAGAATATACCACGATTTTTGTATGATGTGTGTTACATCCTTAATTTGTGAGTTGAATGTAGTTATAAGTCTTGTTTTGTTATCCTTTCTCTTCGGTTTGGGAAATAACAGATCTTGTCTCGGGGTGTGTAAGGCTCTATATTTTGCTTTTTTCAGGCTTCTATTACTGTAGCCTCTCGCTTTCAATCTGGTTTCCAATTCCTTTGCTCTTATTTTGAATATTGAATCTGAAGAGCAGTTTCTACGTGTTCTCAGAAATTCGCCTACTGGTAATGATCTGAGAGTACTTTGGGTATGAGCACTGCTATGATGTAAGATAGAATTAGTTGCAGTTTGTTTGCGAAACAGATCAGTTGTCAAATTGCCACTCTCATCTTTGGTTATTTTTAAATCCAGAAAATTTACCTCTACTTGACTGCATCCGTATGTTAATTTGACATTGATGTTATTATCATTGAGTTTAATCATGAACTCATCCAGATCTGGTTTGGACCCTTCCCAGATAAAGAGGATATCGTCAATGTAGCGAATCCAGAGTGGTATTTGTTCCATTTGGGTGGCATTGATGTCTGAAAAAACTGTCTCCTTCTCCCACCATCCTAAAAATAAATTAGCATATGTGGGTGCAAGTTCATGGTATGCTCTTAAATAGACAAGATGATAGATATTAGCCATAACGAATATCGGAATTCTAAATAGAAAGTTCAAATCAATATAGAATGTACCCAAAACATCAATATATAATACATATAATCTATATGAAAATGTGACTACCAATTCATCATAGCTATTAAATAGGATAAGGGACAAATAATATAGAATGAGCTCCGAGTGACACAATGATGGACAGGTCTGTTATCCAATGAAATCCTGATAGCGAAGCCAAACAATAAAGATGACGTTAGTCTGATCAATCTGACATGCACGCTAGACAGAAAGTTCCTGCAGACCAATCATCACTCGTGTCTCTGTCTTTCCAATCTGACCTACTATGATTGACAGACTCGGCAACCAATAACAAAAGGCTACGATGACGATCAACGTAATCAATTAACACTCATATACAAACTAATATGTGATACATGCTTTACATTTTCTATTAGGCACAATAAGACCACGCGACTAACTAAATAGCATTGTTAAATCGAAGCAGATAATAATATTTGTAACGCAAACAGAAATTAATGACCATGACAAATGAACCAATCAATGTGTGTCTTTTGTTACACACCTACCGTTATGACCAATCAAATCCATTGATACAAGCAAGGCCCTCTCTAACAGCCAATCTGCGTACACTAAAGGGTATTTAAATCTCACGGAGACATAGTGAGACTGCCCTTTGATACAGTCACCACGGTGAAACGCGTCAGTGGCGTCCCCCTGTTCTTCCCTATCTGTTGTTTTTAATTTAATTTGTTGACTCACTACCTTATCTAAATGACAAAGCAATAATAGTATAATGGTATAAAAATCTTGTTTACCGCATTTGCGGGGTTTAGCGTAAGCGATCTGGCCATATCGGCTATATTAGAAACTTTGATTAATCGTAGGTAACACAAATATGTGATCAGACTTATTTTGACCAATATATTACCAAAGATATTTACAAAGCCATAGAAAAAACAAGGTTAACTTTATTTACGATATTATAAAGTGGTATCTATAAGGCAATATTGATACAAAGGCCTGATCTCCTTGAACCTAGATACTAAAGAGTGATATTTAATAACGGTTTAAATGAGATAACTAACTGTCAGAGCTTATCAGTAAACTCCTTATAACGATACTCATGGAAACCAAAGTATAATTCATCACGGTATTAATAGGTAACACAAGGAGTTTATCAGACTTCTTACTTTCTATAGTATCGTAGGTATCACAATATTTACCTCTATGGATTTACATACTTATCAGTAATGACAAAACGGTAATGAAAGGTAACCCATATAGGTATCAGTGATAATTTAAATGGTAACAAAAGGCAACTCGAGTATCAAACTGACTCTTTACCACAATACCTAAATAAACCCAAGTTTAATTTTGTGTGGCATTAACGGGTAATAACGAATAGGTTACAAAACCTCTCACTTTCTAGAGTATTGTGGGTAACATAATATTTATTTAAAATCACAATTTATTGAGTCAAGTCTTGCAAGGCCAGATTGTTTATTCAAACCTACACGGATAACAGATTATCTGTACTCAGAATAATATACCAAGGGATAGCCTTGTCATTTGATTTATAAGGAGACCATACATTAACCTAACGTGGGTATGTGTCTCCACTAGCCAGTAACGATATTATCTGGCGAATAGGTAGTGGATCCAAATTTCTATCTTTTAAAAATGTTTGTAAATCCCCTGTTTTTAATTTGATCTAATAAAAGTTACATTTTATATTTCTTTTCACCTCCTGTGATACACCAATACATTCACTGAGTGCTACATTTGTACCCCTTTTTTCAGTTTCTTACTGATTTTCTGTAAAAATTACTTAAAGGTACAAGCACCTATCCCTATCAGACATATTATTTTGGAGTATACAAATACTATGCATACTCATCACTATACGAATCAGTAGGGGAATGTAAAAACACTTTAATAAACTGAGTAGTGCCATTGTCTCCCTTTTTTATCTATTGATCTATGTAAATCGTATCTATCAAATGTATATTGCATCTATTGATCTATGTAATTCGTATCTATCAAATGTATATTGCATCTATTGATCTATGTAAATCATATCTATCAAATGTATATTGCATCTTTTGATCTATGTAATTCGTATCTATCAAATGTATATTGCATCTATTGATCTATGTAATTCGTATCTATCAAATGTATATTGCATCTATTGATCTATGTAATTCGTATATATCAAATGTATATTGCATCTATTGATCTATGTAATTCGTATCTATCAAATGTATATTGCATCTATCGATCTATGTAATTTGTATCTATCAAATGTATATTGCATCTATTGATCTATGTAATTCGTATCTATCAAATGTATATTGCATCTATTGATCTATGTACTTCGTATCTATCAAATGTATATTGCATCTATTGATCTATGTAATTCGTATCTATCAAATGTATATTGCATCTTTTGATCTATGTAATTAGTATCTATCAAATGTATATTGCATCTATTGATCTATGTAATTCGTATCTATCAAATGTATATTGTATCTATTGATCTATGTAATTCGTATATATCAAATGTATATTGCATCTATTGATCTATGTAATTCGTATATATCAAATGTATATTGCATCTATTGACCTATGTAATTCGTATATATCAAATGTATATTGCATCTATTGATCTATGTAATTCGTATCTATCAAATGTATATTGCATCTATTGATCTATGTAATTCGTATCTATCAAATGTATATTGCATCTATTGATCTATGTAATTCATATCTATCAAATGTATATTGCATCTATTGATCTATGTAATTCGTTTCTATCAAATGTATATTGCATCTATTGATCTATGTAATTTGTATATATCAAATGTATATTGCATATATTGATCTATGTAATTCGTATCTCTCAAATGTATATTGCATCTATTGATCTATGTAATTCGTATATATCAAATGTATATTGCATCTATTGATCTATGTAATTCGTATCTATCAAATGTATATTGCATCTATTGATCTATGTAAATCATATCTATCAAATGTATATTGCATCTTTTGATCTATGTAATTCGTATCTATCAAATGTATATTGCATCTATTGATCTATGTAATTCGTATCTATCAAATGTATATTGCATCTATTGATCTATGTAATTAGTATCTATCAAATGTATATTGCATCTATTGATCTATGTAATTCGTATCTATCAAATGTATATTGCATCTATTGATCTATGTAATTCGTATATATCAAATGTATATTGCATCTATTGATCTATGTAATTCGTATATATCAAATGTATATTGCATCTATTGATCTATGTAATTCGTATATATCAAATGTATATTGCATCTTTTGATCTATGTAAATCGTATCTATCAAATCTATATGGCATCTATTGATCTATGTAATTCGTATCTATCAAATGTATATTGCATCTATTGATCTATGTAATTCGTATCTATCAAATGTATATTGCATCTTTTGATCTATGTAATTCGTATCTATCAAATGTATATTGCATCTATTGATCTATGTACTTCGTAGCTATCAAATGTATATTGCATCTATTGATCTATGTAATTAGTATCTATCAAATGTATATTGCATCTATTGATCTATGTAATTCGTATCTATCAAATGTATATTGCATCTATTGATCTATGTAATTCGTATATATCAAATGTATATTGCATCTATTGATCTATGTAATTCGTATCTATCAAATGTATATTGCATCTATCGATCTATGTAATTTGTATCTATCAAATGTATATTGCATCTATTGATCTATGTAATTCGTATCTATCAAATGTATATTGCATCTATTGATCTATGTAATTCGTATATATCAAATGTATATTGCATCTATTGATGTATGTAATTCGTATATATCAAATGTATATTGCATCTATTGATCTATGTAATTCGTATATATCAAATGTATATTGCATCTATTGATCTATGTAATTCGTATCTATCAAATGTATATTGCATCTATTGATCTATGTAATTCGTATCTATCAAATGTATATTGCATCTATTGATCTATGTAATTCGTATATATCAAATGTATATTGCATCTATTGATCTATGTAAATCGTATCTATGAAATCTATATGGCATCTATTGATCTATGTAATTCGTATCTATCAAATGTATATTGCATCTATTGATCTATGTAATTCGTATCTATCAAATGTATATTGCATCTTTTGATCTATGTAATTCGTATCTATCAAATGTATATTGCATCTATTGATCTATGTACTTCGTAGCTATCAAATGTATATTGCATCTATTGATCTATGTAATTAGTATCTATCAAATGTATATTGCATCTATTGATCTATGTAATTCGTATCTATCAAATGTATATTGCATCTATCGATCTATGTAATTCGTATCTATCAAATGTATATTGCATCTATTGATCTATGTAATTCGTATCTATCAAATGTATATTGCATCTATTGATCTATGTACTTCGTATCTATCAAATGTATATTGCATCTATTGATCTATGTAATTCGTATCTATCAAATGTATATTGCATCTATCGATCTATGTAATTCGTATCTATCAAATGTATATTGCATCTATTGATCTATGTAATTCGTATCTATCAAATGTATATTGCATCTATTGATCTATGTACTTTGTATCTATCAAATGTATATTGCATCTATTGATCTATGTAATTCGTTTCTATCAAATGTATATTGCATCTTTTGATCTATGTAATTAGTATCTATCAAATGTATATTGCATCTATTGATCTATGTAATTCGTATCTATCAAATGTATATTGCATCTATTGATCTATGTAATTCATATATATCAAATGTATATTGCATCTATTGATCTATGTAATTCGTATATATCAAATGTATATTGCATCTATTGATCTATGTAATTCGTATATATCAAATGTATATTGCATCTATTGATCTATGTAATTCGTATCTATCAAATGTATATTGCATCTATTGATCTATGTAATTCGTATCTATCAAATGTATATTGCATCTATTGATCTATGTAATTAGTATCTATCAAATGTATATTGCATCTATTGATCTATGTAATTCGTATCTATCAAATGTATATTGCATCTATTGATCTATGTAATTCGTATATATCAAATGTATATTGCATCTATTGATCTATGTAATTCGTATATATCAAATGTATATTGCATCTATTGATCTATGTAATTCGTATATATCAAATGTATATTGCATCTATTGATCTATGTAAATCGTATCTATCAAATGTATATGGCATCTATTGATCTATGTAATTCGTATCTATCAAATGTATATTGCATCTATTGATCTATGTAATTCGTATCTATCAAATGTATATTGCATCTTTTGATCTATGTAATTCGTATCTATCAAATGTATATTGCATCTATTGATCTATGTACTTCGTAGCTATCAAATGTATATTGCATCTATTGATCTATGTAATTAGTATCTATCAAATGTATATTGCATCTATTGATCTATGTAATTCGTATCTATCAAATGTATATTGCATCTATTGATCTATGTAATTCGTATATATCAAATGTATATTGCATCTATTGATCTATGTAATTCGTATCTATCAAATGTATATTGCATCTATCGATCTATGTAATTTGTATCTATCAAATGTATATTGCATCTATTGATCTATGTAATTCGTATCTATCAAATGTATATTGCATCTATTGATCTATGTACTTCGTATCTATCAAATGTATATTGCATCTATTGATCTATGTAATTCGTATCTATCAAATGTATATTGCATCTTTTGATCTATGTAATTAGTATCTATCAAATGTATATTGCATCTATTGATCTATGTAATTCGTATCTATCAAATGTATATTGTATCTATTGATCTATGTAATTCGTATATATCAAATGTATATTGCATCTATTGATCTATGTAATTCGTATATATCAAATGTATATTGCATCTATTGATCTATGTAATTCGTATATATCAAATGTATATTGCATCTATTGATCTATGTAATTCGTATCTATCAAATGTATATTGCATCTATTGATCTATGTAATTCGTATCTATCAAATGTATATTGCATCTATTGATCTATGTAATTCATATCTATCAAATGTATATTGCATCTATTGATCTATGTAATTCGTTTCTATCAAATGTATATTGCATCTATTGATCTATGTAATTTGTATATATCAAATGTATATTGCATATATTGATCTATGTAATTCGTATCTCTCAAATGTATATTGCATCTATTGATCTATGTAATTCGTATATATCAAATGTATATTGAATCTATTGATCTATGTAATTCATATCTATCAAATGTATATTGCATCTATTGATCTATGTAATTCGTATCTATCAAATGTATATTGCATCTATTGATCTATGTAATTAGTATCTATCAAATGTATATTGCATCTATTGATCTATGTAATTTGTATCTATCAAATGTATATTGCATCTATTGATCTATGTAATTCGTATATATCAAATGTATATTGCATCTATTGATCTATGTAATTCGTATATATCAAATGTATATTGCATCTATTGATCTATGTAATTCGTATATATCAAATGTATATTGCATCTATTGATCTATGTAAATCGTATCTATCAAATCTATATGGCATCTATTGATCTATGTAATTCGTATCTATCAAATGTATATTGCATCTATTGATCTATGTAATTCGTATCTATCAAATGTATATTGCATCTTTTGATCTATGTAATTCGTATCTATCAAATGTATATTGCATCTATTGATCTATGTACTTCGTAGCTATCAAATGTATATTGCATCTATTGATCTATGTAATTAGTATCTATCAAATGTATATTGCATCTATTGATCTATGTAATTCGTATCTATCAAATGTATATTGCATCTATTGATCTATGTAATTCGTATATATCAAATGTATATTGCATCTATTGATCTATGTAATTCGTATCTATCAAATGTATATTGCATCTATCGATCTATGTAATTTGTATCTATCAAATGTATATTGCATCTATTGATCTATGTAATTCGTATCTATCAAATGTATATTGCATCTATTGATCTATGTACTTCGTATCTATCAAATGTATATTGCATCTATTGATCTATGTAATTCGTATCTATCAAATGTATATTGCATCTTTTGATCTATGTAATTAGTATCTATCAAATGTATATTGCATCTATTGATCTATGTAATTCGTATCTATCAAATGTATATTGCATCTATTGATCTATGTAATTCGTATATATCAAATGTATATTGCATCTATTGATCTATGTAATTCGTATATATCAAATGTATATTGCATCTATTGATCTATGTAATTCGTATATATCAAATGTATATTGCATCTATTGATCTATGTAATTCGTATCTATCAAATGTATATTGCATCTATTGATCTATGTAATTCGTATCTATCAAATGTATATTGCATCTATTGATCTATGTAATTCGTATCTATCAAATGTATATTGCATCTATTGATCTATGTAATTCGTTTCTATCAAATGTATATTGCATCTATTGATCTATGTAATTTGTATATATCAAATGTATATTGCATATATTGATCTATGTAATTCGTATCTCTCAAATGTATATTGCATCTATTGATCTATGTATTTCGTATCTATCAAATGTATATTGCATCTATTGATCTATGTAATTTGTATCTATCATATGTATATTGCATCTATTGATCTATGTAATCTATGTATCTATCTATCAAATCTATCTATCTCGTGGTTGTTCAAATGGACTGTTTTTGCGTTTGTTTGCGGTGCGTTACACAGGGAGTTTGGTCTGTCACTGTGAAGCGGGCTTAACCCTTACACTACCTGATCGATACAACATCATACCTGATGTTTTAAAGCACGTTATTCCAAACAATTTAGGAATGTTAGGTGATTTATGCCCTTTATGGCTTAAAAAGAGACTCTGCATCAACTATGTAATTTTCCATGGTAGTTTTGCCATGGATCCCCCTCCGGCATGCCACAGTCCAGGTGTTAGTCCCCTTGAAACAACTTTTCCATCACTATTATGGCCAGAAAGAGTCCCTGTGGGTTTTAAAGTTCGCCTGCCTATTGAAGTCAATGGCGGTTCGCCCGGTTCGCGAACAGTAGCGGAAGTTCGAGTCCGCCGTTCGCGAACCGAAATTTTTTGGTTTGCGACATCACTACTCCATATATGTTATGTCTTTTCAGTCAGAGGATACAGTATCTATTTTTATTTTTCTCTGTGTCTCCATTTATTTAAAGACTGCTGTTAACTTGTAATTCACAAATCTATTGAACGCTGTTGCATTGTGTTTTTAATATGTGCTGCTTTTATACTAGTTTATATTAATAAAAAGGAGATAATGAGTCATTTAAAAAAATATATGTAATTATTGCAGTTGTTAAATGTTTTTAGAAATAATGCCACTGTAAAATAACCGGTTAAACACATAGTCAACGGGAGACATTTAAAATTAAACTTTCATGATTTAGGTAGAGCATGCTATTTTAATAGACTTTTCTAGTTATTTATATTTTGAGAATTAGCATCAACTGTTACTGGCCCCATGTCAGCAAATCATATTAGTTTTTGAAAGGAACATGAAAGTCATAATTACATTTTCATCATTCAGATAGAAATTTCACAAAAACAAAACAAAAAAACTTTCTATTTTACTTTTATTATTATGTACTTCATTCTTTGGGTATCCTTTGTGTCCTTTGTTGAAGAGCATACCTAAGTGAGATGTGGACGTGCGTTTCTTGAACACCATATTGCAGCAGCTGTGTTGGCAGTATTGATAACTTGTCCTTTGTGTAAAATTTGTATGGTAAATTATTTCTATTTTTACAATACAGTAGTGAGTAGAGAAGAGATCATGTATCATTCTAATTGCTTAGTAACTGGCACTGTGCCACAGAATTGTGTGAGTGTGTATGTGAGCAGAGTGTGTGTGGGTGTCAGTGAGCAGAGTATGTGTGCTTTATTCTCCAGGTAATCAATACATTTGCGATGAGCTGGTGCTTTAGTGCAGTGTTTCTCAACAATGGTCCTCAAGTACCCCCAACAGGCCAGGTTTTCATTATAGCTGAATCAGTGCACATGTGAAGTAATCAGCTGATCAGTAACTCAGTGGTTACTAACTTGCTCTCACCCATCACCTGATTATGTCACCTATGCACTGGTTCAGCTATCATTTAAACCTGCCCTGTTGGGGGTACTTGCGGCCCTCTGTACATGTGTTTCTCCGGCGTATCATATCTAGTGCCTCCCCAGCCTCTGACCTCACTACACGTCCTCTATTGTTTAAGAAAATAAGTAAAAGTCTCTAACTTTCAATTCCAAATAAGAGGTTAAGACATGCAGCTCCTTGCAGATGCGTGATGCGACCTCACAGTCCAGCAGCTAACTTCAACCCCCAGCATGCAGCATTACATAACAATTCATTATTTTATTTATTATTTTTAAAGCGTATGATCATATCAATATTTTTTGAGGGGACACAGCATTCCATTTGAGTGGGCATTGCCCCCCAATGCCCCCCCTTGGAGCCGACCCTGAGAGCGGAGGAAAGTGAGTATAGCTGGAGCCCACCCAAATAACCAGACAGAACCAGTTATAAAGAATACTTTATTGTGAAAACACAAACTCTTATATACACCCAGCTCATCTTGATAAGGCAAAAAACTATTGGAACAAAGTTCCACAAAAGAGAATACTATATTAGCTCTCTGTGTCCAGACTATTTGGAAGGCTGAGACTTGTTGAGTAAAATATAACTTTTATTAATCCTTTTTAAAAAGATGGGAAACAACAAACAAGTTAAAATCTTTATCTGAAATTCAGTTATTAATTCAAAGTGTCTCCTAGTATTATTAATACCGCCTTTTTGATTCTTCACGTGGTTTCTAGCGGCAATTACATTATTAGAATTGCCGCTAGATACTCATTCATATACTGTATGTGTGGGTTATGCTGAGTTACTCTGGTTCTAAATTTCAATAAGAGTTTAATAACTTACGGCTAGATTACGAGTTTTGCGTTATGAGTAAAAAAGCAGCTTTAAGGCTCATAACGCTGCTTTTTTACAACCACTGCTATTACGTGTCTTGTAGGTACAGCTGTCCCGCACACTTTTTTGGCCGTACTGCAAATTAACTGACGCAATTTTCGTAAAGTCTTTTTTCAATGGGACTACCATTGCACCGGTATTACAAGCTTTTTTTTTAGGCCAAAAAGTGAGCGGTACAGCCTATCCCGCAAGATTTGTAACGCATTCTAAAGTCAGTAGTTATGAGTTTTACACTACAAAGCTGTAGCATAAAACTCATAACTAAAGTGCTAAAAAGTACACTAACACCCATAAACTACCTATTAACCCCTAAACCGAGGCCCTCCCGCATCACAAACACTAAAATAAAATTATTAACCCCTAATCTGCCGCTCCCAACATCGCCGCCACTATAACATATTATTAACCCTTAAACTGCCACACTCATTCGTCGGGTAGTCGTCGGAAGAAGAGGATGCACCGCGCTGGATGTCTTGAAGATGGACCCGCTCCTAGCCGGATGGATGAAGATAGAAGATGCCGTCTGGATGAAGATAGAAGATGCCGTCTGGATGAAGACTTCTGCCCGTCTGGAGGACCACTTCTCCCGGTTTGGATGAAGACTTCTCCCGGCTTCGTTGAGGACTTCTTGCACTTCGTTGAGGACTTCTCCCGGCTTCGTTTAGGATGGATGTCCGGTCTTCAGGGGTTAGTGATTTTTTTAAAGGGTTTATTGGGTGGGTTTTATTTTAGCTTAGGGTTTGGGCAGCAATAGAGCTAAATGCTCTTTTAAGGGCAATGCCCATCCAAATGCCCTTTTCAGGGCAATGGGGAGCTTAGGTTTTTTTTAGTTAAGGTTTTATTTGGGAGGTTGGTTGTGTGGGTGGTGGGTTTTACTGTTGGGGGGGTTGTTTGTATTTTTTTTACAGGTAAAAGAGCTGATTTCTTTGGGTCAATGCCCCGCAAAAGGCCCTTTTAAGGACTATTGGTAGTTTAGTTTAGGCTAGGTTTTTTTTTTTATTTGGGGGGGGCTTTTTTATTTTGATAGGGCTATTAGATTAGGTGTAATTAGTTTAAATATCTTGTAATATGTTTTTTTATTTTGAGTAATTTAGTGGGTTTTTTGTAATTTAGGTAATTGTATTTAGTTAATGTAATTTATTTAATTGTAGTGTAAGGTTAGGTGTTAGTGTAAGACAGGTTAGGTTTTATTTTACAGGTAAATTTGTATTTATTTTAACTAGGTAGTTATTAAATAGTTGATAACTATTTAGTAACTATTCTACCTAGTTAAAATAAATACAAACTTGCCTGTAAAATAAAAATAAACCCTAAGCTAGCTGCAATGTAACTATTAGTTATATTATAGCTAGCTTAGGGTTTATTTTACAGGTAAGTATTTCGTTTTAAATAGGATTTATTTAGTTATTAATAGTAGGTTTTCTTTAGATTTATTTTAATTATATTTAAGTTAGGGGGTGTTAGGGTTAGAGTTAGACTTAGGTTTAGGGGTTAATAAATGAAGGTAGGTGGCAGCGATGTTAGGGGCGGCAGATTAATGGTTAATAATATTTAACTTGTGTTTGCGATGCGGGATTGCGGAGGTTTAGGGGTTAATATGTTTATTATAGGGGCGGCAGATTAGGGGTTAATAAGTATAGGTAGGTTGCGGCGACATTGGGGGTGGGAGATTAGGGGTTAATAAATATAATGTAGGTGTCGGCGATGTTGGGGGCAGCAGATTAGGGGTTAATAAATATAATGTAAGTGTCGGTGATGTCGGGGGCGGCATATTAGGGGTTAATAAATGTAAGATTAGGGGTATTTAGACTCGGGGTTCATGTTAGGGTGTTAGGTGTAAACATAAATTTAGTTTCCCCATAGGAATCAATGGGGCTGCGTTACTGAGCTTTACGCTGCTTTATTGCAGGTGTTAGGCTTTTTTTCAGCCGGCTCTTCCCATTGATGTCTATGGGGAAATCGTGCACGTGCACGTACAACCAGCTCACCGCTGACTTAAGCAGCGCTGGTATTGGAGTGCGGTATGGAGAACAATTTTGCTCTACGTTCACTTCTTGCCTTTTAACGCTGGGTTTCTGAAAACCTGTAATACCAGCGCTGTAGGTAAGTGATTGATGACAATAACGTGCAAGTTAGCACCGCACCCCTCATAACGCAAAACTCGTAATCTAGCTGTTAGGGTATTATTATTGGTATTGTAGATTTAATTCAGTAAAAGTATGTTTCTGGGTGGAATTAAGATGTTCAATGCAAAATATATATTCAGGTATACAGGTATATTGGAATCAAAATGTTACTTTGGTTCAGATCTAATTCAGGATTTTGTTCCTTTATTGAGTCATATACACAGGGGCCTAGTTATCAAGCCGTCAACCTCAAATACGCTGGAATTCCGCAGCGTATTTGTGGCGAGGCTGATACGCCTTAGTTATCAAAGGCTCGAGACCGGCAAAAGTAGAATTTTGTGACGTAAGCTGCGATCCGCCGGACTCAGTCCGACACAGATCGATTCTTACGTCACTCCAGATGTTCACACAAGTGCGGCACATTCTCACTACTTTTGCTAGTTATCAAAAAACTAGCAGGTACGCTCGGCACTTTTACGGCCCAGCGTACCTGGTTTTCAAACCGCCACCCTGGAGGCGGCAGATCCCATAGGAATCAATGGGAGTCTGACCATAGCGAAAGTACAAGTTCGCTGCTGACAGACATCCCATTGATTCCTATGGAAGCTGTCTACACCTAACACCCTAACATGTACCCCGAGTCTAAACACCACTAATCTGTCCCCCCCTACACCGCCGCAACTAAATAAAGTTATTACCCCCTAAACCGCCGCTCCCGGAGCCCACCGCAAGCTACTCTATACATATTAACCCCTAAACCGCCGCTCCCGGAGCCCACCGCAACTATAATAAATGTATTAACCCCTAAACCGCCGCTCCCTGAACCCGCCGCAACCTATATTAAATGTATTAACCCCTATCCTGCCCCCCACTACGCCGCCACTGTAATAAAATTATTAACCCCTAAACCTAAGTCTAACCCTAACCCTAACGCCCCCCTAACTTAAATATTAATTAAATAAATCTAAATAAATTAACTCTTATTAACTAAATGAATCCTATTTAAAACTAAATACTTACCTTTAAAATAAACCCTAATATAACTACAATATAAATAATAATTATATTCTAGCTATTTTAGGATTTATTTTTAATTTACAGGTACCTTTCAATTTATTTTAACTAGGTACAATAGCTATTAAATAGTTATTAACTATTTAATAGCTTACCTAGCTAAAAGAAACTGAAATTTACCTGTAAAATAAAAACTAACCTAAGTTACAATTACACCTAACACTACACTATACTTTAATAAATTATTCCTATTTAAAAATAAATACTTACCTGTAAAATAAACCCTAAGATAGCTACAATATAATTAATAATTATATTGTAGCTATCTTAGGATTTATATTTATTTTACAGGTAACTTTGTATTTATTTTAGCTAGTTAGAATAGTTTTTAAATAGTTGTCAATCGGAATTAAGGTAGGAATATTCTGATTGGCTGATGGAGTCAGCCAATCAGAATCAAGTTCAATCCGATTGGCTGATCCGATCAGCCAATCAGATTGAGCTCGCATTCTATTGGCTGATCGGAACAGCCAATAGAATGCAAGCTCAATCCGATTGGCTGATTCCATCAGCCAATTAGATTTTTCCTACCTTAATTCCGATTGGCTGATAGAATCCTATCAGCCAATCGGAATTGAGGGGACGCCATCTTGGATGACGTCCCTTAAAGGAGCCTTCATTCGTCGTAGTCCGTCGGTGAAGAAGGAGGTTCCGCGTCGGCGGGAGGAAGATTCAAGACCCGGCTTGGAAGATGACATCGGCCGGATAGAAGACCTCTTCAGCGCCTCTTTGAAGATGACATCTGCCGGATCGAAGACTTTTCTTCAGCGCCGCCTGGATGATGACTTCATCGGATGGAAGATTTCTTCAGCGCCGCTTGGAGGATTAACTTCTTCCGCTCCGGATGTCCACTTCGGTTCCATCGCTGCTCGGCTGAGTGAAGACAAGGTAGGATGATCTTCAGGGGATTAGTGTTAGGTTTTTGTAAGGGGGGTTTGGGTTAGATTAGGGGTATGTGGGTGGTGGGTTTTAATGTTGGGGGGGGTTGTATTTTTCTTTTACAGGCAAAAGAGCTGTTTTCTTTGGGGCATGCCCCCACAAATGGCCCTTTTAAGGGCTGGTAAGGTAAAAGAGCTTTGAACTTTATTTAATTTAGAATAGGGTAGGGCATTTTTTTATTTTGGGGGGGTTTGTTATTTTATTAGGGGGCTTAGATTAGGTGTAAGTAGCTTAAAATTGT
This sequence comes from Bombina bombina, assembly GCF_027579735.1. Lineage (NCBI taxonomy): Eukaryota > Metazoa > Chordata > Amphibia > Anura > Bombinatoridae > Bombina > Bombina bombina. Next base: position 307,745,340 of record NC_069505.1, on the reverse strand, counting down.
TGTAATATTTTTAACATGTTTGTATCTTTTTTTTTATTTTTTGTAACTTAGCTTTTTTTATTTTTTGTACTTTAGTTAGTTGATGTAATTGTATTTAATTGTAGTTATTTGTAGGTAGTTTATTTAATTAATTTAATGATAGTGTAGTATTAGGTTTAATTGTAACTTAGGTTAGGATTTATTTTACAGGTAATTTTGTATTTCTTTTAGCTAGGTAGTTATTAAATAGTTAATAACTATTCTAACTAGCTTAAATTATTAATTATATTGTAGCTATCTTAGGGTTTATTTTACAGGTAAGTATTTATTTTTAAATAGGAATAATTTATTAAAGTATAGTGTAGTGTTAGGTGTAATTGTAACTTAGGTTAGGATTTATTTTACAGGTACATTTCTCTTTATTTTAGTTAGGTAAGCACTAGAGCTGTATCCAGTCATTCAATCCATATCTTTTATTCTTTATTTTATATTTTTTTATATTTACATCTGAGCATTTAGTATAGTCAATGACTAAGATTAATACTGTTTGATTTATTTTTCTCTGGTGCTTATAGTCATTATTAGTACAACTTCCGTTAATTAGGGTCATCCGTTAGAGTTGTTTCCAGTCACTCTACCCATATCCTTACTAGCACAATATCCATCAATTAGGGCCATCCGTTAGAGTTGTTTTCAGTCACTCAACCCATATCCTTTACTTTCTAATTTTACAATTACATTCGAGCACCTTGTATAGTCAGTGACTAAGATTAATATTGTAATTTATTATTATATTTGTAGCTTTTAGTAATTAGTAGTAGGATTTTATAGGACCCCCTGATATCCATATTTAGGACTTTGACATGGTCTTTTTCGCTGGTCCTCTTAGTCTTACCCTCTTATTATCCAAGGATTGCCCCTCCCCCCCCCCCCTCTTTATAAACACTTCTCTTATTCTTTATTTATTTTTTAAATCATTACTCAGCCCCTTTTTTGTTAAACTGGACCATTATTTTTTTTTTCTCTGGTCTGAATTTTTTAATGATACTGGGTTTTCATGATACATTATTATATTTTATCAAACTATGATCTTAATTTGTGAGCGTTTTAATTCTCCACATGTTGTATATTGTTACAGTAATATTTATTATATGTATGATTTGAATGTGTATATTCTCTGTAAGGACAGACCAATTACGAACATATAATTCAGAATGTATGAAATATTTGTGTATGTTATTTGTTGTTGGTAGTCCATCCTTAGCTCCTGGCTCCTGAGACACCTCCCACTCGATTCACATCCTATCATCAGTCATCCCCCCCTGGAGGTGTGTCGGTAGTAGGAGCTCTGTGATTGACACAGGTGTGTTATAAATAGAGCAGGTATTTCCATGTATTAGTATCAGCCTGATGAAACGACTATTTGTTGAGAAACGCGTTGCTGTACGCTTGTTTTTATCTGTTTGTACTCAATAAATGTATCCTTGAGTACATCACACCTGCCTGTTTTCTATTACTATTGCCGCTGGAGCAATTTGGTACGTTCCTGATCAGCTTTGGAGGTCCGCTGTGTCGAGTTCCCTTCGACTCTATTGGTTCCCCTGCTGGGTTTACTCTGACGCTGCTTGCTGAGTGACGTTTGCCTAGCGTACCGAGCTTACGCCTGTCTGACGGGCGACTTTTGGTTCCGTCCTGCCTGTCTGGGTACACGTTTGTACCGCCGCTCTTGTGAGTAACACTCTGTGTGGGGGGTCCGCTGCTCATGTGTGTCCCTAAGCTGCCTAAAACGATACTTGTCCCATGAGGCGCCTCTTCCATCTGTCATCCACAGGTTCCCGTTGTCCACTCACCATTTCTGAGAGAGCTGCCTGGATTGCTGTTTGCCGAATCCGCCATCTGCCACATGCTGTGATCATTTGCGCACTTCTATAGAGACTCTGTGTGCTATCTCGGTTCTCTTTAATCTAGCAAGTATTTGGGCCAAGGCCCACCGAAGTTTGCTGCATTTGATTTAGTTCTTATTAGCAATTGCTGTTCCCAATGTATTACGACTTAATACTACTGTTTATTATATGTCTTTTTTAGGGTTTGTTGCCAAACCGATATATTTTTATATACTGCCTTGGTTGTTGCTGTTTTAGTAATTACTACTCTTGTCCAATACGATCCACATTGGATTATTGTTTAATCATTTATTTATTTTTGTTCACACTGTTTTTCGATTTTAGACCTATCTTTATTATAGGGTTGTATGTTGTCTTCAATACCTTTTTTATCTGATAATCGTCACTTGTTCTGTTATTTTTATTATCACGGTAGGAGTGTAGTTTGATAGCAAGTTTGTATCTTTTTTTTACTTATCACCACTATCCGGAGGTACACTATTAGACTAGTGTATTAGTATAGGATTTATCTGATTAATACACCATTTGTCGTAACTATTTGGTTATTTTGTTATAGACACATATTGTATATCTAATTTTTATTTTCTAAGCATTTTTTAGGCATCTAGGATTTGTTATATTTCTGCACTTCAATCATAGATTTCAAGTCTTTTCGATTCACACCATTGTTAGTTATATGATTGTTAGCACATATATCACTTATTCCCAGTTTCAACACTGTCACATTACTATTCACAGTTGTAATACTGCCATATTACATTAGTTCACTATTTCTATCACTGGTTTACATTTGATTAAGACTATTTAGTCTCACAATCTAACACACAGGCCACTGTTAATCACGTGACCTGTGCATTTGATTTGTATTTACATATTTGGATCACAGAGTATAATGTTATCTGTGAGTGAGAGGAACAACAAGAGATTGTTGCTCGTGTCACACACAGAATCCACTGCTGGCACAGCTGCATCTGACAGTTCTGTTGAGAATCTGTCCATTCATGCACTTTTTGCGAGATTAGAAGATGCAATCAATGTCGAGTGCAGACACTGGTTGGATGCAGAAATGCTGCAAAAATATATTGACAAAGAACAAATACCTCGTGGACTTAGGATTTTTAAAAGTTGTTCATTTAAAGATGACCCCACTGTCAATTCCCAATGGGAGAAAGCATTAACTTTATGTTCCATCACACTTTTGAAAATCTTGATTGCCCACAGGAAAATTTTAGTTGAACAATCCTCTAAAGAAATAGATTCCATTCAAAAAAGTTTAGAAAAATTCAAAACATCGCATCTTTATGATGAACTGAATACTATGGTTCTACAGAAAACAGATGCTTACCAAAAAGATTTGATGTTGGTCAAAAATCGTAAACTTATTAGGGATGAAGAGGATTACCAGAAAGGTCAGATACACACCTATCATAAGAATAAGAGAATTCACGAAACATCTAGCCCTGATCCTAAGAGCATCTTAGTTTCAGAAGTGAATGCCACCTCACAGGATAGGGTTATCCAGCAACCACCTTCAAGAGTACCACCTAATGGCCTTGAAAATGAGTGGACCACGGTATATTACCCGAAAAATAAAAATAAACATAAGAATAAAAACAAATCGAATAATACCACTTGGAATAATCATCAGTCCAATAATAATACTAATGAACAGTGGACGAACGCCAACAGATGAAACCATTATTCTTATAATGGTAATAACCACTGGAATAAAGATAGAGATTATCCACCATATGGCCCAGATCATAATGGTTATAGACATCAGGGTGAATATAATAGAGGACATCAATCCAATTATAACAACCCCAATTATGGATATAGACCTGATTACAGAAACCCTAAAGAAAATAGGAATGTTAACCATGTACAGCATTCCAATGGGTACCATAACTCCAGAAATGATATAGTTATACCATCTCACCGTGCTGTAGGAAATTATCATCAGACCCAAGGTGATCCAGCTAACCAACATATATCATTCAATTATGGCCATGGACATATGAGAGATAATTCTCTTAGTGATCAGGGTCCCTCACATACTAGGAGGGCTATTACGAGCAGCCATGAGATTACACCATCTAGAATGCCAAATAATGTTGGTGCAAATGCATATCCTAACCATATGTTTGCCCCCGATGCGACTTTAAGCCCACATTTTCCAAACGATAGCCAAGCTATCATTTCTGATACTGATTCTCCTAATCATTTTTTAGGGACAGGTCACAGACAATCGTCATGGAAACAGAAGACGATTGCCAGTTACCTAGAGCCGGTGATCTCCCTTACTGCACCCCCGAAAGGGAAAAGACCTCACGGAAACGAGGGTGTAGAGGACGGAGCACAGCCCGCAAAAAGGCAAGATTACAGACCCTAAGTAAGGGGATCTTTAATCTATCGTCCCATGTCTTGTCAAATGACGAAATTCGGGTATTGGGCAAAGGTCTTTCTTTTAGTCCTACCAACAAGCACAATGTTTTTTCACTTTTTGTGGATTTGAACCGGTTCACCCAAAAACTGTCATTGCAAAAATACTTTGCTGAAAAGACACTCAAGAATAGTACACTGTTGCCTATTCTGACAGACTCAATGGGAGCCAGACTCAATCAAGAAATGGTTCCGGTTATTGAACCTGACACTTTTATTGACCAACTGTGTGAGGGGTATATACATACCAACTTCAAAAATAAATCGAACTTTGTGCCCCAATTGAAAAACAATGCCCATATCGAAATTTTCAGACAACTTGTTAGTGACGATTTTGATAAAATAACCAAAAAGATACATGGACGAAATAATCTTTTTCCTAATGAGAAAAAAGCTTTGGAAAGTCTTAAAAACAACAAATCTATTGTCATAAGACAAGCCGATAAAGGCGGAGGGGTTGTGCTTCAAGACCTTGCTGACTATCTAACAGAGGCCCGGAAAATTTTATTTGATGTTAACTACTACACGAAATTGAACTCTGACCCCACTACGAGGTTTAAATCATCTCTTAAGGATATTGTTGATTCTGCCTTCAAAGAAGGTATACTCCATAAAAAAGAGAGGGATTTTTTGGTAACTGATGAGCCCAATTTGGCATTTTATTACCATTTGCCTAAGATACACAAAAACCCCTCATGCCCACCAGGTCGACCCATCATAGCGGGGATAGGCAGCTTAACTGACAACGTGTCTTCATACGTTGATCATTTTCTACAGAAATATGTCCGGGGTCTTGAATCCTATATTCAAGACTCCACAGACCTCCTCAAGAAATTAGAGGGATTGAATATCACACCCGACCTGGTGTGGATCACCTGTGATGTTCAGGCTTTGTACTCAAATATTGCACACAATTTGGGTATGGAGGCAGTGTCTGAATTTTTGGACCAAGATTTTTATCTTTCTACCAACCAGAAAGAGTTCATTTTACAACTCATTTCTTTCATCCTGGAGCACAATTATTTTGTGTTCCAGAATGAATTTTTTCTTCAAACCAAAGGTACTGCCATGGGTACCAGGTTCGCCCCTAGTTACGCGAATTTGTTTATGGGTCATTTTGAAAAGCGTTATATATATGACTCACACTATGGGGCGAGCCTGGTATTCTATGGCAGATACATTGACGATCTGATATTTATATGGAGGGGCAATGAGGACTCAGCCACTTCTTTTGTGGATTATTTGAATTCAAACGACAGGGGTCTGACCTTCACGAGTTCAATTAACACTAAATCAATTGTTTACTTGGACCTGCACTTGAGCTTTAATGAAGGCAAGGTGACCAGTACAACCTATTTCAAGACGGTTGACTGTAATAGCTATCTGGATTTCAAAAGTTGTCATTTTCATGCCTGGAAACAGAACGTACCATATGGTCAGTTCAAACGTATTCGCCGCAACTGCAGCACGTTATCTGACTATGATTCCCAAAGTCAGGTCTTGAGGGAACGTTTTCTGGAAAAGAACTATCCACTTAGTATTATAGACAAAGGTTACAGAAGGGCTAGATTAGATGATAGGAATGGTTATTTTATCAACTCTAATAAACATTTGGGACAAGTAACTAATAACTATAATGAAAATCCTCTTTTCATCACGCAATTTAATTCTAATCATGTATTGATTAGAAAGGTGCTGGCCAAACATTGGGACATTCTAACTAAGGATCCCATTTTGGGTAAGTCGATAGGTACCAAACCAAAAGTGGTTTACAGGAGAGCTCCTACCCTAAAGACCCTGCTTGCTCCCAGCAAGATAGTTAAACATAAGAGACAACCAGCCCTCATAACACCGAAGTCTATTGCACCAAAGTTTGGTGCTTTTAGATGTAGAGCGAGCAGATGCAAGATGTGTCAGTCGATTGACACCAAACAAAAAACCTTTCGATCTACTATCACTAATAGATCTTATTCGATCATTGGACATATCTCTTGTGCTTCAACCTATGTTGTATATTTACTCACCTGCTTGTGTGGCATCCAATATGTGGGCAGAACCTGTAGGCGGTTCAGCATAAGGTGGTCTGAACATAAACGTAATATGAGGAAGAATTACAAGTACCATAGTGTCTCTAGACACTGCAACATTATGCACAATGGTGATACTAATTGCTTCTCCGTGACCCCTTTAGAACATATACCTAAATCTCATATCTATAATAGGTATTTTAGATTAAGACAAAGAGAAACGTATTGGATCCACGTTTTGAAATGCATGCATCCTGATGGGTTAAATTTGTGTATTGACCTAGCAGCCTTCCACTAATTTGGGCCAAGCACTAGAGCTGTATCCAGTCATTCAATCCATATCTTTTATTCTTTATTTTATATTTTTTTATATTTACATCTGAGCATTTAGTATAGTCAATGACTAAGATTAATACTGTTTGATTTATTTTTCTCTGGTGCTTATAGTCATTATTAGTACAACTTCCGTTAATTTGGGTCATCCGTTAGAGTTGTTTCCAGTCACTCTACCCATATCCTTACTAGCACAACATCCATCAATTAGGGCCATCCGTTAGAGTTGTTTTCAGTCACTCAACCCATATCCTTTACTTTCTAATTTTACAATTACATTCGAGCACCTTGTATAGTCAGTGACTAAGATTAATATTGTAATTTATTATTATATTTGTAGCTTTTAGTAATTAGTAGTAGGATTTTATAGGACCCCCTGATATCCATATTTAGGACTTTGACATGGTCTTTTTCGCTGGTCCTCTTAGTCTTACCCTCTTATTATCCAAGGATTGCCCCTCCCCCCCCCCCCTCTTTATAAACACTTCTCTTATTCTTTATTTATTTTTTAAATCATTACTCTGCCCCTTTTTTGTTAAACTGGACCATTATTTTTTTTTTCTCTGGTCTGAATTTTTTAATGATACTGGGTTTTCATGATACATTATTATATTTTATCAAACTATGATCTTAATTTGTGAGCGTTTTAATTCTCCACATGTTGTATATTGTTACAGTAATATTTATTATATGTATGATTTGAATGTGTATATTCTCTGTAAGGACAGACCAATTACGAACATATAATTCAGAATGTATGAAATATTTGTGTATGTTATTTGTTGTTGGTAGTCCATCCTTAGCTCCTGGCTCCTGAGACACCTCCCACTCGATTCACATCCTATCATCAGTCATCCCCCCCTGGAGGTGTGTCGGTAGTAGGAGCTCTGTGATTGACACAGGTGTGTTATAAATAGAGCAGGTATTTCCATGTATTAGTATCAGCCTGATGAAACGACTATTTGTTGAGAAACGCGTTGCTGTACGCTTGTTTTTATCTGTTTGTACTCAATAAATGTATCCTTGAGTACATCACACCTGCCTGTTTTCTATTACTATTGCCGCTGGAGCAATTTGGTACGTTCCTGATCCCCTTTGGAGGTCCGCTGTGTCGAGTTCCCTTCGACTCTATTGGTTCCCCTGCTGGGTTTACTCTGACGCTGCTTGCTGAGTGACGTTTGCCTAGCGTACCGAGCTTACGCCTGTCTGACGGGCGACTTTTGGTTCCGTCCTGCCTGTCTGGGTACACGTTTGTACCGCCGCTCTTGTGAGTAACACTCTGTGTGGGGGGTCCGCTGCTCATGTGTGTCCCTAAGCTGCCTAAAACGATACTTGTCCCATGAGGCGCCTCTTCCATCTGTCATCCACAGGTTCCCGTTGTCCACTCACCATTTCTGAGAGAGCTGCCTGGATTGCTGTTTGCCGAATCCGCCATCTGCCACATGCTGTGATCATTTGCGCACTTCTATAGAGACTCTGTGTGCTATCTCGGTTCTCTTTAATCAAGCTATTAAATAGTTAATAACTATTTAATAGCTATTGTACCTAGTTTAAAAAAATTGAAAGGTACCTGTAAAATAAAAATAAATCCTAAGATAGCTAGAATATAATTATTATTTATATTGTAGCTATATTAGGGTTTATTTTAAAGGTAAGTATTTAGTTTTAAATAGGATTCATTTAGTTAATAAGGGTTAATTTATTTAGATTTATTTAATTAATATTTAAGTTAGGGGGGCGTTAGGGTTAGGGTTAGACTTAGGTTTAGGGGTTAATAATTTTATTACAGTGGCGGCGGGGGAATTGGGGGGGCAGGATAGGGGTTAATACATTTATTATAGGGGCGACAGTGTAGGGGAGGCAGATTAGGGGTTAATAAATTTATTATAGGTGACGACGGTGTAGGGGGGGCAGGATAGGGGTTAATAGGTTTAATATAGGTTGCGGCGGGTTCAGGGAGCGGCGGTTTAGGGGTTAAACTATTTATTTAGTTGCGGAGAGGTGCGGGATCAGCAGGATAGGGGTTAATAAGTTTATTATAGAGGGCGACGGTGTAGGGGGGGCAGGATAGGGGTTACTAGGTATACTGTAGGTGGCAGCGGTGTCCGGGAGTGGCGGTTTAGGGGTTAATACATTTATAAGAGTTGCGGCAGGGTCTAGGAGCGGCGGTTTAGGGGTTAGTAACTTTATTGAGTTGCGGGAGGCTCCGGGGGCACCGGTATAGGGATAGAACAGTGTAGTTTAGTGTGAGTGCTTAGTGACAGGCTAGCAATAAAGCTGGGAAAAAGCCGAAGAGCAGCGAGATCGGATGAGTGATAACTGTCACAGTCCGCTTCTCATCGCCCCGCGGCTTTTTGACAGCTTTATTTGATAACTTAGGCGTATTTTTTCAGGTCCGCGGCGGCGAAGGTAGGCGAGCTTAGGCGGGCGTATTGGGCCGGCGAAGCCAGAAAAGTAGACGGCTTGATAACTACCCCCCTAAGTAAGAGTTCTTATTGGATATCTGAGTTACATGTATGTTCATTTTCAGTCTACATATATAGTAAGGAAATAACCTAGTTATAATGGATTTTCACAATTCTTACTGTTAATGTATCGATAATCTATATTTTAAATGCAGAGATATTTGCTTTCTCAATTACTTCTTACTGCACCTATGACTTGGTAACATGTATATTTTCCAGGGATGCAAAAATATTTGCCTTCCAAATTACTTCATACTGCACCTCTGACTTGGTAGTAAGAAGTAATTGGGAAGGCAAATATGTTTGCATCCCTGGAAAATATACATGTTACCAAGCCATAGGTGCAGTAAGAAGTAATTGAGAAGGCAAATATCTCTGCATTTAAAATATAGATTATCGATACATTAACAGTAAGAATTGTGAAAATCCATTATAACTAGGTTATTTCCTTACTATCACCTAGATTACGAGTTTTGCGTTAGAGGCTGTGCGGTGCTAACGAGCAGTTTATGCTCATCGCTCACTTACAGACAGCACTGGTATTACGGGTAAAATAATTTGCTCAATCGGAATTAAGGTAGAAAAAATCCTATTGGCTGATGCAATCAGCCAATAGGATTGAGCTGGCATTCTATTGGCTGTTCCAATCAGCCAATAGAATGTGAGCTCAATCATATTGGCTGATTGCATCAGCCAATAGGATTTTTTCTACCTTAATTCCAATTGGCTGATTGAATTCTATCAGCCAATAGGAATTGAAGGGACGCCATCTTGGATGACGTCATTTAAAGGAACCTTCATTCAGTCTTAGCCGTCGGATGAAGAGGATGCTCCACGTCGGATGTCTTGAAGATGGACCCGCTCCATGCCGAATGGATGAAGATAGAATATGCCATCTGGATGAAGATTTCTGCCCGTCTGGAGGACCACTTTGCCTGGCTTGGATGAAGACTTCTCCCGACTTTGTTGAGGACTTCGGCCCAGTTGGATGAAGACTTCTCCCAGTAAGGTGATCTTCAAGGGGTTAGTGTTAGGTTTTTTTAAGGGGGTATTGGGTGGGTTTTAGAGTAGGGTTGGTTGTGTGTGTGGTGGGTTTTAATGTTGGGGGAGATTTGTAATTTTTTTTTAAAGGTAAAAGAGCTGATTACTTTGGGGCAATGCCCCGCAAAAGGCCCTTTTAAGGGCTATTTGTAATTTAGTGTAGGGTAGGGCTTTTTATTTTGGTGGGGCTTTTTTATTTTGTTAGGGGGATTAGATGTAATTAGTTTAAAAATCTTGTAATTTGTTTATTATTTTCTGTAATTTAGTGTGTTTTTTTGTACTTAAGATAATTTTATTTCATTGTATTTAATTTAGGGAAATAATTTAATTATAGTGTAGTGTTAGGTGTAATTGTGTACAGGTAACTTTGTATTTATTTTAGCTAGGTAGTTATTAAATAGTTAATAACTATTTAATAACTATTCTACCTAGTTAAATAAATACAAACTTGCCTGTAAAATAAAAATAAATCCTAAACTAGCTACAATGTAACTATTAGTTATATTGTAGCTAGCTTAGGGTTTATTTTATAGAAAAGTATTTAGTTTTAAATAGGAATTATTTAGTTAATGATAGGATTTTTTTTTAGATTTATTTTAATTATATTTAAGTTAGGGGGTGTTAGGGTTAGGGTTAGACTTAGATTTAGGGGTTAATAACTTTAGTATAGTGGTGGCGACGTTGGGGGCAGCAGATTAGGGGTTAATAAATGTAGGTAGGTGTCGACGATGTTAGGGACGGCAGATTAGGGGTTAATAATATTTAATTAATTGAAAGCACAAAGAGAGAGCGCCTAATGGTGTAATATCGTCAAGGACCAAATTGATACAAATAAAAACAGAATCTGCCAAGTAGATACTCACAAAGAGATTGGCACTCGCAAGTAGTGCATACAGGCGGGCTGACCTTTGTACAGCAGTCAGTACGCTGAATGTGTGGAAGTCGTATCGGAGATCTGTTATGATAAAAAGGAAACACAGAAAACCAATGGTGCAATATCGTCTGAACCCAGATGGACACAAAGAAGACACAGTATCAGCAAGATGTATACTCACAATGGAGTTGGCACTCGCAAGTAGTGAATTTAGGCAGGCTGACCTTAATACAGCAGTCAGTACGCCGATTGTTTGTAGCCGTTATCGGCTCAGGCTTGTCCTCTGCACACAGCGTGTGCACTGGATTATCGGCTGTGGCTCAGCTGTTCTCTGGTGGGAGGAAATCCTCTAGGTGTGACGTAAACAAACCAAAATAATGCACCTGGAGCTTAGTAAAAGCTCAGAGCATACACAGTGCATACAAGTTGTTATTCAGATTTGTTAGTAACAAAGTAAAAACAAGTGACTAAAAAAATATTTAAAATCACCAGTTTTGAAAAAGGAAGTCAGCGAACAAAATGCTAAGTAAAAATGATAAAAAGGGAATTTATTTGGAGCTAAATACAACGCGTTTCTCGGCCGATAATGCTCACTGGCCATTTCATCAGGTAACTGACCTGATTTTTTACTTAGCATTTTGTTCGCTGACTTCCTTTTTCAATACTGGTGATTTTAAATATTTTTTTTTTTTGGCAGATTCTGTTTTTATTTGTATCAATTTGGTCCTTGACGATATTACACCATTAGGCGCTCTCTCTTTGTGCTTTCAATTTTACAGTTTACCCGACTTACCACCGGTTTGGAGCGGAGCAGCCTTCCAGAATTACAGATTCTGACAGCGTCTATTTCACCTATCTCCTATATACTTTGGACTTTACTGTGAATTCAAATTCGTTTGTATTTTTATTTTTACTTTTATTACTTAACATATTATTATTATTATTTTTTTCACCCCTTCTTTATTTTATTTTTTTGCCCTTCTAATTGGAAGTTACTTTCGAGCACACTATATATTTTTGTGAGTATTTCTTTTATTGATTTAGACATATCAAGTTTTTTCGATTTATACAAAAGAACGTTTATGTAACGCTAAATCTTATTTTTTCACAAAAGTGCAAACACAATGGTATATATTTTTTCTATCACAATATGAACATTATATGACCACTAGCAGATTTTTTTGTAGACACACAAGTATATAAAACACGCATAACTTTTTTTGCATAATTTAGCGCACCCTATTGTATGATTTAATATCATACTTTTCTTTTTATATTTAATTAATGTTTGCGAGGTGCGAGTGTGGCGGTTTAGGGGTTAATATGTTTATTATAGTGCCGGCGATGTCCGGTTCGGCAGATTAGGGTTTACATTTTTTTTATTTTTAGTGTTTACAATGCGGGAGGGTCTTGGTTTAGGGGTTAATAGGTAGTTTATGGGTGTTAGTGTACTTTTTAGCACTTTAGTTAAGCGTTTTATGCTACGGCGTTGTAGTGTAAAACTCTTAACTACTGACTTTAAAATGCGGTACCAGTCTTGACAGGAGAGGGTGTACCGCTCACTTTTTGGCAGACTCGTAATACCGGCGCTATGCAAGTCCCATTGAAAAAAGAGGATATGCAATTTATGTAAATGGATTTGCGGTATTTCAAAGTCTGGCCAAAAAAGTGAGAGGTAGACCTGTACCTGCAAGACTCGTAATATCAGTGGGCGTTAAAAAGCAGCGTTAGGACTTCTTAACGCTGCTTTTTAAACCTAACGCACAACTCGTAATCTAGCCGTATATATGTAGACTGAAAACATACATACATGTAACTCAGATATCCAATAAGAACTCTTACTTAGTATATGACTCAATAAAAGAACAAAATCCTGAATTAGATCTGAACCAAAGTAACATTTCGATTCCACTCAGAAATATATATATATATATATATATATATATATATATATTTTACATCGAACATCTTAATTCCACCCAGAAACATACTTTTTACTGAATTAAATATACAATACCAATAATAATACCCTAAGGCCTAGATTTGGAGTTTTGTCGGTAAAGACCCGCGTAGCTAACGCCGGCTTTTTTCTGGCCGCACCATAAAAATAACTCTGGTATTGAGAGTCCACATAAAGGCTGCGTTAGGCTCCAAAAAAGGAGCGTAGAGCATATTTAACGCAGCTTCAACTCTCGATACCAGAGTTGCTTACGCAAGCGGCCAGCCTCAAAAACGTGCTTGTGCACGATTCTCCCATAGAAAACAATGGGGCTGTTTGAGCTGAAAAAAAAACCTAACACCTGCAAAAAAGCCGCGTTCAGCTCCTAACGCAGCCCCATTGTTTGCTATGGGGAAACACTTCCTACGTCTGCACCTAACACTCTAACATGTACCCCGAGTCTAAACACCCCTAACCTTACACTTATTAACCCCTATTCTGCCGCCCCCGCTATCGCTGACCCCTGCATATTATTTTTAACCCCTAATCTGCCGCTCCGTAAACCGCCGCTACTTACATTATCCCTATGTACCCCTAATCTGCTGCCCTAACATCGCCGACCCCTATATTATATTTATTAACCCCTAATTTGCCCCCTTCAACGTCGCCTCCACCTGCCTACACTTATTAACCCCTAATCTGCCGACCGGACCTGAGCGCTATTATAATAAAGTTATTAACCCCTAATCCGCCTCACTAACCCAATAATAAATAGTATTAACCCCTAATCTGCCCTCCCCAACATCGCCGACACCTAACTTCAATTATTAACCCCTAATCTGCCGACTGGAGCTCACCGCTATTCTAATAAATGTATTAACCCCTAAAGCTAAGTCTAACCCTAACACTAACACCCCCCTAATTTAAATATAATTTACATCTAACGAAATTAATTATCTCTTATTAAATAAATTATTCCTATTTAAAGATAAATACTTACCTGTAAAATAAATCCTAATATAGCTACAATATAAATTATAATTATATTATAGCTATTTTAGGATTAATATTTATTTGACAGGCAACTTTGTAATTATTTTAACCAGGTACAATAGCTATTAAATAGTTAAGAACTATTTAATAGCTACCTAGTTAAAATAATTACAAAATTACATGTAAAATAAATCCTAACCTAAGTTACAATTAAACCTAACACTATACTATCATTAAATTAATTAAATAAAATACCTACAATTACCTACAATTAAACCTAACACTACACTATCAATAAATAAATTAAATACAATTCCTACAAATAACTACAATGAAATAAACTAACTAAAGTACAAAAAATAAAAAAGAACTAAGTTACAAAAAATAAAAAAATATTTACAAACATAAGAAAAATATTACAACAATTTTAAACTAATTACACCTACTCTAAGCCCCCTAATAAAATAACAAAGACCCCCAAAATAAAAAATGCCCTACCCTATTCTAAATTACTAAAGTTCAAAGCTCTTTTACCTTACCAGCCCTGAACAGGGCCCTTTGCGGGGCATGCCCCAAGAAGTTCAGCTCTTTTGCCTGTAAAAAAAAACCATACAATACCCCCCCCCAACATTACAACCCACCACCCACATACCCCTAATCTAACCCAAACCCCCCTTAAATAAACCTAACACTAAGCCCCTGAAGATCTTCCTACCTTATCTTCACCATACCAGGTTCACCGATCCGTCCTGAAGAGCTCCTCCGGATCATGGACCTCTTCAGCTCCCGCTTGGATGAAGACTTCAGCCGGATCATGGACCTCTTCAGCCCCCCGCTTGGGCTTGGATCAGGACATCGGAGGAGCTCTTCAGGACGGATCGGTGAACCTGGTATGGTGAAGATAAGGTAGGAAGATCTTCAGGGGCTTAGTGTTAGGTTTATTTAAGGGGGGTTTGGGTTAGATTAGGGGTATGTGGGTGGTGGGTTGTAATGTTGGGGGGGGGTATTGTATGTTTTTTTTTTACAGGCAAAAGAGCTGAACTTCTTGGGGCATGCCCCGCAAAGGGCCCTGTTCAGGGCTGGTAAGGTAAAAGAGCTTTGAACTTTAGTAATTTAGAATAGGGTAGGACATTTTTTATTTTGGGGGTCTTTGTTATTTTATTAGGGGGCTTAGAGTAGATGTAATTAGTTTAAAATTGTTGTAATATTTTTCTTATGTTTGTAAATATTTTTTTATTTTTTGTAACTTAGTTCTTTTTTATTTTTTGTACTTTAGTTAGTTTATTTCATTGTAGTTATTTGTAGGAATTGTATTTAATTTATTTATTGATAGTGTAGTGTTAGGTTTAATTGTAGGTAATTGTAGGTATTTTATTTAATTAATTTAATGATAGTATAGTGTTAGGTTTAATTGTAACTTAGGTTAGGATTTATTTTACAGGTAATTTTGTAATTATTTTAACTAGGTAGCTATTAAATAGTTCTTAACTATTTAATAGCTATTGTACCTGGTTAAAATAATTACAAAGTTGCCTGTCAAATAAATATTAATCCTAAAATAGCTACAATGTAATTATAATTTATATTGTAGCTATATTAGGATTTATTTTACAGGTAAGTATTTATCTTTAAATAGGAATAATTTATTTAATAAGAGTTAATTAATTTCGTTAGATTAAAATTATATTTAACTTAGGGGGGTGTTAGTGTTAGGGTTAGACTTAGCTTTAGGGGTTAATACATTTATTAGAATAGCGGTGAGCTCCGGTCGGCAGATTAGGGGTTAATAAGTGTAGGCAGGTGGAGGCGACGTTGTGGGGGGCAGATTAGGGGTTAATAAATATAATATAGGGGTCGGCAGTGTTAGGGGCAGCAGATTAGGGGTACATAAGGATAACGTAGGTGGCGGCGCTTTGCGGTCGGCAGATTAGGGGTTAATTATTGTAGGTAGCTGGCTGCGACGTTGTGGGGGGCAGATTAGGGGTTAATAAATTTAATATAGGGGTCGGCGGTGTTAGGGGCAGCAGATTAGGGGTACATAAGGATAACGTAGGTGGTGGCACTTTGCGGTCGGCAGATTAGGGGTTAATAAGTGTAGGTAGGTGGAGGCGACGTTGTGGGGGGCAGGTTAGGGGTTAATAAATATAATACAGGGGTTGGCGGTGTTAGGGGCAGCAGATTAGGGGTACATAAGTATAACGTAGGTGGCGGTCTGCAGATTAGGGGTTAAAAAAATGTAATCGAGTGGCGGCGATGTGGGGGGACCTCGGTTTAGGGGTACATAGGTAGTTTATGAGTGTTAGTGTACTTTAGAGCACAGTAGTTAAGAGCTTTATAAACCGGCGTTAGCCCAGAAAGCTCTTAACTACTGACTTTTTTCCTGCGGCTGGAGTTTTGTCGTTAGATGTCTAACGCTCACTTCAGACACGACTCTAAATACCGGAGTTAGAAAGATCCCATTGAAAAGATAGGATACGCAATTTACGTAAGGGGATCTGCGGTATGGAAAAGTCGCGGCTGAAAAGTGAGCGTTAGACCCTATTTTGAGTGACTCCAAATACCGGAGTTAGCCTAAAACCAGCGTTAGGAGCCTCTAACGCTGGTTTTCACGGCTACCGCCAAACTCCAAATCTAGGCCTTAGTTATTAAACTCTCATTGAAATTTTGAACCAGAATAACTCAGCATAACCCACACATATCTGAATGAGTATCTAGCGGCAATTCTAATAATTTAATCTCAGTGTCTCTGAAGAAACCACGTGAAGAATCAAAAAGGCGGTATTAATAATACTAGGAGACACTTTGAATTAATAACTGAATTTCAGATAAAGATTTTAACTTGTTTGTTGTTTCCTATCTTTTAAAAAGGATTAATAAAAGTTATATTTTACTCAACAAGTCTCAGCCTTCCAAATAGTTTGGGCACATAGTGCTAATATAGTATTCTCTTTTGTGGAACTTTGTTCCAATAGTTTTTTTGTATGTTGAATGTATACTAGCACCACTCCTCATTACATCTAACATATCTGAGAGGAATAACAAAACCTCAAGTCATTTATATAACGAGAGGAGCATGCCTTTATAGTGCCCTAGTCCAATTTGTGTGTATAAATCATCTTGTTAAGGGTCTTATCAGACCCCGAGATCTCCCGCCATTCCCACCCCTCCAGACAGGCTGGCACCCCCCATAGTGTCCATAGTCTCATAGAGCCCCAGTGATATAGAGGTGGTGGTTTCGGGGTGATCCTGGGGGAGCAACGGCCCTTCTAGGGTGTTGTTGGAAAGCCCTTGGCCCCCAGATGCCACAGTCCAAAAAGGTGGGGGGCTGGAGCGGCAAATGATCACCCCACCTTGTGCCCTCCCTAGGGGGTACCAATCCCCAAAAGGGTCGCTGGAGAGACCTGGGGTAAAGGTTAGTGGGTATCCGGGGTGGTGCGGCCGGCCGGTAGTTCCAGCCAGAAAGGGGTTAGGCAGTCAGCAATCAGCTCTTCCATGAGGAGGTGCAAATAGTGAAACAAGAGACAGGAAGAGTTTGAGAGATCCCATAAGCCCTAAAAAAGCCAAAACTGGTGTAAAAAAGAGTGAGCCAGGTAGTAGGGGGTGGGGGTAGCCTTGGCAGCCTTGTATCTGTAACAGTGCTCCCCCCTGAAAAGTCTAGCAGACCCGGCTAGATCCACACACGGGTCGGCCTGGGTCTGTCCGGGGAACTCAGTTTTCCGGGAAAGTCCATCAGCATTCCCATTGCTTTTTCCAGGCCGGTATTGGATAGTGAAGTTGAAGGGCTGCAAGGCTAAACTCCACCGCAACAGGCATCCATTGTCCCTAGAGACTCTGTTGAGCCAGACCAAGGGGTTGTGGTCCGTGAGGACTGTGAAAGCCTTTCCATAAAGGTACGGTTGTAGCTTCTTAAGGACCCACACCAGGGTCAGGCACTCTTTCACCACCACCGCATAGCCTACTTCTCTGGGCAATAGCTTCCTACTGATTTAGGCTACGGGCTGCTTATGGCCCTTCTCATCCACCTGGGTCAGCACTGCTCCCAACCAGAACATGGAGGCATCTATATGGACAAAAAAACATTGGATGGAGGGTACACCTTATCTATAAATTGCTGTGGACCGCTAAAAAAGATAGGCCCCCTAAATGGAGAAGCTTTGTTACTATAGCACATACGCTAGCATTGTGGGAAACACTAACAACCAAGTATTCTCTGATACCTAAGGGGTCAAAAGCGACCCCTTTAGTGACACTATCTACCCATTATGACCAGACTACACAGGAGAAGTGGGCAAACAAAGGCCTGTATCGCATTGCAGATACTCTGGTAGGCACCAAGCTTATAACCTTCCACCAATATGCCGAATTAAATAAACAAGAGAGAGTAAGTTGGTTTCACTACCTACAATAAAGAGCGAGAGTAGACGAAATTTTAGGACAAAATCAGCTAACCGTTAGCTCCTATCTAGAGAGACTCTGTCTAGCTACTGAACAGATAAGAGGGGCGATCTCCAACTTATATATATTGTTTAATACCCCACCCAAGCTTAATAAATTACCATTTATGATAAAATGGGAAACGGAATTTAATTTTACATGGACCGCTGAAAAGTGGTGCGATATTTTAAAGTCTGGCACTTCTTTTTCTATCTGTGCACATTTAAAAGAAAACTTTATCAAAGTAGCTTATAGATGGTACTTTCATCCCTCGAGAATTCATGCAGCACGCGCGAACACAAGTTGTTTACGCGGTTGCAATGAAAGCGGCACATATGCACATATGTGGTGGAACTGTTGTCATGTTTCACGCATATGGTCCCAAACATCAGAGCTCCTAAGTGAAATCCTGGATAGGCAAATTAACTTAACTCCATCTCAGGCACTGTTACATGAGCCTCTTCCAGATTTCTCCCAAAAAGCAAATAAGTTGGTAGCACTGATTTGCACTGTAACCAAGTTAACTATTGCAAGGTACCCTCTTTTTTAATAATCAAGAATAAAGTTGACTATTATTACCAAATGAGCAGCGCCTCCGCAGATATTTTAGACAATAAAGAACAGTTTTTACTAATGTGGGAGCCCTGGATAATGTACACTAAGGCCAGAAACAGATAGGAGAGCGCAGAGGGACTAAGATAGGGGTTATGGACACAGCCCCTGCCACCTCCGCTCCTACCCAGCTAGTCTGGGTGGGTCACAACACATTTCCCTCTCCCCTCTCTTAGAGTTGAATCCAATTTCCCCGTAGCAGGGGCTAGAAGTCTGGGGATAATGTTCAGGCCGTACATGCTGAGCCAGGTCCTCCTCTACAGAGGTTCTAAATGAAGCAATAAAGTGTTTTAGGATTAGGGCCGTTAACTAACGGTCGCATTGAGCTTATTTACTCATTATTTATTGTCTGTAGTTTGGTGGTCTTTTTGTTGCATACCTTTAGTCACAGTGTTTAGTGGCAAGAAGATTTGTAAATCAATTGAAATTGTAACACAGTTGGTCTGACTTTATACAAAATGTTGAAAAATCAATAAAAAAAAATTTAATTAAAAAAAAAACATTGGATGGGTTATGAGTGGCCAGGATAGGGGCAGAAGTTAGAGCTGTTTTGAGGTTTTGGAAGGCGGCCTCATACTTGAGGGACCACAGGACCTGTCACGGGGCAACTGTTTGCGGGTCAGGTCAGTCAGGGGCTTGGCCAGGGCACTGTAGTTGGGGACAAACTTGTGGTAGTACCCTGCGGTCCCTAGGAAAGCTAAGACCTGAGTCCTGGTTTTGGGGGTTGGCAAGTTCGCGACTGCCTCAATTTTTGCTGGCTCTGGCCACTGTTTCCCACAGCCTACTTGGTGCCCAAGGTACTGGACCTCCGAGCGCCCTACCATACATTTGTCTGGCTTAAGCGTCAGACCTGCAGCCTTGATGCGGTCCAGAACGATGCCTACATGAACCAAATGCTCTTCCCAGGTATCGCTGTCGTCCAGGTATGAGCAGGCATAGTCCAGGAGGCCATCAAGGAGGCGATCAACCATCCTCTGGAAGGTCGCCGGAGTATTCTTCATCCCAAACAGCATGACCTTAAACTGGTATAGGCCGAATGGTCTGATGAATGCCGACTTTGGAATGGATTCCGGGTCCAGGGGGATATGCCGGTACCCCTTGAAGAGGTCTAGGGTGGTCAGGAAGTTGTCGCGGGCGATGCGATCTAGGAGGTCATCTACCCGGGGCATAGGGTAGGCATTGATTGTGGTTCTGTCATTGAGCCTATGGTATTCTATGCAGAACTGGGTGGTCCCATCTTGTTTGGGTACTAGTACCACTGGGGATGCCCAGGGACTGTTGGACGGTTCAATAACGCCTGTGTCAAGCATCTCCCTAAGCTTGCTGCGCCTATTATCTCTAACTGAAATGGGGACCTGGTATACTGGTTGCCGCAGGGGTGCCTGTCCCAGAGTCTCAACCTGGTGCACCGCTACTGTGGTATACCCAGGGTCAGTGGAGAACATGTCTTGCCAGCTCTCTAGCACCTGTCTGACTTGCTCCCTCTGCCTGGTCCCTAGCCTCTTGTCTAGCTTTATGTCACCTATGTCTGTGGGTGCCGTGTTTCACCCGGGTAGCTCCAGCATGGGGAGACTTTCTAAGTCCTCCATAGCCAGAGCACATATGGCGGCTACTTCCTCTGGCCTCTCCTGGTATGCCTTCAGAATGTTCACATTCAAAGGTCCGGTGGACCCAGTCATCTGAGTCACCTTGTCTTCACCTCACCGGGTTCACCGATCTGTCCAGAAGAGCTCCTCCGATGTCCTGATCCAAGCCCAAGCGGGGGGCTGAAGAGGTCCATGATCCGGCTGAAGTCTTCATCCAAGCGGGGCAGAAGAGGTCTTCCATCCGATTGAAGTCTTCATCCAAGCGGCATCCATCCGGAGCCGAGCGGCAGCATCCTGAAGACCTCCGACACGGAACATCCATCCTGGCCAACGACTGAACGACGAATGACGGTTCCTTTAAATGACGTCATCCAAGATGGCGTCCCTCGAATTCCGATTGGCTGATAGGATTCTATCAGCCAATCGGAATTAAGGTAGGAATATTCTGATTGGCTGATGGAATCAGCCAATCAGAATCAAGTTCAATCCTATTGGCTGATCCAATCAGCCAATCAGATTGAGCTCGCATTCTATTGGCTGTTCCGATCAGCCAATAGAATGCGAGCTCAATCTGATTGGCTGATCGGATCAGCCAATCGGATTGAACTTGATTCTGATTGGCTGACTCCATCAGCCAATCAGAATATTCCTACCTTAATTCCGATTGGCTGATAGAATCCTATCAGCCAATCGGAATTCGAGGGACGCCATCTTGGATGACGTCATTTAAAGGAACCGTCATTCGTCGGCCAGGATGGATGTTCCGCGTCAGAGGTCTTCAGGATGCTGCCGCTCGGCTCCGGATGGATGCCGCTTGGATGAAGACTTCAATCGGATGGAAGACCTCTTCTGCCCCGCTTGGATGAAGACTTCAGCCGGATCATGGACCTCTTCATCCCCCCGCTTGGGCTTGGATCAGGACATCGGAGGAGCTCTTCTGGACAGATCGGTGAACCCGGTGAGGTGAAGACAAGGTAGGAAGATCTTCAGGGGCTTAGTGTTGGGTTTATTTAAGGGGGGTTTGGGTTAGATTAGGGGTATGTGGGTGGTGGGTTGTAAAAAAGAGCTGAACTTCTTGGGGCATGCCCCGCAAAGGGCCCTGTTCAGGGCTGGTAAGGTAAAAGAGCTTTGAACTTTAGTAATTTAGAATAGGGTAGGGCATTTTTTTATTTTGGGGGGCTTTGTTATTTTATTAGGGGGCTTAGAGTAGGTGTAATTAGTTTAAAATTGTTGTAATATTTTTCTTATGTTTGTAAATATTTTTTTATTTTTTGTAACTTAGTTCTTTTTTATTTTTTGTACTTTAGCTAGTTTATTTAATTGTATTTATTTGTAGGAATTGTATTTAATTAATTTATTGATAGTGTAGTGTTAGGTTAATTGTAGGTAATTGTAGGTATTGTATTTAATTAATTTATTGATAGTGTAGTGTTAGGTTTAATTGTAACTTAGGTTAGAATTTATTTTACAGGTAATTTTGTAATTATTTTAACTATTTTAGCTATTAAATAGTTCTTAACTATTTAATAGCTATTGTACCTGGTTAAAATAAATACAAAGTTACCTGTAAAATAAATATAAATCCTAAAATAGCTATAATATAATTATAATTTATATTGTAGCTATATTAGGGTTTATTTTACAGGTAAGTATTTAGCTTTAAATAGGAATAATTTATTTAATAAGAGATAATTAATTTCGTTAGATGTAAATTATATTTAACTTAGGGGGGTGTTAGTGTTAGGGTTAGACTTAGCTTTAGGGGTTAATACATTTATTAGAATAGCGGTGAGCTCCAGTCGGCAGATTAGGGGTTAATGTTTGAAGTTAGGTGTCGGCGATGTTAGGGAGGGCAGATTAGGGGTTAATACTATTTATTATAGGGTTAGTGAGGCGGATTAGGGGTTAATAACTTTATAATAATAGCGGTGCGGTCCGCTCGGCAGATTAGGGGTTAATAAGTGTAGGCAGGTGGAGGCGACGTTGTGGGGGGCAGATTAGGGGTTAATAAATATAATATAGGGGTCGGCGATGTTAGGGCAGCAGATTAGGGGTACATAGGGATAATGTAAGTAGCGGCGGTTTACGGAGCGGCAGATTAGGGGTTAAAAATAATATGCAGGGGTCAGCGATAGCAGGGGCGGCAGATTAGGGGTTAATAAGTGTAAGGTTAGGGGTGTTTAGACTCGGGGTACATGTTAGAGTGTTAGGTGCAGACGTAGGAAGTGTTTCCGCATAGCAAACAATGGGGCTGCGTTAGGAGCTGAACGCGACTTTTTTGCAGGTGTTAGGTTTTTTTTCAGCTCAAACAGCCCCATTGTTTCCTATGGGGGAATCGTGCACGAGCACGTTTTTGAGGCTGGTCGCTTGCGTAAGCAACTCTGGTATCGAGAGTTGAAGCTGCGTTAAATATGCTCTACGCTCCTTTTTTGGAGCCTAACGCAGCCTTTATGTGGACTCTCAATACCAGAGTTATTTTTATGGTGCGGCCAGAAAAAAGCCGGCGTTAGCTACGCGGGTCCTTACCGACAAAACTCTAAATCTAGCCGTATGTTTCCTCCCTTGTACGAAGGTTTAACCACAATGTCTTCCCAAGAATTTATCTCTTGGAGTGCTTGTAATTCTTCCTTGCTTACATTGGCTTTGCCAGTTTCTCTTATTTTTAAAAAATCAGACATGACCATTTTGAGGAATACTTCGATTTGAGGGATCTTGTTTAGAGGAGGCATATATTGAGATTTGAGTTTAATCTTTTTATCCAAAAAGATTTCAGTTTCAGTAGAATTTCCTTCCTCATTCTCATTCCATAACTCAATGAGTGTGTCGAGTGTTTTTAATTCGTCAGTCAGATTATCATTGTGATTGGTATACATTTTTTTAAGGGCAAGTTTTCTACAAAAAAGATACAGATCTTTTATTAATTCAAACTTGTCAAGGTTAGGAGTGGGGGAAAATGATAGTCCTTTTGATAGAATTTGTTCATGTATTGGGGTCAAAATTCGGTTAGAGATTAATTATCTGCAGTCGGTCAGAGCTATCAACTACCATTTCTGTCTCTTGCCCCAATCGTCTCTCCTCCTGTAACTGTCCGTCCTGTACCCCCATTTGGCTCTGTCCCTTAAATTCCTGGTTCCCCCTTTGGCCTCTGCCCCTTCTGGTTTGTCTTTTATGGCCTTCTCGAGGTAATCTGTACCTCTCCCTAAAAAACTGTTCGATCTAGTTTGAGTCAGTATATTCTCAGAGTCACTGTCTTCAACTGCAGAGGATTCACAGTCTGATTGATTAGTACTTAGGGATGGCGGTAGACTGTTTATGGGTCTCCGTCTAGCTTGTTTTTCATCCCAAGTAAATATTTTTCCCTTCTCAAAATCTTTTAAGTCTTGTTTCATTTTTGAGCACTTGGTCTGAATAATTTCTTTTTCTTTATTGTCTAGTTCATCCCGCATTTCTTTATATGCCTTCTTAAAATTGTCTAGATTCTCAAATTTCTGTAGCTTAATGTTAAAATCATTAATTTCTGTGTCTAATTCGGACATTACTTCGGTCTCATAATCAGACAAGATTGCTACCAGAACCTCTGAACAGTTTATAAGGGCTTGCTCCCATCTATCTTTATAAGAGTCAATGTGGAATGAGAAGCTAGGAAATAAACGGACCCGTAAGCCCCTAGGTATTATATGTCGTGCTAGGTATTTGTCATAGGAACTCTTGTTCCAGAAGGACCTTGTATGTTTTTTAATGAGATAGCTTAAGGATTTTAGTCCCTCTTCCCAATTGTTAATTTCAGTAGGCGTAGGAGTGTCATTATCACAAAAAGAAGCGAAAGTTTTATCAATGTCTCGCATTCGTTGTTCCAGTCTGTTCCTGAAATCTTGTGACAAACTTGAGGACGTCATACTTAGATATGCCAATGTACGTAATAGTAAATATCCCAAAGAAAAAACTGTCATAAACAGCAAAAACCAATATGTTATATAATAAAGATAGGGATAGTTGGTAATGGAAGTTGTATTTAATGATTCCCCGTCAAGTATTAGCTTACCACAATTTAACCAATAAAAGTAGTCACCCAAATTGGGGACAATAATACTAATATCTGATATAATGAAGTATAGACTAGTAATACCAGGGGAGGGTGCTCACTGTTCAAGTAAATGTAGAAAAAATCGGAGACAAGCGAACAGAAAGTAGAGCACTCGCAAAGGGAGACTAGTATAAGTGGCTATTCACTTGTTTTGTTTTGTTGTAAGACCCACAGCCGCTCCCCCTATAAACTGTAATTCGTCTCTGTTCCTGGTCATGTGACATTAACTGACCAATTATGGGAGGACACTCTCTATTGGTTCACACGGAGGTGTGAACTATCTACACGATTTGATTGGCTACTTGCCCTATATATACTATGTGGCTACAGTCAGTCCGGTTAGCCTTTGAGAAAGCCAAGCCAGGCGAAATCTACATCAGGGAATCTTCCTACGGCTGTATCAACCACTAAGTGTAACTATGCAAGTCACATTACAATGTGTTTATTATAACATATCTATAGAATCATATTACCTTTCATTGATCGTATTTTTGGTTTAATTTGTGCTTGTGAACACTTCACTCTTGCCTATACAAATGGGTCTGTGTAATATGCTGAATGTATGGACAATGTGAATCTTGCTACCTACACTTCCCCTCTTAGTCACTATACTAATTTTGTCATAGGGATTATTTTGGACAGACCTACACCGGTCCAGTATTGCACTAGATAGTATAATTTTGTTTGAGGTCAATCCTCTTTTTTAGATAGATTTTGGTGCAATCCATGAACCATTTTTTGGTGTATATCTGCCTAAAAATCCCTCCTACTCTATTCTGCGTTTCTATGGTATACATTCTGGGGTCATTGTGGATATACAGCCGTTTATTATTTGTTTGTGTTTTAATCTAAGTATTAATCACTACTTATATAGTAGTTTTTTTATCATTTTTTCTTGAATAATAAATGTTAAGTTTTAATATTATATACCCACTGAATAGCCACTTATACTAGTCTCCCTTTGCGAGTGCTCTACTTTCTGTTCGCTTGTCTCCTATTTTTTCTTCATCCACATACCAGAATGATGAAGAAATTAAAATACATATTAGCAGAACAAAAATATTACAGACCACTACATAAACGTGCATCCCTTTATCAATAAGAAGAGGTTGAGCTGGGTGAGTTCTAGGGCTAACCTAATAGCGAACAAAGCTATATCTAAAGTTGTAGCCGTCTGCGAAGTATTATTGGGATTCACCAAAGGGGACAAACATGAAAGGGCAAGACCATCAAATAAGTTCCATTCCTGTGTGGTAAACTGGTTTGGATGCAGATAAATGAGACTTCTTTTTTGTATTATATTACTAAATAAATGAAAATGTTCCTCCCATTGCTAGAGAGGTCAACTTTTGGACCTAAGTTCTCTAATAAAAGTAGGATGTGGGAGGAGAGCTTATGAGTTGGCCACTCTCAGACCAAGGTATAAAGAAGGGAAAAGGAGTGCAGCGGGCAAAAGCCGCTCTTGATAGAAAAAAAAAAAAGGAGGGGGGGAGGAGGGACGGAGCTATCTTGAATGACCATATTAGTTTTTAAGGTGATAAGTTAGGGTCAGAGGCTTAGTTCTTTATAGGAGTACATATTGCAATAACATAGATGGATTCCTATATCAAAATAGATTAGGAGAACAATCTAGCTTAAATATTTGGGTCAGGTATATAATAGCGGGGGGGTCTCTATCTTCTTATAGGTGTAACGGAAGGACTTAGAGGATTATACCTATTCTTAATATGAGGTGTGTGTGTAAATACCCACGTGGCACAGATTAGATATGCATTTAGCTCAGGTTCTTTGCCATGGCTATGTCTTCCTCTGAAGGACCACGAGATGAACTTTGTATCTCCAATTATATCTTCTAGAGACAAGGTTAGATGACTATAGACACAGACATTAGGAGGTATAAGATATTGCAGTCTCTGATGTTTTAGGTTCTGCAAGGCAATAAGGCAGGGGTTAGCAGATAGGGCCACTTTAAAGTGTACGGTGTACCTTAAATGAGTAGTAAGGGGCTATGTAGCCTCTGACTTTATTAGTCACGTAAGTAAGGGCAGTATATGGGGGGATAAACTAACTAATGTAGCTGGAGCCTCTAAATGAAACATTCAAAACCACCTTAGTTATAGCATGTAATTCTTGTGCACTAGAGGACACTTTAAATACAGGGACCAAAGAGGAGGGTTAGCTTCTGGGAGGTTCCCTCATGGGCCTTGGGAAAGGGAATGTAGTACAAAATGAGGGAATTAACATAGAGGGCGCTTTGGAAGAGTGGCGACCTGATATGTCTACTTTAAGTCAGAGCAAGGTTGAGGTCAAACAGAAATGGTTTACTAGTCTGGGGACCATCTTATCTGATTTCTTTCTTAAACCTGGGTTTGTTCTATAGTAATTATCAGTTGCTAATGCTTAAGTATATAGATAGACAAATTATTCAACATGCACCAAGGTAACTTTAGATGTAAACAGGTTGCTTAATAGTAGTGATACGATTATGTTATGAGCTATATGCTTAAATGAAAGAAATGTGTATGGTTATATATTATCAAACACATCACATTAGACAGAGCTTCTCAAGTAAAAGTGATGTGGTACAAAACATATTAGTAAGTCCTCTATAATTGTCCCTTGCTCGGTATCCAAGAAATCTTACTCAGTAGATATAACACCTTGTGATAACTAAATAGGTACCTATGTATAAATCAGCATGCCATATAACTAGAAAATCTAACTATTTAAAACTAGGTTGTAAAACTTGCAACAAACAGAGAAAAAATAAAGTCTCAGACAAAGTTATTCTACCCTATTCCCAGCCTGCAGCATGAAGCAATCCGAATGGCTCCCAGATCTCTCACCCCTGTTACAGGTGGCTGTCTCGGTCTTCTTGAGGCTGTGGCGAGACTAGTCAAGTGTGCTGCTGCTAGGAGGCTCAGACGGTGTCAGGTCTGCAGTGGCCCCAGGGAGGACTCATATAGCTCCCCCGTGGTTAACATATTGATCAGGAACTCCATACAAGTGTGTATGTCCGAGGGGCTAGGTGACAGTGATGCCTCCGCAGGACATGTGGAAGTGTTGGGATCAGCGGTCTCTGACATAAGTAAGGTGAGAGCATCCCGCTCCATATAAGTGCCGGCTCCTGAAGCGATGTCCGCTTGCGATCTCAGCCCGCTTTCTAGGGCATAGCTGGGGGGAATGGTGGTGATCTTTTCACATGTACCGCTGACTAAGAGGCCCACTGTTTCTTCCTGCTCTGCAGGATGTTCACCTCTGCCAGAAGTAGGGTCATGAGTCGGTGTGGAAGAAAGCGTGTTCCTTTCAGGCTAGGCGACCCCTTCTAGATGGATAGGTTGATGAGCGGTCACAGCTGGATGAGTGAGGCCCATGTCAAGCTCGGACCCTCGTGGTTGAGAAGAGGAGGAGGCGGCGGCGGCAGATTGCTTAATGCAGGAACCGCATTTTCCTCCTACAGTATTTCTCTCTAGAACCAGCTCCTCTCGCAGCTGAAGGAAGTGAGAGTCTAGTTTGGCTGCAAGCTGTTGTAGTAAGCGTAAGGGTGTCGCCATTTTGAAAAAGTCTCAGCTCTCGTGATTGTCCCTCAGAAAAAGTGTAAATTCTCCTCTAGGCCACTGCTTCCCCTGCTGTTCCTCGGCCCCACAGCTCCTGCTATCCCTTCTGGGGTGAACGTTATAAATTTGATGCTAGTTTTTGGGAATAATAGCTAATGTATAGTAAATAGTGTCAGGAGCTTCATCGGAACATGTCCTGCTTCTTCAGTGGCTAGCTCCGCCCCCCTCCAAGATAATTTAATATCAATGGAATGCATAGGTTCAAATGGAACCCCTTGACTTAAGAACTAAATTCAAACTCCAAGGAAGAGCAATAGGTCTAAACACAGGCCTGATTCTAGTCAGAGCCTGACAAAAAGATTGAACATCCAGATATCTGCCAGACATTTGTGTAGCAAAATAGATATAGCAGAAATCTGTCCCTTTGAGGAACTTGCTGATAACCCTTTCTCCAAACCTTCTTGGAGAAAATCCTAGGAATCCAAATCTTGGATTCGCACCAATAAAGATATTTACACCATATCTTATGGTAAATCTTTCTAGAAACAGGCTTACGTGCCTGAATCAAGGAATCAATGACCGAATCAGAGAACCCTCGCTTAGATAAAATCAAGCGTTCAATCTCCAAGCAGTCAGCTGTAGAGAAACTAGATTCGGATGATGGAAGGGTCCCTGAATGAGAAGGTCCTGCCTCAATGGAAGCTTCCACGGTGGCAGAGAGGACCACCAGATCGGCATACCAAGTCCTGCGAGGCCACGCAGGAACGATTAAAATCACCGAAGCCCTCTCCTGTTTGATCCGAGCAATCACCCGGGGAAGGAGAGCAAACGGTGGAAACACATAAGCTAGGTTGAACGACCAAGGCACTGCCAAGGCAACTATTAGTTCGGCCTGATGATCCCTGGACCCGGATCCGTATCTTGGTAGCTTGGCATTCTGACAAGATGCCAGAAGATCCAGCTCCGGTCTGCCCCATCTGAAAATCAGGGTGGCAAAAACCTTCAGATGGAGTTCCCATTCCCCCGGATGAAACGTCTGTCTGCTCAAAAAATCCGCTTCCCAGTTGTCCACTCCTGGGATGTAGATTGCTGACAGATAACAAGAGTGAGCCTCCGCCCACCGAATTATCTTGGATACTTCTGTCATCGCTAAGGAACTCCTTGTTCCTCCATGATGATTGATGTGAGCCACAGTCGTGATGGTGTTCGATTGAAATTGGATGAATTGTGCTGAAGCCAACTGAGGCCAATCCTGAAGCACCTTGAATATTGCTCTCAACTCCAGAATATTGATTGGAAGTAGAGACTCCGACCGAGCCCACACACCCTGAGCCTTCAGGGAATTCCAGACTGCACCCCATCCTAGTAGACTGACGACTGTTGTCACTATCACCCATAAGGGTCTGCAGAAACATGTCCTTTTGGACAGATGATCCGGCGACAACCACCAAAGAAGAGAGTCTCTCGTCTCCTGATCCAGATCTATCTGAGGAGACAAATTTGCATAATCTCCATTCCACTGCTTGAGCATGCTCAGTTGTAGAGGTCTGAGATGAAAACGAGCAAACGGAATGATGTCCATTGCCGCCACCATCAATCCAATTACCTCCATGCACTGAGCCACTGATGGCCGAGGATTGGACTGAAGGGATCGGCATTGTATTCAGAATCTTTAACTTTCTGACTTCCGGCAAGAAAATTTTCAAGGATATAGAGTCTATTAGAGTTTCCAGGAAAAGAACCCTTGTCTCTGGAATTAGTGAACTTTTTTCTAGATTCACCTTCCACCCGTGAGTCCTTAGAAAGGATAGAACAATATCGGTATGAGACTTTGTCAGTTTGATAAGACCACATCTGGATCAGAATATCGTCCATATAAGACGCCACTGTAATGCCCCGCCAGCAGAAACCCTAGAACCTTCGTGAAGATCCTGGGTGCCGTGGCCAGCCCGAAAGGAAGGGCCCCGAATTGAAAAGGTTTGTCCAGGAAGGCAAATCTTAGGAACTGGTGATGATCTCTGTGGAAAGGAATATGAAGATATGCATCCTTTAAGTCCACAGTATATATATATATATATATATATATATATATATATATATATATATATATATATATATATATATATATATATATATATATATATATATATATATATATATATATATATATATATATATATATATATATATATATATATATATATATATATATATATATATATTTTGACCCTCCTGGATCAATGGAAGAAATGTCCGAATAGTCTCCATCTTGAAGGATGGAACTCTGAGAAACCTGTTTAGACTCTTGAGATCTAAAATGGGTTGGCACGTTCCCTCTTTTTTGGGAACTACAAAAAGAGTTGAGTAAAGCCCCAGTCCCTGTTTTGGAGCGGGACAAATTACTCCCATAGTGGAGAGGTATTTTACACAACGTAAGAACGCCTCTCTTTTTATTTGGTCTGCAGATAATGAGAAAAAAGAAACTTTCTTCTGGAGAAAGAATTTCGGAATTCCAGATAGAATCCCTGCAACACAAAATCTACTGCCCAGGGAACCTGAACATCTCCCATCCAATCCTGAATGAAAAAAAAACCATCTGCCCCATACCAGAGCCAGTCCCAGATCGGGGCCAGCCCTGCATGCTGACTTGGAAGTAGCAGCAGATACCTTGGAACGTTTACTCTTGTTCCAAAACTGATTGGGTTACCGGGTAGCTTAGCTAGTGGAAAGTTCCCCTCCTGCTTAGAGGAAGAGGGAGTTCCTTCGAATTTTTAAAAGGAACGAAAACCACTCTGTCGTCAGAAATAGCCGCAGACCAAAATCTCAACCAAAAGGTTCTGCGTGCTAAGATGAAGAACCCCGACTCTTAGCCACAAAATTGGTAATCAGCACAGAAACGTTGGGATGAATGAATTAGCTGACTCAAAAGGTTTATGAATCGCTTCCAAAGAAGACTCAGACTTAAAAGACTCTTCCAGAGCAGCAAACCAATAAGTAACTACACTTGGAACCGTAACAATGCCACCTGCCGGGCACAATAGCAACCCCTGAAAAACCTAGAATTTCATAAGGGGACCCACTAATTCCAAGTCCTCTATTCTTGAATGCGTTTGTTGCATCTTTCAGACATATAAGAAGAACTAACAAACAAACAGCTGAAAATCACATATTACAATGTACACAGAGCTAGACGTTACTGTTTCTTTAAATCTCAAAGTAACTTATTTCTTCTGTGTTTTTGTACCATCCTATGACACAAAGGATGAATTAACAAACAGCCACAATACTTATAAGGAAGACCCAGTAAAAACTTTACTGTCACTTCCAATTTGCATGTAAACCTTGCTGGAAATAGACGTTGCTATGAACATTAAAGCAACCATGTCCTGTGCCCACAATTCCAAATGAAAAATGCAAGGAACCGCAGAGCACCACATGTGGGCCAGAAAAAAGAAAAATATATTATGTGTGCACTTGTTGTGAAATACCAAGCTGAATTTCAAATAACAATAACCCCACCAACAAAAAACGGTACTGACTCTTAAAATGGAGAAGAACCTTATCTGTATTAGTGTGTCACTGTCTCCTTAAAAATTAAACTAAGAATATTTATTTTCTTGCAAACAGGAGAATATATCCACACAGAAGAGTCAGAGCAACTACGGACATTTCCGATAAGCTTGCTGGGTTGAGGCAACACAACATAAACAATCCATACTGAAAACGTCATGTATGTAGCAACATGACTTAAATTCAAAATCAAACATAAGTGTTTGTACAAAGGGTCTTAGAATGATATGACACACGTTACACGACTCTTCCAGTTGTAAAGAGAAGTAGCACCTTATTGTATACAAAGTGCAAAAACAGCAATATGAAGTGTGCTCTACTCTTTCATCTTAACACACGCATCAATTGCACAACTCCCCGAGAAGGGGAAGAAAAAGGGTGCGCTATGAACAGCGCAATCTTAAGGGCCGCCCATCGTGGGCGTTTACAATGTATAGCCAAACACTACGATGTAAGCCAAATACCGAGTGCCTAATTACGCTCAAAAAGAGCGATATGAGCCCAGAGAATGTCGGCAGATAGGAAGCTCCCGGTCGGCACGTATTGAAATAAAACCGCCGGGAGAACATGCCCCATATATGTGAATACAGTGGAACAGTACAAACAGTTGCCGCAAATAATATAACAAACTCCCGGTCGGCTTGTATCAGATAACCGCCGGGAGAACATGCCCCATATGATTGAATAAAGTAAGCCCATCAAACTTATGTGCGCTCTACTTTTTACAACCAGTTGCCGTGCAGTAAAAAACTAATATAACAAACTCCCGGACGGCTTGTATTAATAGATAACCGCCGGGAGAACATGCCCCATGTGTTAGTGTAAAACAAGCCTAACAAACAGAGGAATGTTGCTGCATTACATTGAAAATGACCATGTGGTTTATCTAAGGGACGCATACAGTGAAACAAACGGTTTGCCTGCTATAGTCAAACACTGAGTTCACACAAATACCGGAGACGAGCTCCATCCAGACCATAAGCGCTCCCACATATTTACATAAATGTGCCCAGAGCGATACAGACAATCCACCCCCACTACCTCCACCTTACTACAATGGAAGACCTGGGTAAAATAAGGGGCTTGCAGAGAAAAGGTAGCAGCGACTCCAGAGTTAATTCTGTACCAGGAAAAAAGGAGCTGCACATACCTTGTTGCTGATCGACAGCATGAAAAGACCCACAGCTATAAAGAAGTCTTCATTATCTTCTTGTCATTCTGTGGAGACATACCGGCCTTAGTTATGCATGTCTAAGACCATATTGCAAAAAGGGCAGCCTGTAGTATGGGAGGCGCAGTGAGAAATTAATCCCACCAGTTCCCAATGCCTTAAAGCCATCTGTAGTTTGCTAAAAAGAGGCTGATCAGGTCCTGGCTACACCCTGTAAGAAAATAGTACTCACAGGCACCATTTAAAAGTAATAAACTCTTGATTGAAGAATCTAGACTAACACCTCACTTTACCTCTTCCTATCACTAACACAGGCAAAGAGAATGACTGGAGTGGGAGGGAGGAGCTATATATATATATATACAGCTCTTCTGTGGTGCTCTTTGCCTCCTCGTGCTGACCAGGAGGCGATATCCCATAAGTAAGGATGAAATCCGTGGACTCGTCATATCTTGTAAAAGAAAAAACAAACAAAAAAGTCAGGTAGAGTGTCTGTAAATATTAATAATAAAAAAAACAGAAGGTGAAAAAAAACAACAACAAAAAACGTATGCGTTCCTTAACATAAGTTTATAGAAGTGGGCTTGTTAAAAATGTCTTTAGAGTTTACACACATATATTATATATATATATATATATATATATATATATATATATATATATATATATATATTAGTGTAAGGACTTGTTTGTGAGGATCAGACAGCAGAGGGGGAGTGGGTGTGTGGCCAAAGGTAGAGGAGCTGCTGTACTACAAAAAATGGCCCGTGTACACAGGCTTTAGGACTAATAAATATATATATATATGATGCTCAAATACCAAAGTATTGCAATATGCAGTGATACCTTTTTTTATTGGACTAACATAATATTTCAAAGACAAGCTTTCGAGAGTTTCCCTCCCTTCCTCAGGTCTGAAACAATACGGATCAATCTGATATAGAAACCCCCCACTACACACAACAATTGGAAGGGAGGGGGTGAGAGGGGTGTAAAAAAAAGCAGAGGATGTGTCTGAAGGAGAATATAGCGGAGAAAAGCCAGAAAGAGTAAATAAACAAAGTAGAGTACATAAGTAAGATGAGAGGAAAAACAAAAAAGGAAAAAGGGGGGGGGCATGGCATACACAAATAGAGCTACAATCATGAATGAAAACAAATGTATATAACAAAGGTGAAACGAGAATGTAGAGAAAAAAAAAAAAAGATTCTACATAAAGTCCTTCATTTCTGGTGGTGAAATGTGTGATAATTTTTATCTCAAAATGTCTTTCGTTCATGAGAGTCTTTGAAATTCCCTTTAAGAACTTTAATCCTGAGCTTTAGGATGGAGTGACCAGTCTGGGTGAAGAGATGACCAATGGGGGTACAATATTCGATTTCTTTGTGGTTCTTGATCGAGTGTCTGTGTAGATTCATTCTGAGATGCAGCTTTAGGCCAGTTTCTCCAATGTAGCAACCTCTGTCACATGCTGTACAGTTATCATGTACACCACATGAGCACAAATAAGATCCTTTAACATTGTATGATGTGTTATTGTGTCTGGCTGTGTTGTTGTCACATATATGTTGACACAGTTTGCAGAGTAATTTGTTGCATCGTGCAGTGCCATTCTGTGTAAGCTTCTGTTCTGTGGTTAATTTGCTGCGGACCAATCTCTGTCTCCGGTTAGGCAGTTGTTTGAATGCTAGTATAGGGGATTAGGAAATATTTTTTTGAGTGTGGGGTCCTCTGAAATTAGTGGTTGCAGCCCCTTAATAATTTTGCGTACTCCTTCCAGAGTAGGGTTGTGACTACTAGAGGGGTTCTTGTTTTGTTTTCCTTTTCTTTGTATTGTAGGAGCCTTTCCTGTGGTGTTTTTAGGGCAGAGTTTTTATTTTCTTAGGTATTGTCCTTTTCTTTTAGCCCTTTTGCCTAAATGGCTGACAGTGTACTCAGGTGCTGATCTCTGTCTTTTGTGTCAGAGCAAATGCAGTGATATCTGATCGCCTGGCTGTAGACGTTACCTTGTTTGGTAAGATTGGGCTGGAAGCTGGAATTGTGGAGGTAGCTGTACCTGTCTGTGGGTTTTCTGTATACAGATGAAGGATGCCATTGGTGACAATTATTGTGCAGTCCAAGAAATTCACACTATGATTTGAAAAGTCCATTTTAAGGTTTTATTGACAGGTGAAATGAATTAAATGATTTGTGGAAATCGAAAAGGCTTTCTTCTCCTTCTGTCCATATTATGAAAATATCATCGATGTAACGATAATATGTATAAGATTTGTGGGGCTGAGTAAATAAGAATCTGTATTCTAAGTAATCTATGAAAAGATAAGCGTTTTGGGGTGACATTTTTGTGCCCATCGCTGTCCCTGTCATTTGTAGGTAGTAATTGTTGTTAAAACTGAAAAAGTTGTGTGCAAGTGATTCTATAAGCTGGACAATAGTTGCACTATGATATTTGTGTGTTGGTTGGTGAGATGAGAGAAATTTACTGCAGGCCTCAATATCATCCTTATGAGGGATATTGCTGTATAAGGATTCCACATCAATAGTAACTAGTATAGTGTGTCCAGGAAGTACATTTATCTGGTTAAGTTTAATAAGGAAGTTTGTAGTGTCCTGTATAAAGCTATCAGTCTTAATAACTAGAGGCTTAAGAATGTTTTCTATTAGGTCAGATATTTGTTCAGTGAGTGTTCCCATACCTGTTATAATGGGCCATCCTGGGTTCCCTGGCTTGTGGCTTTTGGGTAGCATGTAGAAGGTACCCATCTGAGGATTGAAAGATACCAGAATTTCTAATTCTTGCTTTATGTGTTTTGGAAATGTTCTGAAAAGTTTTGTGAGATTAGCTAAATATTCCTTGGTGGGGTCCTAGTCCAGTTTTTTTGTAGTAGTTTACATCAGACAACGGTCTATAACCTACTGTAGTCCTGGGTGTTCATGATAACTACTGATCCACCCTTGTCTGCTGGCTTGATGATGATGATATTATTCATCAGGTTTCCCAAGGCATTTCTTTCCATAGGTAAGAGGTTGTAATTTTTTTTTCTCTCGTGTGGCGACTAGGGATGCCACTTTCAGGCAAAAACTTTCAATGTAACTGTCCAATTTGATGTTACGTCCTGCTGGTGGTATAAAATATTTGTTCTTTTTCCTACCATTATTATCCTTGTTAAGAGTGGTGTTTTTTGGCATAAAAGAATTCCTTAATTTCAATCTTCTAAAAAATTCTTCCAAGTCTGAATATAACTGGATGTGATCCAGATTTGTGTAAGGACAGAATGTTAGCCCCTTATTAGATAAGACTGATTTTTCAGGTGTTGATTAGAGAGGTTTAAAATCCCACTATTGTCCGTGAATTGTTCTTGGTAGTTAGCAGGCTCAGTTTGGTTTGGGGCATTGGTAGTTCTGGTTGGGGTTAGTTGGTTTTCAATGGAGCAATCAGTGGATTCTTTCATTAGGGCTTTCTTTGTGATGCGTGATGCCATCCAGTTTCTTATTCTTTTTCCTGATGAGATTCTGTTTCCTGTAGAAGTAATCCATTTCTATTTTCATTGCTTTGGTTTCGGATGTGACCTGTTGAAGATCTTGAAATAAGGACTGCTTATGACATAGTAATGTTTGTTTTCTGTCATAAAGTTGGTGAATTAGGTTGTTGTGTAGTTTCTCACTAGTCCGTCTGCAGATTCTCAGCGTATGGCGAGTTGTGGGTAGTAGAAAGTGGGTTCTTAATTTGAAGTCAATTAGGGATTAGAAACATTTTCTTACAACGTGTAAGAAAATATGTCACTGTTAGTTTGTGTTTCTTTTCTAATCAGTTTGATCATTTGCTTATTTATACAGCTGTATACGGTATCTGCCACAGTAGTGAAGATTGGATTAGCCGTATTAGTCCTGTAGATAAGTTGCTCAAATACCAGAGTATTGCAGTATGCAGTGATACCTTTTTTAATGGACTAACATATTTCAAAGACAAGCTTTTGAGAGATGTCCTCCCTTCTTCAGGTCTGAAGCAATACTGATCAATCTGATATAGAAACCCACTACAGTACACACAACAAAAGGAAGGAAGGGAGGGGTGTCATAAAAAGCAGAGGCTGTGTCTGAAGGAGAATATAGCTGAGAATAGCCAGAAAGAGTAAAACAAAAATAGAGTATATAAGGAAGATGAGAGGAAAAACAAAAAGGGAAACAAGAAGGGGCATGGCATGCACGAATAGAGCTACAATCATGAATGAAAACAAATGGATATAATAAAGGTGAAACGAGAATGTAGCAACAAAAAATATCAAAATTTCAAGTCCTAACCTAATAGCCAGGACAAAATGTTACTCGCCACTTCTAAGCCCACCCACACCACTACTTCCCCCCCTCTTTGCATATGTTAAGTCATTGTGAAACATTTTGTAATATTGTGTTTATATTATATCATAAATTAGATAGTGCTACATACAGTAATTAACAAAAAAAGCTCATAGCAGCTAGAAGTTCTGGAGAAGACAACAGCTGGATAGAAAAGGGATTTTTTTTTTTTTTTTAAATAATGATCACCTCTCCCTTCTACTATACTTAAAGGGACAGTATACACCAGAATTTGTATTGTTTAAAAAGATAGATAATCCCTTTATTACCCATTCCCCAGTTTTGCATAACCAACACTGTTTTATTAATACACTTTTTACCTCTGTGATTACCTTGTATCTAAGCCTCTGCAGACTTCCCCCTTATATCAGTGCTTTTGACAGACATGAAGTTTAGTCAATCAGTGCAGACTCCTAAATAACTCCATGGGAGTGAGCACAATGTTATCTAAATGACACATGAACTAGTACTGTCTAACTGCAAAAAACTTTCAAAATGCTCTGAGCTAAGGGGCGGTTTTTAAGCTAGGCTTAGCTTTTCAAAAATACCACCAAGGGAACAAAGCAAATTTAATGATAAAAGTCAATTGGAAAGTTGTTTAAAATTACATGCCCTATCTGAATCATGAAAGTTTTTTTTGGACTTGACTGTCCCTTTAACTATCTTTCTCGACTCCCTCCTATCTTCAATCTCTTTTTACCCTCTTCCCTTCTCTCTCAGGCTATATCCTCTTTACACTCTTTCCCCTCTCTCCTATCTCTTCACTTTTTCTCTATTCTCTCAAATCTACCTTCTCCAATCTTTCTTTCTCTGCCCCCTTTATCCTCTCAGAAGTAACATTCTAAGGACTAATGGGGTCCCTACAGCCCACTGTCATGGCTATTTAATATACCTTTAGATATTTTTTGTACATAGCACAAAATGTGTGTTTGTCACTGCTGCAATAGGAATGTACAGTCTACAAATGCAATGTGCCAACTTTGCTACTTACAACATGCCACCAGACTTCAGATTCAACTGATATGGCTAGTGGGAATTTTAGGAATATATATTTAGACACCAATCAGCAAGAGCTACCCAGGTGCTGAACCAAAAATGGACCGGCTCCTAAGCTTACATTCTTGCTTTTTAAAATAAAGATACCAAGAGAATGAAGAAAAAGTCATAGGATTAAATTAGAAAGTCGTTTCAAATTACATGCTCTATCTAAATCATGTGCAGATATCTAGACTATCCCTTTAACTGGTCTATAGCCTGGATATCTGCACTAGTTTGTCACTAGCCAACAAGCAGGGTCAGGTGACTCACTAGTCCTCTCACTGCCCCACTTCTCACATTCCAGTATATAGGCGTTTACTGGACTTGCACATATGAAATCCATGGCCTTGCTCTGTACCAGTGAGCCCATGTGTGTCATAAAAACATACCTACATGACTTGCTTGCATCAGACCCCTCAGCTGCTGCCCGTACCACCCTTTAGCACTTATTTTCTCTGCAGTTATATAAAAGATGCCATAGTACTGGGCAACGAGTTGCACAGAGATAGATAGATATATTTTCATTAAAATTATGGGGGGAGATAAAAAAAAATGAAATTAAAATGCTCCATGTCTCAAAATTAAATCAATGTAAATATTTGCATAGGAAAACAGAATTTATGCTTACCTGATAAATTACTTTCTCCAACGGTGTGTCTGGTCCACGGCGTCATCCTTACTTGTGGGAATATCTCTTCCCCAACAGGAAATGGCAAAGAGTCCCAGCAAAGCTGGCCATATAGTCTCTCCTAGGCTCCGCCCACCCCAGTCATTCGACCGACAGACAGGAGGAAAAAATAGGAGAAACCATAGGGTGCCGTGGTGACTGTAGTTAGAGAAAATAATTCATCAAACCTGATTAAAAAACCAGGGCGGGCCGTGGACCGGACACACCGTTGGAGAAAGTAATTTATCAGGTAAGCATAAATTCTGTTTTCTCCAACATTGGTGTGTCCGGTCCACGGCGTCATCCTTACTTGTGGGAACCAATACCAAAGCTTTAGGACACGGATGAAGGGAGGGAGCAAATCAGGTTACCTAAATGGAAGGTACCACGGCTTGCAAAACCTTTCTCCCAAAAATAGCCTACGAAGAAGCAAAAGTATCAAATTTGTAAAATTTGGCAAAAGTGTGCAGTGAAGACCAAGTCGCTGCCTTACATATCTGATCAACAGAAGCCTCGTTCTTGAAGGCCCATGTGGAAGCCACAGCCCTAGTGGAGTGAGCTGTGATTCTTTCAGGAGGCTGCCGTCCGGCAGTCTCATAAGCCAATCGGATGATGCTTTTAAGCCAAAAGGAAAGAGGTAGAAGTTGCTTTTTGACCTCTCCTTTTACCAGAATAGACGACAAACAGAGAAGATGTTTGCCTGAAGTCTTTTGTAGCTTCTAAGTAGAATTTTAGAGCACAGACTACATCTAAATTATGTAGCAAACGTTCCTTCTTTGAAACTGGATTCGGACACAAAGAAGGTACAACTATCTCCTGGTTAATATTTTTGTTGGAAACAACCTTTGGAAGAAAACCAGGCTTAGTACGCAAAACAACCTTATCTGAATGGAACACCAGATAGGGCGGAGTACACTGCAGAGCAGATAACTCAGAAACTCTTCTAGCAGAAGAAATAGCAACCAAAAACAAAACTTTCCAAGATAACAACTTAATATCTATGGAATGTAAAGGTTCAAACGGAACCCCTTGAAGAACAGAAAGAACTAGATTTAAACTCCAGGGAGGAGTCAAAGGTCTGTAAACAGGCTTGATCCTAACCAGAGCCTGAACAAATGCTTGAACATCTGGCACAGCTGCCAGTCGTTTGTGTAGTAAGACAGATAAAGCAGAAATCTGTCCCTTTAGAGAACTCGCAGATAATCCTTTATCCAAACCTTCTTGTAGAAAGGAAAGGATCTTAGGAATTTTTATCTTATTCCATGGGAATCCCTTGGATTCACACCAGCAGATATATCTTTTCCATATTTTATGGTAAATTTTTCTAGTTACCGGTTTTCTGGCTTGAACCAGAGTATCTATCACAGAATCTGAAAACCCACGCTTTGATAGAATCAAGCGTTCAATCTCCAAGCTGTCAGCTGGAGGGAGACCAGATTTGGATGTTCGAATGGACCCTGCACAAGAAGGTCCTGTCTCAAAGGTAGCCTCCATGGTGGAGCCTATGACATATTCACCAGGTCTGCATACCAAGTCCTGCGTGGCCACGCAGGAGCTATCAAGATCACCGAGGCCCTCTCCTGCTTGATCCTGGCTACCAGCCTGGGAATGAGAGGAAACGGTGGAAACACATAAGCTAGGTTGAAGGTCCAAGGCGCTACTAGTGCATCCACTAGAGTCGCCTTGGGATCCCTGGATCTGGACCCGTAGCGAGGAACCTTGAAGTTCTGACTAGACGCCATCAGATCCATATCTGGAATGCCCCATAGTTGCGTCAACTGGGCAAAGATCTCCGGGTGGAGTTCCCACTCCCCCGGATGGAATGTCTGACGACTCAAGTAATCCGCTTCCCAGTTTTCCACACCTGGGATGTGGATCGCAGATAGGTGGCAGGAGTGATCCTCCGCCCATTGTATTATTTTGGTCACTTCTTTCATCGCCAGGGAACTCCTTGTTCCCCCCTGATGATTGATATAAGCAACAGTCGTCATGTTGTCTGATTGGAATCTTATGAATCTGGCCCTTGCTAGCTGAGGCCAAGCCCTGAGAGCATTGAATATCGCTCTTAGTTCCAGAATGTTTATCGGGAGAAGAGACTCTTCCCGAGACCATAGTCCCTGAGCTTTCAGGGATTCCCAGACCACGCCCCAGCCCACTAGACTGGCGTCGGTCGTGACGATGACCCACTCTGGTCTGCGGAAGCTCATTCCCTGGGATAGGTGGTCCAGGGTTAGCTACCAACGGAGTGAATCTCTGGTCTTCTGATCTACTTGAATCAATGGAGACAAGTCTGTATAGTCCCCATTCCACTGTTTCAGCATGCACAGTTGCAATGGTCTTAGATGAATTCGCGCAAAAGGAACTATGTCCATTGCTGCAACCATCAACCCTACTACTTAACTATTATATATAAAAATCAGTGCGCCAAATCCCAATATATAAATTGGAAGAAACAAACCAACAGAGTATCAAAATTAAAATTAAAAACACCTATGCAGATATATACAAAGTGACAACTGCAAAAATAAAAACAGTGTGATTAAAAACCCAATCAAACCAATATTGTAAATGGTGGAAATATAGTGTTGGACAGTTCATCTAGTCCATAATCCAAATCCTGAAATCTGGAACGGATGGCAGGCTACTTCTTCGAATTTCTTGTTGGTGTCCCAAGATGTTAAACTCTGCAGAAGTGAATGATAAAAAAAAGAAGGCGCCACCATAGTGCACAATCAGATGATAATAACACGCCAATAAAACAAGTAAGACCGTACTTACAAGCTGTATGACACTTGAGAAGTGTCACAAACGCCTTCTGGACTGTTAGGAGTCGTCCAGCTAACTCACACTGATGGATTTCAGAATTCCTCTGGGGTGTGAGGGCGGCGATGGTCAAAAGCAAAACAGCATCCAGCAACAGAGGTTTCACAGAGCCGGCTCGTCTTGTACTATCCACTGTTATTGTAGGTACATTGATGGATACAATGTAACAGATGGATCAATGAGATGAGTAAATGAATGAATAAAGGAAAATTCGTGGCAAAAGTCTTGTAAAAGTGAACAGACTTTATTTAGAGTACATAAGCACAACGTTTCTCGGTCTCTCCTGACCGTTTCCTCAGGTGCAATATACATAAGTTAAAACCACAAACTTTTATTGCCGAGTTCTCGGCGTCTACTAAAAGGAACTGCGCATGCGTGAAGGTGTGACCACTATTAGAGCTACCATTGGTCGCTGATATCCAATGGTAAGAGGAAATAGTATTCATGCCTCTGTGTGAAATAAACAGCGTGAGTAAAAAACTGCTATCAATGGCAGACAACCACAATCAGGCCGTACAGGGCTCAACTAACCGAGCATATCAAAAGATTGTGTATATTAAAATATGTATCAAAAAATATATTTTGAATAAGTGAATATATATAATATATACACAGCGTAAAAAATAAATAGATCTAAAAAATATATATATATTCATTCCCATTAGGTCGCTCTTAGTGGTGACACCCACAGCGCAACTCAAATTCTACAGCTAAACAAGTTGAACCAGAGTATCTCTCAGTCAAGATGTAAATGATCTAAAAAAAACACTATTACTTAATATATAATATAAAACTGTAGATCGGAACCTCATATAAAAAGCCTATATAATACAATTCATTCAAAAACATATATACATGTTTCTGAAACATAGACAGAGTTCAAAATTAAATAAAAGCACAAATGTGTCATAACTGATTATTGGACTTAATAAATATATGCAAATATAACCCACTCTGAAGACATATATAGAAATGTATATATACACATATGCATATACACTGTATGTAGATGTATATAAGGTTATAAATATAACCATACATGCATATATGCACATACACACATCACATACCCACTGAGTACCGGTTAGTCAACAATACATGTGGTATCACAAATGAAATACAATATGCCTGTCATATAACAGTCATAATACATCTGTACTGTTAACACTTAGTGTAATCCACGTCCCAAAAGGCAATAGTGATAGATATATCCACAAAAAGCCCTATCAATATAATCATCATAGTATAAACTAACAAATGTTAAAAGATATAATATAAAAAAAAATAATATAAATAATATTAAAATTTAGTTAGTTAAAAGCTGCCATATCGATGTTGGCATTAAGTCCACCAGGGGACAAGCTTTTGAGTTTTCATATCCAAAAGGTCTCCCTTTGTCTTAAATGTAGAAACCTATTTCTGCCCCACTTGGGTAGGATCTGTTCTAATGGAAATATGGAAAAACTATCAGATGGTGTGGAATGGCAAAGACTAGCATGTTTGGGGACACTGTGGTTTTTTATATTGTTTTCTATGTTTCTTTTGTGTTCCCCCCACCTCTTTTTTAGGGGTCTGGAGGTCCTCCCCACGTATTGGACCCCACATACACACTCCAAGAGATAAACGACAAAGGGAGAGTCACACGTAAAGTGTGAGTTAATATTGAATTTTTCTTTGGTTGTAAATGAAATAAATTCAGTTCTGTTTGGATTTGTAAAAGCACATAGGCCACAATGCGCCTGGTTTGCCTAGTGCTGTAGAGTCCCTATTTCTAAGGCTGCATCCCTTGGCTTTGTTTTTCGGCTGATGTACTTTCATCACTACTTTGCTGGGTGCCAGCTTATTTTTTAAAGTGGGCGCTCTTCTGAAAGTGCATATTGGTTGCTTGCTCAATGTACTGGTAAGAAGTGGATCATTCTCCAGGATGTACCAATATTTTTCTAAAATGCCTTTGATCTTGTTATGGTTATTGAATTGTGTTACAAATCTAACCCCCGTATTACTTAGCTTAGTAGGAGTTTTTGGCCTATCTTCTTTGTTGGTCACTTTATTTGCCCCTGTATATTTAATAAAAAAATCCTCTCTACATTTTTTTCTGGCTTCAAAAAAGCTGGTCTCGATTAAACTGCTAGGGAAATTTTTCTCCAAAAACCTTTCCTTTAAAAGGTTGGCCTGTATATCAAAAGTTTTTAAATCAGTGCAGTTTCTGCGCAACCTACAGAACTGGTTGTATGGTATATTCTTTTTCCAGGGTAAGTAGTGGTTGCTTTTAAAGTTAAGATAGCTGTTAGCATCCACTGATTTGAAAAAAGTTTTAGTAGAAATATTGCCTAGGTTATCCCATTCGAGTATTAAATCCAGAAAGTCTATACTTGTTTCATCCATTTTGGATGAAAAATGCAGACCCATATCGTTATCATTTAATCTATCAACAAAATTTTGGGC
The DNA here is from genome assembly GCF_027579735.1 of Bombina bombina. Classification (NCBI taxonomy): domain Eukaryota; kingdom Metazoa; phylum Chordata; class Amphibia; order Anura; family Bombinatoridae; genus Bombina; species Bombina bombina. Next base: position 307,701,000 of record NC_069505.1, on the reverse strand, counting down.
CTCTATATGGGTACCTTCCCAGATAAACAAGAGGTCATCAATGAAACGGCCATAGAAGACCAGATTCGCCACCGAGTCGGAGGAATAGATGTATCTGTCCTCAAACATGCCCATAAATAGATTGGCAAAGCTCAGGGCTTCCATGCACTGAGCTATGGAAGGACGTGGAACAGAATGAAGAACTTGACAAGCGCTTAGAAGTTTTGACTTTCTGACATCTGTCAGAAAAATCCTCATTTCTAAAGAATCTATTATTGTTCCCAAGAAGGGAACTCTTGTCGACGGAGACAGAGAACTCTTTTCTATGATCACCTTCCAACCGTGAGATCTGAGAAAGGCCAGAACGATGTCTGTATGAGCCTTTGAAAGGGACGACACTTGTATTAGAATGTCGTCCAAGTATGGTACTACTGCAATGCCCCTCGGTCTTAGAACCGCTAGAAGGGACCCTAGTACCTTTGTGAAAATCCTTGGAGCAGTGGCTAACCCGAATGGGAGGGCCACAAACTGGTAATGTTTGTCCAGAAAGGCGAACCTTAGGAACTGATGATGTTCTTTGTGGATAGGAATATGTAGGTACACATCCTTTAGATCCACGGTAGTCATAAATTGACCTTCCTGGATTGTAGGTAGAATCGTTCGAATGGTTTCCATTTTGAACGATGGTACTCTGAGAAATTTGTTTAGGATTTTTAAATCCAGAATTGGTCTGAAGGTTCCCTCTTTTTTGGGAACTACGAACAGATTTGAGTAAAATCCCATTCCTTGTTCCGCCATTGGAACTGGGTGTATCACTCCCATCTTTAACAGGTCTTCTACACAATGTAAGAATGCCTGTCTCTTTATTTGGTTTGAGGATAAGTGAGACATGTGAAACCTTCCCCTTGGGGGTAGTTCCTTGAATTCCAGAAGATAACCCTGAGAAACTATTTCTAGCGTCCAGGGATCCTGAACATCTCTTGCCCAAGCCTGAGCAAAGAGAGAGAGTCTGCCCCCCACTAGATCCGGTCCCGGATCGGGGGCTACTCCTTCATGCTGTTTTGTTAGCAGCAGCAGGCTTCTTGGCCTGCTTACCCTTGTTCCAGCCTTGCATCGGTTTCCAGGCTGGTTTGGTCTGTGAAGCATTACCCTCTTGCTTAGAGGATGCAGAATTAGAGGCCGGTCCGTTCCTGAAATTACGAAAGGAACAAAAATTAGACTTATTCTTGGCTTTGAAAGGCCTATCTTGTGGGAGGGCGTGGCCCTTTCCCCCAGTGATGTCTGAGATAATCTCTTTCAATTCTGGCCCAAAGAGAGTTTTACCCTTGAAGGGGATATTAAGCAATTTTGTCTTGGATGATACATCCGCTGACCAAGACTTTAGCCAAAGCGCTCTGCGCGCCACTATTGCAAACCCTGAATTTTTCGCCGCTAATCTAGCTAATTGCAAAGCGGCATCTAAAATAAAGGAATTAGCCAACTTAAGTGCGTGAACTCTGTCCATAACCTCCTCATATGGAGTCTCTCTACTGAGCGACTTTTCTAGATCCTCGAACCAGAACCACGCTGCTGTAGTGACAGGAACAATGCACAAAATGGGTTGCAGAAGGTAACCTTGCTGTACAAAAATCATTTTAAGCAAACCCTCCAATTTTTTATCCATAGGATCTTTGAAAGCACAATTATCCTCGATAGGAATAGTAGTGCGCTTGTTTAGAGTAGAAACTGCCCCCTCAACCTTAGGGACTGTCTGCCATAAGTCCTTTCTGGGGTCGACCATAGGAAATAATTTCTTAAATATAGGAGGGGGGACAAAAGGTATGCCGGGCTTCTCCCACTCCTTATTCACTATGTCCACCACCCGCTTGGGTATAGGAAAAGCGTCGGGGTGCACCGGAACCTCTAGGAACTTGTCCATCTTGCATAATTTTTCTGGAATGACCAGGTTGTCACAATCATCCAGAGTAGATAACACCTCCTTAAGCAGTGCGCGGAGATGCTCTAATTTAAATTTAAATGTCACAACATCAGGTTCAGCCTGTTGAGAAATTTTTCCTGAATCTGAAATTTCCCCATCTGACAAAACCTCCCTCATGGCCCCTTCAGATTGGTGTGAGGGTATGACAGAGCAATTATAATCGGCGCCCTCCTGCTCTTCAGTGTTTAAAACAGAGCAATCGCGCTTTCTCTGATATGCAGGCATTTTGGATAAAATATTTGCTATGGAGTTATCCATTACTGCCGTCAATTGTTGCATAGTAATAAGCATTGGCGCGCTAGAAGTACTAGGGGCCTCCTGCGTGGGCAAAACTGTTATAGACACAGAAGGAGATGATGTAGAACCATGTCTACTCCCTTCATCTGATGAATCATCTTGGGCAATTTCATTATCTGTGGCAGTACTGTCCTTACTTTGTTTGGACGCTATGGCACAATTATCACACAATTTTGAAGGGGGAGACACATTGACTTTCATACATATAGAACATAGCTTATCTGAAGGTACAGACATGTTAAACAGGCTTAAACTTGTCAATAAAGCACAAAAACCGTTTTAAAACAAAACCGTTACTGTCTCTTTAAATTTTAAGCAGAGCACACTTTATTACTGAATATGTGAAAAAGTATGAAGGAAGTGTCTTAAAGCATTCAAAGTATTGCACACCAATTTTCAGAGCTTTAACCCTTAAAATAACAAAACCGGAGCCGGTTACAGTTTTAACCCCTCTACAGTCCCAGCTACAGCCTTTGCTGCGACTTTACCAAACCCAGGGGGGAATAAGATACCAAATGAAGCCTTCTAGGAACTTTTCCAACTACTTTCAGATCCTCACACATGCATCTGCATGTCTTGCTCTCAAAAGTAACTGCGCAGTAATGGCGCGAAAATGAGGCTCAGCCTACAACTGGGAAGGCCCTTCCTGACTGGAAAAGGTGTCTAACACAGTGCCTGACGTTAAAAAACGTTCCCCAAGTTTATAAGTGTGAATAACCAGCATAAACATGTATAAAATGCGCAAATAAAGCAATCGATTTTGCCCATAAAAGTGTCTACCAGTTTTATAGCCCATATTAAGCCCTTTATTCTGTTTGAGACTAAGAAAATGGCTTACCGGTCCCCATGAGGGGAAATGACAGCCTTCCAGCATTACACAGTCTTGTTAGAAATATGGCTAGTCATACCTTAAGCAGAAAAGTCTGCTAACTGTTTCCCCCAACTGAAGTTACTTCATCTCAACAGTCCTATGTGGAAACAGCAAACGATTTTAGTTACTGTCTGTAGGGATGCACCGAAATTTCGGCCGCAGAAAGTTTCGGCCGAAAATAGCATTTTTTGTTATTTCGGTTTTCCTTTTTTTTTGCCTTTTATTTTCGGCAAAATTATTGTGTAGCATATTTTAAATTTGATGCCAGCCTAGAGCTGCTGTTTGAGTTCATTACTTGACTTACTGTTTTGCATATAATAGTTTTCTAGGACTATACTTTATTTTGATAATTGGTAACGAAACATAAACGGTTAAATGTGATTCTGTTACACAGAACTAAATAAAGAATAATACTAGCGATGCACCAAAATTTGGGCCGCCGAAAATGTGCAATTCCAATTTCGGCCCAAAGAGGACCAAAATGGCTAAAAATGTACAGCCCTCCCCTGTTCTATTGAGTTACATGTCTATCCTTAGCATAAGGTGAGCAGCACAGCAATGGCATGGTACACAGAGCACACACATAAGTACCATTACATGATGATATTTGAAACTAGCAGAGAAGGAAACCAAAGTTCAGAATAGTGAATACAAATATCAAAGGAGGATAAGTAACATGTTTATAAACACTTGATATTATCAGACACAGCCCTAAGCACACACAGTGAATATCTTTAAAGCCTTATATACAGTGCTCATACATCAGCCTCTTGTGCGTAGACATTCTATTCGCCTGAGGCAAATATGCGTGCACACTTTATAAGCATAAGCCCCAAGCTCGCACACAGTTGGTACAAATTAGCACCCACCAGAAAGTGTAAACAAAAAAGCACGGTAACTTTCTATAACCACCTTGCACGTAAGGTTGTAGCTAAGTCCAGTGGTCCTGGTGATAGGTGACAGGCAGACTCCATTTGGGGCTCTGGACATATAATCTGACGGGTCAGTGTGAGACCCGAACCAGGAACTAGGCAGAGATACGATGAGAGACGATCAGGTGCAGCCACGCTCATCGCACGGATAACTACACCCAAAAACAAAACACATGTCCACCTCGTATTGTTGTCTGGCTATAACCACGCTCTCCCTTATAGAGCTCCAGTTTCACTGCAGATCACGCCCTACTGTACAAGTGACCATGTCCATTTATTGGAGCTTTCCCGCCTACAAGCTCTCTCAGCTACACACACACACACTGTAGTTAAAAAAGAAAAAAACAATTTCGGTTTCGTTTCGGTTTTCGGCCAGGATCATCCTGAATTTTCGGTATCGGTCCAGAATTTTCATTTCGGTGCATCCCTGTCTGCTAAAATCATCTTCCTCTCACAAACAGAATTCTTCATCTTTTTCTGTTTCAGAGTAAATAGTACATACCAGCACTATTTTAAAATAACAAAACTCTTGATAGTAGAATAAAAACTACAACTAATACACCACATACTCTTAACCATCTCCGTGGAGATGTTGCCTGTGCAACGGCAAAGAGAATGACTGGGGTGGGCGGAGCCTAGGAGAGACTATATGGCCAGCTTTGCTGGGACTCTTTGCCATTTCCTGTTGGGGAAGAGATATTCCCACAAGTAAGGATGACGCCGTGGACCGGACACACCAATGTTGGAGAAATTAGCACATCTAGGCAAGTATCCCCGCTTGCTTTTCCCCAGAAATTGTGAAAGAATTGTGGGTAAGATTTGCAAATTCTCAGTTTTTTTGCTTCAAAAACAGAATTTATGTTTACCTGATAAATTTCTTTCTCCAACGGTGTGTCCGGTCCACGGCGTCATCCTTACTTGTGGGATATTCTCTTCCCCAACAGGAAATGGCAAAGAGCCCAGCAAAGCTGGTCACATGATCCCTCCTAGGCTCCGCCTACCCCAGTCATTCGACCGACGTTAAGGAGGAATATTAGCATAGGAGAAACCATATGGTACCGTGGTGACTGTAGTTAAAGAAAATAAATTATCAGACCTGATTAAAAAAAAACCAGGGCGGGCCGTGGACCGGACACACCGTTGGAGAAAGAAATTTATCAGGTAAACATAAATTCTGTTTTCTCCAACATAGGTGTGTCCGGTCCACGGCGTCATCCTTACTTGTGGGAACCAATACCAAAGCTTTAGGACACGGATGAAGGGAGGGAGCAAATCAGGTCACCTAAATGGAAGGCACCACGGCTTGCAAAACCTTTCTCCCAAAAATAGCCTCAGAAGAAGCAAAAGTATCAAACTTGTAAAATTTGGTAAAAGTGTGCAGTGAAGACCAAGTCGCTGCCCTACATATCTGATCAACAGAAGCCTCGTTCTTGAAGGCCCATGTGGAAGCCACAGCCCTAGTGGAATGAGCTGTGATTCTTTCGGGAGGCTGCCGTCCGGCAGTCTCGTAAGCCAATCTGATGATGCTTTTAATCCAAAAAGAGAGAGAGGTAGAAGTTGCTTTTTGACCTCTCCTTTTACCTGAATAAACAACAAACAAGGAAGATGTTTGTCTAAAATCCTTTGTAGCATCTAAATAGAATTTTAGAGCGCGAACAACATCCAAATTGTGCAACAAACGTTCCTTCTTTGAAACTGGTTTCGGACACAGAGAAGGCACGATAATCTCCTGGTTAATGTTTTTGTTAGAAACAACTTTCGGAAGAAAACCAGGTTTAGTACGTAAAACCACCTTATCTGCATGGAACACCAGATAAGGAGGGGAACACTGCAGAGCAGATAATTCTGAAACTCTTCTAGCAGAAGAAATTGCAACTAAAAACAAAACTTTCCAAGATAATAACTTAATATCAACGGAATGTAAGGGTTCAAACGGAACCCCCTGAAGAACTGAAAGAACCAAATTGAGACTCCAAGGAGGAGTCAAAGGTTTGTAAACAGGCTTAATTCTAACCAAAGCCTGAACAAAGGCTTGAACATCTGGCACAGCTGCCAGCTTTTTGTGAAGTAACACCGACAAGGCAGAAATCTGTCCCTTCAGGGAACTTGCCGATAATCCTTTTTCCAATCCTTCTTGAAGGAAGGATAGAATCCTAGGAATCTTAACCTTGTCCCAAGGGAATCCTTTAGATTCACACCAACAGATATATTTTTTCCAAATTTTGTGGTAAATCTTTCTAGTTACAGGCTTTCTGGCCTGAACAAGAGTATCGATAACAGAATCTGAGAAACCTCGCTTCGATAAAATCAAGCGTTCAATCTCCAGGCAGTCAGCTGGAGTGAAACCAGATTCGGATGTTCGAACGGACCCTGAACAAGAAGGTCTCGTCTCAAAGGTAGCTTCCAAGGTGGAGCCGATGACATATTCACCAGATCTGCATACCAAGTCCTGCGTGGCCACGCAGGAGCTATCAAGATCACCGACGCCCTCTCCTGATTGATCCTGGCTACCAGCCTGGGAATGAGAGGAAACGGCGGAAACACATAAGCTAGTTTGAAGGTCCAAGGTGCTACTAGTGCATCCACTAGAGCCGCCTTGGGATCCCTGGATCTGGACCCGTAACAGGGAACTTTGAAGTTCTGACGAGAGGCCATCAGATCCATGTCTGGAATGCCCCACAGCTGAGTGACTAGGGCAAAGATTTCCGGATGGAGTTCCCACTCCCCCGGATGCAATGTCTGACGACTCAGAAAATCCGCTTCCCAATTTTCCACTCCCGGGATGTGGATAGCAGACAGGTGGCAGGAGTGAGACTCCGCCCATAGAATAATCTTGGTCACTTCCTCCATCGCTAGGGAACTCCTTGTTCCCCCCCTGATGGTTGATGTACGCAACAGTCATGTTGTCTGATTGAAATCGTATGAACTTGGTCCTTGCTAGCTGAGGCCAAGCCTTGAGAGCATTGAATATCGCTCTCAGTTCCAGAATATTTATCGGTAGAAGAGATTCTTCCCGAGACCAAAGACCCTGAGCTTTCAGGGATCCCCAGACCGCGCCCCAGCCCGTCAGACTGGCGTCGGTCGTGACAATGACCCACTCTGGTCTGCGGAATGTCATCCCTTGTGACAGGTTGTCCAGGGACAGCCACCAACGGAGTGAGTCTCTGGTCCTCTGATTTACTTGTATCTTTGGAGACAAGTCTGTATAGTCCCCATTCCACTGACTGAGCATGCACAGTTGTAATGGTCTTAGATGAATGCGCGCAAAAGGAACTATGTCCATTGCCGCTACCATCAACCCGATCACTTCCATGCACTGAGCTACGGAAGGAAGAGGAACGGAATGAAGAATCCGACAAGAGTCCAGAAGCTTTATTATTCTGGCCTCTGTTAGAAAAATCCTCATTTCTGAGGAATCTATAATTGTTCCCAAGAAGGGAACCCTTGTTGACGGGGATAGAGAACTCTTTTCCACGTTCACTTTCCAGCCGTGAGATCTGAGAAAGGCCAGGACGATGTCCGTGTGAGCCTTTGCTCGAGGGAGGGACGACGCTTGAATCAGAATGTCGTCCAGGTAAGGTACTACTGCAATGCCCCTTGGTCTTAGCACCGCTAGAAGGGACCCTAGTACCTTTGTGAAAATCCTTGGAGCAGTGGCTAATCCGAAAGGAAGCGCCACGAACTGGTAATGTTTGTCCAGGAATGCAAACCTTAGGAACCGATGATGTTCCTTGTGGATAGGAATATGTAGATACGCATCCTTTAAATCCACCGTGGTCATGAATTGACCTTCCTGGATGGAAGGAAGGATAGTTCGAATGGTTTCCATCTTGAACGATGGGACCTTGAGAAATTTGTTTAAGATCTTGAGATCTAGGATTGGTCTGAACGTTCCCTCTTTTTTGGGAACTATGAACAGATTGGAGTAGAACCCCATCCCTTGTTCTCTTAATGGAACAGGATGAATCACTCCCATTTTTAACAGGTCTTCTACACAATGTAAGAACGCCTGTCTTTTTATGTGGTCTGAAGACAACTGAGACCTGTGGAACCTCCCCCTTGGGGGAAGTCCCTTGAATTCCAGAAGATAACCCTGGGAGACTATTTCTAGCGCCCAAGGATCCAGAACATCTCTTGCCCAAGCCTGAGCGAAGAGAGAGAGTCTGCCCCCCACCAGATCCGGTCCCGGATCGGGGGCCAATATTTCATGCTGTCTTGGTAGCAGTGGCAGGTTTCTTGGCCTGCTTTCCCTTGTTCCAGCCTTGCATTGGTCTCCAAGCTGGCTTGGCCTGAGAAGTATTACCCTCTTGCTTAGAGGACGTAGCACCTTGGGCTGGTCCGTTTTTACGAAAGGGACGAAAATTAGGTCTATTTTTTGCCTTGAAAGGCCGATCCTGAGGAAGGGCGTGGCCCTTACCCCCAGTGATATCAGAGATAATCTCTTTCAAGTCAGGACCAAACAGCGTTTTCCCCTTGAAAGGAATGTTTAGTAGCTTGTTCTTGGAAGACGCATCAGCCGACCAAGATTTCAACCAAAGCGCTCTGCGCGCCACAATAGCAAACCCAGAATTCTTAGCCGCTAACTTAGCCAATTGCAAAGAGGCGTCTAGAGTGAAAGAATTAGCCAATTTGAGAGCATTGATTCTGTCCATAATCTCCTCATAAGGAGGAGAGTCACTATCGAGCACCTTAATCAGTTCATCAAACCAGAAATATGCGGCTGTAGTGACAGGGACAATGCATGAAATGGGTTGTAGAAGGTAACCCTGCTGAACAAACATCTTTTTAAGCAAACCTTCTAATTTTTTATCCATAGGATCTTTGAAAGCACAACTATCCTCTATGGGAATAGTGGTGCGTTTGTTTAAAGTAGAAACCGCTCCCTCGACCTTGGGGACTGACTGCCATAAGTCCTTTCTGGGGTCGACCATAGGAAACAATTTTTTAAATATGGGGGGAGGGACGAAAGGAATACCGGGCCTTTCCCATTCTTTATTAACAATGTCCGCCACCCGCTTGGGTATAGGAAAAGCTTCTGGGAGCCCCGGCACCTCTAGGAACTTGTCCATTTTACATAGTTTCTCTGGGATGACCAAATTTTCACAATCATCCAGAGTGGATAATACCTCCTTAAGCAAAATGCGGAGATGTTCCAATTTAAATTTAAATGTAATCACATCAGATTCAGCCTGCTGAGAAATGTTCCCTAAATCAGTAATTTCTCCCTCAGACAAAACCTCCCTGGCCCCCTCAGATTGGGTTAGGGGCCCTTCAGAGATATTAATATCAGCGTCGTCATGCTCTTCAGTAACTAAAACAGAGCATCCACGCTTACGCTGACAAGGGTTCATTTTGGCTAAAATGTTTTTGACAGAATTATCCATTACAGCCGTTAATTGTTGCATAGTAAGGAGTATTGGCGCGCTAGATGTACTAGGGGCCTCCTGAGTGGGCAAGACTCGTGTAGACGAAGGAGGGAATGATGCAGTACCATGCTTACTCCCCTCACTTGAGGAATCATCTTGGGCATCATTGTCATTATCACATAAATCACATTTATTTAAATGAATAGGAATTCTGGCTTCCCCACATTCAGAACACAGTCTATCTGGTAGTTCAGACATGTTAAACAGGCATAAACTTGATAAGAAAGTACAAAAAACGTTTTGAAATAAAACCGTTACTGTCACTTTAAATTTTAAACTGAACACACTTTATTACTGCAATTGCGAAAAAACATGAAGGAATTGTTCAAAAGTCACCAAACTTTCACCACAGTGTCTTAAAGCCTTGAAAATATTGCACACCAATTTTGGAAGCTTTAACCCTTAAAATAACGGAACCGGAGCCGTTTTAAGCTTTAACCCCTTTACAGTCCCTGGTATCTGCTTTGCTGAGACCCAACCAAACCCAAAGGGGAATACGATACCAAATGACGCCTTCAGAAGTCTTTTATAAGTATCAGAGCTCCTCTCACATGCGACTGCATGCCATGCCTCTCAAAAACAAGTGTGCAACACCGGCGCGAAAATGAGACTCTGCCTATGCTTTGGGAAAGCCCCTAAAGAATAAGGTGTCTAAAACAGTGCCTGCCGATATTATTATATCAAAATACCCAGAATAAATGATTCCTCAAGGCTAAATAAGTGTTAATATCAATCGATTTAGCCCAAAAAAAGTCTACAGTCTAAATAAGCCCTTGTGAAGCCCTTATTTACAATCGTAATAAACATGGCTTACCGGATCCCATAGGGAAAATGACAGCTTCCAGCATTACATCGTCTTGTTAGAATGTGTCATACCTCAAGCAGCAAAGGACTGCAAACTGTTCCCCCAACTGAAGTTAATTGCTCTCAACAGTCCTGTGTGGAACAGCCATGGATTTTAGTTACGGTTGCTAAAATCATTTTCCTCATACAAACAGAATTCTTCATCTCTTTTCTGTTTCTGAGTAAATAGTACGTACCAGCACTATTTGAAAATAACAAACTCTTGATTGAATAATGAAAAACTACAGTTAAACACTAAAAAACTCTAAGCCATCTCCGTGGAGATGTTGCCTGTACAACGGCAAAGAGAATGACTGGGGTAGGCGGAGCCTAGGAGGGATCATGTGACCAGCTTTGCTGGGCTCTTTGCCATTTCCTGTTGGGGAAGAGAATATCCCACAAGTAAGGATGACGCCGTGGACCGGACACACCTATGTTGGAGAAATACTGTTTTGACACAGCAATCCTTTTAACAGTATTATTAAAGCAAAAACTGAGAATTTGCATATCTTACCCACAATTCTCTTGTGCATTGGTAACATTGTATATTAAGAATTTCTGGGGAAAAGCAAGCGGGGATACTTGCCTAGATGTGCTAATTTCCTTGGATAGAGGAGATTATATATATATATATATATATATATATATATATATATATATATATATATATATATATATATATATATATATATATATATATATATATATATATATATATATATATATATATATATATATATATATATATATATATAATAGATGAGAAATGTAACCATACAAGTTGCAAAGGATACTTAACACAGTGACACTTCCATAACACAGACACCTGTCCTCACAGGTTTATTTAGTTATTATTTAGTAAACTGACTGAGGTCTGCATAAAGCTGCCTTGTGCCACAAAAACAAGACTAGACGTCTTACAAGAAGGTAAAAAGGTCTTTAATGTGTTCCAGCTGCACATATCTCTGGATAAGGACACAGCGCCGATGTCAACGCATGCCCAAAGGGTTTAGGCATCACAGGATAGTTACAGGTCTGAGGCACTAACAGCAGGTGAGGTTGTGTCCGTTGTGGCTTTGCCAAGGGAAAAAGACATTTTCATGCACAAGCTACAAGTTTCAGACAGCCTTTGCCCTGAGTTACATAGTTGCTCCCTTGTTACACCAACCAGAGAAAGGAAAATTATATAAATTAGTTATTTAATAAGGCTGGAGCTGGGCATAATCTGGGGTAACAAGACTGCGGTGTGTGGCTTTGGGCTTTCATAATCACACGTAACATTCTTATTAAATAGGGGGACACACAGAAGTAATAGTGCCCGGACTGGCAAGTGTATTCTACCGCACATAACCAGGGTAGTCAGTTACTGGCATCAATAAACACGGGTATCTGTGAGTGCGCGCAATGTCAGCAAAGCCTGCTCATTCAGACTGCCGTGTCAGAGTTGCTGCAGGCATATCACTACAATATATTATATAGATCTGTGCCAGCTCCAAGCCTAGTGTGGTCCATAGTGAGTAGTGGAGGCAGCAGCCCCCTCTCTGTATTAGCTGCTCTCTCCCTCTGTGATAGCAGGGTCCACAGGCGGAGCCGGCTGCCCATCACTACTTTGCTGGTTTTTCTCCTCCTCTTCATCATCATCCTCCTGAGGATACAGCTCGGGGTATTTCTGCATACACTCCTGCATCGCACGGAACTGCTCCAGGCAATCCGAACCTTTGATCTCTTCTTCACTGTAGTGAAAGCAGGAGAAGGCCGACTTGAACTGCTCCCCACAAGGTCCACTGGCCATGCCCCCGAGGCACGGACAGTTCCAGTTAATATCTCCATTTGGTAAGATCAACCCTAGACAAAACAGGGAACACAACATTAGAGGCTCTGTGTAGTGTAGCATGCAGACTAGGCACTAAATGCAATACAGAGAAGACAGCAGTGACCTGTATGGAGTAGAGTCCTCCACCCAGATAGTGCTAGAGGTGTGCACAGCCAAATACATCATACTGAAGTTAATTACTCTACATGTGCGAACACAGCAATTATACATATTAATATTTTTTGTATGTCAGACAAGAGCCACGCCCTTAACAATGCTGGCACCTATTATATTATTAATACTGATAATTGAATAATGTTTACTACTGATATTCTCTTGTAGATTTTTACACCAGCCTACTGTATAACTGGCCATTTTGGGTTATTCTCATATCTATATACAAATACCACTGTCTGTCTGACTCGTAAATTTTTTAAAAAAATGTGTCGAGCCCTGCTTGACCAACTCTTGATATAGCAGCTTTTCTACAGTAACGTACGGATCACACCTTACAGATGTGATGTTGAGTACTGGCCTGTGATATTTTATGGTGCTGTACATAGTGACTAACATACTAAACACGTCCATGTTATGTTCTTATAAAAATGCAATAAACTTAATACAAATCCATATTTATGCCTCTTTATCCAACTCACACCTGCTTTCTTTGTAATATTGTTATGCTGTTCTATTAACCCTTAGTTCCTGTGTATACTGTATTTATTGCTGGGTAGGGCATGGGCTTTCACAATCATCTACAGTTACTGCACAAGCTTTTTTGTTTTTACTAATGGAGAACACTGACCTGACATATCACACAGTACAGTCTAGTTAGATTATAAACTCACAAGTATGGCATATTTATGGATTTGTATGTAACGGGTAAAAGGCAATGTGTACACTTTTTTCCTCCCTTCCATATAAATGTATTGCATGTTTCTACAAATACATTATACTTTTGTTCCAAGCAGAAAACCCTGTTCTTACCAGAAACATAGGATTTGACGGTAGATAAGAACCAAAAAGCCCATCAAGTCTACCGATATTACATGTTACCGTTTTCTTAGGATAGCCTTGTGCATGTCCCATCAAGTCTACCCATATTACATGTTACTGTTTTCTTAGGATAGCCTTGTGCATGTCCCAATAAAGTCTACCCATATTACATGTTACCGTTTTCTTAGGATAGCCTTGTGCATGTCCCATCAAGTCTACCCATATTACATGTTACTGTTTTCTTAGGATAGCCTTGTGCATGTCCCAATAAAGTCTACCCATATTACATGTTACCGTTTTCTTAGGATAGCCTTGTGCATGTCCCATCAAGTCTACCCATATTACATGTTACCGTTTTCTTAGGATAGCCTTGTGCATGTCCCATCAAGTCTACCCATATTACATGTTACTGTTTTCTTAGGATAGCCTTATGCATGTCCCATCAAGTCTACCCATATTACATTACTGTTTTTCTAGGATAGCCTTGTGCATGTCCCAGGCATTTGTGTTTTTATTCCTTTACAGTGCCTGTGTTTACCAACTCTTTTGGAATTTTGTTCCAGGAATCCACCACCCTTTCCGAAAGAGAAAAAAAAAAAAAAAAAAAAAAAAAAAAAAAGAGAAAACAAAAAAAAAAAAACCTTCCTTACATTTCTCCTGAATCTGCTACTCTGTAACTTATAGGAATAGTCTAGTCAAAACTAAACTTACATAATGCAGATAGAGAATGCAATTCTAAGCAACTTTTTCTTGGCTTTCTTGGTATCTTTATTTAAAAGGGATAGTAAAGTCCAAATTAAACTTTCATGATTTAGATAGGGCATGTAATTTCAAACAACTTTTTAATTTACTTTTATCATCAATTTTACTTTGTTCTTATGTTATTCTTAGTTGAAAGCTAAACCTGGGTAGGCTCATATGCTAATTTCTAAACCCTTGAAGACTGTCTGTTATCTAAATGCATTTGACAGCTAAAGGGCATTAGTTCATGTGTTCCATATAGAAAACATTGTCCTCATGCACGTGAAGTTATTTAAGAGTCAGTACCAATTGCCTATAATGTAAGTCTGCCAAAAGATCTGAGATAAGGAGGCAGTCAGCAGAAGCTTAGATACAAGGTAATTACAGAGGTTAAAAGTATATTAATATAACAGTGTTGGTTATGCAAAACTGGGGAATGGTAAATAAAGGGATTATCTATCTTTTTAAACCATAACATTTTTTGGCGTTTACTGTCCCTTTAAAAAAGCTGTAATGTAAGCTTAAGAGCCGGCCCATTTTGTGTTCAGCACCTGTGTAGCACTCGCTGGTTGGATGGCTTCATTTAAACACCAATCAGCAAGCGCTGGGCTGGTTTTTAAGCTTCAATTCCAGTTTTTTTTAAATAAAGATACCAAGTGAATAAAGAAACATTAATACAAGTAAATTAGAAAGTTGCTTAAAATTACTTGCTTTATCTGAATGATGAAAGTTTAATTTTGACTAGACTATCCCTTTCAGATTGTGACCCCTTATTTTGACATTTTTGGGGGAAAAGGCTTCCAGTCTCAACTTTATTAAAGGGACACTGAACCCAATTTTTTTCTTTTGTGATTCAGATAGAGCATACAATTTTAAGCAACTTTCTAATTTACTCCTATTATCAAATGTTCTTTATTCTCTTGGTATCTTTATTTGAAATGCAAGAATGTAAGTTTAGATGCCAGCCCATTTTTGGTGAACAACCTAGGTTGTCTTTGCCGATTGGTGGATAAATTCATCCACCAATCAAAAACTGCTGTCCAGAGTTCTGAACCAAGAAAAAAAGCTTAGATGCCTTCTTTTTCATATAAAGATAGCAAGAGAACGAAGAAAAATTGATAATAGGAGTAAATTAGAAAGTTGCTTAAAATGGAATGCTCTATCTGAATAACAAAAAAATTTTTGGGGTTCAGTGTCCCTTTAAGTCCCTTGATATATTTGAAGGTTTCTATAATGTCACCTCTTTCTCTTCTCTCCTCTAAACTATACATATTTAGGTCATAGCGTCTTTCTTTGTACGTTTAATATTTTAGACTGTGTACCGTTTTAATAGCCTCCTTTGGACAGTTTCTAGTTTATATATTTCCGAAAGATATGGTACACAGTATTCCAGATGAGGCCTAACTAGTGATCTGTAAAGTGGCATAAGAACTTTTTCTGCTACTAATACCTCTCCCAATGCAACCAAGCATTCTACTGGCCGCATTGCTTATTGAATTTTATATAATCTGAAATAATAATTCCCAAGTCCCGTTCCTCTTTAGTTACAGTCAGTAACGTACCATTGATTCTACACACTTAAAGGGACACTTAACCCAAATGTTTTTCTTTTGTGATTCAGAGAGCATGCAATTTTAGGCAACTTTCTAATTTACTCCTATTCATTTTTCTTCGTTCTCTTTCTATCTATATTTGAAAAAGAGGGCATCTAAGCTTTTTTTGATTCAGTACTGTGGACAGCATTTTTTTATTGGTGGATGAATTTATCCACCAATCAGAAAGAACAACCCAGGTTGTTCACCAAAAATGGGCCGGCATCTAAACTTACATTCTTGCATTTCAAATAAAGATACCAAGAGAATGAAGAAAATTTGATAAAATTAAATTAGAAAGTTGCATGCTCTATCTGGATCACTAATGAAAAAATTTGGGTTCAGTGTCCCTTTAATCTTAGCATCTACGCCAAGGCAATACATTTAGAGTAGATGCTTGTTCCTTTTCACAATTAGTGGTAGATTCTATCAGCCAATAAGCATAGATATCTAAGTATGCAACAAGCACGGCCTTCCAGTATTTATTTCAACTGGTTTTATTTTGCTGCCATGATAGAAAATCTGTCATGCGTTAGCATAATTCATATAATGTATGTTTGACTATGTTGCTTTATACAGAGCACTGAAACTAAAAAGGGACAACAAGGTTCCTATCATGATTCAGATAGAACATAGAATTTTAAACAACTTCGCTATTTACTTCTATAATAAAATTTGCTTCAATCCTTTGTTATTCTTTGTTGATGAAGCAACACTACTGGGAGCTAGCTGATCAGGTAACCCAATGACAAGAGACCTATATGTGCAGCCACCAATCAGCATCTAGCTCCCAGTACTGTATTGCTGCTCCTACCTATGTATGCTTTTCAATAAAGAGTAACAAGAGAACAAAGCAAATTAGATAATAGACGTAAATTGGAAAGTTTTAATCTGTATGTTCCATCTGAATTATGAGAGAAAAATTTGGGTTTCATGTTCCTTTAAGTATAAATGCAAACTAATAGCAAACACGTCTGCACAGAATGTATACTGCAGTACTAATGATCACTGGCTCAGACATGTCACATGTCTACTGGAGAAGAGTCAAAACCAGTAAAAAAATACTATTAAAACAGGGGCACTTTCATTCATGAAACTTTACATTGCAGCTTTTTAAAAAAAATGTTTTAAATAGCTCTCTCTTCAGCAAAGCCGGACCGGCGATCCCCCCTGCCCGCTTCTCATGCTGTACTTAGCACAGCAATGACGAAACCGGTTTCCTCCAATCACGGCGTGGCCTCTCAAGATAGACGGTCTGGAGTGCCCGCCATGATTGGAGGAGGCCGGTTTCGTCATTGCTGACCTAAGTACAGAGGAGCTGCAGGTCAGGCTTTGCTGAAGAAAAAGGTAAGTATTTTAAAAAAAAAGTTTCATAAATGAAAGTGCCCCTGTTAATAGTATTTTTAAAAAACGGGCACCAATTCATGAATCCTTTACATTCACTTTAATATAGAGCCAAAAGGAACAATAAATCTATCCCCATTTACACAGAACTAAACTGTGTGCCAAGCGTAGAGTCAGTCCTGGGCCTGACCGCAGAAGAGTTCACATAAAGTCACAGCACCAGGGAACAGCGCTAGTCATGCCAAGACCTTTACTGAGAATCTTGTTAAAGGATTACTTTCTGTTATAATTTTTAAGCTAAACAACTAACATATTAAAGTTAATAAACATTAATTAAAACTTACTGACCTATATTTTCTCCAAAACGAAGTTTCATAACGTTCTAAAAGTTATATCTTTTATTCGCCCACTATTTTCAGCACTGCATGTTCAAAATACTTAAACCAATAACTTTGTGTTTAAAGCGCCATTTTGAAACCTAGGTATTGTAAACGGATTGGTACAGAGCAAAGGATACCCACGGAGTGGGTTTGGAAAACAATTAAATTTGCAGACAAGATTTCTCATAAACGGTAGAGATATGTTAATGAAATGCAATTGATAAAAAGCGTATTTGGGGTAGTTAGTTAGCAACAGGCATAGAAAATATTTACTTACAGTGGCCCTTTAACTTAATTCTCCTATGTCTAAATGTTGTAGAAACAATCTCAGCTAATAGGGTAGTTAACTCACTCAGTAGCACAGCACTACTGTCAGATGCAGGAGGCCAGTACAAGGGTGCTGTAATCCCTTGACAGTCACAAATCCCCAAACGGCAGCACCTTATAGCAGATAAAAATCTTTATTCCATCATACCTGGGTTAAAACAGAGTGATGTTTTCCGTACATACGATTACGATTGTATGATTAAGGGTTATGCACTCGAAACGTCACTCTGTTTTAACCCAGGTATGATGGAATAAAGATTTTTATCTGCTATAAGGTGCTGCCGTTTGTGAATTTGTAGTTAATAGGGTAGTGATATAATATATCAACCTTATATTAAATTACCACATGCAGCGTTATAACTGGCTAATACAGGACGACGGTACAATAAATGCTCAGTAACCACGTGCAGCGCTATAACTGGCTAATACCGGGGGGGCGATACAATAACCGCTCAGTAAACACGTGCAGTACTATAACTGGCTAATACAAGGGGACACAACAATAACCTCTCAGTAACCATGTGCATCTCTGTAACTAATACAGAGGGACGCAACAATAACCTCTCAGTAACCATGTGCATCTCTGTAACTAATACAGAGGGACGCAACAATAACCTCTCAGTAACCATGTGCATCTCTGTAACTAATACCGAGGGACGCAACAATAACCTATCAGTAACCATGTACATCTCTGTAACCAATACCGAGGGATGCAACAATAACCGCTCAGCAACCATGTGCATCTCTGTAACTAATACCGAGGGACGCAACAATAACCTCTCAGTAACCATGTGCATCTCTGTAACTGACTAATACCGGGGGACACATAACAATAACCTCTCAGTAACCATGTGCATCTCTGTAACTAATACCGGGACACACAACAATAACCTCTCAGTAACCATGTGCATCTCTGTAACTGTCTAATACCGAGGGACGCAACAATAACCGCTCAGGATGTCCGCTTTGAGTGTTTCATCAGGCTCTGTAAATATCTGTCCCAGGGTATACAGGTTCTGCCATCACCACATTCAGCACCAGGCCGAAATTCATTAAAGCAGGACTTTAAAATACTGGGCACTGATAATACAGGCTTTGGTACCCAGCAAGTAAAATATCCTTCTGTCCCTGGGTACGTGGGTGAAGGGCAGTTCTCTAAGTGTTTAGGCACCAGCACAGCACATCACATAAGTTCTGCATGACGAACAGGCTCACCTCTCTCTTCTGCCCACCCAGAACTGAGGCATAAGTTAAGGGGCAGCAACCAGCAGGGTAACATCAGTGTTCTCCACAGAAAACTTTGCCAGGTGGGGGTAGTGTAATATTTTCTAATATATCATTTTCTGCTAGCCAAAAGGACAAATTGATCATCATTAAGCACATTTATGTTAAAGTGATTGTAAAGTCAGCCTTCTGTCTAAACAGCTGTGTAACAGTTATCACGAAAAAACTTGAGTTTCATTCATCAAATTTTAAGATTTCAAATGGATACCTGTATTTTCATTATTTTCTATCAATTTTCGGCTAAATCATCCTCCTCCCGGCATTCGCGCTCCGTTGCTGTCCTTTTTGATGGACGTCTTAATAGCCAATAACGGCTCTAACCACGGGGGAACCCACCCTCTTATGACGTAATACGTCCTTATTGCGCATGCGTTCATCTTCGGTGCAGAGCTAATCTATTGTAAGCTTGTGCACATTTCGCGTATGCGCAATAGTAGTAAACACGGCGTAGCAATAGAATGTTATACGGAGTCCTGTAATTTCCTCTGTATTGTAAAGCTTGGATTAGTGGATCTGAAAGGGCTCCGTATATAGGTTAGATTGTTTTATTTATCTTATCTATGTGACAACTATGTTATAAAGCGGAAACAGCAGTAACGCATGCGCAATTGGAAAATAGACACGGGAGCGCGCAGTGCCGATATGTAAACAGCGGGTGGGAACGCTGTTTGCGTAATATGGAGGAAAATTAGCAAACAGTGAGTGGGAGGAGCGGGTAAGTGAATGAGCGATATTGAATATATAACATAAAAAAGAAATTAAACATTTTATTAAAAAGTTCTTGTAGCGGTATGCTTAAATCGGATGATTCGCTACCAAACTATATTAGACAAACATGAAAAATTTACATTCACTTTAAATTTTGCAATTTGTGCACTAAACATTGAACATTTTTTAATATTGGCCAATTTTAACTTTATATAAAATTTTAGCCAGGTCAGTAAAATTATCTGGGTGGGGCCCCCATTTAAAGGGTCCTGAAGAAAATACTGATCTTGTTGTGCATAGTCTGACCAATCATTGCTGCTCTTACACAGCAACAATTTAACCCAATGCTTGCTCCATAGAAATACTACACCTGATCAAAGAACACGGACATCTCACTTCCCTCTAGGCATGGCATATTACAGTACTGAGAAAGGACTGTGCAAATCTTATAAAGGTTAATGTTCCTCACTTTGTATTGTTTCATGCTGCAATATTCCATAGTTACGCAAGAAGTAGGCACATAATATACTTCTCCAAAACAGTAAATAGTAAACAGTGGGATAGAGCTAATCCCCATGCGTGTTTTGTCCATAAGTACGTAATTTTACAGGAGGTGCAGATCACTGACTGCTACACTTGGAGCTACAATCTACTAGCCTGCAAGTAGAGGCAATGCACAGCCCTTCATGGTACAGTCAGAAAACTGTATGCAGAGTTGATGCATGATGTGCAGCTGACCTATGGAAGACAAATGTGCATGATCAGTTTGTTTACCAAAAGCGAATGGTCATATTTATACTGAGCCGTTAGTTGTGTACTCTACAGCAGCACACAGACGGGTGTGGTACAGTATCAACAAAAAGCTAGGGACAAACAGTATAGTTTTACTAAGCACAGAAGCACGCTGGTTACACACATACACACTGCAGTGTATTTATACTGAGCCGTTAGTGTACCCTACAGTATCAGCAAGTAGCTAGGGGTACACAGTATAGTTTTGCTAAGCACAGGGAGCTGGTTACACATATACTGCAGTGTATTTATACTGAGCATTTAGTGTACTCATGATGAGCCAAGGGTTAAACAAGGGTCACAAGTCCAAAAATTGGCCTTTAGGGGATTCTTTCAAGGCACCAAACTATGTAAAAGACAAAGTATACAGGATGTCGCTACACTTTAGTGAATAAACTTTATGAGGCTGCCGTTACTGGAGTGAAATGTCACATGATTCTAGGCAAAATGGTTGCCAAGTGAAAAGGGAGCACACAACAGATATTAGGCAAGTGCGCTGAACACAGAAGGTCGGCAATACTGCGCTACTCATCTCATACGCATGACTTACCATGGTCTTCATATGGGTCATTGGGGTCATCTGCAATAAGCTCAGCGCTGCTTGGAGTTTCATGGTCCTCTTTGGTGACAAAGATAATTTTGTCCTTTCCTAGCAGGGGAAGAAAGTGTTTGTTTTTTTTAATATGAGTGTTTCCCTGTTGAATTGTGAGATACGTCTAATATTTAGTAAACAAGACAAAAAAAAAAAAAAAGTTACTCCATGTGCCCTCCCCAGCTGTGCTGCTTGTGGTGCACTGTACGTGTAGTCACGTATTACCTTACAGAGTATCACACAGGTTACATGCCCTCCCCAGCTGTGCTGTCTGCAGTAGATACTAAACCTTATGCACTGTACGTGTAGTCACATATTACCTTACAGAGTATCACACAGGTTACATGCCCTCCCCAGCTGTGCTGTCTGCAGTAGATACTAAACCTTATGCACTGTACGTGTAGTCACATATTACCTTACAGAGTATCACACAGGTTACATGCCCTCCCCAGCTGTGCTGTCTGCAGTAGATACTAAACCTTATGCACTGTACGTGTAGTCACATATTACCTTACAGAGTATCACACGGGTTACATGCCCTCCCCAGCTGTGCTGTCTGCAGTAGATACTAAACCTTATGCACTGTACGTGTAGTCACATATTACCTTACAGAGTATCACACAGGTTACATGCCCTCCCCAGCTGTGCTGTCTGCAGTAGATGCTAAACCTTATGCACTGTACGTGTAGTCACATATTACCTTACAGAGTATCACACGGGTTACATGCCCTCCTCAGCTGTGCTGTCCGCAGTTCACTGTACCTGTAGTCACGTGACCTTACAGAGTATCACACGGGTTACATGCCTTCCCCAGCTGTACTGCCTGCGGTGCACAATACCTATAGTCACATGACCATACAAAGTATCACATGGGTGACCTCAGAGCAGCATTAGAATAGCACATGTAAGGTGCACACAAGTCTAAGAGAGGGGATGCTAATTGTACAGGAGCACAGACATGCAGCTGATTCACGGTGACCTCAGGGTGACTTGTGACACACATGACTATAACTTGCCCTAAACAATAAGACTCAGTGTCAAGGTCACTTCTTATTAATATATCAAAGGTGACTGACCCTCACATAATGACACCACATGGTGCTCTCATGCCCTTCCCAGAAACCCCAATAGTAAAGAGGCACACAAGGGCCTGTACTGTCTGTTTCACTTATACCTTTGTCAGTATCCTCCACAAAAATACTGGATAACACGTACACGATTGGGCAAAAGTGGTATGTGGGTCACACAATGGCCCAGTTCCAAGGCTCTGTTAGGCCCCATCCATTTTTAACCTCTTAGCTGACAGTAAACACAA
Organism: Bombina bombina; assembly: GCF_027579735.1. Lineage (NCBI taxonomy): Eukaryota > Metazoa > Chordata > Amphibia > Anura > Bombinatoridae > Bombina > Bombina bombina. The sequence continues at coordinate 307,678,790 of NC_069505.1, read as the reverse complement.
ACTAAAGTGATCTAAACCCTCCACTGACCTTTGCTGCCAGTAACACACAGAGCAGTGGTTTATAACATTAACTGTGGAAGCAAGTAAAAACCACAACAGAGCACGTACCTCCCCCCCACCGGTGTCCACAGATAATACACAGCACGTACCTCCCCCCCACCGGTGTCCACAGATAAGACACAGCACGTACCTTCCACCCCACCGGTGTCCACAGATAAGACACAGCACGTACCTTCCCCCCCACCGGTGTCCACAGATAAGACACAGCACGTAAGCCCCTCCGTGTCCACAGATAAGACACAGCACGTAAGCCCCTCCGTGTCCACAGATAAGACACAGCACGTAAGCCCCTCCGTGTCCACAGATAAGACACAGCACGTACCCCGTGGTGACTACTGATAACAGAAACCACAGGTATGTCTGGTGACTACAGATATAAACATAGATAATACACAGCACGTACCCCAGTGACTACTGATTATAAACAGCACGTACCCCAGGGACTACAGATAATAAAGAGTACCAATGAGTGTTGATGACTAATAAGATAGACCATTAATATGCAGGTGCCATTCAGAAGACAAGTGTGCAATATCTATGTAGTACTGAGATAGCGGACACTTGGCTACTGTCGTATACCCAGAGCGCGGTTAGCTCGTGCACAGTCGGTAAAAAAAAAAAAAACCTGCGTCCCGTCACTCACCTTCCTGCCGGCAGTAGGACATGGCTGCAGCTCACACGGCGCCCAGCACAACTCGCGCACGCTGATTACGTCACTTTCGGCGACCTGAGAAAAGGATCACGCTTTAGCTGACTCAGTAGAGCCCGGTGTGAAATGACAGTAGCAACATAAACAAAACCTACAAGTGCGAATCGTCACTAAATATACAATGTTGTGTGTAAAGATGACTTGTTACAGCATGTCAGAAGCTTCTACAGCTTACTCACCGAGAGGCGTTACTCTGGCACAACACAAGACACCTATACCCGGCAACTGGAACACCTGAACTACATTTCCCGAAAGGCAACTATTAGTTGTGGTTTTACACATGCGCAGTGCTGCAACGTGTCAGGGAGGCAACTTTTTAGCAAGAGGAGCAAAAAAGTAACACAAATTGTGACAGCAGCGCGAGAGCAAGCATGGCTGGAAAGGTAACGTTCGCGTGTAGTGTTTTCGTTTGCACTGTATTATATGTATGTACTTTGTGTGTGCAATATGTGTATACTGTGTGTACTGTATATGTGCAATATGTGTGTTTATGTGCAATATGTGTGTATGTGCAATTTGTGTGTAGTGTGTATGTGCAATATGTGTGTGTGCGTGCAATATGTGTATTATTATCGGTGTATAGGGATCAAACGGTAGAGTGCCCTGCCAAGAGTCGCACTGTTGTAGTCTGCTCTTAAGAAGGTGATCTACAAACAGCTGGACTCTTAGGCTTATGTGCTAAGGGGGTTCAGGGGATAGCAATGGAGGAGAGCAACTGGTATAAAGAATGTTTGGTGTAGGTTGTATGCATCCCTGAACAATGGAGTCTTTAGGGAGCACTTGAAGTTTTCAAAACTAGGGGAGAGTCTTGTGGAGCGAGGCAGAGAGTTCCACAAGATGAGAGCCAGTCTGGAGAAGTCCTGTAAACGGGAATGTGGGGAGGTAACAAGGGAGGAGGAGAGTAGGAGTAGCCTCTAAACTTCTCTCACTCACAAACTCCTTTAGTCTCTCACAATCCACCCTATTCCCTACTCACCGTGACAGACACTCTCTTGATCTGGTATTCTCCTACCTCTGCTCCTCTTCTAATGTCACCTGTCACCCATTTCCCATCTCAGACCACCATCTGCTCACCTATAATCTCAATGTACATGCTAAACCTATTTCTCCCCCCCCCCGCCTCCGCACCTGTAGAAATCTGCACACTGTGGATCCTCTCCAACGTTCTAACCTTATTCAAAAACGCCTTCCCCACACTTCCACGGTATCCTGCCAATTCATCCGCAAACTACCGCCCCATATCACTACTTCTGCTAGCTTCTAAAGTCCTGGAAAAACTAGTTTTCGATCACCTAACACACTTCCTATCCTCCAACTCATTGCTTGACCCCCTGCAATCTGGCTTCCGTCCCCAACACTCAACTGAGACTGTCCTCACCAAGGTTACTAATGATCTTCTTTCTGCTAAAAACAATGGCCACTATTCTATACTCATGTTACTTGACCTATCTGCTGCCTTTGACACTGTTGACCATCCCCTCCTCCTACGGACTCTCAGCTTCCTTGGGCTCTGTGACATTTCCCTCTCCTGGATCCACTCTTATCTCTCTAATAGGTCCTTTTCTGTCTCATTTGCTGGCGACTCCTCCTCTCCATTGCCTCTGTCTGTTGGAGTACATAAAGGCTCTGTTCTAGGCCCTCTACTCTTCTCTATTTATACTTCCTCACTGGGTAAACTTATCAGTAGCTATGGCTTCAGCTATCACCTCTATGCTGATGATACTCAGATCTACCTATCCACCCCTGCACTCTCTCCTTCTGTCCTTTCCCACATCAGCGACTGCTTATCTGGCATTTCCCCCTGGATGGCCTCTCACCACCTAAAAATCAACACGCCCAAGACTGAGCTTCTTCTAATACCCCCCCATCTAACTCTACTCCAGTTTCTAACTTTACTATCACTGTTGGTGACACTACTATCTCCCCATCACCCCAAGTCCGCTGCCTAGGAGTTACACTTGACTCCAATCTGTCCTTCATACCCCACATCCAATCTCTCTCTTCATCCTGTCGCAACCACCTACGCAATATCTCAAAAATTCGTCCTTTTCTGAGTGCTGAAACTACTAAACAGCTAATCCATTCCCTAGTAATCTCCCGGCTTGACTACTGTAACAACCTACTAACTGGCCTTCCTCTCTCCCGTCTCTCCCCCCTTCAATACATCCTAATTGCCTCGGCTAGGCTAATCCACCTCTCCCGACGCTTTGTATCCGCTGCACCCCTCTGTGAGTCCCTTCACTGGCTCCCCATTCACAGCAGAATTAAATTCAAAATTCTCACTCTGACCTACAAAGCCCTTACCAATGCCGCCCCCCATACCTGTCCTCACTCATCAACATATATACTCCAGCCCATTTACTAAGATCCAACAACGATCTACTCCTTGCCTCTTCTACCATCACCTCCTCTCATGCTAGACTACAGGACTTCTCTCGTGCGGCACCAACACTCTGGAACGCACTTCCTCGAGCTGTCAGACTTTCCCCCAACCTCTCCTCCTTTAAACGCTCCCTAAAGACCTTCTTGTTCAGGGAAGCCTATCACCAAATCAGTAACTAATAAATTCCACTTGCTTAATAGTTGCCCTTATCTAACTCCACACTAACATCATTCCCACCTTTGCAGTCCCCACCTCCTGTTTCTCACCCTCCTACCCATTTAGATTGTAAGTTCCCATGGGAACAGGGCTCCCAATTCCCCCTGCATTTGTTTGTTAAAATTTTGTCTGGTATTGTCCTTTTATCTTTGTTACCCATGGACAGCGCTGCGGAATCTGTTGGCGCTTTATAAATAAAGAATAATAATAAGAGGTCATGAGCAGAGCGAAGAGGGCAGGAGGGAGAGTATCTGGAGACAAGGTCTGAGATATAGGGGGGAGCAGTGCAGTTGAGGGCTTTGTATGTCAGAGTGAGAATTTTGTGTTTAATCCTAGAAGCAAGAGGAAGCCAGTGAAGGGATTGACAGAGAGGTGCAGCAGATGAAGAGTGATGTGTAAGGAAGATGAGCCTGGCAGAGGCATTCATTATGGATTGTAAAGGAGCTAGGCGGCAGCTGGAGAGACAAGAGAGGACAGAGTTGCAGTAATCGAGGCGGGAAAGGATGAGAGAATGGATTAAAGTTTTAGTTTAAGGAAATGTCTAATTTTAGAGATGGTTTTTAAGATGGAAGCGGCAGGCTTTAGCCAAGGACTGAATGTGAGGAGTGAAAGAAAGATCTGAGTCAAATGTGAACCCAAGACATCGGGCAGGCGTGGTAGGGGTAATGATGGAGTTGTCGACAGTTATAGAAAGATTGGGGGTGGAGATTTTGGAAGAAGGGGGGAAAATAAGGAGCTCAGTTTTGGAGAGATTTAGCTTGAGGTAGTGAGAGGACATCCAATAAGAGATGTGAGAAAGACAGTTAGTGACATGGGTTAGCAAGGAAGGAGATAGGTCTGGTGCAGAGAAGTAGGTTTGGGTGTCATCCGCATACAAATGATATTGGAAACCATGGGACTTAATTAGGAAACCTAATGATGACGTGTAGATTGAGAAGAGAAGGGGACCAAGGACAGAGCCTTGCGGTACCCCGACAGAAAGTGGTGACGGGGCAGAGGAGGACCCAGAGAAGGCTACACTAAAGGTACGGTTTTACAGGTAGGAAGAGAACCACAAGAGGGCTGTGTCACAGATGCCGAAGGATTGGAGGGTTTGGAGCAAAAGAGGGTGGTCAACAGTATCAAAGGCTGCGGACAGATCAAGGAGGATAAGCAGAGAGAAGTGGCCTTTTGATTTTGCTGTAAGTAGGTCGTTGGTAACCTTAACAATTGCTGTCTCTGTGGAGTGATGGGGACGAAATCTAGATTGCAGTGGGTCAAGGAGGGAGTTTAATGTAAGAAGGGAGGGAGGAGGGAAATAGGGCGGTAGTTGGATGGGGAGGTTGGATCAAGGGAACGTTTTTTGAGGATAGGTGTGACCAGTGCATGTTTCAGAGATGAGGGAAATCTACCGGTGTTGAGGGAGAGGTTTAAAATGTGTGTGTGAGTATAGAGGTAAAGGTAGAAGAGAGGCAGTGGAGTAGCTGTGAAGGGATAGGGTCAAGGGGACAGGTAGTGAGGTGAGAGCGCAGTTTAAGTGCAGAAACTTCTCCCTCAGTAACAGGGGAGAAAGAGCTAAGTTTATGGCTATGTGGGTTGTGGTTGATTGCGAGCGTTTGAGGGGGTGAGAGAATGGAAGTATGTTGAGAGCTGATTTTGTTTCTGATGGAGTCGATTTTTATTGAAGTGGCTGGCAAAGTCTTGAGCTGACAGAGAAGTTGTATTTGGAGGTGGGGTGGGTGGAGAAGAGTATTGAAAGTGGAGAACAGACGTTTTGGGTTTGAAGAAAGATTAGAGATAAGAGTAGAGAAGTAATGTTGCTTATAGAGATTAAGGGCAGAATAGTAGAAGTTCAAGATGAATTTGTAATGAAGAAAATCAGCTGAACTCCGAGATTTTCTCCAGTGTATAATGTGTATACTGTGTGTGTATGTGCAATTTGTGTGTGCAATATGTGTATACTGTGTGTGTATGTGTACTGTGTGTGAAATATGTGTATACTGTGTATTGGAAAATTTAAAAAGCAAGAAGCGCTAAACTTCAACTATCAAATACACTCACCCAACTAGAAATGGGAATATATACATATAGCTCAATAGCTCCCAACAAATTTAGCAAGCGATACACACAGAACAATTTAATATTATGAATTCATTTTTAAAGGTATAAATTGCATAGAATGTTTAATTTTTAGTTGTATTGTGACACACAAAAAGAATCTTAATTTAATATTATTTTGTGGCCGTTTTTTAATTTTTTATTTACATATAGCTGTTGAAAATTATAATCAAATATTGTAATCCACCTTTAAATTAAGAAAACATTACAGATCCACCTTTACAAATGAGAAACCACCTTATAGCTTATAGATCACCATTAAAGATATCAAGAATACCACCTTAAATAATGAAGGAGACATTACCACCTTAAATGCAAAAGAATCATTGGAGGATTTTTGCACAAATGAGAACCCAGGGTGGGGTATTTAAATCCAGCAAACATTCCCTTTGGATAGCAGTCTTGAAAAAGCCTAGTTATAGGCAAAACGTATTGACGTTATTCCAGGGGTCTCAAGAAACTCACACAGCATTGAAAGAATTTTTTCAGTCTCTATCTGACAACTAACACTGCGCAGAGTATAGGAAGAGATCACAAGGAAAGATTAAAGGAGACCACGACAACTATCTGGTCATAACAGATGAACACACACGAAAGTGGAGGTGAGAAGAACCGGTAGCCCTGGTATACCCGTCACCTTTGTAAGACCTACGGCAGATTTGAAATACCAGCATTTCATATGTGACGTTGTCACACTCCAAGGGGTCAGAGGTGAGATCAGAAGTTCAACGGTCCAAGGTTAGACCACAAACGTGTTAACAACACGCCATCTAATTCTGAAACAGAAATAGCAAAGAGACCGGTTACGTATCTCCACTACACCTAGCAGTGTGTTCACGGTATTGTGTTTATGGGCATATTACGGATAGCACATTTAGCAATTATTGCAGTATATAACTGTAACAAATCAGTGTATTACGCATAAAGTGTGATTTGTCAAAAGCCCTGAAGTTACAAAGTACTCTGGACTAAAGAATATTATGATTGACATATTGCATAAGTAAGCCTCCTACGACAAGTGAATTGTGAAACATTGTAACAAGTAATATTGAAACAACTATAAAGTTTTAAAGGTGGTATTGATTTTTTAAGGTGGTAACAAACTTCCAAACAGCTGTATGATCAGTAGTATATACAAGTTTTCTGGTTATTGTCACCAAGAGGAGATGTCCTCATATAAAAATAATAGTGTACGCTTTTTTATCATATGGTTTGTTTATTGTATGACTTTTATTGTATAATTTTTATTGATAAGATTTTTATTGCTAAAATTTATTCCATGCACCTATATTATACGTTTTAGATAATAAATTCTATTTTCATTTTTGACCAAGTTATGGTGGTATATTGTGTAATTTATAAGAATAATATATCAGAGACAATAATTGTTTGATGCACAACCCTAGCTTTCTAATACTTCTAGTATTTTGTTTAGCGCTGTTTATTTTTTCCTTTTTTGTGTATACTGTGTGTCTGTGTGTCTGTCTAATATGTGTATAATGTGTGTAATATGTGTATACTGTGTGTAATATGTGAATACTGTGTGTGTGTAATATATGTATACTGTGTGTGTAATATGTGTATACTGTGTGTGTGTGTGTAATCTATGTGTGTGTAATATGTGTATACTGTATGTGTGTGTAATATGTGTATACTGTGTGTTTGTGTGTAATCTATGTGTGTGTAATATGTGTATACTGTGTGTGTGTGTAATCTATGTGTGTGTAATATGTGTATACTGTGTGTAATATGTGAATACTGTGTGTGTGTAATATGTGTATACTGTGTGTGTGTGTGTAATATGTATATACTGTGTGTGTAATATGTGTAATCTATGTGTGTGTAATATGTGTGTACTGTGTGGGTGTGTAATATGTGTGTACTGTGTGGGTGTGTAATATGTGTGTACTGGGTGTGTGTAATATGTGTGTACTGGGTGTGTATGTATGTGTCACTTTAATCCTATGAACTGTACAGCTGAAATACCTTAATAAACTGCCAGGGTAATGCTTCAAGTTATCTCATTTATTTATATTTAATTGTGATTAAAACTATTTGTAAATTCTGCTACCGGTTCTTTGCTCCCTTCCCAGACAATGAAAATAATTTCACAAAGCTAAGCCAGGCGGCCACGTGTCTCCATCCAAGTTAGATAACAAATGGATCTATTAAATGTAACAGGCATGTGGGGGCACACGTGGCACAGACTTGTCTATAGTACCATGCATTACTTAAAAACTTTATTTTGAAGGGCAAATTTGAAAAAGAAAATGACAAAAACAGTATTTATTAGCTCTACAATACCAACAAATATCATGCTGCATTTAGTCCTTTTTCATGTGGTATTGAAGAGTAAAGAGATTTGACATCTAAGGGTCTGTTCTTCTCAAACCATTATTTGTATATTGGGCATAAGGCAGAAGGGAATACAGATACAGCTGTAAAAGGAAGTTAACACTTATCCCTTGGGTAGGAACACCTATGTGCAAGATAATCTGCCTCTCTGGGGTCATAACATATGTTTATTTAACTTGGGTATGCACTGAAAAGTTGGAGTTTTATTTGAAAGCTGGTACTGATCTTTAATATTAAGTTGCCTGTGATTTGTCAGACTACAGACAGCGTACGGGGACACAGCACTGTGACTAGCGTGCAGAAGCCAGGCTTCCTTGAGCGTCTCAGTGACACAGCTGGAGGCATGTTAGTCGGCCTGCTCAGTTTCACTCTGTCATTCTACCTGCTCTTTACCAATGAGGTGAGTAGGGTGACTCTGGGAACCGGGTCTGATTTGTATGTGGCAATTAACACAAGAAATTAGCCTATTGTATCCTATATGTTGCATAAAGGAAACATATACAGAACAGTGTAGATATAAATAGATGCTGCAGCAGTACACCCTAATGGTGTTTACCTTGTTATGTTTAGATCATTCATACATATTGGTATAAGACAGGACAAGCACAGCACTTAAAGGGACGGTCAAGTCCAAAAAAACCTTTCATTTTTCAAATAGGGCATGTAATTTTAAACAACTTTTCCAATTTACTTTTATCACCAATTCTGCTTTGTTCTCTTGGTATTCTTAGTTGAAAGCTAAACATAGGAAGGCTCATATGATAATTTCTAAGCCCTTGAAGGCCGCCTCTAATCACATGCTTTTTTAATTTGCTTTTCACAACAGGGGAGAGCTAGTTCATGTGAGCCATATTGATAACATTGTGATCACTCCCGTGGATTGTGGCAGACACTGCACTAATTGACTAATATGCAAATCAATAGATAATAAATAAAATGTCATGTGATCAGGGGGCTGTCAGAAGATGCTTAGATACGAGGTAAAAAGTATATTAATATAACTGTGTTGGCTGTGCAAAACTGGGGAATGGGTAATATAATAAGGGATTATCTTTCTTTTAAAACAACATCAATTCTGGTGTAGACTGTCCCTTTAAATTAATAAAGTGTTGTTGTGGATATAGCGCCAGAGCTGAAGTGCACCTGTGGCTCTGAACAGAAGATAACTAGCTAGCCTCTGTCATCCTTGTTATTGATTTTATACATTTGTTTATTAATTGGACTTTCATCTTTGTTATTGATTTTATACATTTGTTAAACATTGATTTTATACATTGTTGAATACTGTAAAACATTTTCTATTGTTGATCCACATTTTTATTTAATTGCATTTTTAACTTAACTGCCTTATTGTATGTTTGCATATTTATGCCACTTCAAATTCCATATGTTTATTAGGGAAGTTTGTAATTAAACCTGTTTTTAATACATCACTCGCCTCCATCAACACCTAGCCCACTCTGAGGCGCTCTGAACACACACACACCCATTGCTGCCCCTTTAAATTAACCAGTATAGAAAATACTGACCTGTACTTTGTTTGAAATAAATAGATGTAAGATCCACTGATGTTGAAGTAGAAAAACAGTACATCTGACAGCCTTACACAGTCCTACAGCTCACCATAAGCAGGTCATATCCAGTACATCTGACAGCCTTACACAGTCCTACAGCTCACCATAAGCAGGTCATATCCAGTACATCTGACAGCCTTACACAGTCCTACAGCTCACCATAAGCAGGTCATATCCAGTACATCTGACAGCCTTACACAGTCCTACAGCTCACCATAAGCAGGTCATATCCAGTACATCTGACAGCCTTACACAGTCCTACAGCTCACCATAAGCAGGTCATATCCAGTACATCTGACAGCCTTACACAGTCCTACAGCTCACCATAAGCAGGTCATATCCAGTACATCTGACAGCCTTACACAGTCCTACAGCTCACCATAAGCAGGTCATATCCAGTACATCTGACAGCCTTACACAGTCCTACAGCTCACCATAAGCAGGTCATATCCAGTACATCTGACAGCCTTACACAGTCCTACAGCTCACCATAAGCAGGTCATATCCAGAACATCTGACAGCCTTACACAGTCCTACAGCTCACCATAAGCAGGTCATATCCAGTACATCTGACAGCCTTACACAGTCCTACAGCTCACCATAAGCAGGTCATATCCAGTACATCTGACAGCCTTACACAGTCCTACAGCTCACCATAAGCAGGTCATATCCAGTACATCTGACAGCCTTACACAGTCCTACAGCTCACCATAAGCAGGTCATATCCAGTACATCTGACAGCCTTACACAGTCCTACAGCTCACCATAAGCAGGTCATATCCAGTACATCTGACAGCCTTACACAGTCCTACAGCTCACCATAAGCAGGTCATATCCAGTACATCTGACAGCCTTACACAGTCCTACAGCTCACCATAAGCAGGTCATATCCAGTACATCTGACAGCCTTACACAGTCCTACAGCTCACCATAAGCAGGTCATATCCAGTACATCTGACAGCCTTACACAGTCCTACAGCTCACCATAAGCAGGTCATATCCAGTACATCTGACAGCCTTACACAGTCCTACAGCTCACCATAAGCAGGTCATATCCAGTACATCTGACAGCCTTACACAGTCCTACAGCTCACCATAAGCAGGTCATATCCAGTACATCTGACAGCCTTACACAGTCCTACAGCTCACCATAAGCAGGTCATATCCAGTACATCTGACAGCCTTACACAGTCCTACAGCTCACCATAAGCAGGTCATATCCAGTACATCTGACAGCAGTAAACAGTCCTACAGCTCACCATAAGCAGGTCATATCCAGTACATCTGACAGCAGTAAACAGTCCTACAGCTCACCATAAGCAGGTCATATCCAGTACATCTGACAGCAGTAAACAGTCCTACAGCTCACCATAAGCAGGTCATATCCAGTACATCTGACAGCAGTAAACAGTCCTACAGCTCACCATAAGCAGGTCATATCCAGTACTTCTGACAGCAGTAAACAGTCCTACAGCTCACCATAAGCAGGTCATATCCAGTACATCTGACAGCAGTAAACAGTCCTACAGCTCACCATAAGCAGGTCATATCCAGTACATCTGACAGCAGTAAACAGTCCTACAGCTCACCATAAGCAGGTCATATCCAGTACATCTGACAGCAGTAAACAGTCCTACAGCTCACCATAAGCAGGTCATATCCAGTACATCTGACAGCAGTAAACAGTCCTACAGCTCACCATAAGCAGGTCATATCCAGTACATCTGACAGCAGTAAACAGTCCTACAGCTCACCATAAGCAGGTCATATCCAGTACATCTGACAGCAGTAAACAGTCCTACAGCTCACCATAAGCAGGTCATATCCAGTACTTCTGACAGCAGTAAACAGTCCTACAGCTCACCATAAGCAGGTCATATCCAGTACATCTGACAGCCTTACACAGTCCTACAGCTCACCATAAGCAGGTCATATCCAGTACATCTGACAGCCTTACACAGTCCTACAGCTCACCATAAGCAGGTCATATCCAGTATATCTGACAGCCTTACACAGTCCTACAGCTCACCATAAGCAGGTCATATCCAGTATATCTGACAGCCTTACACAGTCCTACAGCTCACCATAAGCAGGTCCAATCCAATACATCTGAAAACCTTACACAGTCCTACAGCTCACCATAAGCAGGTCATATCCAGTACATCTGACAGCAGTAAACAGTCCTATCGCTCACCATAAGCAGGTCATATCCAGTATATCTGACAGCCTTACACAGTCCTACAGCTCACCATAAGCAGGTCCAATCCAATACATCTGACAACCTTACACAGTCCTACAGCTCACCATAAGCAGGTCATATCCAGTACATCTGACAGCCTTACACAGTACTACAGCTCACCATAAGCAGGTCATATCCAGTATATCTGACAGCCTTACACAGTCCTACAGCTCACCATAAGCAGGTCCAATCCAATACATCTGACAACCTTACACAGTCCTACAGCTCACCATAAGCAGGTCATATCCAGTACATCTGACAGCAGTAAACAGTCCTATCGCTCACCATAAGCAGGTCATATCCAGTATATCTGACAGCCTTACACAGTCCTACAGCTCACCATAAGCAGGTCCAATCCAATACATCTGACAACCTTACACAGTCCTACAGCTCACCATAAGCAGGTCATATCCAGTACATCTGACAGCCTTACACAGTACTACAGCTCACCATAAGCAGGTCATATCCAGTATATCTGACAGCCTTACACAGTCCTACAGCTCACCATAAGCAGGTCCAATCCAATACATCTGACAACCTTACACAGTCCTACAGCTCACCATAAGCAGGTCATATCCAGTACATCTGACAGCAGTAAACAGTCCTACAGCTCACCATAAGCAGGTCATATCCAATACATCTGACAACCTTACACAGCCCTACAGCTCACCATAAGCAGGTCAAATCCAATAGATCTGACAGCCTTACACAGTCCTACAGCTCACTATAAGCAGGTCATATCCAGTACATCTGACAACCTTACACAGTCCTACAGCTAACTATAAGCAGGTCATATCCAGTATATCTGACAGCCTTACACAGTCCTACAGCTCACTATAAGCAGGTCATATCCAGTACATCTGACAGCCTTACACAGTCCTACAGCTCACTATAAGCAGGTCATATCCAGTACATCTGACAACCTTACACAGTCCTACAGCTCACCATAAGCAGGTCATATCCAGTACATCTGACAGCCTTATATAGTTCTACAGCTCACCATAAGCAGGTCATATCCAGTACATCTGACAGCCTTACACAGTCCTACAGCTCACCATAAGCAGGTCATATCCAGTACATCTGACAGCCTTACACAGTCCTACAGCTCACCATAAGCAGGTCCAATCCAATAAATCTGACAACCTTACACAGTCCTACAGCTCACCATAAGCAGGTCATATCCAGTACATCTGACAACCTTTCACAGTCCTACAGCTCACCATAAGCAGGTCATATCCAGTACATCTGACAGCCTTACACAGTCCTACAGCTCACCATAAGCAGGTCATATCCAGAACATCTGACAGCCTTACACAGTCCTACAGCTCACCATAAGCAGGTCATATCCAGAACATCTGACAGCCTTACACAGTCCTACAGCTCACCATAAGCAGGTCATATCCAGTACATCTGACAGCCTTACACAGTCCTACAGCTCACCATAAGCAGGTCATATCCAGTACATCTGACAGCCTTACACAGTCCTACAGCTCACCATAAGCAGGTCATATCCAGTAGATCTGACAGCCGTACACAGTCCTACAGCTCACCATAAGCAGGTCATATCCAGTACATCTGACAGCCTTATATAGTCCTACAGCTCACCATAACCAGGTCAAATCCAGTACATCTGACAGCCTTAAACAGTACTACAGCTCACCATAAGCAGGTCATATCCAGTACATCTGACAGCCTTTATATAGGTCATATCCAATTATAGATTTTGTTTATAGTTAGACTTACACACCTTGTTAACCTCTGCCTCTTCTGGTGGTCCATTGGACTTTGTAAGGCTGTCAGATCTACTGGACATCTACTTCAACAAAATCAGTGGATTTTACTTCTGTTATTTAAAGTGTAGGTCAATATTTTCTCTATTGTTTGAGTTGTGTTTTATATCTCTGATCATAAAGGTTTTTCTTTTTTGACTGAAAATGAATTGCTAGTTGTTGAGCTGCAGCTCACGGAAAGTTCTGAGTATTTGTAAATGCAATAAATGAATGTTACACAATGTGCTGAGTCTTGTTGTTGTATTAGCTCCATGTATAAACACTGGCTGAGGCAGATATTGCACTTGAGACAGACACAGCACTTACTGAGCTACAGCGGTAGCCTATTAAAATAAAATTATTAACTACACAAGCACTAATGACTATACACAGATGACAGTTTTGGATTCCAGTTAGGCACAATCCTTACAGGAAGTAACCCATTTTCAGTAGACATTAGGAATGGGGGGAACCTGGTATTACCCAGATGCACTCAGCCATTACTGTGATGAAGTGTACTATATAGAATAAGACAAAACAAAGGGGCGCCTCATGTGTGGTATCATTAAGTATAAACACAACCACAAAGTATTATGAGCCAAATGGATACTCACATTACTAAAAAGCACACCTATGTGCTTGTAGGAACAGGCTGCAGATTTAAAAGGTGTGGCAGCTCACCCAAATAGGCAATCAATCGTTGTCTGCAGTAAGAGATGAAGCACAAAAACAAGCACCAATTGTGCAGATCACTCAGGATATACTTTATATTCACTTTACACAGGTGTAAAATGGGTACTCACATGTTAGATGACCACACCAATGTGCTAGTAGGGACAGGCTGGCAGATATTAATGTGGTGTGTCAGCTCACCGCAAAGGAACTTTTCCTCAGTGTGTAGTTAGTCAGACTCCCATTAAGGCAGGTGCAGGTAGAAAATACCACTCCCAAAAAGTATTAAAACATACTATTTATTATATAAAAACAAATCAGATTAAAAATATAAATGAGTGGATTCCGGGTGTACAATCTTGCCCCCTAAAAATGCGACCCGTTTCTCGGCACACACGCCGTTTCCTAAGGCCTAGTATTTTTTAATACTTTTTGGGAGTGGTATTTTCTACCTGCACCTGCCTTAATGGGAGTCTGACTAACTACACACTGAGGAAAAGTTCCTTTGCGGTGAGCTGACACACGACATTAATATCTGCCAGCCTGTCCCTACTAGCACATTGGTGTGGTCATCTAACATGTGAGTACCCATTTTTACACCTGTGTAAAGTGAATATAAAGTATATCCTGAGTGATCTGCACAATTGGTACTTGTTTTTGTGCTTCATCTCTTACTGCAGACAACGATTGATTGCCTCTGTGGGTGAGCTGCCACACCTTTTAAATCTGCAGCCTGTTCCTACAAGCACATAGGTGTGCTTTTTAGTAATGTGAGTATCCATTTGGCTCATAATACTTTGTGGTTGTGTTTATACTTAATGATACCACACATGAGGCGCCCCTTTGTTTTGTCTTATTCTATATAGTATACCTAGATCTGTCGGTGAGGAGGTGGCTGCCACTACCTGGGAAGAGGATATACCCCACATTGTGGATTTGAACTTTCCTTGCATAGACTTGCTGGGACATTTGATTGTACTTACAAATCTGTGTATATATACATGGTGTTTAGATGTTATCAAAAGTTATAGATTAGCGCCCCCTATTTTTGTATTTGACTGTGATGAAGTGTCCTGTCTTCCTACCCAAGAAGTAGATATTTAGCTACTCAAAAGGATAGTAAACACCAAAAATGTTATTGTTTAAAAAGATAGATAATCCCTTTTATTTACCATTCCCCAGTTTTGCATAACCAACACTGTTATATAAATATACTTTTTACCTCTGTGAATACCTTGTACCTAAGCTTCTGCAGACTGTCTCCTTATCTCAGATCTTATGACCGACTTGCATTTCAGGCAATTAGTGCTGACTTAAAGGGACACTGAACCCAAAATTTTTCTTTTGTGATTCAGATAGAGCATGAATTATTTTTTTTTAATTCAATTTTTCTTTTATTTAAATCCAGCAAAAAAACAGAAAGAAAAAAACATCACAATACAAACTCATGAAGAGAAGGGACATACTCAATAATTTTGTTCCCTTCTTATTTTTTGCACCACGCAGGGTCAAGACATTATAAATTGTACAATCACATTACATATACAGAAAAAGTATTATGACTTTATAATGTTTCCCGAAAAAAAACAATTTACATGCTGGACTTTAATTTTTCCTTTTCCCTTGGAAGGGGGAAAAGGTGAGGGATCAAACAAGCAACCAAAAATAAAGAACAAACAAAAAAAGGAAAGAAAAGAAGAAGAGAGAGAGAAAAAAAAAAAAAAAAAAAAAGGGCAACTTCCCCTCCCCCCCCCCCCCCCCCTTGCAACCTACCCGGTCTTGCACTTTCAGAAATCTTGATTCCATGTCTGGGGGAAAACATTTAATAGGGTCAATTCAGCAAAACTAATTGATTGCAAAAATGGGTGGAGAATCCGTTTTTGAAGGGGTCTTGCATAAGTTAAGATAGGGGGAGTCCATCTCCATAGAAAATTCTTAATCCTATTTTCTGTCGCATCTTTGAGATGATATGATTCAAAAACTATTTGTTCCTGAATACATTTAAAAATCAAAGACAGCCCTGGTGCATGCTTAGCCTTCCAATTTTTGAGCAAACAAGCTCTAACCAACAGTATAATGGTATTAAGGCTATTTATAGTACTGTTACTGATATCATTTTGGGCAGGCACTAAGAGCAGAACATCCTCCAAAGACAATCCTATTGAGACTTTATATAGTTTATTGAACCAGAAAATTATCTTGATCCATAACTGTCTCACTTTGGGACAAGACCAGAACATATGGCCTAGATCCGCTTTATTATTTGAACAACGTGGACACCTACTATCTGATATCACATAGAATCTAGATAATTTAAGCGGGGATAGATAAAAATTATTGATTAATTTCATGTGAGATTCCTTTATACCCATTGATACTTTACATTTAAGAAGAGAATTAAAGCTCTGTTTTATTTTTTTGTGGTCAGATGAAGGAATTAATGAAGACCAAGAGTTACAAATGTTATCTAAATATAGCAAGCCTTGTTTATTCAACATAATATCATATAACAGAGAAATCGAAGCATCTCCTGCCAAAAACTTTTTAATACATAGTTTAACATCTGACCATGCAATTGAGAAGGGAAAAAGCCAATTTTGTGAAGTGAAGAAATGACGAATTTGGAAGTATGCAAACAGATTCACTTTAGGCAACTCATATTTATTAAATAGAGACCCAGACGTCTGAATTTGATAATTTTCGTCTAATAACTGGTTCACAAAAACTAAACCTTTCTGTGCCCACTCTTTAAATACTTTCTGATACATCCCTGGTAAAAAACTGGGATTACCAACAATAGGTAAAAATTCAGAAAATGTAAAATCTATACCTAGATATTTACAAATCTTTTGCCACGCAATAATTATATTTTTAATTGTGAAAAGTCCACATACATTCTGAGGTAATTTATGTGCAGGAAAATGCAGAATGGCCTTCAAAGAGAATGGTGTAACCAAAAAAGTTTCCAGGTCTTCTGATGAAACAATATTCGTTCCAGCTAGCCAGTCTATCGCTATTTTACCCAATGCCACTAAATTGTATAATTTAAAGTTAGGGAGAGCCAGGCCAGCCGATTCAAATTTTTGCATAAGTCTAAGGAGGGATATACGGGGTTTCTTATTGTTCCATATGAATCTAGAAAACTGTGAATAAACCTTCTTTAGATCTTTATTTAAGATAAACAATGGGAGATTCTGAAGAGGGTAAAGAAGACGTGGAAATATAATAGTTTTTATTAAATTAATCTTAGCCGTGATAGACAACGGGAATACGGCCCATATCTGCAAATCCCTTTCAATTTTTTGAAACAGTGGCTCAAAATTCGCTTTATACCATTGAGTCGGATTTTTATGTAAAACTAACCCCAAGTACTTAATAGTATCCACCACCTTAAACGGTATATTAAGTATAGAGGAAGTGTTGCCTATGCACATTAAATCGCTTTTTTCTAGATTGATCCTATATCCTGAGAAAGAGCTAAAGTCGTCAAGAACTTGCAAAATATCCGGTATAGATTGTTGAAAATCAGCTAGAAAGATCAAAACATCATCAGCATAAAGTAGAGTTTTAAGTTTCTGAGAACCCATCTGAACTCCTATCAAGATATCCCTAAGACGTATTGCTAGTGGTTCAAGCGCAATATTAAATAATAACGGCGATAACGGGCAGCCCTGTCTAGTGCCACGCTGTAAAACTATCTTAGGAGACAATAATCCATTAATAAGTAGGAATGAAACTGGTTTTGAATATAATCTCGCTATAAATTGCGTGAACTTACCTTTAAACCCAAAATTATCTAAGGCCTTAAAAAGGTACTGCCATACAATTGAGTCAAATGCTTTGACTGCATCCAGTGATAAGATCGCTACATCACTCAATAGAGGTTTTTTACTATTTTGATCTATATTCCAAGCGTAATCAAGAAAGTTAATAAGCTTACGGATATTTTTTGTAGAGTTCCTAGCAACCATAAATCCTGTCTGATCAGGATGAATAATTTTATGAAGACAAGAGGAGAGCCTGGCAGACATAATGGCCATTAAAATCTTGTAATCTGAATTAAGCACCGAAATTGGCCTAGAAGAGGCAGGATCTTCTGGGTTTTTACCTTTCTTTAGGACTAGGGATATATTGGCAGCAGAAAAGAAGCTCGAAATCGTTTCATCCGACAATAGATAATAATTAAACAATTTTTCCAGCGTTGGCATAAGATCTTCACCAAGACATTTATAGAACTCTGCTGGCAGCCCATCCGGCCCTGCTGCTTTATTCAGTTTAAGATTATCTATCGCATTTCTCAGTTCGTCTATCGAAATAGGTGCATTGATTAACATTAAATCATCAGGATGTAGTTGGGGTATCTTTATCCTAGCCCAAAATCCCTCTTGATTGGACTCATTTGATTCTATTCTAGAATAAAGTTGCTGGTAGTAGGGAAAAAAGACCTCAGAAATTTCTCTAGATTCCGTAAAACGCACATTAGAAGTGCGGATAGCAAGAATCGTATTTTTTTTCTTCCTTATTTTAATTAACCTGGCAAGATGTTTAGCTGAACACCCATGAAAACCTTTAAAATGTAAACTAATTTTAGCTTCTTCCTCTAGCGTTTTTTTCTTTAAGAATAAGTCTCTTTCTCTTCTATTTTCCAAGTACTTCTTCCAGTTAACTGATGAACGATCTGAGCAATATCTTCTGAAAGAATTCCTTACTTTATTAGTAATCTGGACTTCCCAATCTCTATTCTGTTTCTTAACTAAACTTATATAAGCCTGGATTTCTCCTCTAATCACTGCTTTAAAGGCCTCCCAAAAAACTTCGGGTTTTTAAGCATAATTCATATTATAATAACAGTATTCCTGCCATATAGATTTCAACTTATTGATAAATTTCGGATTGGAGCATAGATATCTGGGGGAAAAAGAATCTAGATATAAAAGGCCTATTTTCAGTTATTGGGATGAATAAGGAAATAATCGCGTGATCAGATATTATAATGTCTCCCACTTCTGCTTCTAGTTTGTGAACCACAAGAGTTTCAGATATTAAGAAAAAATCTATTCGAGAAAATGTTCTATGTACTTTTGACTCGCATGAGAAGATCTGCATATCAGGATTCTTGATTCGCCATACATCAACCAATTTTAAAGTTTGGCAGAATTGCTTCAAAAATTTTGCATTTCTATTATATTGTATTCTATTTTTGCTGGAAAGCCTATCTAACGTAGGGCATAAGGTCGCATTAAAATCTCCTCCTAATATTATAACATCCGAAGTAAAGGGAATTAGTTTTGCTCTTATTTCCTCCCAAAATATTCTAGAAAATATGTTTGGAGCATAAATATTGCATAACACAAAATTCATGTTTTTGATTTGAATTTGCATCAGAATAAATCTAGCAGCTGGATAGAGCATGAATTTTTAAGCAACTTTCTAATTTACTCCTATTAACAACTTTTCTTTATTCTCTTGGTATCTTTATTTGAAATGCAAGAATCTGAGGCCTCGATTTGGAGTTCGGCGGTAGCCGTCAAAACCAGCGTTAGAGGCTCCTAACGCTGGTTTTGGCCGCCTGCTGGTATTTGGAGTCAGTGATTAAAGGGTCTAACGCTCACTTTTCAGCCGCGACTTTTCCATACCGCAGATCCCCCTACGCCATTTGCGTATCCTATATTTTCAATGGGATCTTTCTAACGCCGGTATTAAGAGTCGTTTCTGAAGTGAGCGTTAGAGCTCTAACGACAAAACTCCAGCCGCCTGAAAATAGCAGGAGTTAAGAGCTTTCTGGCTAACGCCGGTTCATAAAGCTCTTAACTACTGTACCCTAAAGTACACTAACACCCATAAACTACCTATGTACCCCTAAACCGAGCTCCCCCCACATCGCCGCCACTCGATTAAAATTTTTATCCCCTAATCTGCCGACCGCCACCTACGTTATACTTATGTACCCCTAATCTGCTGCCCCTAACCCCGCCGACCCCTGTATTACATTTATTAACCCCTAACCTGCCCCCCACAACGTCGCCGCCAGCTACTTAAAATAATTAACCCCTAATCTTCCGACCGCAAATCGCCGCCACCTACGTTATCCCTATGTACCCCTAATCTGCTGCCCTAACATCGCCGACCCCTATATTATATTTATTAACCCCTAATCTGCCCCCCTCAACGTCGCCGACACCTGCCTACATTTATTAACCCCTAATCTGCCGAGCGGACCTGAGCGCTACTATAATAAAGTTATGAACCCCTAACCCGCCTCACTAACCCTATCATAAATAGTATTAACCCCTAATCTGCCCTCCCTAACATCGCCGACACCTAACTTCAATTATTAACCCCTAATCTGCCGAGCGGAGCTCACCGCTATTCTAATAAATTGATTAACCCCTAAAGCTAAGTCTAACCCTAACACTAACACCCCCCTAAGTTAAATATAATTTTTATCTAACGAAATAAATTAACTCTTATTAAATAAATGATTCCTATTTAAAGCTAAATACTTACCTGTAAAATAAATCCTAATATAGCTACAATATAAATTATAATTATATTGTAGCTATTTTAGGATTAATATTTATTTTACAGGCAACTTTGTAATTATTTTAACCAGGTACAATAGCTATTAAATAGTTAAGAACTATTTAATAGTTACCTAGTTAAAATAATAACAAATTTACCTGTAAAATAAATCCTAACCTAAGATATAATTAAACCTAACACTACCCTATCAATAAAATAATTAAATAAACTACCTACAATTACCTACAATTAACCTAACACTACACTATCAATAAATTAATTAAACACAATTCCTACAAATAAATACAATTAAATAAACTAGCTAAAGTACAAAAAATAAAAAAGAACTAAGTTACAGAAAATAAAAAAATATTTACAAACATAAGAAAAATATTACAACAATTTTAAACTAATTACACCTACTCTAAGCCCCCTAATAAAATAACAAAGCCCCCCAAAATAAAAAATTCCCTACCCTATTCTAAATTAAAAAAGTTACAAGCTCTTTTACCTTACCAGCCCTGAACAGGGCCCTTTGCGGGGCATGCCCCAAGAATTTCAGCTCTTTTGCCTGTAAAAGAATAAATACAATACCCCCCCCCAACATTACAACCCACCACCCACATACCCCTAATCTAACCCAAACCCCCCTTAAATAAACCTAACACTAAGCCCCTGAAGATCTTCCTACCTTGTCTTCACCATCCAGGTATCACCGATCCGTCCTGGCTCCAACATCTTCATCCAACCCAAGCGGGGGTTGGCGATCCATAATCCGGTGCTGAAGAGGTCCAGAAGAGGCTCCAAAGTCTTCCTCCTATCCGGCAAGAAGAGGACATCCGGACCGGCAAACATCTTCTCCAAGCGGCATCTTCGATCTTCTTCCATCCGGTGCGGAGCGGGTCCATCTTGAAGCAGGCGACGCGGATCCATCCTCTTCTTCCGTTGTCTCCCGACTAATGACGGTTCCTTTAAGGGACATCATCCAAGATGGCGTCCCTCGAATTCCGATTGGCTGATAGGATTCTATCAGCCAATCGGAATTAAGGTAGGAATTTTCTGATTGGCTGATGGAATCAGCCAATCAGATTGAGCTCGCATTCTATTGGCTGATCGGAACAGCCAATAGAATGCGAGCTCAATCTGATTGGCTGATTGGATCGGCCAATCGGATTGAACTAGATTCTGATTGGCTGATTCCATCAGCCAATCAGAAAATTCCTACCTTAATTCCGATTGGCTGATAGAATCCTATCAGCCAATCGGAATTCGAGGGACGCCATCTTGGATGACGTCCCTTAAAGGAACAGTCATTCGTCGTTCAGTCGTCGGTCCGGATGGATGTTCCGCGCTGGAGGTCTTCAGGATCCTGCCGCTTCGCTCCGGATGGAAGACCATAGAAGATGCCGCCTGGATGATGACTTCAATCGGATGGAAGATCCTCTTCTGCCCCGCTTGGATGAAGACTTTGACCGGATCATGGACCTCTTCAGCCCCCGCTTGGGCTTGGATCAGGACATCGGAGGAGCTCTTCAGGACGGATCGGTGAACCTGGATGGTGAAGACAAGGTAGGAAGATCTTCAGGGGCTTAGTGTTAGGTTTATTTAAGGGGGGTTTGGGTTAGATTAGGGGTATGTGGGTGGTGGGTTGTAATGTTTGGGGGGGGTATTGTATTTATTCTTTTACAGGCAAAAGAGCTGAAATTCTTGGGGCATGCCCCGCAAAGGGCCCTGTTCAGGGCTGGTAAGGTAAAAGAGCTTGTAACTTTTTTAATTTAGAATAGGGTAGGGAATTTTTTATTTTGGGGGTCTTTGTTATTTTATTAGGGGGCTTAGAGTAGGTGTAATTAGTTTAAAATTGTTGTAATATTTTTCTTATGTTTGTAAATATTTTTTTATTTTTTGTAACTTAGTTCTTTTTTATTTTTGGTACTTTAGCTAGTTTATTTAATTGTATTTATTTGTAGGAATTGTGTTTAATTCATTTATTGATAGTGTAGTGTTAGGGTAATTGTAGGTAGTTTATTTAATTTTTTTATTGATAGGGTAGTGTTAGGTTTTATTATATCTTAGGTTAGGATTTATTTTACAGGTAAATTTGTTATTATTTTAACTAGGTAACTATTAAATAGTTCTTAACTATTTAATAGCTATTGTACCTGGTTAAAATAATTACAAAGTTGCCTGTAAAATAAATATTAATCCTAAAATAGCTACAATGTAATTATAATGTATATTGTAGCTATATTAGGATTTATTTTACAGGTAAGTATTTAGCTTTAAATAGGAATCATTTATTTAATAAGAGTTAATTAATTTCGTTAGATGTAAATTATATTTAAGTTATGGGGGTGTTAGTGTTAGGGTTAGACTTAGCGTTAGGGGTTAATCCATTTATTAGAATAGCGGTGAGCTCCGCTCGGCAGATTAGGGGTTAATAATTGAAGTTAGGTGTCGGCGATGTTGGGGAGGGCAGATTAGGGGTTAATACTATTTATGATAGGGTTAGTGAGGCGGATTAGGGGTTAATAACTTTATTATAGTAGCGCTCAGGTTCCGCTCGGCAGATTAGGGGTTAATAAGTGTAGGCAGGTGTCGGCAACGTTGTGGGGGGCAGATTAGGGGTTAATAAATATAATATAGGGGTCGGCGGTGTTAGGGGCAGCAGATTAGGGGTACATAGGGATAACGTAGGTTGCGGCGGTTTACGGAGCGGCAGATTAGGGGTTAAAAAAATATGCAGGGGTCAGCGATAGCGGGGGCGGCAGATTAGGGGTTAATAAGTGTAAGGTTAGGGGTGTTTAGACTCGGGGTACATGTTAGAGTGTTAGGTGCAGACGTAGGAAGTGTTTCCCCATAGGAAACAATTGGGCTGCGTTAGGAGCTGAACGCTGCTTTTTTGCAGGTGTTAGGTTTTTTTTCAGCTCAAACAGTCCCATTGTTTCCTATGGGAGAATCGTGCACGAGCACGTTTTTGAGGCCGGCCGCGTCCGTAAGCAACTCTGGTATCGAGAGTTGCATTTGCGGTAAAAATGCTCTACGCTCCTTTTTTGGAGCCTAACGCAGCATTTGTTTGAACTCTCGATACCAGAGTTAAATTTATGGTGCGGCCAGAAAAAAGCCCGCGGAGCGTTAACAGCCCTTTTACCGCCAAACTCCAAATCTAGGCCTAAGTTTAGATGCCAGCCCATTTTGGTGAACAACCTGGGTTGTCCTTGCTGATTGGTGGAAAAAATCCATCCACCGATCAAAAAGTGCTGTCCAGAGTTCTTAACCCAAAAAAGCTTAGATGGCTTTTATTTCAAATAAAGATAGCAAGAGAATGAAGAAAAATTGATAATAGGAGTAAATTAGAAAGTTGCTTAAAATTGCATGCTCTATCTGAATCACAAAAGAAAAAAATTGGGTTCAGTGTTCCTTTTAACTTCACGGTGATCACGTTATCTATATGAAACACATGAACTAACGCCCTCTAGCTGGGAAAAAGTGTCAAATGCATTCAGATAAGAGGCGGCGTTCAAGGGCTTAGAAATTAGCATATGAGCCTACCTAGGTTTAGCTTTCAACTAAGAATAACAGGAGAACAAATCAAATTTGATGATAAACGTAAATTAGAAAGTTGTTTAAAATTACATGCCCTACCTGAATCATGAAAGTTTAATTTGGACTTTACTATCCCTTTAATACAAAACTCACATGTCACATAATGTGCATTTGTAACAGTTGTGATGGGCTTTATCTGCACAGAAACCTTTAGTCACCCTCAGATTCATTACACGTTACATTTTATTTCTATCAAACACTCACCTTCAGCTGTTAAAGTGCCATAAAAGATGTTGAGATCTGTTCATATCCTAAAAGAGCTAATTTAAAAATTGCTGGCAAGTATTTTAAAATCATTTTTAAAAATAAGCAAAATTATTTACATAGCCATGCTGTCTGGAGTAGTCTTATGCACCCCCTTATCAGTGTTTAGCATCAGAAACACGGGCATTGTATTTCAACTGAGTGTGGGGGGGGGTTAAGGTTAATGGTGAGGCACTGCAGTATAAATTTGCAGGTAAAGTAATTAAAGTACATATTATGTTTTGTCTCCATCCCAACTTGTTTTATGTCTCTTTAATGCCTTGCAGGGCCGAGCTGTGCAGACTGCGCTGTCCTTGGAAGAGGGTCTCTCTCTAGTGGTTCCCATACCAAATATACACGTTGTAGACTTCAAAAACGAAGCCAACTTGGTGCACGTATCAGGTGCTCTCCGTACTGCCAAGGTCTGTGGGAAGTGCATGCTGCACAGTTATCATGGAGCTGTGGTCTGCAGCCCTAGATACTGGTGTATAACTGTGTCTGTCAGATAGTGAGGGGTCTCTATGGTCTGCAGCCCCCAGCTACTGGGTATTTATCTGTGTCAGATAGTGAGGGGGTCTCTATGGTCTGCAGCCCCCAGCTACTGGGTGTTTATCTGTGTCAGATAGTGAGGGGGGTCTCTATGGCCAGCAGCCCCCAGCTACTGGGTATTAATCTTTGTCAGATAGTGAGGGGGATCTCTATGGTCTGCAGCCCTCAGCTACTGGTTATTTATCTGTGTCAGATAGTGAGGGGGGTCTCTATAGTCTGCAGCCCCCAGCTACTGGGTATTTCTGTGTCGGATAGTGGGGGGTATCTGTAGCCTGCAGCCCTCAGCTACTGGGTACTTATCTGTGTCAGGTAGTGAGGGGGTCTCTATGATCTGCAACACCCAGCTACTGAGAACTTATCTGTGTCAGATAGTGAGGGGAGAATCTCTGGTCTGCAGCCCTCCGCTACTGGGTACTTATCTGTGTCAGGTCATGAAAGGGGTCTCTATAGTCTGCAGCCCAAGCTTCCTGGATATTTATCTGTGTCAGATAGTGAGGGGAGTCCCTATGGTCTGCAGCCCCCATCAACTGGGTATTTATCTGTCAGATAGTGAGGGGGGGCTCTGTGGTCTGTTTCCGCAAGCTACTGAGCTACTGGGTATTTATCTGTGTCAGATAGTGGGGTTATCATTGGTCTGCAGCCCTGACATTCTATAGGGTTTATATTAACTGTATTCTTTTTTTTATGCAGCCGCTGTATGACCCAAACTATGGGATTTCAATCCATTGCGTGAAGCTTAAACGCCAGGTTGAGATGTACCAGTGGGTGGAATATGAAGATTCCAAGTAAGTGTTTTATACAGAGCTTGATGAAGCTGCATTTGCACTAACTGATGTTCCTGTATGTTTCATGTGCCAGTAGCTTGCGATGCCCAGCTTAGGTTTACATGATGAGAGATTTGAGGCGTATATACGTCTTAGTATGTTCTTCAGAGCATCACGTGTGGTAACTAAAATGCATAACAACCTGCACGTAACTGGCTCCTCAAAAAATGTGGATCTGTATAATGTATCACAGCAGTTACCACACGCAGTGTACGTATAGTGACAAATAACAATATAAACAGAGACCGTAGTGTACTGTCCGAAACACTCGCCAGCTCTGTGTGTGGGTAGGTGATGCTGCTTATCAAGCAAACACACTATCCGCTGCAGCATGGGGAAATTGACTATATAGACACCACACAGTGGAGCAAGCAACAAGCAGCTGAATAAATCAAAAGAATATACGTTGCTGTACTCAAAAAAATGCCAAAGATCTTACGCGCTTTGCACCTGTTACTGCCGTTTACACAGAGATGATGCAGTGGCGCCACACTTGCTGCTGATATATTGTTGTTAAACACTGAGAGCTCTGTTTAAAAAGGAATCTCCATCTGCAAGCAAAACTTTGTTGTAGTAGGCTATTTAGCATCTTTATATGAGACATGCATAAGGCTTTCCTAAGGAAACGGTAACATGTAATATGGATAGACTTGATTAGCCTTTTGGTTCTCATCTACCATCAAATTCTATGTTTCTATGGTACCATACTAATGTAGCAGATGTTAACTAATTATTTGTAGCTTCAAATATCTGGTAGATCTATCCAATAATTCTATAGTGGATCATAGTAGTTTATTTCATTACTACTAGGCTATGTAATTTGAGTAGGGTTGTCCACATATATTTAGGTTACTTAACAGCTACAAGTGTTTATATGAAAATAAAGTGATTGATATACAAATAACACACAACAAATTGAGTTGAACACAACAAGAAGTTATTATACAATTTATAATGACACTGTGAGAACTCAATGTTTAACATATTCATTGTCATTTTAAAAAAAGTTATATTTTAATATTTAGTTTGTCACTTTTTGTGTGTCAATGCCAGAGTGCTATAAGTGTATTATTGTCTCTCTTTTTCAAGCTGATACCATTAATACACAGCACCACTCCCAATATATACATAAATACTGAGGACTAATGAATATGTCAATGTGTGGCATATGTGGGTATGCACCACTTTAAATCATAGGGAATCTGCATATATGTCAGAGACCTTACGTAGTGCCTTTGTGTATATTGTGGTTGTTGTTTTATAGCTGATACCTCTGTCTCCCTATAAAGAAGGAGCTCTGAATGTGTGTAGTTGCAGGGTCTATGTAGGGCTGAGTTATACAGAGCGCTGACCGTGGGGAGGAATGCATACATTTTGAGAATCTTTTTTTGCCAATAGGGAATATGAAGAAAACGGTGAAGTGAAGAAGGAGACCAGATACACTTACAGTAAGTAGCCCACTCACTTGGCGGGTGGGACGGATAATTCATCCATAAATACCCCCAACTTCTAGATGCACAACATGTGACAGTAGGGAGCAGTCAGACACTGCCTGATGTTTGATCTTTTCCTGTCCTTTCCTCAGACACTGAATGGAAATCGGAGGTGGTGAGCAGCCGACACTTTGACAGAGAGATTGCACATCGCAACCCCAGGTTGGTCAGTTATTATTTTCTGCAGCTTGTGATGCTTTATTGTGGGCAAATGCAGTTATGGGAACAGATGCTGCTGGCCGCTCGCTCACAGGTGCACATGTGTGTAATCTACAGACACTCTAATGTGCACACACAAAAAGTAATAGTGTTATACCTGGTGATATGTTACATTAGTTAAAGGGGTGTATACTGTCAGCCTTCACTGCTTATGTGCATATTATTTGCTTATTCTACCTGCTTGACTAGGTTCCATTACTGTCTTAGATACATTTGAATGTTTTTATAATGGTACACATACAATATTATTTTGTACATGCAATGTTTCTGAATTAGAGGGAAGATTAGTTGTAATGTATCATGCTAACATCTGATATTACACTAACAAGTCTGATATTACTTCCGACATGTGATAGTACACGAACGTGATAATACTAACATATGTGATCTTACACTAACGTCATATTACTTCTAATATATGTGATATTACACTAACATGTCTGATATTACTTCTAACACTTGATCTTACTTCTAATATATATGATATTACACTAACATGTTTAATATTACTTCTAACATATGTGATATTACACTAACGTGTAAATACTCCTAATGTATGTGATATTACTTCTAACATGTGATGCTACGTCTAACGTAATATTAGTGATCTTACTTCTAACATTTGTGATATTGCTTCTAACGTGTGACATTACACTAACGTGATATTACTTCTAACATGTCTGATATTACACTAACAGATATGGTATTACTCTACCATGTGTGATATTACTGCTAACGTGTGATATTACTCTACCATGTGTGATATTACTGCTAACGTGTGATATTACTCTACCATGTGTGATATTACTCTACCATGTGTGATATTACTGCTAACAAATCTGGTATTACTCTACCATGTGTGATATTATCTGGTATGAGAGTGACTGTTTCTTTAGAGCTTTAATATGCTTAAGTATATTGAATAAACCACTGACGATACACTTAAGAATTTGTAAGAAAACAAAATAAGTTAATTGCCCACAATACATGTGGTGCAGATTTGCAAACAGTTTATTCCTCGTAAAACAACTTTCAACAAGTCAGACAACGGTTGTCATGGTGACTGATAAATATTTATACTGATGCAACCAAAACCTGCTGACTTGTGTGTGTGTGACTGAAGCATCAGCTTTATTTGTAACAGTCATGTTAAACAAAACCTGTACATTCTCTAAGCAACAGAGACACAGAGAAACAATACACATGGTTACCTGTATACCTCCTGAGTAACAGACACACAAAGTAACAATACACCTGATTACCTGTTTACCTCCTGAGTAACAGACACCAGAGTAACAATACACATGGTTACCTGTATACCTCCTGAGCAACAGACACAGAGACTAACAATACACATGGTTACCTGTATACCTCCTGAGTAACAGACACACAGAGTAACAATACACATAGTTACCTATATACCTCCTGAGTAACAGACACGTAGACTAACACTACACATGGTTACCTGTATACCTCCTAAGTAACTGACACAGAGACTAACATTACACATGATTACCTGTATACCTCCTAACAGACATGGAGACTAACCATACACATGATTACCTGTATACCTCCTAACAGACATGGAGACTAACAATACACATGATTACCTGTAAACCTCCTGAGTAACAGACACGCAGAGAAACAATACACATGATTACCTGTAAACCTCCTGAGTAATAGACTCGCAGAGTAACAATACACATGATTACCTGTAAACCTCCTGAGTAACACACGCAGAGAAACAATACACATGATTACCTGTATACCTCCTGAGTAACAGACACGCAGAGTAACAATACACATGGTTACCTGTATACCTCCTGGGTAACAGACACGCAGAGAAACAATACACATGGTTACCTGTATACCTCATGAGTAAACGACACAGAGAGAAACAATACACATGATTACCTGTATACCTCCTAACAGACATGGAGACTAACCATGCACATGATTACCTGTTTATCTCCTGAGTAACAGACACGAAGACTAACAAAACACATGATTGCCTGTATTCGTCCTGAGTAACAGAAAATCAGGGTAACAATACCCATGGTTACCTGTATACTTCCTGAATAACAGACACGCAGAGAAACAATACACATAGCCTCTAAGTAACAGACATGCAGAGTAACAATACCTATGGTTACCTGTATACCTGTGCTGAGCTAACACACAGATTTAAAGAAAGTAGCATTTGTTTAGAGGTATGTAAAAGCAGAAAGAGGGCGCCTCATAGTGAAATCCGTCTCATACAGTATATAACAGTTGTAAATGTGCTTACCAGATGTATAGGCACCATACTGTGACCGGTGCAATGGAGCAGGCTAGCACTCAACAGTAGCTAGTACACTGAACGGGATCTCCCTGGTAGGTTTCTCCCTGTAGTCCTGCAGTGCACGGCTCCCAATAATGATATAAAAGGGTTATCCATATCAACCCGTGGGGAAAAGGAATAAAAGTAGGAGGACAACTTCCAGTAGATTAAAAAAGTGAAAAACGCTTTATTGTTACAAAGCAACGTGTTTCTCGATCAAACACTGGTCGTTTCTTCAGGCAATAAAAAGCGAATACAAAATCATTACAAAGGGTAAAATTATATACACTTGTGATCGATAAAAACGGAAGTTGTCACTTATACAAAAGACCAATAGAAATTGAACATGCAGACTCAAACCTAAAAGCAAGAAATCATAGAGTGAACGTTGTAACAGGTGCTGCTTATTGTATGAATATACTTCTGACTTAAAGGTTCTATTTTAAATGATTCTAAAAATGTAGAATCACAGAGTCTCGCATTATAATCAATGCATGTATCAATAAATTGTCTATGTCTAAAAGATATCACGTAATAAAAAATGCAAAACAAATTTGTAATAGTTGTCCACAAAGGGTTAAAGGGACACTGAACCCAATTTTATTCTTTTGTTATTCAGATAGAGCATGACATTTTAAGCAACTTTCTAATTTACTGCTATTATCAAATTTTCTTTATTCTCTTGGTATCTTTATTTGAAATGCAAGAATGTAAGTTTAGATGCCGGCCCATTTTTGGTGAACAACCTTGGTTGGCATTGCTGATTGGTGGATAAATTAATCCACCAATAAAAAAGTGCTGTCCAGAGTACTGAACCAAGAAAAAAGCTTAGATGCCTTCTTTTTTCAAATAAAGATAGCAATAAATAAAGATAGCAAGAGAACCAAGAAAAATTGATAATAGGAGTAAATTAGAAAGTTGCTTAAAATTGCATGCTATATCTGAATCATGAAAGAAAAAATTTGGGTTCAGTGTCCCTTTAATTGATCCTTCAAAGACGATCACATCATCAACCCAAAAGGAAAGGGTTAATATTAAAATCCTTGCAGAGGATAAATGATGTTGGTTAGTGAGAATTTATTACATGTGTTATTTGCTGAGTGAGATGTTGGTGAGGATAATCCTCATGTCGTAATTAAAGTATAAAACATTAGTGACTGTTTCAATATTGAAATGGCCTAGAAAATTCTAATCCGCATGGATATTTCACTTGTTTGTAAATAGACTAATATGTAATTAATATACAAAGGTACAAAATGATATACCAATATCCCTGATCATATTTATATTGGTCAAAAACATGATGTATGATTTTAAAAACTTTAAGTGTGTATGTATAAATTTTACAGTTAAAGTGCAGAAACAGTTTATGTTAAGTGTGTATGTATAAACACTCTAAAGGGCTTAATCATTTATGATGGGTATGTGTAGCCAGATTGTAACTAACTGTAGTATTCTACAAAGCAAATTAGATGAAAATTGCGTGATTTGTATAGAGAATATATAAACAAATTGATGATACCTGTGTAGAAGCATAGTAAACTATAGAGTGGTGTTACACACATACACCACAAGTTTCAATCTTCACTATATATGGGCTAACAAGAAGTCTGATATATTTGCCCACTAATTTTTGATTGGGCTTATAATAAATTTTTATACAAATTAATTATAGTTATTAAATTATTATTATGCTATTATGTTATTTGCTTTGTAGAATACTACAGTTAGTTACAATCTGGCTACACATACCCATCATAAATGATTAAGCCCATTCTAGTGTTTATGTTACATTTAAAGTGCAGAAATCAGTTACTGTGCACATTAACTAGGCTGATCAGTTAAACTGCAGAAAAATTGTTTCATTTCTCAAATTACCTAGGTAATCTGCAAATTACCTAGATAATCTGCACATTACCTACTAGGCACTAGTTAAAGTGCAAAAAATGCACTTTAGCGGTAACATATATATAAACTAAAGGGAGTCCCATGGTTTTTCCTATGATAATCAGTTCATATTACTTTTTTTTTAGAGAGCCTGGGGCACTTTCTTCTGAAAATGGAGGTAAAAACTAAATCTTAAAGGGCAGTGCGGCGCACTTTATGCATCATTCATTGCCCAGACACACTTCAACTTCTTAACAAGTTTATAGTAGTTTTCCCAAGGGTATAACAACTGCTCTCACTCTGTTTTGGCAATTATTAGCATCTTGGCCTCTACACTTCTAAGCATTGTATATTTCCCATTCTGTATTCTGAATTGTTACAGAATCGACTTCCCTGCAATCCATTGTGGAATTATGCAATGAGCACTAATAAATGTAAGAACATCGTACTGAGAATATGAAATATCTGCCTTTCTAGCTGTAATGTATCTGTGATAATACAGTTGGAAAAACAAATAATACACTTTCAAGCACTTTAGCTTGTAGAAAAGTTTGTTTCTCTCATGTAAACTGTTTATTGAAAAAGAAGCCGAAGAATGTTCCGATTTCGGCCGAGGGCAGATACGCTCCAGAGTGCTCTGTTCTAATCAGAGCTTCGGGCGCCGCAACTGCCTCTGGGAACCTTACCATGGGTCCCAGCCCGCACGTCTTGAAATTCTTTGTCTAGGAAATTATCTATCAAATCTATAATAAATAGGTGATTAGAACAGAGCACTCTGGAGTGTATCTGCCCTTAGCCGAAATTGGAACATTCTTCGGCCGAGGGCAGAAACAAACTTTTCCAACTTTAACTACACGGAAGCAGTTAATATGCACCTTACCTAGGTAAAGTGCAGATTCTGCACTTTAACTGAGCAAATCCAGTTAATCTGCAGATTAGCTAGGTAATGTGCACATTAACTGTTTCTGCACTTTAACGGTAACATTTATACATACACACTTAAAGTTTTTAAAACCATACATCATGTTTTTGACCAATATAAATATGATCAGGGATATTGGTATATCATTTTGTACCTTCGTATATTAATTACATATTAGTCTATTTACAAACAAGCGAAATATCCATGCGGATTAGAATTTTCTAGGCCATTTCAATATTGAAACAGTCACTAATGTTTTATACTTTAATTACAACATGAAGATTATCTTCACCAACATCTCACTCAGCAAATAACACATGTAATATATTCTCACTAACCAACATCATTTATCCTCTGCAAGGATTTTAATATTAACCCTTTCCTTTTAGGTTGATGATGTGATCGTCTTTGAAGGATCAATTAACCCTTTGTGGACAACTATTACAAATTTGTTTTGCATTTTTTATTACGTGATATCTTTTAGAATATATTTCTATTGGTCTTTTGTATAAGTGACAACTTACGTTTTTATCGATCACAAGTGTATATAATGTTACCCTTTGTAATGATTTTGTATTTGCTTTCTATTGCCTGAAGAAACGACCAGTGTTTGATCGAGAAACGCATTGCTTTGTAACAATAAAGCGTTTTTCACTTTTTTAATCTACTGGAAGTTGTCCTCCTACTTTTATTCCTTTTCCCCATGGGTTGATATGGATAACCCTTTTATATCATTATTGGGAGCCTGCTCCATTGCACCGGTCACAGTACGGTGCCTATACATCTGGTAAGCACATTTACCACTGTTATATGTCACATTATATGAGGCGCCCTCTTTCTGCGTTTACATCCTTTTAGATCGCCCTGTACACCGGGTTCAAGAGGAGCTGCCCTGCTACACATTAAGGATACTATCCATCACAAAAGATCCTGCATTTGGGACTTTTAGAAACATTTATCACTAACCACCTTCTGGTAACATTTGGATATCATATCCCCTTTCTTTAGCGTGCCTCTATATGATTCCCTCCTGGGATCTTTTTCTTTATATTTGTTTAGAGGTGTTGAGGTTTATACATTTATTGTATGGTTAGAGTCTGTTGGTTATGATAAACATAAAACTATATCTATATTGTAAACATCTAGTAATGTTTTAGTGTAAAACAATCTTAGTTATTGTAGTGTACTATGTATTGTGTGTGCACTGTGCAGACTGGCACAAAGGATGGCAGTGACTGACAGCTGTATCCTGCCCTGTTTATTAGAAAACTCATTAACCCCTGGCATATCCATCTGTGTAGCTCAGTTATTCATCAATGTATTTATACACTTTTTTTGACGCTTCAAATACAACTCACATCTCTCTCTTTCAGCGCCATGGCTGTAGAATCTTTCACTGCAGTTGCAACAGATGTGCAAGTTGGAGAATACTTTTTATCCAAAGGTAAGAACACTTCATGAGCACAAGTGAGGTTACCAGGACCCTATAACTACAGCCACTGCTGAGATGCATGATGGCTCTTGGTACTGTATGTTTGTATAATAACGTGTGTTGTGCTTTGTTGTCATATTGCATTTATATGGAGCACTGTGCATAATGCTGGCACTGGATAATTAGTGTAGGATAATAACATAACAAACCCATTGTTACTGTGGTTGTGTATACGGATGCTTCATCATAAGCCTGCCTCTCCACCTACTTTCTGAGCCTACAGCGCCTGCTGTCTCTGCACCTATGTTCTGTAACCTACTGCACCTGCCCCTACTGTCTGTAACCTGCTGTCCCTGTACCTATTGCACCTGCCCCTACTGTCTGTAACCTGCTGTCCCTGTACCTATTGCACCTGCCCCTTCTGTCTTTAACCTGCTGTTCCCGCACCTGCGCCTACTGTCTGTAACCTGATGTCCCTGTGCCTACTCTGTGTAACGCGATATCCCTGCACCTACTGCACTTGCACCAATTATCATTCCACCTACTGCCATTAACCTGGTGTTCTTGGACCTACTGTCTGTAAACTGCTGTGCCTTCTGTCTGTAACCTGATGTTCCTGCACCTACTGCACTTGCACCTATCATCACTACACCTACTGCATCTACTGTCTGTAACCTGCTGTCCCTGGACCTACTGCATTTGCACCTATTATCACTGCACCTGCTGTCTGTAACCTGCTGTCCCTGCACCTGCACCTACTGCACTTGCGCCTATGGTCTGTAACCTGGTGTTCTTGCATCTATGCCTTCTTTCTGTAACCTGGTGTTCTTGCACCTACGTATACTGTCTATAACCTGCTGTCCCTGCACCTACTGTGTGTAAACTTCTGTCCATGCACCTACTGCACCTGTGCCTACTGTGTTTAACTTGCTGTCCCTGCACCAGAACTTACTGTCTGTAACCTACTGTCCCTGCACCTACTCATACAAACTGTAACCTGCTGTCCCTTAACCTGCCCCTACTTTCTGTAACCTACTGCACCCGCGTCTATGATCTGTAACCTGCTATCCCTGCACCTACGGCACTTGCACCTATTATCACTCCACCTACAGCACCTGCTGCTATTGTCTGTAACCTGCTTTCCCTGTACCTACTGTGTGTAACCTGCTTTTTCTGCACCTACTGTCTGTAACCTCTTCTCCTTGCACCTGCGCCTACTGTCTGTAATCTGTTGTCCCTGCACCTTCTGTTGTTTATAGGTCTTGTTGATCAGATCGATAATTTCAAGCAGAAGATCCTGTCCCAGATTGGGAATCCTCATGCCGATGTCACAACCGAAGGAGATTATTTCTATCACAGTGCAAACCCCAAAAACCCAGAGGTAAGTGCAGAACCACCCAGCAGCACGGGGAAGTGAAGCATGAATAGCTACAAACCACTACTGTAAAATAAATTGTAGAAACCAATGTCAATGTTGAAAGTGTTTGGGCAGCTATAGAAACTGAAGGGAAACAGGTGTTTAGATTATGGGTAGTATATAGGCCTCCATTACAGGATGAAGGATTAGATCCACTATTAACTGATGAAATTGCCAAAGTTACAACAAAGGGCAAAGTTATAGTAGTGGGGGACTTTAATATGCCTGACTTAGTCTGGGAGGTACCAGATGCTAAATCAACTAGTAAGTATATACTGGAATCGTTTCAAGGGGAATCTCTTGAACAACTGGTAAAAGAACTATATTAGATTTAGTACTTACAATAATAGAATATCTTAAGTCTCTAGGGATGAGAACTTAGGTGCTAGTGATCATCAGTCTGTATAGTTTATTATTCAGGCACAGGTACTGTGCAACCATAGTAAAATGGAAAGTTCAAATTTTAGAAAGGCTGATTTCTTTCATACAGGTGGTGAGAGTCCACAATCCATCCCTACCACTAGGAAGAGGCAAAAGATTCACAAACCACAAGAGCTCTATAAAACCCCTCTCACCTCAAAGGAACCTCAGTCTTGTTTGTACCTCTGTTGGAGGCTGTCATGGAATGAGGTGCATAGGAGTCTTCAGTGAGAGGGGCTTTCAGTCTATGTTGAGGCCCATTTCCCCTCAGAGTACAGTGCTTGTCAGAGGGATGTATATGGGGTATGGTTTGTGACTATCTTTTTTTCACCTCATAGAAAAGTTGTCACAAACTTCCATAGTGGTCGCAGGGACTTGTCTTTTGCCTCCTCTTATGGATCTACAATATACTACTATTCCATAACCTCTGCTGATATGTTTCAGTTCTGGTTTGGCTATTCACTTTACTAGTAGATGAGTGGCTGTTGGTAAGTATCATATTTTTATTTATATGACACTCTGTAGCCTAGTTTGGACATTTATAATGACATACTTATTTGATACATATAGCGTTGGGAAAAAATCCTTATATTTGTATTCCCCTTTAATCTTTTTACGTGCGTCAGATTTTACTGCATGTTGGGATACCGCACTTGAGCCCTCGTGATTGTGCACATCAGGGCTTTTTGGTGTGCTTAGGGGAGTTCATTTTTTCCTGTGTCTCCTCTTTCAGGTCAGTGCACGTTGGGTTTGCTGTGCTAATCTCCCTTTTTAACAGCTTAGTTTTGTGTGCATGTCCATCTATTCTTGTGAGCGCTATCCAGGCTTTGGGTATGGAGTCTACTTGTCTCCTACTTTATTTTTGTTTCAGCTTAGCGCACCTTAGACCTGTAAGTTTTATTGAACTTCTTTTAGAGGAGGTTAGTTTTCCATTACTCAAGAGCTTTTTAAAGTGGATATAATTATTTATGCTATTGTGTATACTATAATAGAGCTTTCTGATTATGTACCTAAATCTACAGTAGAAGCTGGGTCCTCTGAACACTTTCCTAACAATGTTAAGTGGGTGTATTGTAAAAAAAAATAAAACAAAAAAATAAGCTGAAGTATCTCCTCCAGCTTTTTATGTGACTCATGTTTAAAAATATTAATGCAATCTAATCAACCTAATGCTGCTTCTATAGGTATTACTGGTCCTTCTGTTTGTTCCTTGTCTTCAGGTGTGAAACATCTCATCAAATCTGCTGTTTCTGAAATGTTGGCAGCTCTCCCGCCTTCAAGTAAGTGTAAAAGGTCAGTTCAGAATTTACCTTTACTGGTGCTATGCCCGCTGAGGCTAGGGATAATCCTGTTGTGTTTTCAGAAGGAGAAAGAAGATTCCTCTGCTGATGAGGAATCTTTTGATGTTGAACATGATTTATCCTCTTTTATTTAAAGTTGAACATATTTGTTCCCTTTTAAAAGAGGTTTTGCTTTCTTTAGGGCTTAAGGACTCTGAGGGTTCTGAAAAAAAGCCTTTTAGTCTTTAAAACTGTTGCTAAAACCCATTAAGTTTTTCCTTTTCCAGATGCTGTTTCTGAAATAGTTTCTAGGGAATGGTCTAAACAAGGTAATTATTTAAATCCTTCTGCAAGGTTTAATAAGTTATACCCCTTACCTGCCTCTAATATTGAGCTGTGGGAGACTGTCCCTAAAGTAGATGGGCGTAATTTCTACTCCGGCTTAGCATACTAATATATCTTTGGAAGATGGTACTTTTTTTTTTTTTTTTTATTATTATTGGTAAATTTACATAAATGAACAATACAATAATATTTTTTTACATTCATGATTGCATACATCTTCAATAGTTTACATAAAATTTTTTTTAAACAATATTGTATCACTTTCAGTATATATAATACTGGGGTCTCTCTTTCTCTTGTTAAGTGTATCCAGTCCACGGATCATCCATTACTTATGGGATATTCTCCTTCCCAACAGGAAGTTGCAAGAGGATCACCCACAGCAGAGCTGCTATATAGCTCCTCCCCTAACTGTCATATCCAGTCATTCTCTTGCAAGCCTCAACCAAGATGGAGGTCGTAAGAGTAGTGTGTTGTTTTATACTTAGTTTATTTTCAATCATCCAAATCTAATTTCTCTGAGACTGACTGCATGGAGATTGAACGCTTGATTCTATCAAAGCGTGGCTTCTCCGAGTCAGTCATTGATACCTTAATACAGGCACGAAAGCCTGTTACCAGGAAAATCTATCACAAGATATGGCGTACATATCTTTACTGGTGTGAATCCAAGAATTACTCATGGAGTAAGGTTAGGATTCCTAGGATATTGTCCTTTCTCCAAGAGGGTTTGGACAAAGGATTATCAGCTAGTTCCTTGAAGGGACAGATTTCTGCTCTGTCTATTCTTTTGCACTAGCGTCTGGCAGAGGTTCCAGACGTCCAGGCATTTTGTCAGGCTTTGGTTAGAATTAAGCCTGTGTTTAAACCTGTTGCTCCCCCATGGAGCTTAAACTTGGTTCTTAAAGTTCTTCAAGGAGTTCCGTTTGAACCCCTTCATTCCATTGATATTAAGCTTTTATCTTGGAAAGTTCTGTTTTTGATGGCTATTTCCTCGGCTCTGAGAGTCTCTGAGCTATCTGCCTTACAATGTGATTCTCCTTATCTGATTTTTCATGCAGATAAGGTAGTTCTGCGTACCAAACCTGGGTTTTTACCTAAGGTGGTTTCTAACAAGAATATCAATCAAGAGATTGTTGTTCCATCATTGTGTCCTAATCCTTCTTCAAAGAAGGAACGTCTTTTACATAATCTGGACGTAGTCCGTGCCTTGAAGTTTTACTTACAAGCTACTAAAGATTTTCGTCAAACATCTTCCCTGTTTGTCATTTATTTTGGACAGAGGAGAGGTCAAAAAGCTTTGGCAACCTCTCTTTCCTTTTGGCTTCGGAGTATTATACGCCTAGCCTATGAGACTGCTGGACAGCAGCCCCCTGAAAGAATTACAGCTCATTCTACTAGAGCTGTGG
Source organism: Bombina bombina (assembly GCF_027579735.1). Lineage (NCBI taxonomy): Eukaryota > Metazoa > Chordata > Amphibia > Anura > Bombinatoridae > Bombina > Bombina bombina. The sequence goes on along the minus strand of NC_069505.1, from coordinate 307,639,831 downwards.
TTTCCACCTGGGCCTTTAAAAATGAGGCCTCTGTTGAACAGATTTGTAAGGCCGCGACTTGGTCTTCGCTTCACACTTTTTCCAAATTTTCCAAATTTGATACTTTTGCTTCTTCGGAGGCTGTTTTTGGGAGAAAGGTTCTTCAGGCAGTGGTTCCTTCCACTTAATCCTGCCTTGTCCCTCCCATCATCCGTGTACTTTAGCTTTGGTATTGGTATCCCATAAGTAATGGATGATCCGTGGACTGGATACACTTAACAAGAGAAAACATAATTTATGCTTACCTGATAAATGTATTTCTCTTGTAGTGTATCCAGTCCATGGCCCGCCCTGTCCTTTTAAGGCAGGTCTAAATTTTAATTAAACTACAGTCACCACTGCACCCTATGGTTTCTCCTTTCTCTGTTTGTTTTCGGTCGAATGACTGGATATGACAGTTAGGGGAGGAGCTATATAGCAGCTCTGCTGTGGGTGATCCTCTTGTAACTTCCTGTTGGGAAGGAGAATATCCCATAAGTAATGGATGATCCGTGGACTGGATACACTACAAGAGAAATAAATTTATCAGGTAAGCATAAATTATGTTTTTTCTCTTACAAGGTGTATCCAGTCCACGGATTCATCCTTACTTGAGGGATATTCTCATTCCCTACAGGAAGTGGCAAAGAGAGCACACAGCAGAGCTGTCCATATAGCTCCCCCTCAGGCTCCGCCCCCCCCCCCCAGTCATTCTCTTTGCCGCTCTAACAAGTAGCATCTCCACGGGAGGGTAAAGTGAATGTGGTGTTAGATTTGTAGTTTTTATTTCTTCAATCAAGAGTTTGTTATTTTAAAATAGTGCCGGTTTGTACTATTTACTCTGTGGCAGGAAGTGATGAAGATTTCTGCTGAGAGGAAAACGATTTTAGCATGTTGTAACTAAAATCCATTGCTGTTCCCACACAGGACTGGGGAGTACCAGAAAACTTCAGTTGGGGGGAACAGTTTGCAGGCTTAACTGCTATAAGGTATGCTCAGTCATTTTTTCTAACAAGACTTGGTAATGCTAGAAGACTGACAAGAATCCCCATGTGGGGAAGGTAAGCCATATTCTGAGACTTAGTATAGAAGGAAGGCTTATTTAAAAGGGCTCAAAAGACTGGTGGACACTGTTAAGGGGCAATCGATTATTTTATAACAAAAATCTGATCTTTTTACAAGTTTTTATTACATTTGGAACATTTTTATGGGGTTTATTCCACATGGCATATATTTGGACGCCTATTTAAGCTTGTGAAGGCCCCACAACTCCAGAGTGGAGAGGGAGGGGGCCTAAATTTCGCGCCTCAATTGCGCAGTTGTTATTGCAGACAGCTTCATGCAGCTTCACGTGGAGGGTCCAAAGATTACTTGAGGACTTTATAGAGGCTTATTTTCAATCAAAACTAATCCCCAAGGAAGGTAGGGCCACAGCAGATTGCTGTGCATGGTGCTGTAGTTTGCTAACCGGTTGCCAGCTTTACTTTGCTCCGGTTTGGCGATTAAGGGGTTATTTGACTTGAAATTCACTGTGCAATCATTTCAAAGCATTAGGAACATATGGTGAAAATTTCATAAAGATTGGGTTATTTTTTGAGATTTAGTAAAAAAAGTGTGCGCTTTTTATTATTTAAAGGCACAGTACTGTTTTTTCTAAAATTGTATTTTTCTGTATTTGAGTGCTGTCTCAGTCTGTTTAACATGTCAGAGCCTTCAGATAGATGTTGTTCTATGTGTTAATAGCCATGGCGGAACCCCCTTTACATTTGTGTTTAAAGTGTGCTAAGGTATCTAAGCATTTTAAAGACCATGCAGTGACACTTAAAAATGTTGCACAAGATGATTCCTTAACAGAAGGTAATGAGGATAGTCCACCTTCCTCTCCCCATGTGTCGACACCAGTTACGCCAGAGCAAGCGATGCCTAGTACCTCTAGCGCATTGGCCCCTATTACATTACAACAATTAGCAGCAGTCATGGATAATTCCCTTGCGGCCTTTCTATCCAAACTGCCAGTTTTTCCTAAAAAGCGTGATAGCTCAGTTTTAAGAACAGAGGATGAGCAATCAGAAGCTTTGGATGATTTATCCGTTGTACCCTCACAACACTCTGAAGTGGCAGTGAGGGATGTGCTGTCCGAGGGAGAAATTTCTGTCACAGGAAAGGTTTCTCAGCGGGCAGAATCAGATTCCTTAGCGTTTAAATTTAAGCTGGAACACCTCCGCGTACTGCTTAAGGAGGTTTTAGCTACGCTGGATGATTGCGACCCCATGGTGGTCCCAGAAAAATTGTGTAAAATGGACAAGTTTCTAGAAGTCCCTGTATACACTGATGCGTTTCCGATCCCGAAGAGGGTGGCGGATATTGTAACTAGGGAGTGGGAGAGACCAGGTGTACCTTTTTGTTCCCCCCCTATCTTTAAGAAAATGTTCCCCATAACTGACCCCAGGCGGGACGCGTGGCAGACGGTCCCTAAGGTAGAGGGAGCAGTTTCAACACTAGCCAAGCGCACAACCATACCAATAGAAGACAGTTGTGCTTTCAAAGATCCTATGGATAAAAAATTAGAAGGTTTACTAAAGAAAATATTTGTTCAACAAGGTTTCCTTCTTCAACCGATTGCCTGCATTATTCCTGTAACTACTGCAGTGGCTTTTTGGTTAGAGGCGCTGGAGGAGTCGCTCCAGAGGAAGACTTCATATGACGAAGTCATGGATAGAATTCATGCCCTAAAGCTGGCTAATTCTTTTATCACAGATGCCGCTTTACAATTAGCTAAGTTAGCGGCGAAAAATTCTGGTTTTGCCATTATGGCGCGGAGAGCGCTTTGGCTCATATCATGGTCGGCTGACATGTCGTCCAAAACAAAATTACTAAATATTCCTTTCAAGGGAAAGACCCTTTTCGGCCCCGAGTTGAAAGAAATTATTTCGGATATCACTGGGGGAAAGGGCCATGCCCTCCCGCAAGATAGACGTTTAAGGCCAAAAACAAGGCTAATTTTCGCTCCTTTCGCAACTTCAGGAGCGGCCCTGCTTCAACCTCTGCAAACGCAAAGCAAGAGGGTAACGCTTCACAGCCCAAAGCAACCTGGAAACCCTTGCAGGGCTGGAACAAAGGTAAACAGGCCAAGAAGCCTGCAGCTGCTACTAAGACAGCATGAAGGGGTAGCCCCCGATCCGGGACCGGATCTGGTAGGGTGCCGACTCTCTCTCTTCGCTCAGGCCTGGGCAAGAGATGTTCACGATCCCTGGGCTTTAGAGATTGTTACCCAGGGATATCTTCTAGAATTCAAGGACTCTCCTCCAAGGGGAAGGTTCCACATTTCTCGTTTGTCTTCAGACCAGACAAAGAAACAGGCGTTCTTACGCTGCGTAGAAGATCTACTAAAGATGGGAGTGATATATCCAGTTCCGATTGCAGAACAAGGACTGGGTTTTTACTCAAACCTGTTTGTAGTTCCCAAAAAGGAAGGAACTTTCAGGCCAATCCTGGATCTAAAAATCCTAAACAAATTCCTCAGAGTTCCATCATTCAAAATGGAAACCATTCGGACAATTTTGCCCATGATCCAGGAAGGTCAATATATGACTACCGTGGCATCTAAAGGATGCGTACCTACATATTCCTATCCACAAAGATCACCATCAGTTCCTAAGGTACGCCTTTCTGGACAAGCATTACCAGTTTGTGGCCCTTCCTTTCGGGTTGGTCACTGCTCCCAGAATTTTTACAAAGGTGCTAGGGGCCCTCCTAGCGGTACTAAGACCGCAGGGCATTGCAGTAGCACCTTACCTAGACGACATCTTAATACAGGCGTCGTCTTTTCAGAGCCAAGGCTCATACGGACATTGTTCTGGCCTTTCTAAGGTCTCACGGGTGGAAGGTGAACGTCGAAAAAAGTTCTCTGTCCCCGCTCACAAGGGTTCCCTTCCTGGGAACACTAATAGACTCGGTAGAAATGAAAATATTTCTGACGGAGGTCAGGAAGTTAAAGCTTTTAACTACTTGCCGAGTTCTTCATTCCATTCCTCTGCCTTCTGTAGCTCAGTGCATGGAGGTAATCGGATTAATGGTTGCGGCAATGGACGTGGTCCCTTTTGCCCGAAATTCATCTCAGACCACTGCAACTGTGCATGCTCAAACAGTGGAATGGGGATTATGCAGATTTGTCTCCTCAAATACTACTGGACCAGAAAACCAGAGATTCTCTTCTCTGGTGGTTGTCTCAGGATCACCTGTCTCAGGGAATGTGCTTCCGCAGACCGGAGTGGATCATTGTCACGACCAATGCCAGTCTGTTAGGCTGGGGTGCGGTCTGGAACTCCCTGAATGCTCAGGGCCTATGGTCTCGGGAAGAGTCTCTTCTCCCGATAAACATTTTGGAACTGAGAGCGATATTCAACGCTCCAGGCATGGCCTCAACTAGCGGCGGCCAAATTCATCAGATTTCAGTCGGACAACATTACGACTGTAGCGTACATCAATCATCAGGGAGGAACAAAGAGCTCTGTAGCGATGAAGGAAGTAACCAAGATCATCAAATGGGCGGAGGATCACTCCTGCCATCTATCTGCAATTCACATCCCAGGAGTAGACAACTGGGAGGCGGATTTTCTAAGTCGTCAGACTTTCCATCCGGGGGAGTGGGAACTCCACCCGGAGGTTTTTGCTCAGCTGACCCAGCTATGGGGCATTCCAGAATTGGATCTGATGGAGTCCCGTCAGAACACCAAACTTCCTCTTTACGGATCCAGGTCCAGGGACCCCAAGGCGGCACTGATAGATGCTCGAGTAGCGTCTTGGTCCTTCAATCTGGCTTATATCTTTCCACCGTTTCCCCTTCTCCCTCGGCTGGTAGCCAGAATCAAACAGGAGAAGGCCTCGGTAATTCTGATAGCACCTGCGTGGCCACGCAGGACTTGGTATGCAGACCTAGTGGAAATGTCATCTGTTCCACCTTGGACACTGCCATTGAGGCAGGATCTTCTAATTCAGGGTCCATTCAAGCATCCGAATCTAGTTTCTCTGCAACTGACTGCTTGGAGATTGAACGCTTAATTCTATCTAAGCGAGGGTTCTCTGAATCGGTTATAGATACTCTGATCCAGGCTAGAAAGCCTGTCACCAGGAAGATTTGCCATAAGATATGGCGGAAATATCTTTGTTGGTGTGAATCCAAGGGTTACTCGTGGAGTAAAATTAGGATTCCCAGGATATTGTCTTTTCTCCAAGAAGGATTGGAGAAAGGTTTGTCAGCTAGTTAAGTTATTATCTTGGAAAGTTTTGTTTTTGGTAGCTATATCTTCTGCTCGAAGAGTTTCAGAATTGTCTGCTTTGCAGTGTAATTCACCCTATCTGGTGTTCCATGCAGATAAGGTTGTTTTGCGTACCAAACCTGGTTTTCTTCCTAAAGTTGTTTCTAATAAGAATATTAACCAGGAAATCATTGTTCCCTCTCTGTGTCCTAATCCATCTTCAAAGAAGGAACGGCTATTACACAATCTTGATGTGGTTCGTGCTGTAAAATTCTATTTACAAGCAACTAAAGATTTCAGACAAACATCATCCTTGTTTGTTGTCTATTCTGGTAAGAGGAGGGGTCAGAAAGCGACTGCTACCTCTCTTTCCTTCTGGCTGAAAAGCATCATCCGATTGGCTTATGAGACTGCTGGACAGCAGCCTCCTGAACGAATTATATCTCATTCCACCAGAGCTGTTGCTTCCACATGGGCTTTCAAGAATGAGGCTTCTGTTGAACAGATTTGTAAGGCAGCGACTTTGTCTTCACTGCATACTTTTGCCAAATTTTACAAATTCAATACTTTTGCTTCTTCGGAGGCTATTTTTGGGAGAAAGGTTTTGCAAGCAGTGGTGCCTTCCGTTTAGGTTACCTGACTTGTTCCCTCCCTTCATCCGTGTCCTAAAGCTTTGGTATTGCTATCCCACAAGTAAGGATGAATCCGTGGACTGGATACACCTTGTAAGAGAAAACAGAATTTATGCTTACCTGATAAATTACTTTCTCTTACGGTGTATCCAGTCCACGGCCCGCCCTGGCATTTAAGTCAGGATTAAGTCAGTAGTTTAAAACTACAGTCACCACTGCACCCTATGGTTTCTCCTTTTTCTCCTAACCGTCGGTCGAATGACTGGGGGGGCGGAGCCTGAGGGGGAGCTATATGGACAGCTCTGCTGTGTGCTCTCTTTGCCACTTCCTGTAGGGAATGAGAATATCCCACAAGTAAGGATGAATCCGTGGACTGGATACACCGTAAGAGAAAGTAATTTATCAGGTAAGCATAAATTCTGTTTTTTCTTTTGACAGACTTGATACAGGCTAAAACCAGCCTTACATATATTAATTATACTAGGAGAGAAACAAAAGCATACTTTTAAAACAGGGCTTTCCCCTTGGGATACAACAGAAATAACCCCTTCATGTCTTTAAAGATATAATATAATTCTCTAATTCATCCTATTCAGAATGATGGGTCAGTGGGGCCATAACTCGATTTCTTACATGCGGATCTAATGCATCAATAAAGTCTCCCCATTTTTTAACTCATTGAGTCTTATTTCTCTATCATATAATTCATCAAAAATGTTGTTAATCATTTGATCTAAAAGGGCAGATTGAAGATCCTGAATACTAGGGGATTGCTTTAACAGCCATTTTTTCAAAATACATTTTCCTGCCATCAATATAAACATTGTCATAAGTATAGTTTTCTTGTTTTTGACTTGATTATTATAAGCAAATATACAATTTAAAAAAATTAAATTGACCTTTGCTTTAAGAACTTTTGAGGCCCAAAAACTCACTTTTGACCAGAATTGTATAATTTTGGGACATTCCCAGAGTAAATGTTTCAAATTGGGGTCATAAAAATTAAATTTTAAACATATTCGTTCACAATTGGACCAACTTGCTGCTATTTTCGATGTAACAGAGAATCTATGCAGAATTTTCATTTGTGATACCCTAAAGTATGAGTCTCTAGTGCTAATAAAGATGTTTTTTTAAGCTTTTTTTTTATCTCTATTTCTTCTAAAACTATAGATGCTGCTAGCCCTCATCCCATTTACCCTTGATTCCAATAAGGCCTTATATAGAGTAAAAAAGCATCCTTTCCAAAAACTTTCTACCATTCCCTGTAATGGATGTGTGGGTCCCATAAGAAAATATTCTTATTTATAATCCCATTTATGTATTGCGGCCTACAATCAGGATGTTGCTTAAAACACAATAAAAAAACAGTAAGTACCTTGAAGCACTGCTCTTGTTACAGGGGTTTGGGCACACACCGGGCTTCCTTGAGACTCCGCTGGCCGCCGCTGACAACCAAAGCCCCTGCAGGGACTATGAGCATGACACCCCTAACTCGGCATATGTAGTTTGCAGACTACTGCTCTAGCTGATGCTTTACCACTTACCCGGCTCCTCTGAGTGTTGAATATCAGCCGTAGGTACAGTAGCAACTCAAGCTTCCGCTTCCTCCATGCTCGCCTCCCACGCCAAGCCCCAAGAGCCCATATCTGGGACACACCACGCCAGCATACCGCTGCTGGAGAAGCCCACAAGTTACCGGTGGTATTGTACATCCCTGGGAGGCATCCGTAGCTCCCCACATTGACTTGGGAGTTAGTGCAGAGGGCGTCTCATCGTTTTAAGTCATTTTGTCCCTGTCAGTCATCTTTAGCTCTGCATGCTGACTTGGGAGCCATCACAACTTTCCTGACAAGTTTTATTACTTTTACTTAATCTTTTTACCTGTGAGGGTTACCAGTATTTCTTGTGAGTAGTACACTGTGTGGGGCTCAATACATGTATCAGTATTTTTATCCTCTACACTTGAATCTGGAGAAGCCCACTGCCCAAGATGTGAGGAGCTCAGTATGTGAGTGGGAGGGGCTTAGATGAGGGTTATCGGCTAAGGGTGAGAAGGGATGTATGATAAGTGTGAGGGGAGGTAGTTTAATACTACCTCCCCTCACACTGAGCTGAGGGGAGGTAGTTTAATAGGCTGAGTAGTGGACACTGAGGGAAGGAGGATGAGTGGGTTAAAGGGACATTAAGAGAAAGCAGTCTGTGAGGGTTATTAAGGGGCTGTGTGTGTGTGGAGGGGGGTAAGGACAATGTTATCTGTCAGAGAGGGATGGGAGGCCAAGAGATTTAGGAGGTGTCTGTGTGTGAGAGGGAGATAGGGGGCTGAGAGAGGGGAGGATGAGGGGGCTGTCTGTGAGAATAAGATTAAAGAATGAGGCTGAGAGTATAAGGAGGGAGGGGTGTGTATGAGGGAGAGGGGGCTGAAAGGGTCAGGGTGTGCATGAGGGAGAGGGGGCTGAGAGGATGAGAAGGGGCTGTGTGAGGGAGAGGTAAAAGAAAAAAAATTAATTTCTTTAAAATGGCACCAAACTTCAAAAATTCTATGTAAATGTATTTCTTATATAAACAATAGCATATTATCCGCGTACAAGGAAAGATGATATTTTCCACCCTCTATCTCCATACCTGAAAAAATGTTCCTTAATTTAATCGCTAATGGTTCCAAGACCAGATTAAACAAGAGGGGATACAAGGGACAACCCTGTCTAGTCCCTCTACCCAAACTAAATCTAGGGGACATCTCTCCATTAACAATAACTGATGCAGCAGTATTTGAATAGATGTTCTTAATGAAATTCCTAAAGGGGCCTTTTATATTAAAACTTCCTAAACATAACAGGTAGGGCCACTCAACCCTGTCGAAGGCCTTTTCGGCATCAAGGGCCAGCAACAGTGCATTCGGTCCAGATTTTCTTTCTGATTCGGGAAATGTGTTGCCTCAGACGGTCTCGGACGTCATGTCCTTTAGATTTAAACTTGAACACCTCCGCCTGTTGCTTCGGGAGGTTTTAGCGACTCTGGATGATTGTGACTCAATTGTGGTACCACCAGAGAAATTGTGTAAGATGGATAAATACTTAGAAGTGCCTACTTACTCTGATGTTTTTCCGGTTCCTAAGAGAATCTTGGATATTATTACACGGGAATGTGAAAGACCGGGTATCCCGTTCTCACCTTCTCCTAATTTTAAGAAAATGTATCCCATATCTGACACTATTCGGGACTCGTGGCAAACAGTCCCAAAGGTGGAGGGATCTATATCTACCCTGGCTAAACATACAACTACAGTATTCCTATTGAGGACAGTTGTGCTTTCAAAGACCCTATGGATAAGAAACTGGAGGGTCTTCTAAATAAGTTATTTATTCATCAGGATTTTCTTTTACAACCGACAGCCTGCATTGTACCAGTTACCACTGTGGCGGCCTTCTGGTTTGACGCCTTAGAGTCTCTTAAGACTGAGACTCCTTTAGAGGAAATTATGGATAGAATTAAGGCGCTTAAGCTGGCTAATTCTTTTATTACGGATGCCGCCTTTCAGATTGCCAAGTTGGCGGCTAAGAATGCCGGATTTGCCATTTTAGCGCGTAGAGCGTTATGGTTAAAGTCTTGGTCTGCTGATGTGTCATCTAAGTCAAAGCTTTTGGCTATTGCTTTCAAAGGGAAAACCCTATTCGGGCCTGACTTGAAATAAATCATTTCTGACATTACGGGAGGTAAGGGTCATCTCCTACCTCAGGATAAAGCAGCTAAACTGAGGGGTAAACAAAATAATTTCCGTTCCTTTCGGAACTTTAAAGGAGTCCCCGCTTCTTCTTCCGCTAAACAGGAAGGGAATTTTGCGCAAGCCAAGACCGTCTGGAGACCCAACCAGGCTTGGAATAAAGGTAAACAACCCAAGAAGCCCACTGCTGCTCCCAAGACAGCATGAAGGGGCGGCCCCCGATCCGGGACTGGATCTAGTAAGGGGCAGACTTTCTCTTTTTGCCCAGGCTTGGGTTAGAGATGTTTAGGACCCCTGGACATTGGAAATCGTGTCCCAAGGGTATCAACTGGAATTCAAAAATTCTCTCCCAAGGGGGAGGTTTCTTCTTTCACGATTGTCTGTAGACCAGATAAAAAGAGAGGCGTTCTTAGACTGTGTAAAAGACCTCTCTACTATGGGAGTAATTCGTCCCATTCCAATACTGGAACAGGGGCAGGGGTTTTACTCCAATTTTTTTGTGGTTCCCAAAAAAGAGGGAAGTTTCAGACCCATTTTAATTCTCAAGAGTCTAAACAAGTTTCTCAGAGTCCCATCCTTCAAGATGGAGACCATTCGAATAATTTTACCAATGATCCAGGAGGGTCAATATATGACTACCGTGGACTTGAAGGAAGCATACCTTCATATTCCTATCCACAAGGATCATCATCAGTACCTAAGGTTTGCCTTCCTGGACAAACATTTTCAGTTTGTGGCTCTTCCCTTCGGGTTGGCCACAGCACCCAGGATCTTCACAAAGGTTCTAGGGTCCCTTCTAGCGGTTCTCAGGCCGCGGGGTATTGCAGTGGTGCCTTTTCTAGACGATATTCTGATCCAGGCGTCGTCTTACCATCTGACAAAGTCTCATACAGACATGGTTCTGTCCTTTCTGAAGACCCACGGGTGGAAGGTGAATCTAGAAAAGAGTTCACTAATCCCACAGACAAGGGTTCCCTTCTTGGGAACTCTGATAGATTCTATTTCCATGAAAAGTTTCCTGGCAGAGGTCAGAAAGTTAAAGATTCTGAATACTTGCCAAGCCCTTCAGTCCAATCCTCGGCCATCAGTGGCTCAGTGCATGGAGGTAATAGGATTGATGGTGGCGGCAATGGACATCATTCCATTTGCTCGTTTTCATCTAAGAGCGCTACAACTGAGCATGCTCAGGCAGTGGAATGGAGATTATTCGAATTTGTCTCCTCAGATAGATCTGTATCAGGAGACAAGAGACTCTCTTCTTTGGTGGTTGTTGCCAGATATTCTGTCCCAAGGGACGTGCTTCCGCAGACCCTCATGGGTGATAGTGACCACGGACGCCAGCCTACTAGGTTGGGGTGAAGTCTGGAATTCCCTGAAGGCTCAGGGTGTGTGGACTCGGTCAGAGTCTCTTCTTCCAATCAATATTCTGGAATTGAGAGCAATATTCACTGCGCTTCAGGCTTGGCCTCGGCCAAGTTCATCCGTTTTCAGTCGGACAACATCACGACTGTGGCTTACATTAATCATCAGGGAGGAACAAGAAGTTCCTTAGCGATGACAGAAGTATCCAAGATAATTCGGTGGGTGGAGGCTCACTCTTGTTATCTGTCAGCAATCTACATCCCAGGAGTGGACAACTGGGAAGCGGACTTTTTAAGCAGACAGACGTTTCATCCGGGGAGTGGGAACTCCATCCGGAGGTCTTTGCTGCTCTGATTCTCAGATGGGGCAAACCGGAATTGGATCTGATGGCGTCTCGTCAGAATGCCAAGCTCCCAAGATATGGATCCAGATCCAGGGATCCTCAGGCCGAACTGATAGATGCCTTGGCAGTGCCTTGGTCGTTCAACCTAGCTTATGTGTTTCCACCGTTTGCTCTCCTTCCCCGGGTGATTGCTCACATCAAACAGGAGAGGGCTTCAGTAATTCTAATCGCACCCGCGTGGCCTCGCAGGACTTGGTATGCTGATCTAGTGGACATGTCCTCTCTGCCACCGTGGAAGCTTCCATTGAGGCAGGACTTTCTAATTCAGGGGCCTTTCCAACACCCAAATCTAATTTCTCTGCAACTGACTGCTTGGAAATTGAACGCTTGATTCTATCTGATTCTGATTCTATTTCTGATTCGGTCATTGATACTTTGATTCAGGCACGCAAGCCTGTTACTAGAAAGATTTACTATAAGATATGGAGTAAATATCTTTATTGGTCCGAATCCAAGGGCTACTCATGGAGTAGAGTTAGGATTCCCAGAATTCTGTCTTTTCTCCAAGAAGGATTGGAGAAAGGATTGTCAGCTAGTTCCTTAAAGGGACAAATTTCTGCTTTGTCAATTTTACTACACAAACGTTTGGCAGATGTTCCCGACTTTCAGTCTTTTTGTCAGGCTCTGACCAGAATCAAGCCTGTGTTTAGACCAATTGCTCCACCCTGGAGTTTGAATTTAGTTCTTAATGTTCTTCAAGGGGTTCCGTTTGAACCCATGCATTCCATAGATATTAAGTTGTTATCTTGGAAGGTTTTATTTTTGGTTGCTATTTCTTCTGCTCGTAGAGTTTCTGAGCTTTCAGCGTTACAATCTGACTCGCCTTATCTTATCTTCGATTCTGCTAAGGTGGTTTTACGTACCAAACCTGGTTTCCTACCTAAGGTTGTTTCTAATAAGAATATTAATCAGAAAATTGTTGTTCCTTCATTATGTCCTAATCCTTCTTTTAAGAAGGAGCATCAGTTACATAACTTGGATGTGGTCCGTGCAGGCGACTAAAGAATTCCGTCAATCATCTTCATTATTTGTTGTTTTCTCTGGAAAGCGTAGGGGCCAGAAAGCTACGGCTACCTCTCTTTCTTTTTAGCTGAGGAGTATCATCCGTCTGTCATATGAGACTGCTGGACAGCAGCCTCCTGAAAGAATTACGGCTCATTCTACTAGGGCCGTGGCTTCCTCGTGGGCATTTAAAAACAATGCTTCTGTTGAACAGATTTGCAAGGCTGCAACTTGGTCGTCTCTTCACACTTTTTCCAAATTTTCCAAATTTGATACTGTTGCTTCTTCTGAGGCTATTTTTGGGAGAAAGGTTCTTCAAGCAGTGATGCCTTTCATTTAGGTTCCTGTCTTGTCCCTCCCTTTCATCCGTGTCCTATAGCTTTGGTATTGTATCCCATAAGTAAGGATGAAATCCGTGGGCTCGTCGTATCTTGTAAAAGAAAAGGAAATTTATGCTTACCTGATAAATTTATTTCTTTTACGATACGACGAGTCCACGGCCCACCCTGTTTTTCTAAGACAGGTTTTTATTATTATTATCATTATTATTTTTTATTCTTTGTTAAACTTCAGTCACCTCTGCACCTTGGCTTTTCCTTTCTCTTCCTAACTTCGGTTGAATAACTGGAGGTGGGAGGGAGGGGAGGAGCTATATACAGCTCTGTGGTGCTCTTTGCCACTTCCTGCTAAACAGGAGGCGATATCCCATAAGTAAGGATGAAATCCGTGGACTCGTCTTATCGTAAAAGAAATACATTTATCAGGTAAGCATAAATTTCCTTTTTCTGTTTAGACTTTAAAGATAAAAAATGTTTTCTTGAATTTTGTACTTTTACCAAAGATGCCAGGAGTTTCCCTGACCTATTCCCAAACCTATACATTTTTCCCTTTTAGCTTTCTAATATCCCTTAATGCCTGCTTTGTCGCATAAATATCCATTTCCTTTTTATCTACCTATCTTTCCACCTTCAATATGCCGCTCTGGTTTCTATATAATTACTATATAAGTTAGTTACCCTCTCGCTCAATTCTTTATATTGTTTCTGAATCACTTTATTATGCTTTATTACATAGGCAGTGATCTCCCCTCTAATCACTGCCTTCCCTGCCTCCCATAAAATTTGTGTATTATAGCAGCTCTCTTTATTATGATTTAAGTATTATTCCCATTTTAGCTTAATAAAATCTCTGAAATGGTCTGAGCCATACAGAAATTTGGAGAATTTAAAGCTTGTGGAGCTAAATTGTTGCCTTCCCATGAAGTTTTTCCTTTTCCAGATGCTGTTTCTGAAATAGTTTCTAGGGAATAGTCTAAGCAAGGTAATTATTTTAATCCTTCTGCAAGGTTTAATAAGTTGTTCCCCTTACCTGCCTCTAATATTGAACTGTGGGAGACTGTCCCTTAAATAGATGGGGGTAATTTCTACTCCGGCTTTGCATACTAATATCCCTTTGGAAGACAGTACTTCTCTTAAGGACCATTTGGCTAGGAAGTTAGAATCCTTTCAAAGAAGGGCCTTTCTGCAAGAAAGTTATTTGTTTAGGCCAACTTTCTCTATTGCTGATGTAGATGCTGCTTCTTACTTGTTAACTAATCTTTCAAAGCAGTTTTCTAATGATTCTGCTAATTGTGCTAATTCCTTTATTTGTCCTTGGCAGTTCTTTTAAGAAGAGCTTAAGGGCTTAAGTCCTGATCTACTGATATGTCTCAATCCAGACTTTTATTTCTTTCTTTTCAGGGAAAGAAATTGTTTGGTTCCGATTTAGATTCTATAATTTCTACTAGTTTCTGGTGGAAAATAACTTTTCTTCCTAAATACTAAAAGTCCAAGGGCAAATCTAAAGCCTTCAATCATTTTTGTTTCTTTCATCAGAACAAAGAACATAAAGTTGATTCCTAGTCTCAGACGCAAAGCACCTTCTGGCCCAGTCTAGAGACCTAAGCAAGCCACAAAATCCACCCCTACATCTAAGTCTGCATGAAGGTGCGGCCCCTGATCCAGAGGCTCTGGTAGGGGGCAGGTAATGTCCTTTTCAGGAGTCTTGATTTCAGTTTGTTCCAGATCCCTGGGCTCTGAATATAATCTACCATAGATAGGCTTTTCTGTCCAATGTTTTTTCAATCAGTTTCAGATCTGGAAGTTCTGGGAGTGATTGCTACAGTTCCTTTGCAGGAACAGGGGATGTGATTTTACTCAAATCTCTTCTTTATTTCAAAGAAGGAAGGTACTCCTAGAACAGTTCTGGATCTGAAAGCTCTGAACAAGTTCGTCAAATTCCTACTTTCAAAATGGAAACTATTCAGACTATTCTGCGTTTTGTTCAGCAAGGTCAGTTTTTGTCCACAATAGATTTAATGGATGCAACCCTTCATGTTCCAATTCACAGGGAACATTATCAGTTGTTGAGTTTTGCCTTTCTAGACCAGCAATTTTAGTTTGTTTCAGGTTTGCCTTTCACAAAGGTTCTGGGTGCACTTTTGTCTGTGATCAGATCTCATTGTTTCCTTACATGGACAATATCTTGGTTCAAGCTCCATCTTTTCTTTTAGCAGAATCTCACACCAACAGTTACAGTTATCATCTCTCTGTGCTCATCGTTACGTGTATTGTTACAGTTATCACCTCTCTGTGCTCATCTGTACACGTATTGTTTCAGTTATCATCTCTATGTGCTCATCGTTACGCATATTGTTACAGTTATCACCTCTCTGTGCTTAGCGGAACGTTTATTGTTACAGATATCACCTCTTTGTGCTCATCGGTATGCATATTGTTACAGTTATCACCTCTTTGTGCTCATCGGTATGCATATTGTTACAGTTTTCACCTCTCTGTGCTCAGCAGTACGCGTATTATTACAGTTATCACCTTTCTGTGTTCAGCGGTACGTTTAATGTTAGTTATCACCTCTGTGCTCAGCGGTACGCGTATTATTACAGTTATCATCTCTCTGTGCTCAGCGGTACGCTTATTGTTACAGTTATCACCTCTCTGTGCTCAGCGGTACGCGTATTATTACAGTTATCATCTCTCTGTGCTCAGCGGTACGTTTAATGTTAGTTATCACCTCTGTGCTCAGCAGTACATTTATTGTTACAGTTATATCCTCTGTGCTCAGCGGTACGTGTATTGTTACGGTTATCATCTCTCTGTGCTCAGCGGTACGCGTATTGTTACAGTTATCACCTCTCTGTGCTCAGCGGTACGCGTATTATTACAGTTATCATCTCTCTGTGCTCAGCGGTACGCGTATTATTACAGTTATCATCTCTCTGTGCTCAGCGGTACGCTTATTGTTACAGTTATCACCTCTCTGTGCTCAGCGGTACGCTTATTGTTACAGTTATCACCTCTCTGTGCTCAGCAGTACATTTATTGTTACAGTTATATCCTCTGTGCTCAGCGGTACGTGTATTGTTACAGTTTTCACCTCTCTGTGCTCAGTGGTACGCGTATTATTACAGTTATCACCTTTCTGTGTTCAGCGGTACGTTTAATGTTAGTTATCACCTCTGTGCTCAGCGGTACGCGTATTATTACGGTTATCATCTCTCTGTGCTCAGCGGTACGCGTATTATTACAGTTATCATCTCTCTGTGCTCAGCGGTACGTGTATTATTACAGTTATCACCTCTCTGTGCTCAGCGGTACGTGTATTGTTACAGTTTTCACCTCTCTGTGCTCATCGGTACGCGTATTATTACAGTTATCATCTCTCTGTGCTCAGCGGTACGCGTATTATTACAGTTATCATCTCTCTGTGCTCAGCGGTACGTGTATTATTACAGTTATCACCTCTCTGTGCTCAGCGGTACGTGTATTGTTACAGTTTTCACCTCTCTGTGCTCAGCGGTACGTGTATTGTTACAGTTATCACCTCTCTGTGCTCAGCGGTACGTGTATTGTTACAGTTATCACCTCTCTGTGCTCAGCGGTACGTGTATTGTTACAGTTATCACCTCTCTGTGCTCAGCGGTACGTGTATTGTTACAGTTATCACCTCTCTGTGCTCAGCGGTACACTTATTGTTACAGTTATCACCTCTCTGTGCTCAGCGGTACGTGTATTGTTACAGTTATCACCTCTCTGTGCTCAGCGGTACGTGTATTGTTACAGTTATCACCTCTCTGTGCTCAGCGGTACGCGTATTGTTACAGTTATCACCTCTCTGTGCTCAGCGGTACGTGTATTGTTACAGTTATCACCTCTCTGTGCTCAGCGGTACGTGTATTGTTACAGTTTTCACCTCTCTGTGCTCAGCGGTACGCTTATTGTTACAGTTATCACCTCTCTGTGCTCAGCGGTACGCTTATTGTTACAGTTATCACCTCTCTGTGCTCAGCGGTACGTGTATTGTTACAGTTATCATCTCTCTGTGCTCAGCGGTACACTTATTGTTACAGTTATCACCTCTCTGTGCTCAGCGGTACGCTTATTGTTACAGTTATCACCTCTCTGTGCTCAGCGGTACGTGTATTGTTACAGTTATCACCTCTCTGTGCTCAGCTGTACGTGTATTGTTACAGTTATCATCTCTCTGTGCTCAGCGGTACGTGTATTGTTACAGTTTTCACCTCTCTGTGCTCAGCGGTACGTGTATTATTACAGTTTTCACCTCTCTGTGCTCAGCGGTACGCGTATTGTTACAGTTTTCACCTCTCTGTGCTCAGCGGTACGTGTATTGTTACAGTTATCATCTCTCTGTGCTCAGCGGTACGTGTATTTTACAGTTTTCACCTCTCTGTGCTCAGCGGTACACTTATTGTTACAGTTATCACCTCTCTGTGCTCAGCGGTACGCTTATTGTTACAGTTATCACCTCTCTGTGCTCAGCGGTACGTGTATTGTTACAGTTATCACCTCTCTGTGCTCAGCGGTACACTTATTGTTACAGTTATCACCTCTCTGTGCTCAGCGGTACGTGTATTGTTACAGTTATCACCTCTCTGTGCTCAGCGGTACGTGTATTGTTACAGTTATCATCTCTATGTGCTCATCGTTACGCATATTGTTACAGTTATCACCTCTCTGTGCTTAGCGGAACGTTTATTGTTACAGTTATCACCTCTCTGTGCTCAGCGGTACGTGTATTGTTACAGTTATCACCTCTCTGTGCTCAGCGGTACACTTATTGTTACAGTTATCACCTCTGTGCTCAGCGGTACGCTTATTGTTACAGTTATCACCTCTGTGCTCAGCGGTACACTTATTGTTACAGTTATCACCTCTGTGCTCAGCGGTACGTGTATTGTTACAGTTTTCACCTCTCTGTGCTCAGCGGTACGTTTAATGTTAGTTATCACCTCTGTGCTCAGCGGTACGCGTATTATTACGGTTATCATCTCTCTGTGCTCAGCGGTACACTTATTGTTACAGTTATCACCTCTCTGTGCTCAGCGGTACGCTTATTGTTACAGTTATCACCTCTCGGTGCTCAGCGGTACGCTTATTGTTACAGTTATAACCTCTCTGTGCTCAGCTGTGTAAAAACAACATTTATGCTTACCTGAAAAATTATTTTCTTTCCTGGCATGGAGAGTCGATGATTCCAATTCATTATTGTTGGGAATTCAGCTCCTGGCCACCAGGTGAAGGCAAAGACACCCCAGCAAAGCTTAAGTATCGCTCCCACTTCCCATAATCCCCCAGTCATTCAGCCGAGAGGAAAGAAAAAGAGGAGCACAAGGGGTATAGAGGTGCCTGAAGATCATGAACATAAACGCCGCCTTTAAGTGTATAAAATGGTGGGTCGTGGACTCTCCATGCCAGGAAAGAAAATAATTTATTATCAGGTAAGCATACATTTTGTTTTCTTTCCAATGGCATGGAGAGTCCACGATTCCATTCATTACTGTTGGAAAACCAATACCCAAGCCAGAGAGGACACAGAATGGATAGGGAGGGAGAACTAAAGGCTGGCGGGCCTAAACTGAAGGCACCACCGCTTGAAGCACCTTTCCCCCCCAAAAAAAAACCTCCCCAGAGGCCAAAACATCAAGGCTGGAAAAAAATTAAAGAGGACTAAGAAGCTGCCTTACAGTTTTGTTCCCTGAAGCAAAAAAAAAAAACCTGAATAAGAAACAGCACAGGTAGAGAAGCCAAAAACCTTTTGGGAGACAGCTGTCCAACTGTCTCATGGGTCAAACTAAAAACAGCCCTCAGCCAAAAAGGAGGAGTATAGACAGAAACCTCTAGGTCCCTGCGCCTACTGGAATTAATAACAGACAATGACAAAGATTGTCTAAACTGCTTGGTAACTTGGAGAACTTGAGAGTACGAACCTCATCCAGGTTGTGAAGTAAACGTTCCTTCTGAAAAGAAGGAATAGAACAGAAGAAAAGGAGCTACAATCTCCCGATTAACAGTGCAGTAAGAAACCACCTAGAACCGGAGACCTAACTTGGCATGGAAGCAGCCGTTCCGACAAAAAACAGAACATTCTAAGATAAAGATAAATATCAACAGAATGAGTAGGTTCAAATATGAAGAACCAGATTAAGACTCCAGGGAGGAGCAACAGGCAGAAACACAGGCCTGATACCAACCTGGGCCTAATCCAAAAGTATACAAGGTACCAGCACTGTATGTAAAGAATAGTATAATCTTTATTAAAGACCCATTAAAAGTAGCGACGTTTCGGGGATTAACCCCTTAGTCATGCTATCTGTTACATATAAACATTTCCTTTCTTTTAAACACTTTCTTGTTCGCGCAAACAATTTCCTAGGTGGAACATTAGGCCCCATCTAGTGGCCACTCTTTTACATTAATTTTAATAAAAGCTTTTTTACAAATTTATGTAACAATTTCTTTTGCATGATGTCCACGGATCATCCTTACTTGTGGGATATTATCCTTCCTAACAGGAAGTGGCAAAAGAGAGCACCACAGCAGAGCTGTCTATATAGCCCCCCCTTAACTCCACCCCCAGTCATTCTCTTTGCCGCTCTAAGCAGGAAGGGTAAAGTGAAAGAGGGTGTTAAGCTGTAGTTTATTTTTAACTACAATCAAGAGTTTGTTATTTTTAAATGGTACCGAGTTTGTACTATTTACTCTCAGGCAGGACATAGATACAAGCGTCTGGCAGATGTTCCAGACGTTCAGCGCTTTTTGTCAGGCTTTAGCTAGAATTAAGCCTGTGTTTAAATCTGTTGCTCCGCCATGGAGTCTAAATTTAGTTCTTAGAGTTCTTCAGGGGGTTCCGTTTGAACCATGCATTCCATAGATATTAAGCTTTTTATCTTGGAAAGTTTTGTTCCTAGTTGCTATCTCTTCAGCTCGAAGAGTTTCTGAACTATCTGCATTACAATGTGACTCGCCTTATCTTGTGGTTCCATGCTGATAAGGTGGTTTTACGTACCAAGCTGGGTCCTACCTACGATTGTTACTCAACAAGGAATTCAATCAGGAAATTGTTGTTCCTTCTCTGTGTCCTAATTCCTTCTTGTAAGAAGGAACGTCTGTTGCACAACTTGGACGTGGTTCGTGCTTTGGAAATTTTATTTGCAGGCAACCAAAGATTTTCGGTCAAACATCTTCTTTGTTTGTTGTCTATTCTGGAAAGCGTAGGGGTCAAAAGGCTACGGTGACTTCTTTCCTTTTGGCTGAAAAGCATCATCCGTTTGCTTATGAGACTGCTGGGACAGCAGTCTCCTGAAAGGATTACAGCTCATTCTACTAGAGCGGTAGCTTCCACATGGGCTTTTAAAAATGATGCTTCTGTTGAACAGATTTGTAAGGCTGCGACTTGGTCTTCGCTTCATACCTTTTCCAAATTTGATACTTTTGCTTCTTCTGAGGGCTATTTTTGGGAGAAAGGTTTTGCAAGCATGTGGTGCCGGTCCATTTAGGTTTCTGTCTTGTCCCTCCCTTCATCCGTGTCCTAAAGCTTTGGTATTGGTATCCCACAAGTAAGGATGAATCCGTGGACTCGGTACATCATGCAAAAGAAAACAAAAATTTACGCTTACCTGATAAATTTCTTTCTTTGCGATGTACCAAGTCCACGGCCCGTCCTCGTCTATTCAAGACAGATGGTATTTTTTATTAAAAACTTCAGTCACCTCTGCACCTTATAGTTTCTCCTTTTTCTTCCTTGGCCTTCGGTCGAATGACTGGGGCGGTGGAGTTAAGGGGGGAGCTATATAGACAGCCTGCTGTGGTGCTCTCTTTGCCACTTCCTGTTAGGAAGGATAATATCCCCACAAGTAGATGAATCCGTGGACTCGGTACATCGCAAAAGAAAGAAATTTATCAGGTAAGCATAAATTTTGTTTTTAAAAACAATGTATCACCATGCATAACAGTATAATAGAGATGTACATAATTTCCTTTCAACTAAATACCTAACTTAATTTACTTATATAATATTGATATTATTCTGCTCACATTACAGAATATTTCCTGTTTATCACAGTGTAACTAAAGCCCATATTACAAAGTACTAGGTGAACAATTCTTCCAGTAAGGCTAATTTTTCCTTATTTTCTAAAGGAAACGGAATACACTTTGCACCAAAGGGCCTAAACCGTGATTTTGACTTATCCTGTTTCCGTGTATACTATTCTTTACATACAGTGCTGGTACCATTGTATACCTATACAAAAGACGTCTGACAAAGACCGGCTAACTCCTTGTACAACAAAAACTGAAAAAAGATCTCTCTTAATAAGAACTATCAGAGAGACCTAGAGAAACAAAAGAATCAGAGGATTCGTACCTTATGCCAAGAAAAACCTTGAGACACAAACCACGAGAGACAGGTTCACAGACCTTTAATACATTTGGCGAGGTCCACGGCGTATGCGTCCGTATAAGAGGGACAAAGCCCCTATCTGAAAACTCTCACTTAGAGAGGGACTAAGTGTCAAACTCCACACAGGTCCGTTTTAGGAGGAACTAGATAAAGACCTTAAAATAGAAGATCAAAGAAAAGCTGTAACTCCCAGGAGGGAGGACGAGCAGCATTACCTGATTCTGTGCTGCCCGCCGTAGAAAAGAATAGGATCAACCGAGATCCGCTCCTGGTTGATGCGGGACTATGACTATATCTCGTATAGAACTGCTAGTGCAGCCACTAGTACAGTCTGATAGTCCCTCAATCTAGGTCCGTGTGTATGGGCAATCTTAGATAAAGAAGAGAAGCCAAGAGCACTATCTCCGAAACACTCCCACTGAGGGATAGCTCAGAGAACCTTACAGCAAGAACGCCTGTCTGTTAGACAGTCGCTTCCCAGGGATCATTCTCAGGAAAATAATGGCCCAAGAGAAACAATATAAACTCAGCACACCGAAGGATGCGAGAGACTATTCACATCGTCAGTCCTGGATCTTCCTTAAGGACTGAAGTAAGCCACAGAATTATGGCTGATTTGAAGTCTGAGAAATCGGACAAAGCTTAGATGAAGCCACAACTGAAAGAAAAGTATAGATGGCTCCCAGCTCCAATGTTCTTTGGAAAGAATACCTGAGCTCTAAGAACCCCAAACATCCCCAGCCTGAGAGGCTGGAATCAGAAAACGCCATCTTCCACGATGATTAGTGCTTAGGAATGGAAGAACCTGACAGAACCACCAGGAGAAATCTCACGTGTGGCTGTCGAGGACGATGAGCTTATACGGGTCTGAATAAATGCAGTTCCAAAGACTGATCATACATAGTATGAAAGGTCTTGAATGGAAGAGGACAAAAGGAATAAAGTCCATGCAGATACAAATGATACCATTAACTTCTAAGCACTGTGCCAATGAAGGGCTTGTCGAGGACGTGAAGGAAGAGAAAAGCAGAGAGAAGAGAGGATACGGAGAAGCACCATTTGTATCAAGTCAAAGGCCACACAGACCTAAAAATAGGTTGAGCAAAATTGACAAGATGCTTAAAATGACATCAAATGTCAGCATAAAACAGTTAAGGAACAGGAAATAAACCTGAACGAAATAAACATATGATACACACCCGGAATGTGGATCGCTGACGGCGAACAGCTGTGGGCCTCCACCCAATCCAGAATCCGATATACTTCCCTCATTGCTAGGGAGCTTCTCGTTCCACCCTGATGGTTGATGTAAGCCACCGAGGTATATTGTCTGATTGGGAATCTGATAAACTGGGACGAACCCAGAAGGGCCCAAGCCTTCAGAGCATTGAAGATTGCCCAACGTTCCAGAATGTATGTTGATCGAAAGGGAGCATTCCTCCTGAGTTTCTTGGCACCCCAAACAGCTCCCCATCCTGATAGGCTTCCGTCCGTAGTCACAATCTCCCAAGATGGACTTAAGAAGGATGTCCCTCGGGACAGAGCCACCAAGAGAGCGATTCTCTCGACTGGTTGTCCAGAGAAATCTGTTGAGACAGATCCGAATGATCGCCGTTCTACTGCCTCAGCATGCACAGCTGCAACGGTCTGAGATGGAACCTGGCAAAGGGAATGATGTCCGTGCTGGACACCATGAGATCAACCACCTCTATACACTGAGCCACAGAGGGCCTTAAGGAGGTCCGGAGGGCAAGACATGCCGAAGCTAGCTTGCAATGTCTCTCGTCTGTTAGAAATATCCTCATGGATATAGAGTTTATTATAGTACCCAGGAATTCCACCCTGGTACTTGGGATAAGAGAACTCTTTTTTTTCTAGGTTTATCTTCTATCCATGAGATCAAAGAAGAGAGAGAAGAGATTCCAAATGGTCCTCTGCCAGACGAAAAGATGGTGCTTGTACCAGAATATTGTCCAAGTAGGGAGCTTTTGCTATACCCCGGGTTCTGGCAACAGCAAAAAGAGCCCTGAGCTATGACCACCAGGACCCATGGATCCTGCACGTCCCTGAACCAAGCGTCTGAAAAGAGCAACAGTCTGCTCCCTACATGATCCAGAGCTGGATCGGGGGGGCCCATCCTTCATGCCGATTTAGTCTCAGCGGGCTTCTTGCTCTGCTTGGACTTATTCCTGGACTGAGCCGGCTTCCAAGTATTCTTGGTTTGCTTGGGCTTTATCAGAATTAAAATTAGAAACTTGTCCTTAGACTTATTTCTTTTTATCTTGCGGTAGGGAAGGCACCCTTGCCCCCTGTAACCATAGCGATAATGGAGTCCAGGCCTGGACCAAATAAAAAACTTTCCCTTAAAGGGGAGGGAAAGAAGTAATATCCGCAGACCAGGACTTCAGCCAGAGCGCCCGACGAGCCTGAACGCAAAAACATTAGCATTTAGGCAAATAATCTGCATGTTTGCATCACAGAGAAAAGAATTAGAAATTCTCAAGGCCTTAATTCTTTCCTGAATAACGCCAAGGGGACCCTCCACCTCGATTAATTCTGATAAGGAGTCGCACGAGTAGGTAGCTTCTCCAGCAACCGTGGCAACAGCCGCTGCCGGTTGAAACAAATATTCCATATATTTAAACTTCTTTCTTAGAAGAGTTTCCATCCTTTTTATCCATCGGCTCTCTGAATGACGAGCTATCTCAAGTGGGATAGTAGTGCGTTTGGCAAGAGTGGAGATAGCTCTATCCACCTTAGGGACAGAACCCCACAACTCCAATTGAGAGTCCGGGGACCGGAAATCATTTTTTTTTTTTTTTAATATTTTTTTTTATTGAGGAAATATGCATACATGAATAACAAGTACAAAAGAGGAAAACCAATATATGACAGATGTTGGTGCATGTACAAGCACAGTATATTGCTGAAGCAGTCCTCATTTTTGTCCCATGTAACAAGTTTAAGGAATATGTTTCCAAAAGAAAATGGGATTGTTTAAACTAGATACAAAACATTGTGAAATAAACAGAAACAGAGCTAGACCAGGTCTGAGCCGTCAAGAGCCATCTCATAAATATAAACAGATTGCGTCCCGCACGAGTAATGTTAGTACATGGCAAGAGAGCTTGTTAGTAAGTAAAAATGGAGTGTACATGGATATTCCTTTCCCTGACATATAATGTGTTTTTGGAAATACTATCGGGCCAGCATCATTCAATGCACTACCTAGGAGATGTGGGGGCATAACAATACTTTACATCCTCTAAGGGTGGTTAATCCAGACGTTAACTCTATTGCCCTCTCTATAACCCCGGCCAAAGGTCACAGAGTAAAGGCCAGCGACAACCCATGCGGGTGGTAATGATAGTTTGGGATTAATACTCCCAGAGACCGTGGGCTGTATAAGGCATGGGGTTGTGTATAAGCTATTATGAAGCAGGGCATTCCTTTACATTATATAGGCAACTACAATCCAAAACAAGTGCCGTGCATTAGATTGCCGTTTGTAAGGTGCAAAGTGTGAATAAGTGTCCACAGTCACTTCACCGTCAGTCACACAAATATCAATCTTGTGCTCCTAGATATTATATTAGTGCCTGAAAAGTTAGCATCTACTATAAATTAGGTCTCTACTTGCAGGGTATACTATGGGAATAGGTTTTTTGCTGGACTACCAATGGTATGTTGGCAACCACCGTTTTGCTAGAAGTACATACAACGTAAAAACATTTTGGGGAGCTTATAATATACTTATATAAACATAACACAACATTTCAAAACAACAAAGAATTTCTTAGGAACATTAAAGGGACATGCCACCCACATTTTTTCTTTTATGATTTAGAAAGAGAATGCTATTTTAAACATCTTTCTAATTTACTTATATTATCTAATTTGTTTTATTCTCTTGATATTCTTTGATGAAAAGCATATCTAGATATGCTCACTAGCTGCTGATTGGTTTGCTGCACATAGAAGCATCGTGTGATTGGCTCACCATGTGCATTGCTTTTTCTTCAACTGAGGATATTTAAAAAAATGAAGCAAAATAAATAATGGAAGTAAATTGTAATGTTGTTTAAATTTCTATTCTCTATCTGAATCATGAAAGAAAATTTTTGGGTTTAGTGGCCCTTTAACGTGAGTTCCAATGAACAGGGAGATACACAGACAATTTTATTATAGCTCTTTTTGCTTTTTGTCAGCCCCCTGAGTCTACTTGCAATCTGGGCAGCATCCCTTTGTGATTACTCAGTTTGCGTGGCCATAGAATAATGCAGTCTTTCCCATACACAGCCTTTTCCTTTAAGTGCAAAGGGGGACATGATTTCTCATATACAATCTCCCCAGTCTCAAGTTCAAAGGTAGTATTCCCACAGGCTATTAGCTGGTGTATATTACCCATTGCGTGACATTTTTGATTAGGCTTGGTATTTATATATGTCCCAGTGTCACCAAATGCCACCAGCGCTTTTACAATGAAAGTTTTTGGCGCCAGCATTATCTCTTTAATGTCAATGACAGAGTCTATCTGTGTGTCCGAGCCGATCAGAGCCAACTTACTGGCATCTGGAGGGATAAGAATGCTCCTACTGGAAAGCCGAAGAGTATATTCTATTCTTGTAGCCGCGCCAGGGCCCTTCTGCGCGGGCTGCAAATTGATGCCATTCAGGGCTGCCTCCTTGCTGCTAGGAATATGCCTGTCGGCTTGTACTGTTGTGGGAAGTTCCCTCTTCTTCAGCTGTATCGGAAGATTTTCTGCGTGCTGAGGTGCACTCTCTGCCGTAATTTCTCTCCAGTCGCCATCTTTGTTTGGGTGTGCTATAGGGATCCGTGTTGGTTCTTCCATAGTTATGTTGTTTATCGTTGGTAGGGTGCTCTGAGTACGGTCTAATGGGAGTGATCGATGATAGATTCTGAGAAGTAGATTCTCCAATTTAGCAAAGCGCTGATCTAGCTCCTGCTCCAGGCTCATCTCCCATGCGGTCGCCATCTTGAAAGCAATCTCATGTGCGGCAACTTAAGGACCCGAACCCTTACAAGATTGTTGGCTGTAAATTATTTATTCTGCTTAGCGATGTTTTAAAGAACAGTAAGGCAGAAACCTGCTGCCAGCACTGGTAACCCGGAGGAGCCGGGGGGGAGTCGCTACCTATAAATAGGCCACCGCCTTAGGTCTTAGTCTTCCGAACTGTGGCTCTTGGGTCATGGAAACAGCTGTCGAAGATAGAAATATAGCCACTGTTTGTTTGGCAACCATAAATCGTTGAGATATATGTGTATTTTAGCTGTTAGGTTCTCTAAAATCGGTGGATTGAAGAGGATTCTTCTAGAGCCTACAGTAGATACGTCCTATCAAGTACGTGATTCGGACACGCCCCCGGAAATCATTTTTTATAGGAAGACGAAGGGGAAAAGGAAAATCCAATTCTGTCCCATTCGTTCTTAATAATGTTCGCCATCTTTACAGGCACAGGAAAAGTTAAAGGCACTACCCTGTCCTCGTAACTCTGTATAATTTAGGAATCAAAGGTTCATCAGGCAGCTTGGCCTCTGGAACCTCTAATGTAGACAGGACTTCCTTTAGAAGAAAACGTAAGTGTTCAATCTTAAATCTAAAAGGCTGGTTCCTCCGCAGCAGGAGGCTTAGAGGTAGCAGACTCCATCCCCGAAGCCTCAGAGTGCAACTCATCCTCGGATAACTTAGATAGAGCAGTTAAATCCAATTAAATTACACGATG
Source organism: Bombina bombina (assembly GCF_027579735.1). Taxonomy (NCBI): domain Eukaryota; kingdom Metazoa; phylum Chordata; class Amphibia; order Anura; family Bombinatoridae; genus Bombina; species Bombina bombina. The sequence continues at coordinate 307,612,931 of NC_069505.1, read as the reverse complement.
ACCCCGGGGCAGGAGAGCTATGTTTAACCTTTCGCTAGCGTTTAGTAAGGCGAGGTAAACCACTGAGGGCCTCAGACACCGCTGTTTTTAACTGCGCGGTTAAAATCTGGTCTTAAAAGGCCCCCTCCAGATGGAGGATCAAGCGTGCTACGGGAAGCTGCGTGTGTAGATGATGTAGGGTATGCACCTCACGGGACGGCGAGTCCTCAGAGATGGACGGCTTAGTAGTACTAAAAGGGTTAACCTTCTTTGACCGAATAACATTGTCAAGGCATGTCGAACATAATTGAGAGGGCGGGCATACCAAAGCCTCCTCACAATATAAACAGGTATTACTATTTGGAATAGAGGGAGTACCCTCTAATATATCAGAATCCTCCATAGCTTAAGCTAATGACAGCGCTAAACAGAAAACCATCTTTGTTTCTCAAAAACGGCACCTTTATTCTCCCAATGGCTGGGGCACTCACCACCTCCTAGGCCCAGACAATACAGAGAAATAGCGTCTTCTCCGACAGCCAGCTCGGTCAGGAAAGAGGAAAAGAAAGCGAGACCACTCCTGGTCACATAGTGCGCAAGGCAGGACTGCCCCCTGCTATGAGAAAAAGCGCACCAAGCTACAAGTTGCGCAGCACTCAAAGTGAAAGTAAAAACCTGTGCATTCCAGCCACATAACAAACAGCCTATGAGCCCAATAAATTTCACACATAAAGCAGCATAAAATCAAAGCATCACATTTGATTAATCCCCATGTTCAATAATCCCCCTTAGGAGATATAAACCCATGATTCTATTAAGATAAAAGGAGCCATACTGTGACCCTGTCTTCTAGCATTTTCAACATATGTAAAAATTGAAACAATCTTACCAGAATCCATGCTGTGGAACAGAAAACACAGCCTCTCAAGTGTGACAGTCTTGTAGCATCGCTCCTGACATGAACTTAAGTGAGAAAATAAGCAGGCATGTGAAACTTGTCAACACTGATTGCTTAGGAGCAGTCTGGATGCGTTTGCAGAAAGACTCTCCTGCATCTCCAGACTAACTTTCGTCAATGCTCTCACTGAGAGGCTGACAAGACTCCAGTCCCATATCGAAAGGCAGATACCCTTCCTAAGGAACTACTTCAAAATCTTCTGACACTTCTCTGCCATCCTCCTGTGACGAAAGGCAAAGAATGACTGGGGGATGCGGGAAGTGGGAAAGGTATTTAAGCCTTTGGCGGGGGTGTCTTTGCCTCCTAGTGGCCAGGTTCAGTATTTCCCAACAGTAAGGAATGATGCAGTGGACTCTCCTTATATTAAGAAGGAAATATTGATTCCCTCTACATAAGAAGGGCAACAAAAAGGTATACATATTAGAGTCCGAGATAACCAGGAAATATGTATATGATATCAAGGACAATAAATGTCACAAATATGAATGGAAATCACCTCAATAACAGAGAGTATAATATTGTGTCCCTATACAAAAAATAGCGAAACATGAAAATAAACATTATTGTCCTGTCGCAGAGATTAGAAGAGATCACTTCAGTATGAGAGATATCTCCATATACATAAAACCGGGGAACATGAGAAATAAAAAATATGCAGTCCCATGAACACTAAGATATATATATATATATATATATGAGACATAATAAAAGACACAATATCAGACAGAAGTAAAAATCACCTCAATATGAGGGAGATATATCGTAGTGCCCATATACCTAAAAATAAGTACATAATAAAACATAATAAACATATTGGTTGTCCCAATATCACTAATAGATATACAGTATGTTGCATAGGGGTAATACAATATGTCACAGAGAGATTATATTGTAAGGTCCATATACATAGAATAAGGTAACATAAAAGTAACTAAATGTCACCTAGGACACAATGTCATAGACCATCTATAATGTCACCTAGAATACTAGAAATCACCTCAACATGAGAGAGATTACATTAATGAAGGTAACATGAAACAAATCTAGTGCTCTAAGATCACTAAGAAAATATTGCATATATAAAGGACAGCACCTTACAATTAACCTCCACTAGGTGGCAGCAAACACCAGGATCACTACTAGCTAAAACTGTAACCGTATTAAAAATAAAGCATGTGTATAAAGCCACACATAAATCATCTTAGGAATTACCTTAAACATAAAGGCAGTCTCGTTTCCCATATACAAAAGCTCCATCTCCTTGCAAGCTAAATAATAAATAAATATATACTATGTACTAAGTAAAAGTACAAACTAAAAGTACATGCCCAAAAAAGACATATACTCTCCTGGGAAAGTGTACGTGCAGTCCACACTTTAAAACGGAGAGAAAACAACGACAGTAGGATTGTTATTGCCGTTCTCTCGGCTCCACCTATCTCCTCCTACAGATTTAACAAGCGCACCAAAAGCCGGTCCTTGGTGGGAACAAAAAGTGTTAGCCCCGTCACTACTGGAAATTACTGATGCGAAAGAGCATTTCCTAATGTCCCCATAACATAAGGGAGAATGAGGTTTAGAACCGTTAGCCCAAAACACATAAAAGGCACCGAAACAGGCCCATATAAACGTGGCCCTGAGGTGATACAATTCCATTGTAAAGCCGACAGAGTAATAACTCTGTCTGCCACAACTGATCAACGTAAGGCTCTGTGGATACTAGGATTAAATGCTGCAATTGCCTTACTCGTTCCGGTTCAACAATAAAAGGTCAATACCCCTTCAGAACCTGAACGTCAAAGAATTTAAAAAACACCCTCTGAAATATAGCCCACAATTTAACTAGAGCGGCGAGACTAAAAGGTAGTAGTAGTGATTCCCTCAGAGGCTCAGTGTAAAGGGACTAATTCTTCCAAAGAGATGTGAATTGTTTTAAAAAAAGACCTCCTCAGAATCCCACAGTATAAACAGGAGCTCTGATGTCAGTAGGAGAGCACTGGAGAGATCCTGATAGTTAGGGCAAGTCATAGCCCAAAAATCCTGCTCAATTCCTTATGATATCCCTTAAGAAGGATATAACTAAAAAGTCTCAGACCCCCTCTCAGGGAATAAGATGCCACCCGGTCACCTCTCTTCTGAGCAGTCCCTTGATGAGCCCTCCAAATATAATAAATAAAGACAAGGACTTGCCCTCCAGGGTCTTCTGCTGTGGATTAGACACAGTACCTTCAGGTTTAGCCAGCTTCATCCAACATCTGACAGGGACCTGGGTAGAAAGTAAAACCGTGTAAGTGTAACACTGGTTACCTGATGGGGGTGCTGGAGAAATGACAGATACTACTCTGTGACCTCCAGCTGCTAACAGCTATTAATACTCTTACTCAAGAGGATTACATGGACACATCATTAACCCCAGTCCTGTCTTGAAAGGGTGATTACCCATAAAAAGACTTAATTTTCTTCAGAGCATCCATCTTCACCTCCTCCACGTTACTGAGGCAAAGAATGACTGGGGGATTATGGGAAGTGGGCGGGATACTTAAGCTTTGCTGGGGTGTCTTTGCCTCCTCCTGGTGGCCAGGAGTTGAATTCCCAACGGTAATGAATGGAATTGTGGATTCTCCATGCCATTGGAAAGAAAAGGATATAGTATGTGAGATTGTCACCATTTTTATCTGTTTGCTAATATTTACATATGATTTGCACGTAATACAATGATATTAGGCTAAATAAGACCATTGCTAATCAAAAACACCAACTCAAAATGTCATTTTTTTCATTTGCTTACAGTGACTTAGTGTAATTGTTGCTCACAGTTCAGTATTCTCAATCCATGAAATTAGAGTATACAGTACTTGCAGTATGCTTACAGAGATGAAGAGATGGGCTTAATGCAGAACTTAAGTGATTACCATATTTAGCTGCAGGGTTGTCATGTTTCTACTGACCAATGTGTACAATAAGGTTCCTATTTTTTCCTTTAACAGGTTGGAGATCTACGTATTTCTTTCTGGTACGCGGGTGTGGCGCTTGGAGGCTCCCCATCTGGAACAGTGGATATAGTAAGTCACATTTTCCCTTTAATGCTATTATATCCAGCACTAAGCGGAGTGCCATTTATTTCTGGTGTGATATTCTGTAGCAGGGCTGAGGTCAGCAATGTGTTTTACATAATATGTATGTGAACGTGGTAGTGTGTGTGAGACATAATACGTATGTATATGGAGCAGTGTGTGTGACATGATATGTATGTGTGCATAGCAGTGTGTGTGTGACATAATACGTATGTGTGTATAGCAGTGTGTGTGACATAATACGTATGTGTGTGCATAGCAGTGTGTGTGACATAATACGTATGTATGTATAGCAGTGTGTGTGTGACATAATACGTATGTATGTATAGCAGTGTGTGTGTGACATAATACGTATGTGTGTGCATAGCAGTGTGTGTGACATAATACGTATGTGTGTGCATAGCAGTGTGTGTGACATAATACGTATGTGTGTGCATAGTAGTGTGTGTGACATAATACATATGTGTGCATAGTAGTGTGTGTGACATAATACATGTGTGCATAGTAGTGTGTGTGACATAATACATGTGTGCATAGCTCTGTGTGTGTGACATAATACGTATGTCTGCATAGCAGTGTGTGTGACATAATACGTATGTCTGCATAGCAGTGTGTGTGACATAATACGTATGTGTGCATTGCAGTGGGACATAGTACGTATGTGTGCATATTAGTGTGCGTGAAATAATACGTGTGCATAGCAGTGTGTGTGTGACATAATACGTATGTGTGAATAGCAGTGTGTGTGACTAGCAGTGTGTGTGACATACCTATGTGTGCGACATAATACGTATGTGTGCATAGCAGTGTGTGACATAATACGTATGTGTGCATAGTAGTGTGCGGGTGACATAATACGTATGTGTACATAGCAGTATATTTGCCTCATAATAGGTGTGTGTACGTAGCAGTGTGTGTGTAAGTCAAAATACACGTGTGTAAGTAGTAGTATATGTATGTGTGACATAATACGTATGTGTGCATATCAGTGTGTGTGCAACATAATAGATATGTGTACATAGCAGTGTGTGTGACATAATACACGTGTACGTAGCAGTCTGTGTGAGAGACATTATACGTGTGTACATAGCAGTGTGTGTGAGAGACATTATACGTGTGTGCGTAGCAGTGTGTGTGACATAATATGTACTTGTATATAGAAGTGTGTCTGATCCCAGCATGTGTTATGAGGCTCAGCAGCAAGGCTGCACGCTGAATTTCTTTTAATAAAATGTCTGTAAGGTCACTGTTCAGTGTGTGCACATGTACTCCTGGCATGTTGCAGAACCAGTGACTAGTTAGATGTTATATTCTCTTTCAGGTGAGCGTAATCGGTCAGCAGAGAGGCGGGCAACTAGTTCCCTATAAAACCAAGTCTGGGGACATGCTGGGGATACTGCACATGGGGAGTCACACAGCAGAGGTACAGTAGCAAAGTGTGCACAGCTGCAAATGTTCTGAGGTCTCATAAACCTACATCCTCCTGCAGTATGTAGTTGTATTGTCAGTTGTCATAGGTTTACCCTGTGTGCTACAGCCAGTATTAGACGTTCCTTGTTAGAAGCTGCTGAGCTCAGGAGGTGACCTGACTGAGGTCTCCTGTTTCTTTAGGAAATGTTTCATCGAGAACAACAGAGCAATAACATGAAGACGTGGGCACTGCGTGCCGCAGGGTGGCTGCTTATGTTTGTTGGCATCAACCTCATGACCAGGATATTGTACACATTAGGTGAGTAGGTTTGATGTGAGCAGAGGTGTCCATTCTGTAAGTTCCACTGACATAACTGGAGTACACTGTTGGATTGTTCCTGGCACTTTTGCACTCGGTGATTAATGAATGTTTTATCACCACTTCTCTCCTTACAGTTGACTGGTTTCCCATCGTGCGTGACCTGGTTAACCTCGGCCTGAAGATGTTCGCTGTGTGCGTTGCCACTTCCTTCTCTCTGCTGACAGTCTCTGTGGGGTGGCTTTTTTATCGACCCTTGTTTTCTGTGGTGCTGGCGTCTGTGGCAGTTGGCATCATTGTGCTGGCGCGCACGCAAATCCCAGCCAAGAAATACCAATAGAAATTCGGCTTCTCACTGCAGTTGTGTCACCGGTGGCAGACATGATGTATTCACCAGCACCACGTGCACATCACTCAGCAAGTTTAGCTTTCAGCACAGTGGGAAATGCTACGGGAAGTTAGTTTCTGTAAGAGTGTGGTGCCAGCAATAACTGCTTAAGGTGAAGGCAGTAAATCTGAGTATTTAATACCAGATATATGCTGTGTACAAATTGTTTCTTCTTCCCTTATGCCAGAGTGGCAGCACGTTCCAGCGAAATGTTACTGAATTAGCCATGATCGCGTCACACTTTATCTGTATTTCACTCAGTGAATTTATGTTTTTATAGAATCACAGACCCAGGTTTATTTACATAAACTGTTCCTGTGATGTATTTACTGTATAATCAGATAACTAGCGTGTATAGCTCCTGCTAATGTGCTGCACATCATAAACACACCTATCTGCAGAGCAGCGCATCGTCTGTGACCAGGACATATTACACTTAATTCATCCTATCATGCGCTTAGCAGACATGGTCCTTTTATAGCTTGTAGTGAGCTACAGGGAACAGGAATATAATGGCTTTGTAAGGAAATCATATTTTGTTACACTTTTGTTATTCTATTAAAAATAAATGTTGTGAGCCTGTGTTGTCTTTATAGAACCTCTTGGCTTATATCCAATCCAATTTAATGCACAGAATGAAAAATACAAACTCACAAAATTAGATTTTAAGGGACATTAAATTTAAATGAAATTCCCGCCAGCATATAAATAGAACCAGGCAATGTAAAATTGTCATTTAATTTGCAGCTTTTTTTTTATATATCTGCTTCTTCAGAATTCCTTATAGGTTTGTAATACAAATTGTCAGCAAACTAGAACATGTGTGTTTTGCATTTGAATGTCCCTTAAAAGGACATGATACCTAAATGTTGAAACACTTGAAAGTGATGCAGCATAGCTGTAAAAAGCTGGCTAGAAAATATCACCTAAACTTCTCTAGGTAAAAAAGAAAGATATCTTAACTCAAAATGTCCTAAGTTTTCATACCCCTTTGTAAAGGGACTTTAAGTATCAAATCAGTATGCCTGTCCCGGGACTTGCAATGGAGTGACCTCATGCACCCTCATGTTATTTCCCTATTCATTTTAAGGAAGTTTAATAAGAAATCTCATGAGTGTTAAGTGAAATCTCACGAGATCACAGTTAAAAGAGTTCATGACCTTAGCATTGCTGATTGGCTGCTTTTCATTTCTTCCTTTTTCTCTTTTTTTATTTTTTTATCTGCAGCTGTGCAGTAACTGAAGGATAACTTTTTACACAGCACTTACTCTGGTGAGCTGAGGAAATTGTGAGGTAAAATATCTTCCTTTTTTACATAGGGATGTTCAGGTGATATTTTCCTATCAACGTTTTACAGTTCTGCTGCATCACTTTCAAGTGATTTAACATATGAGTATTATGTCCCTTTAAATAACGTCTAGAAATATAGACCATTAGTGAAAACCTTAGATATTTGGTTTAAAGGGACATTATGCACTCAAAAAAATATGGGGTATTCAAATAAAGAATAAAAAAAAATAAAGTTTGTAATTGACATGTTTTAGCAATTTTTCTGCTAAAGCTTCTAAAATTGATGATAAAGTGTCACTACATAAGAATACGTTCGTAGGACACACTAGCTACAAAGCAAGGAGTTTTTCCTCGCTCCCTAGCTAGTGTCCTTATAGCCAGCCCCCATGCTGTAGCTGCTAATTCATGTCAATTACAATCCCCTCCCTGACTGTTCAACTGTGCAGGGGAATAGGGAATCTCACTCACTGGGCCCCGTGCCAAGCACCCTGTTCCCCCTTCTAATTGGTTGCTTGCCTGCCAGCTGTCCCCCTCCGTTTTCAGACTGAGCCTCGCAAGAGTAAAGTTCTGCAGGAGTGAGAAAGACAGCCACTGCATCAGGATTTGCCCATTTTTCAAGTGGACTGTCCCTTTAAACTTGCGCCTTACAATCTAACTATGCAGATGAGTTTATCTGCTACTAACAAGATCTTGTTTAGTATTTCTCATAAGCTCTTGTGATGGCTACATATTTTGTGATGTTCTTTCAACATTACAGTAATTAGTATCAGTATTGTTTCTTCTCCGTCTTGTTTTCCCCACTGGTTATCGCTGTACTATTTGTGCTAGCAATCATATTACTGATCAGTATATCGTTTACAGAAGATGGTGGCTGTCAACCTACAAAATCCTTATTAGTCAACATTTACTTTCTTTTATATCTTTATTTTATTTATCGCTAAAAACATTTACCAAACCCATACAGGATTTCTGCATAAACAAAAGTTCTATGCAGTGGCATCTGAGGACTGTCCGTTCTCCTATGGTCCCTAAACAGAAGCTGTGTGTTGACATTTCTGAATTGTGTAAGAATGCCCATATTCATATTCAGCTTCTGTTTAGGGACCATAGGAGAACGGACAGTCCTCAGATGTCACCGCATAGAATTTTTTGTTTAGTAAGATGATTGCTAGCACAAATAGTACAGCGATAACCAGTGGGGAAAACAAGACGGAGAAGAAAAAATACTGATACTAATTACTGTAATGTTGAAAGAACATCACAAAATATGTAGCCATCACAAGAGCTTATGAGAAATACTAAACAACTCATCTGCAAAGTTAGATTGTAAGGCGCAAGTTTAAAGGGACAGTCTACTTGAAAAATGGGCAAATCCTGATGCAGTGGCTGTCCTTCTCACTCCTGCAGAACTTTACTCTTGCGGGGCTCAGTCTGAAAACGGAGGGGGACAGCTGGCAGGCAAGCAACCAATTAGAAGGGGGAACAGGGTGCTTGGCACGGAGCCCAGTGAGTGAGATTCCCTATTCCCCTGCACAGTTGAACAGTCAGGGAGGGGATTGTAATTGACATGTATTAGCAGCTCCAGCATGGGGGCTGGCTATAAGGACACTAGCTAGGGAGCGAGGAAAAGCTCCTTGCTTTGTAGCTAGTGTGTCCTACGAACGTATTCTTATGTAGTGACACTTTATCATCAATTTTAGAAGCTTTAGCAGAAAAATTGCTAAAACATGTCAATTACAAACTTTATTTTTTTTTAATTCTTTATTTGAATACCCCATATTTTTTTGAGTGCATAATGTTACTTTAACCCCTTAATGACCACAGCACTTTGCCATTTTCTGTCCGTTTGGGACCAAGGCTATTTCTCCTACATTGGTGTATCCGGTCCACGGCTTCATCCTTACTTGTGGGATATTCTCAATCCCTACAGGAAGTGGCAAAGAGAGCACACAGCAGAGCTGTCCATATAGCTCCCCTCAGGCTCCGCCCCCCCAGTCATTCTCTTTGCCGCTCTGAACAAGTAGCATCTCCACGGGGGTGGTAAAGAGTATGTGGTGTTAGTTGTAGTTTTTATTTCTTCTATCAAGAGTTTGTTATTTTTAAATAGTGCCGGCTTGTACTATTTACTCTACAACAGAAAGTGATGAAGATTCTGTTGAAGAGGAGTATGATTTTAGCACCAGTAACTAAAATCCATTGCTGTTCCCACGCAGGACTGTTGAAACCAGAGAACTTCAGTTGGGGGGAACAGTTTGCAGGCTTAACTGCTTCATGTATGATCAGTCATTTTTCTAACAAGACCAAGTAATGCTAGAAGACTGTCAGATATCCCTCCTGGGATAGGTAAGCCATTTTCTTAGACTCTGTAACAGAATTAAGGCTTATAGCTAGGGCTCTATGCTGGTTGACACTATTGTGGGCTAAGTCGATTACTTTTTGCACTGTTGTGTCATGTATAAAGTGTTTTTCAAACTTTGAAACACTTATGGGGATTTATTTTACGCCTGGCACTTGTTTAAACACCTAATCTAGTCAGAAAGGCCCCTTCACTCTGGAATGCAGAGGAAGGAAGCCTCATTTTCGCGCCTCAATTGCGCAGTTACTTTTCACTAGGCAGTTCATGCAGCTTCACGTGGGGAGTCCAGAAGCTTCAGGAAGGACTTCAGAGAGGCTTATTTCTTACTTGAATAACCCCTAAGGAAGGTAAACGCCACAGTAGAGACTGTGGCATGGGACTGTAGTGTTTTTAACCGGTTAATTGCTGTTATAGCTCCGGTTTGAGCATTTAAGGGTTAATTTGTTTGAAAATTGGTGTGCAATCTTTTCAAAACTTTAAGACACTGTGGTGAAAATTTCATAAAGATCGGATGTTTCTTTGATGTTTTTCTGATGTTTCAGTAATAAAGTGTGTACTTTTATTATTTAAAGAGACCGTAACGGTTTTGTCAAAAATAATATTTATTGCATTAAAGTTCTGCCTAAGTATGTCTAACATGTCTGAGCCTTCAGATAGCCTATGTTCTGTGTGTTTAGAGGCCAAGGTGGTTCCCCCATTAAACTTATGTGTGAAGTGTGCCATAGCGTCCAAACAGATTAAGGACAGTACTGTCACATTTAAAAATGTAGCCCAGGATGATTCTTTAACTGAAGGTAGTGGGGATAGCTCGCTATCCTCTCCTTCTGTGTCAACACCAGCTTTGTCCGCGCAATCGATACCTAGTACATCTAGCGCTCCAATGGCTGTTACTATGCAGCAATTAGCAGCAGTAATGGAGAATTCTCTAGCAGCCTTTTTATCCAAACTGCCAGATTTTCCTAGAAAGCGTGATTGCTCAGTTTTAAATACAGAAAATGAGCAAGCAGATGCAGAGGATAATTTATCTGTTGTGCCCTCACATCAATCTGAGTTGGCGGTGAGGGAGGGCCTGTCTGAGGGGGAAATTTCTGACACAGGAAAAATCTCTCAGCAGGCAGAGCCTGATACCATAGCATTTAAATTCAAGCTAGAACATCTCCACGCCCTACTTAAGGAGGTCCTAGCTACGCTTGATGATTGTGACCCTTTGGTGATTCCAGAGAAATTGTGCAAAATGGACAAGTTTTTAGAAGTCCCAGTGCACACTGATGCGTTTCCGATACCCAAGAGGGTGGCGGATATAGTGAATAAGGAGTGGGAGAAGCCAGGTGTGCCTTTTGTTTCCCCTCCTATATTTAAGAAAATGTTCCCCATTGTTGACCCCATAAGGGACGCGTGGCAGACGGTCCCTAAGGTAGAGGGGGCAGTTTCAACGCTAGCTAAGCGCACGACTATACCAATAGAAGACAGTTGTGCTTTCAAAGATCCTATGGATAAAAAATTAGAAGGGTTGCTTAAGAAAATTTTTGTTCAGCAAGGTTTCCTTCTTCAACCAATTTCTTGCATTATTCCTGTCACCAACCAAAAAATTTGGGTTTTGCAATAGTGGCGCGCAGAGCGCTTTGGCTAAAATCTTGGTCGGCGGACGTGTCGTCCAAAACAAAATTGCTTAATATTCCTTTCAAGGGTAAGACCCTATTTGGGCCAGAGTTGAAAGAGATTATTTCAGACATCACTGGGGGAAAGGGCCATGCCCTTCCACAGGATAGACCTTTCAAAGCTAAAAATAAGTCTAATTTTCGTTCCTTTCGCAATTTCAGGAACGGACCGGCTCCTAGCTCTACAGCCTCTAGACAAGAGGGTAACACATCCCAGCCCAAACCAGCATGGAAACCATTACAAGGCTGGAACAAGGGGAAACAGGCCAAGAAGCCAAGAATGCTGCATGAAGAGATAGCCCCCGATCCGGGACCGGATCTGGTAGGGGGCAGACTTTCTCTCTTTGCTCAGGCTTGGGCAAGAGATGTTCCAGACCCCTGGGCTCTAGAAATTGTCTCTCAGGGGTATCTCCTAGAATTCAAGGACCTTCCTCCAAGGGGAAGGTTTCACATGTCTCGCTTGTCTTTAGACCAGATAAAGAGACGGGCATTCTTACATTGCGTAGAAGATCTTTCAAAGATGGGAGTGATACACCCAGTTCCAAACAAGGACTGGGTTTTTACTCCAACCTGTTTGTAGTTCCCAAAAAAGAGGGAACGTTCAGACCAATTCTGGATTTAAAGATCCTAAACAAATTCCTCAGAGTTCCATCATTCAAGATGGAAACCATTCGGACAATTTTACCAATGATCCAGGAGGGCCAATACATGACTCCAGTGGACTTAAAGGATGCGTATCTGCATATTCCTATCCACAAGGATCACCATCAGTTCCTAAGGTTCGCCTTTCTGGACAAACATTATCAGTTTGTGGCTCTTACCTTCGGATTGGCCACTGCTCCCAGAATTTTCACAAAGGTGCTGGGGTCCCTTCTATCAGTGCTAAGGCCAAGGGGCATTGCAGTAGCACCTTATCTAGACGACATCTTGATTCAAGCGTCGTCCTTTCACAAAGCAAAGGCTCACACGGATATTGTTCTAGCCTTTCTCAGGTCTCACGGGTGGAAGGTGAACATATAAAAGAGTTCACTGTCCCCGTCCACAAGGGTTCCTTTCCTGGGAACAATTATAGACTCAGTGGAAATGAAGATCTTTCTAACGGAAGTCAGAAAATTAAAAGTTTTAAATACTTGTCGAGTTCTGCAATCCATTCCTCAACCCTCCATAGCCCAGTGCATGGAGGTAATAGGTCTAATGGTTGCGGCAATGGAGGTGGTTCCATTTGCTCGAATTCACTTAAGGCCACTGCAACTGTGCATGCTCAAACAGTGGAATGGGGATTATGCAGATTTGTCTCCCCAAATACAAATGGATCAGCAAACCAGAGATTCACTCCTCTGGTGGTTGTCTCTGAATCACCTGTCTCAGGGAATGAGCTTCCGCAGACCAGAGTGGATCATCGTCACGACCGATGCCAGCCTCTTAGGCTGGGGTGCGGTCTGGGAGTCCCTGAAAGCTCAGGGTCTTTGGTCTCGGGAAGAATCTCTTCTTCCGATAAATATCTTGGAATTGAGAGCGATATTCAATGCGCTCCAAGCATGGCCTCACTTAGCGGAGGCCAAATTCATCAGATTTCAGTCGGACAACATGACGACTGTGGCGTACATCAATCATCAGGGAGGAACAAAGAGTTCCCTGGCGATGAGGGAGGTATCCAGGATAATCAAATGGGCAGAGGATCACTCCTGCCATCTATCAGTTATTCACATCCCAGGAGTAGACAACTGGGAAGCGGATTATCTGAGTCGTCAGACTTTTCATCCGGGGGAGTGGGAACTTCACCCGGAGGTTTTTGCCCAGTTAACTCAACTATGGGGCCTTCCAGATCTGGATCTGATGGCGTCACGTCAGAACTCCAAGGTTCCACGTTACGGGTCCAGGTCCAGGGATCCCAAGGCGACATTGATAGATGCCTTAGTGGCGCCTTGGTCGTTCAATCTGGCTTATGTCTTTCCACCGTTTCCTCTTCTCCCCAGGCTAATAGCCAGGATCAAACAGGAGAAGGCTTCGGTAATTATAATAGCCCCTGCGTGGCCATGCAGGACTTGGTATGCAGACCTGGTGAATATATCATCGGCTCCACCATGGAAGCTACCTTTAAGGCAGGACCTTCTAGTTCAAGGTCCATTCGAACATCCAAACCTAGTTTCTCTGCAGCTGACTGCTTGGAGATTGAACGCTTGATTCTAGCTAAGCGTGGGTTCTCGAAATCTGTTATAGATACTCTGGTTCAGGCCAGAAAGCCTGTAACCAGGAAAATTTACCATAAGATATGGCAGAAATATCTTTGTTGGTGTGAATCCAAGAGTTACTCGTGGAGTAAAATTAGGATTCCAAGGATATTGTCTTTTCTCCAAGAAGGATTGGAGAAAGGATTGTCAGCCAGTTTCTTAAAGGGACAGATATCTGCCTTGTCTATTCTGTTACACAAGCGTCTGGCAGAAGTACCAGATGTTCAAGCGTTTGTACAGGCTTTAGTCAGGATCAAACCTGTTTACAGACCTGTGGCTCCCCCATGGAGTATAAATTTAGTTCTTTCAGTTCTTCAAGGGGTTCCGTTTGAACCTCTACATTCCATAGATATTAAGTTATTATCTTGGAAAGTTTTGTTTTTGGTTGCTATTTCTTCTGCTAGAAGAGTTTCTGAATTGTCTGCTTTGAAGTGTAATTCACCCTATCTGGTGTTTCATACAGATAAGGTTGTTTTACGTACCAAGCCTGGTTTTCTTCCTAAGGTGGTTTCCAATAGGAATATTAACCAGGAAATAGTTGTTCCTTCTCTGTGTCCTAATCCAGTTTCAAAAAAGGAACGTCTGTTACACAATCTAGATGTGGTTCGTGCTTTAAAATTTTATCTAGAAGCAACAAAAGATTTCAGACAAACATCATCCTTGTTTGTCGTTTATTCTGGTAAGAGGAGAGGTCAGAAAGCAACTGCTACCTCTCTTTCCTTCTGGCTGAAAAGCATCATCCGATTGGCTTATGAGACTGCTGGACGGCAGCCTCCAGAACGAATTAGAGCTCACTCTACTAGAGCTGTGACTTCCACATGGGCTTTCAAGAACGAGGCTTCTGTTGAACAGATCTGTAAGGCAGCGACGTGGTCTTCACTGCATAAATTTGCCAAATTTTACAAATTCGATACTTATGCTTCTTCGGAGGCTATTTTTGGGAGAAAGGTTTTACAAGCAGTGGTGCCTTCTGTTGTTCCCTCCCTTCATCCGTGTCCTTAAGCTTTGGTATTGGTTCCCACAAGTAAGGATGAAGCCGTGGACCGGATACACCAATGTAGGAGAAAACAGAATTTATGTTTACCTGATAAATTTCTTTCTCCTACGGTGTATACGGTCCACGGCCCGCCCTGGCATTTAGTCAGGTTTAAATTTTTGTAATCTACAGTCACCACTGCACCCTATGGTTCTCCTTTTTCTCCTAACCGTCGGTCGAATGACTGGGGGGGCGGAGCCTGAGGGGAGCTATATGGACAGCTCTGCTGTGTACTCTCTTTGCCACTTCCTGTAGGGATTGAGAATATCCCACAAGTAAGGATGAAGCCGTGGACCGGATACACCGTAGGAGAAAGAAATTTATCAGGTAAACATAAATTCTGTTTTTTTACATTTTTGCGGTGTTTGTGTTTAGCTGTAATTTTCCTCTTACTCATTTACTGTACCCACACATATTATATACCGTTTTTCTCGCTATTAAATGGACTTTCTAAAGATACCATTATTTTCATCATATCTTATAATTTACTATAAAAAAAAAATATGAGAAAAAAAATGGAGAAAAAAAACACACTTTCTCTTGTTAAGTGTATCCAGTCCACGGATCATCCATTACTTATGGAATATATTCTCCTTCCCAACAGGAAGTTGCAAGAGTCCACCCACAGCAAAGCTGCTATATAGCTCCTCCCCTAACTGCCATATTCAGTCATTCTCTTGCAAGCCTCAACATAGATAGGAGGTCGTGAGAGTCTGTGGTGATTTATACTTAGTTTATTCTTCAATCAAAAGTTTGTTATTTTTAAATGGCACCGGAGTGTGCTGTTTATCTCAGGCAGTATTTGGAAGAAGAATCTGCCTGCGTTTTTCTATGATCTTAGCAGACGTAACTGAGATCCATTTGCTGTTCTCACACATTCTGAGGAGTGAGGTACTTCAGAGGGGGAATGGCGTGCAGGTTTTCCTGCAGATAAGGTATGTGCAGTAAAATATTTTTCTAGGAATGGAATTGACTAAGAAAATACTGCTGATACCGAAGTAAATGTAAGTAAAGCCTTAAATGCAGCGATAGCGACTGGTATCAGGCTTATTAATAGAGATACATACTCTTATATAAATGTGTTTTAAAACGTTTGCTGGCATGTTTAATCGTTTTTTAACGTACATTGGTGATAACACTGTAATGTTGGTATAGCCTTAAATGCAGGAAAAAACGACTGGTATCAGGCTTATTAATAGAGATACATACTCTTGTAAAAATGTGTTTTAAAACGTTTGCTGGCATGTTTAATCGTTTTTTAACATATGTTTGGTGATAAAACTTATTGGGGCCTAAGTTTTTTCCACATGGCTGGCTTAAATTTTGCATAGAAATAGTTAACTGAAGCTTCCCACTGTTGTAATATGAGTGGGAGGGGCCTAATTTAGCGCTTTTTTGCGCAGTTAAAATTACAAAATGAATTATCCAGATTCCCTCAGCAGTCCCATGAATACTACAGGACATTTCTAAAGGGCTAAAAAGACTTCCAAAATCGTTTTTAGGGAAGGTAATCCACAGCTCTGCTGTGGCAGTTTTGTTGTGTCTGTTTTTAAAAAAAAAACAAAAAAAAAAAGTCTGTCGTTTTTTTTATCTGTTTTTTTGCATTAAGGGGTTAATCATCCATTTGCAAGTGGGTGCAATGCTCTGTTACCTTATTACATGTACTGTAAAAATTTTGTTTGTTTTACTGCCTTTTTTCATACGACCTTCCGCAGGTCAGATGGGACAATTGTTACAATGGATGCCAGCCTTTTAGGTTGGGATGCAGTCTTGAACTCCCTGAAGGCTCAGGGATAGTGGACTTAGGAGGAGACCCTCCTTCTAATAACTATTCTGGGAGTGATATTCCATGCTCTTCAGACTTGGCCTCAGTTAGCAACTCTGAGGTACATCATACTCAGTCGGACAATATACACGACTGTGGCTTACATCAGCCATCAAGGGGGAACAGAAGTTCCCTAGTGATGTTAGAAGTCTTACATTAATTCACTGGACAGAGACTCACTCTTGTCTATCAGCTATCCATATCCCAGGTGTTGAGAACTGGGAGGTGGATTTTCTAAGTCGTCAGACTTTTCTTCCGGGGGAGTGGGATTTCCTCCGGAGGTCAAGACCAAGCAGGAGAGGGCTTTGGTGTTTTTTACAGCGCCTGCGTAGCCACGCAGGACATGGTATGCAGATCTGGTGGACATGTCATCCTTTCCATCTTGGTCTCTGTTTCTGAGACAGGTCCCTCTACCTCAGGGTCCTTTCAACCATCTAAATAGAATCAATCTGCGATGGACTGCCTGGAGACTGAACGCTTGATGTTATCAAAGCATGGCTTCTCCGAGTCAGTCAATGATACCTTAAATACAGACATGAAAGCCTGTCTCTAGGAAAATTGAACATAGATATGGTGTAAATATCTGATTGTTATGAATCCAAGGGTTACTCATGGAGTAAAGCCTGGATTCCCAGGATATTATTTTTTCTCCAAGATGTTTTTGAGAAAAGGGTTGTCAGCTAATTCCTTAAAAGGGACAGATTTTTACTCTGTCTATTTTTTTGCACCAGCGTCTGGCAGGTATTCTAGACGTTCAGGCATTTGGTCAGGCTTTGGTTAGATCCAAGCCTGTGTTTAAAACTGTTGCTCCACCATGGAGCTTAAACCTGGTTCTTAAGGCTCTTCAAGAAGTTCCGTTTGAACCTTTTTTGTTCCATAGATATCAATCTTTATCTTGGAAAGTTCCTTTTGGGTAGCTATTTCCTCGACTCGTAGAGTCTCCAAGTTATCTGTGTTACAATGTGATTCTCCTTATCTGGTCATTCGTACGGATAAGGTAGTCCTGCGTACCAACCTGGGTTTTTTCCTAAGGTGGTATCTAACAAGAACATCACTCAAGAGATAGTTGTTCCATGCTTGTATCCTAATCCTTCCTCAAAGAAGGAACGTCTATTACACAATATTGGACGTGGTTTGTGCTTTAAAGTTTTACTTACAAGTTACTACAGTTTTCAACACAAACGTTCACCTTGTTTGTTGTCTATTCTGGACAGAGGAGAGGTCAAAAGACTTCAGCAGCCTGCGCTTCATACTTTTTCAAATTTAACAAATTTGATACCTTGCTTCTTCGGAGGCTATTTTTGGGAGAAAGGGTTTTTTTTTTTTTTTTACAGGCAGTGGTAACTTCCGTTTAAATACCTGCCTTGTCCCTCCCATCATCCGTGTACTTTAGCTTTGGTATTGGTATTCCATAAGTAATGGATGATCCGTGGACTGGATACACTTAACAAGAGAAAACATAATTTATGCTTACCTGATAAATTTATTTCTCTTGTAGTGTATCCAGTCCACGGCCTGCCCTGTCACTTTAAGGCAGGTAATTTTTTCATTTGAACTACAGTCACCACTGCACCCTATGGTTTTTCCTTTCTCTGCATGTTTTCGGTCGAATGACTGAATATGGCAGTTAGGGGAGGAGCTATATAGCAGCTTTGCTGTGGGTGGACTCTTGCAACTTCCTGTTGGGAAGGAGAATATATTCCATAAGTAATGGATGATCCGTGGACTGGATACACTACAAGAGAAATAAATGTATCAGGTAAGCATAAATTATGTTTTTTCTAACTTTGACCCCCAAAATCTGTTACACATCTACAACCACCAAAAAACACCCATGCTAAATAGTTTCTAAATTTTGTCCTGAGTTTAGAAATACCCAATGTTTACATGTTCTTTGCAAGTTATAGCAAGTAGCACTTTGCTATTTCCAAACCATTTTTTTTTTTCAAAATTAACGCTAGTTACATTAGAACACTAATATCTTTCAGGAATCCCTGAATATCCATTGACATGTATATATATTTTTTTTAGTAGACATCCTAAAGTATTGATCTAGGCCCATTTTGGTATATTACATGCCACCATTTCACCGCCAAATGCGATCAAATACAAAAAATAGTTCACTTTTTCACAAATATTTTCACAAACTTTCGGTTTCTCACTGAAATTATTTACAAACAGCTTGTGCAATTATGGCATAAATGGTTGTAAATTTTTCTCTGGGATCCCCTTTGTTCAGAAAGAGCAGACATATATGGCTTTGGCGTTGCTTTTTGGTAATTAGAAGGCCACTAAATGCCACTGTGCACCACACGTGTATTATGCCCAGCAGTGAAGGGGTTAATTAGGGAGCATGTAGGGAGCTTTTTTGTGGTAATTTTAGCTTTAGTGTAGTAGACAACCCCAAGTATTGATCTAGACCCATTTTGGTATATTTCATGCCACCATTTCACCGCCAAATGCGATCAAATTAAAAAAAACTTAAAATTTTTCACAATTTTAGGTTTCTCACTGAAATCATTTACAAACAGCTTGTGCAATTATGGCACAAATGGTTGTAAATGCTTCTCTGGGATCCCCTTTGTTCAGAAATAGCAGACATATATGGCTTTGGCGTTGCTTTTTGGTACTTAAAAGGCTGCTAAATGCCGCTGCGCATCACACGTGTATTATGGCTAGCAGTGAAGGGGTTAATTAGGTAGCTTGTAGGGAGCTTGCAGGGTTAATTGTAGCATTAGTGTAGAGCTCAGCCTCCCACCTGAAACATCAGACCCCCTGATCCCTCCCAAACAGCTCTCTTCCCTCCTCCACCCCATAATTGTCCCCACCATCTTATGTACTGGCAGCAACTCTGCCAGTACTAAAATAAAAGGTATATTTAGGCTTTTTTTTTTTAAAGCATATTTACATATGCTGCTGTGTAGGAGCCCCCAACCTGACTGATCCCCCACCAAACAGCTCTCTAACCCTCCCCCTCTGCCTTAATGGGTGCCATCTTGGGTACTGGCAGCTGTCTGCCAGTACCCAGTTTAGTATAAAATAGTTGCTTTTATTATTTTTTTCCCCTTTTCTGTAGTGTAGCTCCCCCCCCCCTCACCAATCCTAGATAGCTTCGATTTATTTATTTTTTAACTTTTTTTATAACAATATATTTTCTGTAGTGTAGCGGTTCCCACCCGCTCCCGCCCCATGCACGTGTGCGTGCCCCCAACCGCCCCAATCCCACCCCCTCTACATTACCCGGCCCATCGATGGCCACCCACCCGCCTCCCAAGTCGGCTCCCACCTACCAACGATACCGGCCACCGATGTCCGGTGCAGAGAGGGCCACAGAGTGGTTCTCTCTGCATCGGATGGCCAAGGGGTGTTATTGCAGGATGCCTCGATATCGAGGCATCACTGCAATAACCAGAAAGCGGCTGGAAGCGAGCAGGATCGCTTCCAGACGCTTTAAACCCCTAATGTCGTACAGGGTACGTCGCTGGTCTTTTAAGACCAGGTTGTGTGTGACGTACCCTGTACGACTTGCGTCGTTAAGGGGTTAATAAGGAGATTGAGGAGTTGCAGAATTAGCAGAGATTAAGTGTATTTTGTATTTATGGTTATGTGAATGGTTTAAACACACACACACACATCTCTAGAGGGGCTCATTTCCAATTAAACTCATTTGTGAACACATTTCACCTGTTCAGTAAGCACTTAAAGGGACAGTAAAGTTAAATTAAGTAAAAAAATCAAAATGTATGCTTACCTGATAAATTTCTTTCTGGACATGGAGAGTCCACCACATCATTCCAATTACTAGTGGGATTTTCAACTCTTGGCCAGCAGGAGGAGGCAAAAAGCACCCCAGCAAAGCTGTTAAAGGGACACTGAACCCAATTTTTTTCTTTCATGATTCAGATAGAGCAATTTTAAGCAACTTTCTAATTTACTTCTATTATCAATTTTTCTTTATTCTCTTGCTATCTTTATTTGAAAAAGAAGGCATCTCAGCTAAGGAGCCAGCAAATTTTTGGTTCAGCACCATGGACAGCACCTGTTTATTAGTGCTGCCCAATCAGCAAGGACAACCCAGGTTGTTCACCAAAAATGGGCTGGCATCTAAACTTACATTCTTGCTTTTCAAATAAACATACCAAGAGAATGAAGAAAATTTGAAAATAGGAGTAAATTAGAAAGTTGCTTAAAATTGCATGCTCTATCTGAATCACAAAAGAAAAATGTAGGGTTCAGTGTCCCTTTAAGTGTAACTGCCTTACCCATAACCCCCAGTCATTCAACCTAAGGAAATGGAAAGGAAGAAACACAAGGTTGAAAAAATGCCTGAGGTTTACACAAAAAAACTGCCGAATTATAATTAAAAAATTCGTGGACTCTCCATATCCGTAAAGAAAGAAATTTATCAGGTAAGCATACATTTTGTTTTCTTTCCTATGACATGGAGAGTTCACAACGTCATTCCAATTACTAGTGGGAACCAATAACCAAGCTTGAGGACACGGAATAAACAGGGAGGGAGAAAAAGGCAGGAGGACCTAAACAGAAGACACCACAGCTTGAAGAACCTTTCTCCCAAAAGAAGCCTCAGTCGAGGCAAAAGTATGCAAAGAGGACCATGTTGCCGCCTTGCAAATCAGTTCCACAGAAGCTGCATTTTTGAAAGCCCAAGAAGAGGAGACAGCCCTAGTGGAATGAGCTGTAATTCTTTCAGGAGGCTGCTGTCCAGCAGTGTCAGAAGCCAAACGAATCAAACTTCTCAACCAGAGAGGCAGATAAGTAGAAGTGGCCTTCTGACCCTTAGGCTTTCCAGAGAAAAGAACAAACAGGGCAGAAGATTGCCGAAAATCTTTGTAAGTAAAATTTTAGAGCCAGCACAACATCTAAGTTATGCAAAAGACGTTCCTTGTGAAAAGAAGAATTAGGACAAAAAGAAGGAACAATTACCTGATTAATGTTTCAATCCGATACCACCTTAGGAAAACACCCCAATTTAGTACGAAGGACTGCCTTATCAGCATGAAAAATAAGGCAGGGGAATAGCACTGCAGAGCTGAAAACTCAGACACTCTGCGAGCGGAAGAAATAGCGACAAGAAACAAAACTTTCCACAATACCAGTTTTATATCAACAACATGCATTGGCTCAAACGGAGCCTGCTGCAAAACTTTAAGAACTAAATTAAGACTCCCTGGGGGAGGAACAGGTTTAAACAAAGGCCTGATTCTAACCAGGTCCTGTACAAAAGATTGAATATCTGGTAGGTCTGCCAGACGTTTGTGCAAAAGGATAGATAACGCAGAAATCTGATCCTTTAGAGCAGTGATTTTTAACCTTTTTTTTTTGCAGTGGCACACTTTTTTACATTAAAAAATCCTGTGGCACACCACCATCCCAAAATTTAAAAAAAAAATCACATTGTAGCCTAATACAGCATATATATATATATATATATATATACACATACACACAAACACACACATACTGTATGTATTGTGCTGTTATGCCATGCCTCCTACAAACTACCCCTGCACTGGGAGTAATAAACAAGCAAAGTTTAAAAAATATGTCACACTGTTGTCAGTCTACCGTGGCACACCTGAGGATCTCTCATGGCACACTAGTGTGCCACGGCACACTGGTTGAAAAACACTGCTTTAGAGTACTAAAGGAAAACCCCTTGGATTCACACCAGGAAAGATATGGCCGCCATATCTTATGGTTTTTAGAGGGCCTCAAACAGCTCCCCAGCCTGACAGGCTGGTGTTCGTAGTCACAATTTCCCAGGAAGCTCTCAGAAGGCAAGATGCCCCGGGACAGATGTTCCTGTGACACCCACCATGAGAGTCTCTTGTTAGAGAGTGTCCAGATTTATCCTCTGAGATAAATCCGAAAGATCTCCGTTGCATTGACAGAGCATACAAAGCTTCAGCGTCGTAGATAGAACTGAGCAAAAGGAATGATGTCCATGGATGCCACCATCAGACCAATCACCTCCATGCATTGGGCCACAGATGGGTGAAAGGCAGACTGGAGAGAAAGACAGGAAGCAAGAATCTTGTCTTTTCAGACCTCAGCCAGAAAAATCTTCATGGACAGGGAATCTATTATTTTTATAGTCCCTAGGAAACACACTTTGGTAGATGGGACAAGAGAACTTTTCTCCAAATTCACCTTCCACCCCTGGGAACGTAGAAAATACAACAGCATCTCTGAATGAGATTGGGCTAGTTGAAAAGATGACGCCTGAACCAAGATGTCATCCAGAAAAAGCACTACAGCAATTCCCTGAGATCTGATCACAGTCAATAGCGCCCCCAGAACCATTGAGATTGATACAAGAAACTGCAGCAAAAACCATAGAAACTGGAAATTATCCCAGTGAATGGGAACATGTAAATAAGTGCCCTTCAGGTCTATGGAAGTCATGAAAAGAACCTTCCTGGACCAATGGAAAAATAGAACGATAGTTACCATCTTGAGGGACGGAACACTGAGGAATTTGTTTGGAACCTCTAGGTCCAGAATGGAAGAAAAATTCCCTCTTTTTTGGGGAACTCAAAAAGATTTGAATAGAATCCTAGAGCTAGATTCTTTAGAGGGACTGGAACAATAACTACCAGGGAGGATAGGTCCTTCACTCAATTTAAGAAGGCCTTTCTCATTACCTAGTTTGAGGGTAATCTAGACATTAGGAGTCTGCCCCATGGAAGGAAATCCTGGAATCCTATTTAGTAACTCTGGAATACTATGACATGGTGTATCCAAACCTGCCGAAAAAAAGAGAGCCTGCCCCCCACCTGATTCAAACTTGGATCTGGGGCGGACCCTTCATGCCGATTTAGAATCAGTGGAAGGTTATTAGATTTGTTCCAGGGTTGGCTGGATTGCCAAGTGGACCGTGATTGGTCTGGAAGAGGAGGGGAGAATTTCTGTCCTTTAAAGTTGCGAAAGGAACAATCATTAAAAGTCTGTCAACACCTAGGTCTATTCTTCTTGTCCTGGGGTAGGAAAGATCCCTTTTCACCTGTAAACTCAGAAAAGATTTCCGCCAGACCAGGTCCAAACAGATTTCTTATAAGGTAAAGCCAAAAAGCTTCCCAAGATTTTAACCACAGAGCCTTGCGGGCTAGCACAGTGAAGCTAGAAATTTTAGCTCCCAGTCTAATCACCTGAACTCGTCTGAAAAATAAAAGAGCAGACATGTGTACATAATACTTCTAACACTGTTTATTCAGTGAGTACATAATACACATTGTACTGAGTGAACATAATATTCATTACACTGAGGGTACATGAACTTGATTATACTGTATACAAATACTCATTATACCGGGAGTACATAATACTCATTCATATACAGTGGGTACATAGTACCCATTACACTGAGTACATAAAATTAATTATACTGTGTATACATAACACTCATTACATTGAGTGAACATAACTCATGACAGTAAGTACATAATACTAAATACACTGTGTGTACATAATACTCATTATACTGAGTGTACATTATATGCAGCACACTGTGTGTACATAATACTCATACCACTGTGTGGATGTGTGTACATAACGTAATACACTGTGATACATAATGAGAACAAAAACAAATTATGCTTACCAGATAAATTCCTTTCCTGTATGAGGAGAGTCCACGGCTTCATTTCTTAATTGTGGGAAATACTGAACCTGGCCATCAGGAGGAGGCAGAGACACCCCAGCCAAAGGCTTAAATACCTCCCCCACTCCCCTCATCCCCCAGTCATTCTGCCGAGGGAACAAGGAAGAGTAGGAGAAATAGCAGGGTATGAATGGTGCCAGAAGAACAAACAAAAAATTTTGGTCCGCCCAACGGAGAAAACGGGCGGGGGCCGTGGTCTCTCCTCATACAGTTGGAAAGGAAATTATCTGGTAAGCATAATTTATGTTTCTTTTACAAGATACGATGAGTCCACGGATTTCATCCTTACTTGTGGGATATCGCCTCCTTGTCAGCAGGAAGAGGCAAAGGGCACCACAGCAGAGCTGTGTATATATAGCTGCTCCCTTCCCTCCCACTCCAGTCATTCTCTTTGCCTGTGTTAGTGATAGGAAGAGGTAAAGTGAGGTGTTAGATTTTAGATTCTTCAATCAAGTTTGTTGTTTTAAAGTAGTGCCAGTAAGTGCTGTTTTGTTCTGGGGTGTAGCCTAGACCAGATCAGTCTCTACAGGAGAGCATTTGGTGGCTTTAAAGCAATGGGAACTTGTGAGACATAATTCTCACTGCGCCTCCCATCTACTGTTGCTGCCCTACCCGGGGGAAAAAATCTGAGGGATTTTACTCAGTATTTTCCTTGTCATCCTCAGATCCATGTGAGCAGTAGGACTTCACACACCTGGGAGCTGCCTTTGCTGTCGGCAAATTGTGAGGCAAGTGCCATTTTTTATTTCTGGGCATGGAGAAAGAACAGGACTCAGAAGACATTGGCCACTCACATTGTAAATGGGAAGCCCTTAGAGAAACATATGGGCTCTTTCCTCAGGTATGAGTTCTCCTTTCATGGGAGGTAATTCTAGACAGCAAATTGTTCAGTATATATAGTACCTAACAATGCCACGTTTGAGCTTAGGCTCTTTAGGGAGACCTTAATAGAGACAGTAACGTTCTCCCGGCGGTTACATTAAAACAACATGCCGCCCGAGAGATGACTGTGAAACTGGCATTTCCCTAGGTGGGTATGTTTGAACACTTCTGACTTTCACTCTTACGTTATATGGATTAGTGTCAGGGGCAATCTATCACATCTCCCGACGGTTGCATAAGAAAGCATGCCGACCGGGAGATGTCTGTACGACTGTTTAAATGTGCAGGGGTACTTAAGAGTTTTTTTGTAACTGTTAGTATCAGTTAGTCCTAGAAGAAAGGTTCTTCACACGCTCTCACATCTCCCGGCGGTTACAGAAGACATGCCGTCCGGGAGCTGCCTGTATGGTTACGTCTGTGAACGCCCACGAAGGGCGGTCCTTGACAGACACCATTTTCATTGCGTGCCCTTTTTATCTGCAATACCGCCCAGGAGTTAACTGTTGTGACAATGGGGCGGTCCTTGGGGACGCCATTTACATAGCGCACTCCTTAAAATATCACAGCGGTTCAATAGATCTACATGCTGACCGGGAGATATGTTATGTCACCACCCAAGTGGGGTGGTCCTTGAGAGTGTAACACGCCCTGTTTCCCTTTTCTATGTGGCTCAATTCATGTTGGGTCCAAAGAGATATGCTTTCTTTTGTTATAGGCATAATTGGACTGTAGCCTATGTTTTCCCTGTTGCGGTGGGGTTCCGGTTTAGGGAACATACTGCACAGAGAGGTACCTTAGCAGTTTCCTACTGAGGGGTATTGATGCCTGGCAAGTTTATTTACGCTGTTTTGACATAGTGTGGGGGTCCAGTGGCCAGGTACACTGCCTCCCATCCCAAAGGTCGAACCTGGCTACAGCTGCTAATTTTTACTATTTTCTGCAGTTGATACAAAGGAAAAATGTTCTCTTTTTAAAATTTAAAGAGACAGTAACATATTTTCCTGTGTCAAATTTTATTGTACATACTCCTTCTAAAGCGGTGGCTGTTAGGAGTCTGGTGACACCGGTCAATCCCTGCCACAATTTTCTACTTATAGTGTCCAAAATAATTTATGACCCACAGGCAGTGCTCTGAGGTTCTTTGCAAAGACTTTGCTTTTGATGTACATAGCGATGTCTAGTTACAGCAGTATTTATATTGTTATTGGATTGTTTCTACACGACAGAAATAAAACGTTCTTTTAAAATTTAAAGAGACAGTAACATTTTTTTCTGTGTCATTTTTTTTTTTTTTTTTTTCTATTGTCTTGCCTCCTTTTTATTTTTTATTTTAATTTTATTTATTGAGGTTTACCAAGTGGTACATAATAGGCAGATTACAACACACAAGCAAACAGTCTTGAAACACTTACATTAATAAGAAGTTTTAACCATTTTCTAAAAGAAAAAGAAAGCACAGTAATTATGACATTTCAAATTCCACAGTACCATATAACAGGACCTTCTTACTGATGAAAGGGGTCACTCTTGGACCCTATTGATCTCTGGGGAGCTTAATTGAAAGAAGGCAATAGGAATATAGGGGACCACTTTTGGTTACAGATGGATGGTAAAACCTAATTTTTACAATTATATGGTTAAAGTGTTCTAAACAAACTGCATTGGGATAGAGATAAACCATTAAACTGAAATATCAAGCCACATCCATGTAATGTAAGGCTTATGAGCCCACCCTAATAGGTAGTAGACAGGCACGTATTTGGCAATTTGTACTCCCTCACTTAGAAGGTATAGCTTGTAATAAACATGCATTTTCAACTATCAATAGTGTCACAACAGACAAAAAACAAACAAAAACACACAAAATAAAACATAACAGAATGAATAAATATTACCACAGTTACGAGGCGGGGCGTAGCCGTGCAGGAACATGGCTGCACTGTAACAGAGCTCCGTTGCCTTTCCCCTTCAATTGGCATATAAATGGAGCAATTTTGCTCTGGCAACCATAAAAGCAGCAAGCAAACGAACCGGAACTTCTACGACCTCCTTACTGGAACTTACAACTAAAAACGAGTCGGCAGATTCCTTTGCAAATCGGGACTTACAGATTTACAACAAGCGCCATCTTGACAGCGCAACCTGAACCGACTGAGCCCTGCAACAACAAACACGGGGCGCGACAGGGCAGAGAACACAAAAACAACTGTTTACCCCTAATAAACTATAAGTTCGCGCTCCATAGCATACGGACGAGACCAAAGCAGGGCCGCGGTCACTTCTCTCTTGCCGCGCTCAGTCGCATCACAGCACCCAAACAGCTACGCAAGACCACGCGGCTACATAGCTATACCCATGGCGGCCAGACTGGGATACAAACAGGTAAAAACATGACCTTGAACTGCTTACCTACCCACATTGGCAATATCATATCATAACAATTGACTAATGGGGGCTAACACTGTCAATAAACATAAGCACAAATAAGAAACCAGAAGATAGCTCAGCTGCAGCACACACTTCACAAATACGTTGCACTCTCCCCTTATATGATGCAAAACGAAGTGAACCCATAACACAAGCGACCACCTAGCTCCAACACAGGACACTCTGTTCTGGCCAAAGTTATTGGCCTCATCGTTCCCCACAATATTAGCACATGGCAACAAGGAGATCTACTAGACCACATAAAGCACCACATAAGGTAACACTACCTAAAAAATCACCATCAGTCTGCACCTATTTCAAATCTACGCAAAAAAATTCACCTCACCAGCTGGAAAATCCTGACAACCCTAACATAATGGAATCACAACCTATTACAAGCCTTGCTCCTCTCCCGCAAGACCAACTCTCACAGATACAACAAAATATAGCCTCCTTACCCTCCAAGAGCGACATAGCCGATTTGAAAACATTTATCAAGAATGAGATTTCATCTTTACGAAAAGATATGTCTGACATGAACTCTAAACTTGAATACCTGGAGGAAGGACAAGAATATCTAGAGTCACAAGTTAGTGATAACATCCAATGCCTAAGCTGTCAAGACTCCATTATCCAGTCACTACAACTAAAGGTCGAAGACCTTGATAACCGCAGTCGCCGCAGCAATCTGCGCATCCGAGGTATACCTGAGGATGTTACCCAGGAATCCTTAGTCGAATACCTACTACAATTTTTCAAACAATTAGAGCCCGCACTGGAGACTTGTGAGACAACCCTTGAGAGGGCCCATCGTGCCCTAAGACCGAAACCTACTCCGCCGAGTCCACCTAGGGATGTGATTCTGAAATTCACTCACTTTCACCAAAAAGAAGCAGTGTGGAAACAAGCCCGTAGCCAACGATCAATATCCTTCCAAGGCCATTCCATCCAGGTCTATCAGGACCTTAGCCCGGCTACTATTGAAAGGAGACGAAACCTACGCTTTATCACAACCCTCCTGCAAGAACATAAAATAAAATATCGATGGGGATTCCCCTTTAGCCTCTTGGTGCATAAAGATGGCAAAACTATCGCTTACAAGGGTCCAGAAGACTTAGAAGCACTATCTAAAAATCTCAATATTAACTTTCCGGACCCCCCTTCTCCTGCAGCGTCGACCAGAGACACCGCACAAGATGATCCTCCAAAGGCCCAAAGGTCGACATGGACCAAAGTACCCAGGAAAAATGTGAAAGACCCCAAGCCTAAATGAGGCACATATTTCTCACCCACAAGAGTCTTCACGATGCGAGACCTGAAACATGTGACAGTAAGGTCATATATCCCCTCTGTATGACAGACACTGTGAACTCGCTAATGCAAACTAACATTTGCTCTTTGCCTAATGCTTGAGAAGATACCAGAGTTTACCTGACTTTACCTTTAGGCAGAGAAGGAATACCCACAGGGAATTGTTTATACCACTTCTCTTATCATATCAATCCACCAAAGTTATATTGTTATGTTATGTTATGTCTACTTACCCCCTTATTTCTCTTAATAACAAATGTTTACATTTTAAATGCATAGAACACCTACCTCTGCTGACTAACCACCATAGCCAAGATGTTCGACTACAGGTAGATATATACTAAGAGGATTCTTAATGTCTTATGTTTAATGTCGTTATGATGCACTATATACCAATGTCAATGTACCGGGCTGCCTTGTTTGCCTGTTATAGGTTGATATGCTTTAACATGCTAGGCCAATATGTCTTATTTACAAGCTAAGTTAGTCAAGTTACCATAACTAGTATAAATTGTTGATTGCTGTGAAAAGTTAACTTAAGCCAATGAAGGGGAAACGCTTCCTCTACATCTTATTTTTCTTACCAATGTTTTTATCCACTCTTTCCTTCTTACCTAACCCCCTTACCCTCTGCTGTGTTAAATTACCACTAATACTATCACTTGACAAACTACCTAATCATACTGACTCCTACACAAACATTGAATTAACATACTCTATAGACAACTACTATAATCTCACTTTGCACTACTCTAATGGCTGAACACTCACATAGAAAGCCACCCACCAACTTAATACGGATTCAATCTATAAATGCAAAGGGACTCAATATCCCCTCAAAAAGAACTCAGGCCTTGAGAGATGTTAATAGATACAAGTCAGACCTACTGTTTCTCCAGGAAACACACTTTCGCAAAGGAAGGGAACCCCTCACATTTACCCTCAAATTTGGAACCTGCTTTTATGCCTCCCATCCTAAAGCTAAAAAACATGGAGTGGGAATACTGATAAAGAAAAATGTCCCTTTTAAAGAAATTAAAATCATTAGAGACAAAGCTGGAAGATATATTATTCTAATAGGCTTACTATATGGCCGCCCAGTCACGTTAGTATCTATCTACACCCCTAATACAAAGCAAGCCACATTTATTAGCAACATAACTAATCTCATTCTAGAACACCAAAAAGGAGTCTTAATAATCTGCGGAGACCTTAACATGCCGCTTAACCCACCTTTGGATTGCTCCTCCTCTAATTCCTCAGTCCCTACTTCACAGATAACTCGTACACTCACCTCACTGAAGAAATTAACAGCACAAGACTTATGGAGAACCCACCACCCTAACAAGGAAGACTATACCTTCTACTCACACCCTTACAAGCAATACTCTAGAATTGACTATATTTTCACTGACGTCACAGGCCTGTCACTATTTACATCTACCCAAATCACCCCCATAACATGGTCGGACCATGCATCAGTACTAGGTACATTAACATGGCCGTCCAAACCCATACACGACTATATATGGAGATTGGATGAACAGCTCCTTTCCGACCCTATAATATCCCAACAAATATCCAAATCCATATCGGAATACTTCACCCATAACTCTACAGAAGACACGTCCCAATTAAATATATGGGAAGCCCACAAATGCGTAATTCGGGGCGAACTTATGGCCATTAAGGCCTCCATTAACAAACAAAAGCAAGCATTTCTATCAACACTTCTTTCAGAAATTGACAAATTAGAAACCCAACACAAACGCTGCCCGACTGACCACGACCTCCTACTCTCTATTCAAGCTGAAAAAGATAAACTAGCACTCTACCTAAATAAGGAACATAAACGTCAAGCACTCCGCTTACAACAAGCGAACTACGAAGGCCGCAACAAATCAGGCAGATCCCTTGCTCGTTACCTCAGAGTAAAACAAAAAAAAAAATACATCCTACACATCAAGGACGATAACAATACATCACACTTTTCAACCCAGGCTATTACAAACACCTTTAGGACATACTTTCAAAAACTATATAACTTGCGCTCCAACCCTGGCAATTCAGCGACCCCACAAACAGCCCTATCTGACGACATAAATACATACTTAACATCCCTTCATTTACCCCATCTTACCACTAACCAACAAAACCAACTAGAGGACCCCATAACAGCAGAAGAAATCAAACTAGCCATTAAAGATCTCCCATCTGGGAAATCACCAGGGCCAGACGGTTTTAGCAATCGATATTATAAGACATTCCAGGAAGAATTACTCCCCCACATTACCTCATTTTTCCAATACATTGATGAATCTAAACAATTCTCCCCTACACTGTTAGAAGCCCACATCATTCTCCTCCCTAAGCCTAATAAATCATTAGAACACCCCTCTCACTTTCGCCCTATCTCACTAATTAACTCAGACGTAAAAATATTCGCAAAGATATTAGCTAACAGAATGAATCTGGTATTACCAGACCTGATCCATCAGGATCAGGTGGGGTTCGTCCCTAGGCGCGAGGCGAAAGACAACACGGTCAGGGCCCTCAATCTAATTCAATACATGCAAGATAAGGAGGTCCCAGGGATCCTTCTGTCAATAGACGCCGAAAAGGCCTTTGACCGTGTTGGCTGGGATTTCCTTAAAGCCACCTTAACTAAACTGGGTCTCGGACCTAAGATTATTACCAGAATTTTTGCCTTATACTCCCACCCCAACGCAAAATTACTTATCAATGGCACACTATCCAATTCCTTCAACATAACCAACGGCACAAGGCAAGGTTGCCCCCTATCTCCCTTATTGTTCGCCTGCTTCATAGAAACCTTAGCCACAAAGATCAGGCAAAACCCCTCAATTAGCGGAATACAAGTAGGAACACAAACATACGTAATGTCTCTGTTTGCCGACGACATCTTATTCATGTTAGCAAACCCCGAAAATTCAATAACCCCCCTCTTACAGGAATTCCAAATCTTCCAGTCACTATCCAACTTTTCTATAAATGTTTCCAAATCCGAAGCCTTAAACATTAACTTAACCGACACAGCTCTAGCACATATTAAAACCCTAATGCCATTTACATGGCGAACCCACTCCCTACACTACCTAGGAATACAACTAACCACTTCTATCGAACAAACCTACATACAAAACTATATACCAATACAAAAAACAATTATCAGGGACCTATCATCCTGGCTCTCTAAAAAGCTCTCCTGGCTGGGCAAAATAAATGTTCTCAAAATGAATATATTCCCACGACTACTATATATAATGCAGGCCCTACCAATCCCGATCCCTAAAAACTACATTCCCACCCTACAGAAAGCATTTAGTGACTTTGTCTGGCGCCGCCGCCCCCCCCAGGATAAATAAAAACATCATGCAAACCCCAAAACTCCAAGGAGGACTAGGCATACCTAACATATCAAAGTACCGACAAGCCATATTCTTGCAAAGGATAGTTGACTGGTGTATACATTATGAACATAAAAGATGGGTTCAATTAGAACACTCAATATCAAACAACCCACACCTAGGAAAACAATGCTGGAATCTTGACAAACCAACTACAAAGCTTAATTATAACTCTCACCTGACCACAGAAACGTATAAGATATGGGAAATCACAATAGCTACCCACACCTACATATCATCTAAACCTTCTCCACTAACCTCAATTATAGATAATGGCCAATTCACACTAGGAACACCCATAACAACAGATACTCCGGGTTCATACTATAGGGATATCCCTATTCACTATATTATATCAAATGAAAAACTATTACCACAGGCGGAACTGATTGACAAGGGTTATACTCTTTTCCAAAACTGGTTCCAATATGCCCGCGTCCATCACTTCATAATAACACATGAACACTCTAGAAACATGGTTCGACCATTAACCAACTTTGAGAAACTATGCATAAGGACTCCTCCAATATCACACACTCTCGCACTAATTTATAGAATATTAACACAAAACTCTCCTGGCCAAACCCCTCCCTTCCTAGAAAAATGGGAAGACGAACTAGGTATAACAATCTTACCCCACACCAGCACACTAATCTTTCAAAATATCACGAAAACATAAATTTCACTCTCCATACAGGAAATCAATCTAAAAATCTTACACAGATGGTACCTTTCCCCGACTAAACTACACCGACTATACCGCGACACATCCAAGCAATGCTGGAGATGTGGACATAGCTGTGGCAACCTGGCTCACATGTGGTGGTGGTGTAATGTGGTCCAAAACTACTGGAGAGATATAATCAGAGAAATAGAAAAAGTCCTTGATACCCAATTCCCTCTAGACCCTTCAATCTGGCTACTAAGTAGACCTCCCCATATTAAACAGAAACACTGCCTCAAACTTTTTTACATAATGACTAATAGTGCTAGATACCTACTGGCTAGAAACTGGAGAAGCAAGGAGGTCCCCTCCACATTGCTTTGGTCTAAGAGAGTATCAGAATTTCTGGACCTAGAGGAGTATTATTTTGTTAAATACGCTAAAATGGAGACATATGCTGAAATGACAGCACTATGGGAACACTACCTTAAACTATAACACTCTACACTAACCACGCGTAAACAAAACGAACTACAATAAAGCTGCCTAGTCACACCCAAAAAACACGGATAAGGTGGGAAACACAAACACATCGCCAGCCCCATGAAACCCTAACTGTCTAAACAGAATCCTAAACGAGTCAATTTGTTTTAACCAAAAGAAAAATTCCCCTTCCCCTTCCCCTCGTTCCTCCTCCCCTATTATCTTCTTTAACCCCTTTTCTATAGTTTAACTAAATTGTTAACAATACTTTTTAAAAAATGAGGTTTCATGAACGGGATCCATAAGTGGTCTCTTATTCTCTGTGAGAGCCTTTTATTGTTTTATGAAGACAAAGGGACCCAAAAGAGGCCCCCTCCGAACCCTAGAAGGCTTGAAGACTGTAAGGCACGTTAAACTCTGTTAAGATTGTATTCTGATATTGTTTTGTTTAAATGTTATCTTGATTTCAAGAATTTTGTAAGCCTTTATCAAACCTCAATAAAAACAAAATAAATAAAAAAAAAATATTACCACAGTTACTTTGTCTATCTGTGTCTAATCCCAATAAATTAATACTATATTAATGGAGTACTAAATGTCAGGGGATGAGTGTTAGATTCTTCCATGGGGTCACTCTATATCTTTATATAGTAACGTATAACATTCACAAAGGTCTGATTGTTACTCTAGTGAAGGTGAAACAAAGAGATTCTTGCTTCACTTGAAAATCAATAATTGAATCTTTACCCCCATCTAGTGGAGAAGCCTGGTATTTCTGTAAGATCTCGTAACAGCTTGCTGGAAATCCACTGTCTACCTGGGGATATGGGATATCGGCAGTGAGTATAGACAAGTACAGATATTTTGTAAAGGTTCTACACAGTTAGCACAGTCTTAGACCCGAATACCTATAGAGGCAAGATATCATATACAGGAATAAAAACAGAATTTATGTTTACCTGATAAATTACTTTCTCCAACGGTGTGTCCGGTCCACGGCGTCATCCTTACTTGTGGGATATTCTCTTCCCCAACAGGAAATGGCAAAGAGCCCAGCAAAGCTGGTCACATGATCCCTCCTAGGCTCCGCCTACCCCAGTCATTCGACCGACGTTAAGGAGGAATATTTGCATAGGAGAAACCATATGATACCGTGGTGACTGTAGTTAAAGAAAATAAATTATCAGACCTGATTAAAAAACCAGGGCGGGCCGTGGACCGGACACACCGTTGGAGAAAGTAATTTATCAGGTAAACATAAATTCTGTTTTCTCCAACATAGGTGTGTCCGGTCCACGGCGTCATCCTTACTTGTGGGAACCAATACCAAAGCTTTAGGACACGGATGAAGGGAGGGAGCAAATCAGGTCACCTAAATGGAAGGCACCACGGCTTGCAAAACCTTTCTCCAAAAAATAGCCTCAGAAGAAGCAAAAGTATCAAACTTGTAAAATTTGGTAAAAGTGTGCAGTGAAGACCAAGTCGCTGCCCTACATATCTGATCAACAGAAGCCTCGTTCTTGAAGGCCCATGTGGAAGCCACAGCCCTAGTGGAATGAGCTGTGATTCTTTCAGGAGGCTGCCGTCCGGCAGTCTCGTAAGCCAATCTGATGATGCTTTTAATCCAAAAAGAGAGAGAGGTAGAAGTTGCTTTTTGACCTCTCCTGTAACCAGAATAAACAACAAACAAGGAAGATGTTTGTCTAAAATCCTTTGTAGCATCTAAATAGAATTTTAGAGCGCGAACAACATCCAAATTGTGCAACAAACGTTCCTTCTTCGAAACTGGTTTCGGACACAAAGAAGGCACGACTATCTCCTGGTTAATGTTTTTGTTAGAAACAACCTTTGGAAGAAAACCAGGTTTAGTACGTAAAACCACCTTATCTGCATGGAACACCAGATAAGGAGGAGAACACTGCAGAGCAGATAATTCTGAAACTTCTTCTAGCAGAAGAAATTGCAGCCAAAAACAAAACTTTCCAAGATAATAACTTAATATCAACGGAATGTAAGGGTTCAAACGGAACCCCCTGAAGAACTGAAAGAACTAAGTTGAGACTCCAAGGAGGAGTCAAAGGTTTGTAAACAGGCTTGATTCTAACCAGAGCCTGAACAAAGGCTTGAACATCTGGCACAGCTGCCAGCTCTTTGTGAAGTAACACAGACAAGGCAGAAATCTGTCCCTTCAAGGAACTTGCAGATAATCCTTTCTCCAATCCTTCTTGAAGAAAGGATAGAATCCTAGGAATCTTTACCTTGTCCCAAGGGAATCCTTTAGATTCACACCAACAGATATATTTTTTCCATATTTTGTGGTAAATTTTTCTAGTTACAGGCTTTCTGGCCTGAACAAGAGTATCAATAACAGAATCTGAGAACCCTCGCTTCGATAAGATCAAGCGTTCAATCTCCAAGCAGTCAGCTGGAGTAGGACCAGATTCGGATGTTCGAACGGACCTTGAACAAGAAGGTCTCGTCTCAAAGGTAGCTTCCATGGTGGAGCCGATGACATATTCACCAGATCTGCCTACCAAGTCCTGCGTGGCCACGCAGGAGCTATCAAGATCACCTACGCCCTCCCCTGATTGATCCTGGCTACCAGCCTGGGGATGAGAGGAAACGGCGGGAATACATAAGCTAGGTTGAAGGTCCAAGGTGCTACTAGTGCATCTACTAGAGTCGCCTTGGGATCCCTGGATCTGGACCCGTAGCAAGGAACCTTGAAGTTCTGACGAGAGGCCATCAGATCCATGTCTGGAATGCCCCACAGTTGAGTGATTTGGGCAAAGATTTCCGGATGGAGTTCCCACACCCCCGGATGCAATGTCTGACGAATCAGAAAATCCGCTTCCCAAGTTTCCACTCCTGGGATGTGGATTGCAGACAGGTGGCAGGAGCGAGTCTCCGCCCATTGAATGATTTTGGTCACTTCTTCCATCGCCAGGGAACTCCTTGTTCCCCCCTGATGGTTGATGTACGCAACAGTCGTCATGTTGTCTGATTGAAACCGTATGAACTTGGCCCTCGCTAGCTGAGGCCAAGCCTTGAGAGCATTGAATATCGCTCTCAGTTCCAGAATATTTATCGGTAGAAGAGATTCTTCCCGAGACCAAAGACCCTGAGCTTTCAGGGATCCCCAGACCGCGCCCCAGCCCATCAGACTGGTGTCGGTCGTGACAATGACCCACTCTGGTCTGCGGGAGGTCACCCCTTGTGACAGGTTGTCCAGGGACAGCCACCAACGGAGTGAGTCTCTGGTCCTCTGATTTACTTGTATCTTCGGAGACAAGTCTGTATAGTCCCCATTCCACTGACTGAGCATACACAATTGAAATGGTCTTAGATGAATGCGCGCAAAAGGAACTATGTCCATTGCCGCTACCATCAAACCTATCACTTCCATGCACTGCGCTATGGAAGGAAGAGGAACGGAAGGAAGTATCCGACAAGAGTTTAGAAGTTTTGTTTTTCTGGTCTCTGTCAGAAAAATCCTCATTTCTAAGGAGTCTATTATTGTTCCCAAGAAGGGAACTCTTGTCGACGGAGATAGAGAACTCTTTTCCACGTTCACTTACCATCCGTGAGATCTGAGAAAGGCCAGGACTATGTCCGTGTGAGCCTTTGCTTGAGGAAGGGACGACGCTTGAATCAGAATGTCGTCCAAGTAAGGTACTACAGCAATGCCCCTTGGTCTTAGCACCGCCAGAAGGGACCCTAGTACCTTTGTGAAAATCCTTGGAACAGTGGCTAATCCGAAAGGAAGCGCCACGAACTGGTAATGCTTGTCCAGGAATGCGAACCTTAGGAACCGATGATGTTCCTTGCGGACAGGAATATGTAGATACGCATCCTTTAAATCCACCGTGGTCAAGAATTGACCTTCCTGGATGGAAGGATTGTTCGAATGGTTTCCATTTTGGACGATGGAACCTTGAGAAACTTGTTTAGGATCTTGAGATCTAAGATTGGTCTGAACGTTCCCTCTTTTTTGGGAACTACGAACAGATTGGAGTAGAACCCCATCCCTCGTTCTTTTAATGGAACAGGATGAATCACTTCCAGAAGATAACCTTGGAAGACTATTTCTAGCGCCCAAGGATCCAGAACATCTCTTGCCCAAGCCTGAGAGAAGAGAGAGAGTCTGCCCCCCACCAAATCCGGTCCCGGATCGGGGGCCCGCATCTCATGCTGTCTTGGGAGCAGTGGCAGGTTTCTTGGCCTGCTTTCCTTTGTTCCAGCCTTGCCTTGGTCTCCAGGCTGGATTGGCTTGAGAAGTATTACCCTCCTGCTTAGAGGACGTAGCACTTGGGGCTGGTCCGTTTCTGCGAAAGGGACGAAAATTAGGTTTATTTTTGGCCTTGAAAGACCTGTTCTGAGGAAGGGCGTGGCCCTTGCCCCCAGTGATCAGAGATAAACTCTTTCAAGCCAGGGCCAAACAGTGTTTTCCCCTTGAAAGGAATGTCAAACAATTTGTTCTTGGAAGACGCATCCGCTGACCAAGATTTTAACCAAAGCGCTCTGCGCGCCACAATAGCAAACCCAGAATTTTTCGCCGCTAACCTAGCCAATTGCAAGGTGGCGTCTAGGGTGAAAGAATTAGCCAATTTAAGAGCACGAATTCTGTCCATAATCTCCTCATAAGAAGAAGAATTACTAATAATCGCCTTTTCTAGCTCATCGCACCAGAAACACGCGGCTGTAGTGACAGGGACAATGCATGCAATTGGTTGTAGAAGGTAACCTTGCTGAACAAACATCTTTTTTAGCAAACCTTCTAATTTTTTATCCATAGGATCTTGGAAAGCACAACTATCTTCTATGGGTATAGTGGTGCGCTTGTTTAGAGTAGAAACCGCCCCCTCGACCTTGGGGACTGTCTGCCATAAGTCCTTTCTGGGGTCGACTATAGGAAACAATTTTTTAAATATGGGGGGAGGTACGAAAGGTACACCGGGCCTGTCCCATTCTTTATTAACAATGTACGCCACCCGCTTGAGTATAGGAAAAGCTTCGGGGGGCCCCGGGGCCTCTAGGAACTTGTCCATTTTACATAGTGTTTCTGGAATGACCAGATAATCACAATCATCCAAATTGGATAACACCTCCTTAAGCAGAGCGCGGAGATGTTCCAACTTAAATTTAACAGTAATCACATCAGGTTCAGCTTGTTGAGAAATTTTTCCTGAATCTGAAATTTCTCCCTCAGACAAAACCTCCCTGGCCCCCTCAGACTGGTGTAGGGGCCCTTCAGAAACAATATCATCAGCGTCCTCATGCTCTTCAGTATTTTCTAAAACAGAGCAGTTGCGCTTTCGCTGATAAGTGGGCATATTGGCTAAAATGTTTTTGATAGAATTATCCATTACAGCCGTTAATTGTTGCATAGTAAGGAGTATTGGCGCGCTAGATGTACTAGGGGCCTCCTGTATGGGCAAAACTGGTGTAGACGAAGGAGGGGATGATGCAGTACCATGCTTACTCCCCTCACTTGAGGAATCATCTTGGGCATCATTTTTACTAAATTTTTTATGACATAAATCACATCTATTTAAATGAGAAGGAACCTTGGCTTCCCCACAGTCAGAACACAATCTATCTGGTAGTTCAGACATGTTAAACAGGCATAAACTTGATAACAAAGCACAAAAAACGTTTTAAAATAAAACCGTTACTGTCACTTTAAATTTTAAACTGAACACACTTTATTACTGCAATTGCGAAAAAGTATGAAGGAATTGTTCAAAATTCACCAAAATTTCACCACAGTGTCTTAAAGCCTTAAAAGTATTGCACACCAAATTTGGAAGCTTTAACCCTTAAAATAACGGAACCGGAGCCGTTTTTATATTTAACCCCTTTACAGTCCCTGGAATCTGCTTTGCTGAGACCCAACCAAGCCCAAAGGGGAATACGATACCAAATAATGCCTTCAGAAAGACTTTTCTATGTATCAGAGCTCCACACACATGCAGCTGCATGTCATGCTGTTCTCAAAAACAAGTGCGCCATACCGGCGCGAAAATGAGGCTCTGACTATGATTAGGGAAAGCCCCAATAGAATAAAGTGTCTAAAACAGTGCCTGCCGATATTATTTTACAAAAAATACCCAGATTAAATGATTCCTCAAGGCTAAATATGTGTAAATATGATCGATTTAGCCCAGAAAATGTCTACAGTCTTAATAAGCCCTTGTGAAGCCCTTATTTACTGTGTGAATAAAAATGGCTTACCGGATCCCATAGGGAAAATGACAGCTTCCAGCATTACATCGTCTTGTTAGAATGTGTCATACCTCAAGCAGCAAAAGACTGCTCACTGTTCCCCCAACTGAAGTTAATTCCTCTCAACAGTCCTGTGTGGAACAGCCATGGATTTTAGTAACGGTTGCTAAAATCATTTTCCTCATACAAACAGAAATCTTCATCTCTTTTCTGTTTCAGAGTAAATAGTACATACCAGCACTATTTTAAAAATAACAAACTCTTGATTGAATAATAAAAACTACAGTTAAACACTAAAAAACTCTAAGCCATCTCCGTGGAGATGTTGCCTGTACAACGGCAAAGAGAATGACTGGGGTAGGCGGAGCCTAGGAGGGATCATGTGACCAGCTTTGCTGGGCTCTTTGCCATTTCCTGTTGGGGAAGAGAATATCCCACAAGTAAGGATGACGCCGTGGACCGGACACACCTATGTTGGAGAAACTCCCCTGATCAAGTAGGAAGTAAGAGAAGCAACTTTAACACAACTAAAGAATTTACTTATTGCCATCTGCCAGACTTAATAAGAGGTAGTTAACATAATATATATAAGTGCTTGTAGGTCAAGGAATATAATGGGAGAGATTACAGATACATAATGAACTAATGGTAGGATATTCACATCTATTTAATAAAATTAAACAGTGATTGGCAGTTAATGCTAAGCTGAACCTTTTGTTCTATGTATATCTGGGGACCCGGTGCTTCAGACCTATATGTAGAGGAGGACACAGGAGCTTATTTACCAAAAGAGAGAGAGGGTAAATGAACCACGTAATCTCTGGGGTTAGTAAAACCTAAGGTTGTCATCTACAGAGATGATATGCGTGTACCAAGTAGATAAATAAACACTATATAACTCACTTATATAAAAAAGAAATATTGAAAATACGACAAGAGAACACTATAATGGTTGCTACAGTCAGCTAAGCTACACATATATTTACTGCTATTATAAACTAAGTAGGCTAGAGACAATAAAACAATCAGGTAGTCTGTGTACTGCTATGCATTTGTAAATAATTCAAGCGCTACATATGAATTACCCAATCCCAGTTTTATCTATACCACAAAACTGTCTCATAGAAATGAGGAGCCTTCTGTCCATTGACCCGGGTGAAGGAGGATTGTGCGCTGTTATCAAGTTTGTAGCTATGTTCCGGGGTCTGTATGTGAGTGATTTACTTATATCTAAGAGACTTTGAATGCAGTGGTTGCAATCTGAGGTGTTAATTGGGGCTGCTGTTCCAAGAATGGCGTCCTTTGATGCAGAATATGATAGAGTCTTGTGCCGGCTATTAACAGATGTGCTCTGCCAGTCATCTCCTGTGGGTCT
Organism: Bombina bombina; assembly: GCF_027579735.1. Taxonomy (NCBI): domain Eukaryota; kingdom Metazoa; phylum Chordata; class Amphibia; order Anura; family Bombinatoridae; genus Bombina; species Bombina bombina. The sequence goes on along the minus strand of NC_069505.1, from coordinate 307,571,928 downwards.
CACTACTGCCAAGCATGAGCCGTGATCTGGCTCTCTCCGTTGCTGCGGAGGGTAGATAAGAGCAGGACTCTGACCATATGGGTCTCGCTGCTGTAGAGTCGCTTCTCCAGGAGCGCATACTATAATCCCTGTAGTAGCGTCATGAGCTCCAGGCAATACTTGATTGTTGTGGCCATGTGGGATCTCCCTTTCAATACAACCCTTGAAGTGTCCTTTAAGTTCCTTTTCCTTTACGCGTCCACAATTCCTACTAGCAGCTGCATCCACAAGCTCTTCATCGGTAGCCTTGCAGTACATATTCTGCATCGTAGGTAAAAGTCGGCCATCAGCATGTGCAACTCTCGGCTGAGGACAGGAAACAGTTATGGTATGATCTTCCACTAGGTGCACATCATCCCCTTCAAGAGAGTCTGCCTCCCATGCTGCATCCGTTAGACTAACATTGCCGCTAGTAAGGGTAGATGATTTCACATCAAAGCACCTCTCGATTAGTAAGTGCAGATTTGCGAAGTGCTCCTCTAGAAGTATACAGGTTTTTCTCTCAGACTCATTTATTGATAGCTCCATAATAATTTGCCACGTAGGGCATTGGCTGCACAATAGGTGGGGACAAGAGAGGCTTCAAAAAATAGGGGAAGGCCTCAAACAATAAAGTCCAGTACTGAGGGCTGGGGAGCCACACCACGATCCAAAACCCTATCTCTTGGGTTAGGGCGTCCTCAGATAAACCTCTCCAACTGATTAGATATGTTAATATCGAATTTTCAGCCCAAAATGAGAAGAAAGGTGGTGAAGGGCTCAGGAGCTGAAGCTCAGTGCAACCAGTGATGGCCGCTGCCCGGAAGTCCCTCTCCTGTGTAAATTTTTTTAAAAGAATTGCGGCTGTTTTGTTTGTTAACTCATCCTTGGTGACGTAGGATGGTACAAAATCTGACATGAATGACTTACTTTCAGAATTAAAGAAACAGTAATGTCTTATTCTGTGTGCATTGTATTAAATGAATTTCAGCTGTTTCTTTGTTAGTTCATCCTTTATGACTGAGGATGAAACAAACGCACTCAAGAAGAGTTACTTTTCATATTTAAAAGAACAGTATCGTTTCCTATGTATGCTGAAATATCTTTCTTAATAGAGTTTCCAGCTTCTTATCCATGGGCTCTTTAAGCAACAAACTATCCTCAAAAAGGATAGTAGTGCGTTTAGCGAGTGTGTAGATAGCACCGTCTACCTTAGGGACGGAACCCCACAACTCAAGAGTCCGAAACCAGGAACAATTTCTTAAAGGAAGAAGGGGAAAAAGAAGAACAGAGTCTTTCCCATTCATTCTTAATAATCTTCGCCATCTTTATGGGAACCGGGAAAGTCTGTGGTACAACCCTGTCCTTGTAGACCTTATCTAATTTAGGAATGCAAGGTTCCTCAGGTAATTTAGGTTCTGGAACCTCTAAAGTAGCCAACACCTCCTTTAGCAGAAAGCGTAAGTGTACAATACTAAATCTAAATTCTGGTTCCTCTGCAGCTGGAGGCTTAGAGGCAACAGATTCCGACCCAGAAAGAGCATCCTCTGAAGTATCAGAGGCGTCTTCATCATCGGATAATCTTGTATCAGATAATTCCAATAGGTTAGTAGATGACCCCTGAGAAGGATAGCAATATTTAACCTTTTGCTTGCGCTTAGCAGGGCAAGGTAAAGCTCTAAAGGCCGCAGACACTGTCGTCTGCAACTGTTCAGTAAAGTCTGGCGGTAAAAGGGCCCCTCCAGATGGAGGCATAGAAGTGCTACGGGAAGCTGCATGTGTATTAGGAGATGAATGTAAGGTGCACACTTCACGAGATGGAGACTCCTCAAAGGTCGAAGGCTCAGTAGTACTAAACACATTAGCTTTCTTTGATAAGATTACTTTATCAAGGCAAGTGGAACATAATTATATATATATATATATATATATATATATATATATATATATATACAGGCATTAGCTTTAGGTAAAGAGAGAGTACCCTCTAATGTATCAGAGTCCTCCATAGCTTGCGTTTATAAAAAGGACTAACGACAAGGATAAATGGCACCTTTTATACCCCCAACGGCTGGGGCACTCACCATCTCCTATGACCAAGGCCCAAGAGAGAAACCACTTTGTCTCCAGTCACCGCACGGTCAGGAAGAAGAGTATCACAGTGACCACACCCGGTCACGTGGTGCGCCATGCAGGACCGCCCCTGCACCACTAAAAGCATGCCAAGCCTGACGGGCTGCGCAGCGCCAAAGTGAAAGTAAAAACCTGTATGTTCCAACATCTGACTGAGCCACATCTCTCACATGTCACAGCATAAACACGATATTAAAAATATGCGATTAATCCCACCTGTTCAATAATCCCCTTCTGGAGATATTAACCCTTGATTCCATTAAGATAAAAGGAGTCCCAGTGTGACCCTGTCTTCTTGCGTTATCGTGTGTATAAATAAATTAAACTATCTTACCAGAATCTCTGCCGTGGAACAGGAACATGGCCTCTCAAGTTTGACAGTCTTGTAGCATCGCTCCTGACATGGACTTGAGTGATAGAATCAGGCAGTGAAATGCGTCAATACTGATTGCTTAAGGAGCTGTTAATACAAGTCTGGATGGGTTCGCAGAAAGACTCTCCCTGCAGCTCCAGACCCTTACTTTCATCAATGCTCTCACTTAGAGGCTGACAAGACTACTTTAAACTCCAGTTCCATTCCGAAGAGTACTACCCTCCATAAGGAACTACACCATATCTTCTGACACTACTCTGCCAACCTCCTGCGACGAACGGCAAAGAATGACTCAGGGATGAGGGAGGTATTTAAGCCTTTGGCTGGGGTGTCTTTGTCTCCTCCTGGTGGCCAGGTTCAGTATTTCCCACAAGTAAGGAATTAAACTGTGGACTCTCCTCATATTAAGATGGAAACGCATATTACACTGTGTTTATATAACCTAATATACTGTGAGTACATAATATTTATTACACTGCGAGTACATCATCTCATACACTATGTGTACATAATACTCCTTACACTGTGTGCACATGACACTCATAACACTGAGCGTACATAATACCCTTATACTGAGAGTACATGCTATTCATACACTTATCCCTTAATAAAATGTACTCCACAAATATCAGCTGAGCTGCTATACCATGCCCATATGACTTGAACTCTGGTCTCTCCGGTGGGTATAGAAAGTTAACTTATAACACGTAATACACAGTTAACATAAAATAATGTAGATTACAGCCATTATACTGTGTATACATAATATTCAATATTGGCAGCCTGCAGATCCTCCCTCACAATCTCTATGAAAGAGATCCCTCTATCCTAACGGCTAAAATGTACCCGCCCACAATGGCGAAACAACTGGGTACCTCAAAAATAGGACTCTCAAGCAAGTCCGACTAGGTACAGCCTAGAATGTGAAAACGGCAACTACCGCGATCGCAAACAACTAGGTGGAGGAAACAAAACGACAGGTTCCAATAACACAGGGTGCGGGAAAACTAACTGTGCCATAAAAATGGTCCGGTCCCTCAGCAGTTAGCATGACACTCATAACACTGAGTGTACAAAATACCCTTACACTAAAACGAGGGAAAATAAAACCAATACATACAGGGCTCCTACCACAATATAAGCCATAATTGTATGCAAACAGACCGTGCAGGGAAATAAAGTGGAACATATTACTGTGTGAACATAATACTGTTTCCTTTTAGAGCCAGTCCTCCATTGTGTTAAAATAGTCACAGAAGCTGCGAATCCCTGATTATGTAACTGCTCAGTCGCAATCTTAAAGATCAGCATTAAAATCTCTATTTTATGTCAAACACAAAGTGTTTGTCATGTCTACAGCTCCAAAATGAATCCTTAACTAGGAAGAATCACTAAGTCTCAGCATAGATCCACATGAGGATTAACCTGTTAAGTGCTGCTGTCCTTCCATACCTAGAAGGCAAAGGCACTTACCTTGGATCCAACTGCAGTACAGATACTGCTCCTTAGGTGTGGCAGGTAAGGCACCCCCTGCCATGGACCTGTAGGAAAAGAAAGAACAGAGTAATGAACTCTGGCTTTCTACAAAGGGGTAGCAAAGTGTTAAAAGTAAAGCAAAGACTTCCTCGCCGCCTTTTAACTGCTAAAAGCCAACACTACTCTTACTCAAGAGATTGACATGGACACAGCTAGACCCCAATCCTTGCTTGCAGGGAAAAGTACCCATAAAAAGATTAAATCTTCAGACACCAACTTCACACATCCTCCATTGACAGAGGCAAAGAGAATGACTGGGGGATTATGGGTAAGGCAGTTACACTTAACAGCTTTGCTTGGGGTGCTCTTTGCCTCCTCCTGCTGGCCAGGAGTTAAATATCCCATTAGTAATTGGAATGACATTGTGGACTCTGCATGTAATAGGAAAGAAATTAAACTTTCATGATTCAGATAGAGCTTTCAATTTTAAACAGCTTTCCAATCTACGTCTTATCAAATTTGCTTTGTTCTTTTAGTATCTTTTGAGTAAAAACTAGACAAGCTCATAAGCACTCAGGAGTGTGCATGTGTCTTTAGTTATTTAGTATCTTAGGATGTAGTCAGCCGAGTGATAAATGCAGCTATTGGTTAAATGATTTGGTCACTTTATACAAAGACTGCTTACTCAGCACTGGATCTCTGCAGACAGCACACACAATGGCAGGAGCAGCAGAGCAATAGTTCTACAACACCACAGACATTTACTTTCACCGATAATGAATGTGCAGGTCACAAGGCCTATAAATGGTTTTGGTTGTTACAGAAGAACAAACGTTTTTTTACATTAAGTCAAAAGAAAACAACAAAGAGAACAAGAGTCCTGGTTATTTTCTATCAAAGAACTTTTAATGTCTGAAATGAAAAACGTACCAAAGTAACAAAATTCTGACTTATTTACACATTTCTCCTTGACAGCTCAGTTCCTACCTAGTTCAGAGGTTACAGACGGGCAGATGTACAGGTCACACAAGGGCCATAAACCTCATGTGCTGCCTGTGGGCTCCTAGGGGGCGGGTAACAGAAAAACTTCCTCTAGTTTGTATCATGTTCAAGCCTTTCAAAGGGAAATAAATGCTTCTCTTCTCCTCTTTTTTCACGTTTGCTTTTCTGCTTTAATTTTCCTTTTGTCTCTTGAGTCTGGCGATTTTGAGGCCATGAGACAGCCGTGTCCTGAGCTGGGGTCTCTGTTGTTGGTTTGTCGTCCTCATCAGAAGATAAACCTCCATCACCTGCAGCTTGGCCAGCACAGTCTGTGTCCTGCAAAAAGACTCAGCTTGTGAGGTGCAGTCGGAACTCACAATGTTATATACATGATTCTACTGAGATTACAGCTGATGTTCAGTCTTGCACTATCAGGTGACATTAGCCTGCATTATATGACCCATAACGGTGTACATCAAAACTTGACTGGCGTGTACTTTATTGTGTTACATGCACTATTACCGATATATAACAGATAATACGCTGTAATCATCATTTTCTGCGTAGCAGAGATGCACAAACTATTCTAACATTTTGGCAACACATCAGTTGCACTTTATTTAAAGGGACAGTCAAGTCCAAAATAAACTTTCATGATTCAAATAGAGCATGTCATTTAAAACAACTTTCCTATTTACTTTTATCACCAATTTTGCTTTGTTCTCTTAGTATTCTTAGTTGAAAGCTAAACCTAGGTAGGCTCATATGGTAATTTCTTAGACCTTGAAGGCCGCCTCTTATGTAAATGCATTTTAACAGTTTTTCACCACTAGAGGCATTAGTTCATGTGTGTCATATAGAAAACATTGAGCTCACGCACATGAAGTTACCTAGGAGTCAGCACTGATTGGCTAAAATGCAAGTCTGTCAAAAGAACTGAAATAAGGGGGCAGTCTACAGAGGCAAAAAGTATATTAATATAACAGTGTTGGTTATGCAAAACTGGTGAATGGGTAATAAAGGGATTATCTATCTTTTAACAATAAGTCTGGTGTTGACTGTCTCTTTAACAAAAGTTTGGCAATAAACAGAATATTTTAAGGTTTGGGAAGAGGGCCGTTAAAGCAACTGTAATGTATATAAAATGTTTGGGCGTGATACGTGTGTCCGATAGTGGCACATTAGTAAAAAAGCACACAGAGGTAGATTGATAGCACTCAAAAGCTGACACACAATGAAGCATCTGGTTGGCACAAGCACCAGTATTTTATAAATCTACCCTATTATGGCACTGGATGAGTGAGAAAAAGGTATTCTCTTAATATGCTGTGTTGAAAATCAGAGGAGGTAAGCTGTGGGGCGTGCACGTGTCTGCAGCACTTTTAGTCCCATATTGTGCTCTAGACACGTGCACACTACCTATCTAGATATCTTGTCAACAAAATATACTAAGAAAATGAAGACAATTGGATAATAGACGTAAACTGGACATTTTTTAAAAATTGTATGCTGTGTCTTAATTAAGAAGAAAAAAAGTTCACTAGATTCAAAATTAAAGGGACAGTTTACTTAAAAACTTTCTCTCCTTTAATGTGTTCCCAATTATTCATTTTACCTGCTGGAGTGTATTCAGTTATTACAAATAGCTACTTAGCCTTTATATTGGCACCTGAAATAGGGGATTTAAAATGTAGTATCCCTACCTATACTAAAAGTTTCTATACCTAGGTACAGGCTATTGACAAACTATGTAAACATAAATTACACTCAAAGTGGGAGGTGGAATACATAAAGCTCTAAAATGTTAATTTTCAATTGTTCTTTCTAAGTATTGTACAGAGACAGCGATAAGAAAGGAAAGTATTTGTGTCATAAGATAACGAGATCTGATCTGTCTGCAAGCTTAGCCTATTTTGATGGGCTATGATTTCAAAGAGCAAATCCAACTATTTATTTTGCAAAAGGAAGCATAAATGAGCAATTTATCATACATTTTATACGCTGCAGCTGATATAAGAACTCATGGGGAACACATTCAGGGAACTGTCCCTTTAAACATTCATGATTCAGATAGAGCATCAGGTTTAAGCAAATTTCCAATTTACTTCCATTATGAAATTGTGCAATCTTTTTGTATGCAAACTTTTTGATGTACTAGTTAACAGGGTATATATATGAGTCTGTGATTGGCTAATGACTGCCACATGATGCCTCAGGCTGGTTACGTTGTGCTTTTTACCTTTTTGCCATAACGCTGTTTCAGACGCTCTCTGATCAGAAGACCCTTTACCAGTAGCTTCCAGTTCCCCAGCGCTCGCTTCTCTCGCTTCTACAAAACACAACAAGAATTTGTAGCCCTAGAGCAGGTCAGTTCTATGAACGCCCTAAACACAGGCAGCAGTGGGTTGTTTTTACTGCTTATCCAGTACCTTACAGCAAGGTCACACTCACCTCCTTCTGCTTCCGCTCCATCTCCGCTTGCTCATTTTCCCAGGCAGCCAAAAGCACTTCCTTGTGCTCTTCACAGACAATGTAACCATCAGTCCTGCAGTAGAATCACATTAGACCATAAGCTAAAATAAAGTTGTATTTGTAGTAAACCGCTAATACAGCATATTGATCAGATGTTATTACTTTACATTGCACAGAATCACACAGTTACTTGGGAATTGTCATTGCATTAACTTTTTTACTGTTTAGATATAATTATTGCATCTTATTCTGGTACCAGAAGACACAAGTCACTTAAAAGTGTATGTGAGAGTGCCATAGCCTTACACAGGGTGCGAGAAGCCACCGTGAAAATCAAAGCCAGTGATGGCGGGAACGCAGTCAATATCCAGTTTCCTAGCCACTCGGTTGAGGCTGGAGACCTGCAGATGAACGCAGCCGATAGGCAACATGCAGGGCTTAAACAAATACACGTTCCCAAACTCGTTCCGAGGGACCTGTGGGGTGACAGGAGAACTTTAAAGGGACATTATCGTTATTTTTTAAACTGAAACCTTTAAAAGCATAGAAATATGATCTATAATCTCACCATTGACACCTATTATTTATTTTAGTGCATTCTGAAATTATTTTATATTTTAAATTCTAAAGCTTTCCGCTGCCCTCTGAATGAAAGCTTTAAATGTCTGTCTGTGGCAGCAGTGTTCTAGCCAACAGCAGCATGCAGTGCAGTGATAGAGTTTCTGCAGGAGAGCTTGATCATTGTCTAGGAGACAGCTGAGCCCTGTAGTTCCTTTTTAAATGCCGGGCTCTGCTGTCTCCGGCTGAGGGTAAGAAGCTAGAGAGGAAAGTTGCTTCTCATGCTTGTCTGTATCAGGGACTGCCCAGCAACTCCTCCCGACTCACGTTACTTTAGGAGGGATGTGGAGCCAAGTGCAAACGAATGTGCAGTGAGTCTTAACACAAAGTACTCAAAACAGAGTACATAAGCAGATGTTGCCTTCTATAGGGAATAGCTAGCTGAACTGTATTGGAAACAGTGATCTAGAACTTTGTTTCTCAACCGCAGTCCTAAAGTACCCCCAACAGGCCAGGTTTTCATTATAGCTGAACCAGTGCACAGGTGAAATAATCAGCTGATGGGTGAGAGCAGGTTGGTTACCATGGTTACTGATCAGCTGATTATTTCAACTGTGCACTGGTTCAGCTATAATGAAAACATGGCCTGTTGGGGTTACTTGAGGACCGCAGTTGAGAAACACTGCTCTACAGGGCACTTCACACTACATATAAACTAGAGTGCATTGTAGATCTAATATCTGCAGCGTCAGCGTGAACAGAAAAACTCAGTTCACATTGATACTGACCATGTGCATTAAAGGGACAGTAAAGTAAAAAAAAAAAATAATCTTTCATTATTCAGATAGAGCATGCAATTTTTACATTTACTTCTATTATCAATTTTGCTTAGTTCTTTTGGTATCCTTTGTTAAAGAGTTATCCTAAGTGAGCTCAGAAGGTGCACATGTCCTTAGCCATCAGGCAAGTGTTTGCAAAAATGCTTAACCCCTTAATGACAACTGACGTACCAGGTACGTCCTGCAAAAACTAGCAGTTAGTGACAATGGACGTACCTGGTACGTCAGTTGTTTAAGAGAGTGCTGGAAGCGATCGCAATCGCTTCCAGCAGCTCTCAGGGTATTGCAGTGATGCCTCGATATTGAGGCATCCTGCAATACCCTTTAACAAGCATCCGATGAAGAGAGAGCCACTCTGTGGCCCTCTCTGCACCGGTAGCGATGGGGCCGTTCGTTGGTGGGTGGGAGCTTACAAGGGAGGAGGGTGGGCGGCCCATCGCTACCCGGCATCCGGTTCCTACAAGTGCATTGTGCACGCCGGATGCCGGGAGCGTGCAGAGGGGGGGCCTGCGTGTGCGCGCGCGCAGCAAACACTGCCACCAATTATTTCTATTAAGAGGGAGGGGGGGCAGCAAACTTTTGTTTTTTTTAAAAAAAAATAGGATCTGGTAGGGTTAGGGGGGTGGGGGTACTGGGGGGGGGGGGCAGCTACACTACAGAAAAAACGGAAAAAAAGGCCAAAAAAAAAAAAAAAAACTTTATTTTTTGGGGAAAACTGGGTACTGGCAGACAGCTGCCAGTACCCAAGATGGTGGCAAATAGGTAGGTGGGGAGGGTTAGAGAGCTTTTTTGGGGGGGGGTCAGGGATGTTGGGGGTTAAGGCAGGGGTCCATCACAGCTGAATAATTTAAAAAAACAAAAAAAAACACCTTTTATTTTAGTACTGGCAGACTTTCTGCCAGTACTTAAGATGGCGGGGACAATCCTTTACTTTCTAATTTTACAATTACATTCGAGCACCTTGTATAGTCAGCGACTAAGATTAATATTGTAATTTATTATTTTATTTGGAGCTTTTAGTAATTAGTAGTAGGATTTTATAGGACCCCCTGATATCCATATTTAGGACTTTGACATGGTCTTTTTCGCTGGTCCTCTTAGTCTTACCCTCTTATTATCCAAGGATTGCCCTTCCCCCCCCCCCCCCTCTTCATAAACACTTCTCTTATTCTTTATTTATTATTTTTTAAATCATTACTCAGCCCCTTTTTTGTTAAACTGGACCATTATTTTTTTCTCTGGTCTGAATTTTTTAATGATACTGGGTTTTCATGATACATTATTATATTTTATTAAACTATGATCTTAATTTGTGAGCGTTTTAATTCTCCACATGTTGTATATTGTTACAGTAATATTTATTATATGTATGATTTGAATGTGTATATTCTCTGTAAGGACAGATCAATTACGAACATATAATTCAGAATGTATGAAATATTTGTGTATGTTATTTGTTGTTGGTAGTCCATCCTTAGCTCCGGCTCCTGAGACACCTCCCACTCGATTCACATCCTATCATCAGTCATTCCCACCTGGAGGTGTGTCGGTAGTAGGAGCTCTGTGATTGACACAGGTGTGTTATAAATAGAGCAGGTATTTCCATGTATTAGTATCAGCCTGATGAAACGACTATTTGTTGAGAAACGCGTTGCTGTACGCTTGTTTTTATCTGTTTGTACTCAATAAATGTATCCTTGAGTACATCACACCTGCCTGTTCTCTATTACTATTGCCGCTGGAGCAATTTGGTACGTTCCTGATCCCCTTTGGAGGTTCGCTGTGTCGAGTTCCCTTCGACTCTATTGGTTCCCCTGCTGGGTTTACTCTGACGCTGCTTGCTGAGTGACGTTTGCCTAGCGTACCGAGCTTACGCCTGTCTGACGGGCGACTTTTGGTTCCGTCCTGCCTGTCTGGGTACACGTTTGTACCGCCGCTCTTGTGAGTAACACTCTGTGTGGGGGGTCCGCTGCTTATGTGTGTCCCTTTGCTGCCTTAAACGATACTTGTCCCATGAGGCGCCTCTTCCATCTGTCATCCACAGGTTCCCGTTGTCCACTCACCATTTCTGAGAGAGCTGCCTGGATTGCTGTTTGCCGAATCCGCCATCTGCCACATGCTGTGATCATTTGCGCACTTCTATAGAGACTCTGTGTGCTATCTCGGTTCTCTTTAATCTAGCAAGTATTTGGGCCAAGGCCCACCGAAGTTTGCTGCATTTGATTTAGTTCTTATTAGCAATTGCTGTTCCCAATGTATTACGACTTAATACTACTGTCTATTATATGTCTTTTTTAGGGTTTGTTGCCAAACCGATATATTTTTATATACTGCCTTGGTTGTTGCTGTTTTAGTAATTACTACTCTTGTCCAATACGATCCACATTGGTTTATTGTTTAATCATTTATTTATTTTTGTTCACACTGTTTTTCGATTTTAGACCTATCTTTATTATAGGGTTGTATGTTGTCTTCAATACCTTTTTTATTTGATAATCGTCACTTGTTCTGTTATTTTTATTATCACGGTAGGAGTGTAGTTTGATAGCAAGTTTGTATCTTTTTTTACTTATCACCACTATCCGGAGGTACACTATTAGACTAGTGTATTAGTATAGGATATATCTGATTAATACACCATTTGTCGTAACTATTTGGTTATTTTGTTATAGACACATATTGTATATCTAATTTTTATTTTTTAAGCATTTTTTAGGCATCTAGGATTTGCTATATTTCTGCACTTCAATCATAGATTTCAAGTCTTTTCGATTCACACCATTGTTAGTTATATGATTGTTAGCACATATATCACTTATTCCCAGTTTTAACACTGTCACATTACTATTCACAGTTGTAATACTGCCATATTACATTAGTTCACTATTTCTATCACTGGTTTACATTTGATTAAGACTATTTAGTCTCACAATCTAACACACAGGCCACTGTCAATCACGTGACCTGTGCATTTGATTTGTATTTACGTATTCGGATCACAGAGTATAATGTTATCTGTGAGTGAGAGGAACAACAAGAGATTGTTGCTCGTGTCACACACAGAATCCACTGCTGGCACAGCTGCATCTGACAGTTCTGTTGAGAATCTGTCCATTCATGCACTTTTTGCGAGATTAGAAGATGCAATCAATGTCGAGTGCAGACACTGGTTGGATGCAGAAATGCTGCAAAAATATATTGACAAAGAACAAATACCTCGTGGACTTAGGATTTTTAAAAGTTGTTCATTTAAAGATGACCCCACTGTCAATTCCCAATGGGAGAAAGCATTAACTTTATGTTCCATCACACTTTTGAAAATCTTGATTGCCCACAGGAAAATTTTAGTTGAACAATCCTCTAAAGAAATAGATTCCATTCAAAAAAGTTTAGAAAAATTCAAAACATCGCATCTTTATGATGAACTGAATACTATGGTTCTACAGAAAACAGATGCTTACCAAAAAGATTTGATGTTGGTCAAAAATCGTAAACTTATTAGGGATGAAGAGGATTACCAGAAAGGTCAGATACACACCTATCATAAGAATAAGAGAATTCACGAAACATCTAGCCCTGATCCTAAGAGCATCTTAGTTTCAGAAGTGAATGCCACCTCACAGGATAGGGTTATCCAGCAACCACCTTCAAGAGTACCACCTAATGGCCTTGAAAATGAGTGGACCACGGTATATTACCCGAAAAATAAAAATAAACATAAGAATAAAAACAAATTGAATAATACCACTTGGAATAATCATCAGTCCAATAATAATACTAATGAACAGTGGACGAACGCCAACAGACGAAACCATTATTCTTATAATGGTAATAACCACTGGAATAAAGATAGAGATTATCCACCATATGGCCCAGATCATAATGGTTATAGACATCAGGGTGAATATAATAGAGGACATCAATCCAATTATAACAACCCCAATTATGGATATAGACCTGATCACAGAAACCCTAAAGAAAATAGGAATGTTAACCATGTACAGCATTCCAATGGGTACCATAACTCCAGAAATGATATAGTTATACCATCTCACCGTGCTGTAAGAAATTATCATCAGACCCAAGGTGATCCAGCTAACCAACATATATCATTCAATTATGGCCATGGACATATGAGAGATAATTCTCTTAGTGATCAGGGTCCCTCACATACTAGGAGGGCTATTACGAGCAGCCATGAGATTACACCATCTAGAATGCCAAATAATGTTGGTGCAAATGCATATCCTAACCACATGTTTGCCCCCGATGCGACTTTAAGCCCACATTTTCCAAACGATAGCCAAGCTATCATTTCTGATACTGATTCTCCTAATCATTTTTTAGGGACAGGTCACAGACAATCGTCATGGAAACAGAAGACGATTGCCAGTTACCTAGAGCCGGTGATCTCCCTTACTGCACCCCCGAAAGGGAAAAGACCTCACGGAAACGAGGGTGTAGAGGACGGAGCACAGCCCGCAAAAAGGCAAGATTACAGACCCTAAGTAAGGGGATCTTTAATCTATCGTCCCATGTCTTGTCAAATGACGAAATTCGGGTATTGGGCAAAGGTCTTTCTTTTAGTCCTACCAACAAGCACAATGTTTTTTCACTTTTTGTGGATTTGAACCTGTTCACCCAAAAACTGTCATTGCAAAAATACTTTGCTGAAAAGACACTCAAGAATAGTACACTGTTGCCTATTCTGACAGACTCAATGGGAGCCAGACTCAATCAAGAAATGGTTCCGGTTATTGAACCTGACACTTTTATTGACCAACTGTGTGAGGGGTATATACATACCAACTTCAAAAATAAATCGAACTTTGTGCCCCAATTGAAAAACAATGCCCATATCGAAATTTTCAGACAACTTGTTAGTGACGATTTTGATAAAATAACCAAAAAGATACATGGACGAAATAATCTTTTTCCTAATGAGAAAAAAGCTTTGGAAAGTCTTAAAAACAACAAATCTATTGTCATAAGACAAGCCGATAAAGGCGGAGGGGTTGTGCTTCAAGACCTTGCTGACTATCTAACAGAGGCCCGGAAAATTTTATTTGATGTTAACTACTACACGAAATTGAACTCTGACCCCACTACGAGGTTTAAATCATCTCTTAAGGATATTGTTGATTCTGCCTTCAAAGAAGGTATACTCCATAAAAAAGAGAGGGATTTTTTGGTAACTGATGAGCCCAATTTGGCATTTTATTACCATTTGCCTAAGATACACAAAAACCCCTCATGCCCACCAGGTCGACCCATCATAGCGGGGATAGGCAGCTTAACTGACAACGTGTCTTCATACGTTGATCATTTTCTACAGAAATATGTCCGGGGTCTTGAATCCTATATTCAAGACTCCACAGACCTCCTCAAGAAATTAGACGGATTGAATATCACACCCGACCTGGTGTGGATCACCTGTGATGTTCAGGCTTTGTACTCAAATATTGCACACAATTTGGGTATGGAGGCAGTGTCTGAATTTTTGGACCAAGATTTTTATCTTTCTACCAACCAGAAAGAGTTCATTTTACAACTCATTTCTTTCATCCTGGAGCACAATTATTTTGTGTTCCAGGATGAATTTTTTCTTCAAACCAAAGGTACTGCCATGGGTACCAGGTTCGCCCCTAGTTACGCGAATTTGTTTATGGGTCATTTTGAAAAGCGTTATATATATGACTCACACTATGGGGCGAGCCTGGTATTCTATGGCAGATACATTGACGATCTGATATTTATATGGAGGGGCAATGAGGACTCAGCCACTTCTTTTGTGGATTATTTGAATTCAAACGACAGGGGTTTGACCTTCACGAGTTCAATTAACACTAAATCAATTGTTTACTTGGACCTGCACTTGAGCTTTAATGAAGGCAAGGTGACCAGTACAACCTATTTCAAGACGGTTGACTGTAATAGCTATCTGGATTTCAAAAGTTGTCATTTTCATGCCTGGAAACAGAACGTACCATATGGTCAGTTCAAACGTATTCGCCGCAACTGCAGCACGTTATCTGACTATGATTCCCAAAGTCAGGTCTTGAGGGAACGTTTTCTGGAAAAGAACTATCCACTTAGTATTATAGACAAAGGTTACAGAAGGGCTAGATTAGATGATAGGAATGGTTATTTTATCAACTCTAATAAACATTTGGGACAAGTAACTAATAACTATAATGAAAATCCTCTTTTCATCACGCAATTTAATTCTAATCATGTATTGATTAGAAAGGTGCTGGCCAAACATTGGGACATTCTAACTAAGGATCCCATTTTGGGTAAGTCGATAGGTACCAAACCAAAAGTGGTTTACAGGAGAGCTCCTACTCTAAAGACCCTGCTTGCTCCCAGCAAGATAGTTAAACATAAGAGACAACCAGCCCTCATAACACCGAAGTCTATTGCACCAAAGTTTGGTGCTTTTAGATGTAGAGCGAGCAGATGCAAGATGTGTCAGTCGATTGACACCAAACAAAAAACCTTTCGATCTACTATCACTAATAGATCTTATTCGATCATTGGACATATCTCTTGTGCTTCAACCTATGTTGTATATTTACTCACCTGCTTGTGTGGCATCCAATATGTGGGCAGAACCTGTAGGCGGTTCAGCATAAGGTGGTCTGAACATAAACGTAATATGAGGAAGAATTACAAGTACCATAGTGTCTCTAGACACTGCAACATTATGCACAATGGTGATACTAATTGCTTCTCCGTGACCCCTTTAGAACATATACCTAAATCTTATATCTATAATAGGTATTTTAGATTAAGACAAAGAGAAACGTATTGGATCCACGTTTTGAAATGCATGCATCCTGATGGGTTAAATTTGTGTATTGACCTAGCAGCCTTCCACTAATTTGGGCCAAGCACTAGAGCTGTATCCAGTCATTCTATCCATATCTTTTATTCTTTATTTTATATTTTTTTATATTTACATCTGAGTATTTAGTATAGTCAATGACTAAGATTAATACTGTTTGATTTATTTTTCTCTGGTGCTTATAGTCATTATTAGTACAACTTCCGTTAATTAGGGTCATCCGTTAGAGTTGTTTCCAGTCACTCTACCCATATCCTTATTAGCACAACATCCATCAATTAGGGCCATCCGTTAGAGTTGTTTCCAGTCACTCAACCCATATCCTTTACTTTCTAATTTTACAATTACATTCGAGCACCTTGTATAGTCAGCGACTAAGATTAATATTGTAATTTATTATTTTATTTGGAGCTTTTAGTAATTAGTAGTAGGATTTTATAGGACCCCCTGATATCCATATTTAGGACTTTGACATGGTCTTTTTCGCTGGTCCTCTTAGTCTTACCCTCTTATTATCCAAGGATTGCCCTTCCCCCCCCCCCCCCCTCTTCATAAACACTTCTCTTATTCTTTATTTATTATTTTTTAAATCATTACTCAGCCCCTTTTTTGTTAAACTGGACCATTATTTTTTTCTCTGGTCTGAATTTTTTAATGATACTGGGTTTTCATGATACATTATTATATTTTATTAAACTATGATCTTAATTTGTGAGCGTTTTAATTCTCCACATGTTGTATATTGTTACAGTAATATTTATTATATGTATGATTTGAATGTGTATATTCTCTGTAAGGACAGATCAATTACGAACATATAATTCAGAATGTATGAAATATTTGTGTATGTTATTTGTTGTTGGTAGTCCATCCTTAGCTCCGGCTCCTGAGACACCTCCCACTCGATTCACATCCTATCATCAGTCATTCCCACCTGGAGGTGTGTCGGTAGTAGGAGCTCTGTGATTGACACAGGTGTGTTATAAATAGAGCAGGTATTTCCATGTATTAGTATCAGCCTGATGAAACGACTATTTGTTGAGAAACGCGTTGCTGTACGCTTGTTTTTATCTGTTTGTACTCAATAAATGTATCCTTGAGTACATCACACCTGCCTGTTCTCTATTACTATTGCCGCTGGAGCAATTTGGTACGTTCCTGATCCCCTTTGGAGGTTCGCTGTGTCGAGTTCCCTTCGACTCTATTGGTTCCCCTGCTGGGTTTACTCTGACGCTGCTTGCTGAGTGACGTTTGCCTAGCGTACCGAGCTTACGCCTGTCTGACGGGCGACTTTTGGTTCCGTCCTGCCTGTCTGGGTACACGTTTGTACCGCCGCTCTTGTGAGTAACACTCTGTGTGGGGGGTCCGCTGCTTATGTGTGTCCCTTTGCTGCCTTAAACGATACTTGTCCCATGAGGCGCCTCTTCCATCTGTCATCCACAGGTTCCCGTTGTCCACTCACCATTTCTGAGAGAGCTGCCTGGATTGCTGTTTGCCGAATCCGCCATCTGCCACATGCTGTGATCATTTGCGCACTTCTATAGAGACTCTGTGTGCTATCTCGGTTCTCTTTAATCGGGGGAGGGAAGAGAGCTGTTTGGGAGGGATCAGGGGGTGGGATGTGTCAGGTGGGAGGCTAATCTCTACACTAAAGCTAAAATTAACCCTGCAAGCTCTCTACAAGCTACCTAATTAACCCCTTCACTGCTGGGCATAATACAAGTGTGGTGCGCAGCAGCATTTAGCGGCCTCCTAATTGCCAAAAAGCAACGCCAAAGCCATATATGTCTGCTATTTCTGAACAAAGGAGATCCCAGAGAAGCATTTACAACCATTTGTGCCATAATTGCACAAGCTGTTTGTAAATAATTTCAGTGAGAAACCTAAAATTGTGAAAAATGTCACTTTTTTTTTTATTTGATCGCATTTGGCGGTGAAATGGTGGCATGAAATATACCAAAATGGGCCTAGATCAATACTTTGGGTTGTCTTCTAAAAAAAAATATATACATGTCAAGGGATATTCAGAGATTCCGGACAGATATCAGTGTTCCAATGTAACTAGCGCTAATTTTGAAAAAAAGTGGTTTGGAAATAGCAAAGTGCTACTTGTACTTATTGCCCTATAACTTGCAAAAAAAGCAAACAACATGTAACCATTGGGTATTTCTAAACTCAGGACAAAATTTAGAAATTATTTAGCATGGGTGTTTTTTGGTGGTCGTAGATGTGTAACAGATTTTGGAGGTCAAAGTTAGAAAAAGTGTGTTTTTTTCCATTTTTTCCTCATATTTTATTTTTTTTTTAAATTAAATTATAAGATATGATGAAAAAAATGGTATCTTTAGAAAGTCCATTTAATGGCGAGAAAAACGGTATATAATATGTGTGGGTACAGTAAATGAGTAAGAGTAAAATTACAGCTAAACACTAACACTGCAGAAATGTAAAAATAGCCCTTGTCATTAAGGGTAAGAAAACTGAAAAATGGTCCGGTCATTAAGGGGTTAAAATAATGTTATTTATAGCTACAAACTCTGCTGTCAGAGTGTCTGTAGAATTATATGGCAGCAGTGTTTGTAACTATGTATAACATTGCTATAAACATTGTTGCAAACTCTGATGCTAGATGTCTAAAAACATGTGCACGCTCCTGAGCTCACCTATGGTTAAACTTTAATAAAGGATACAGAGAACTAAGCAAAATTGGTAATAGAAGTAAATTGGAAAGTTGTTTAAAATGTCATACTCTATCAAATCCATGTAAGAGTAATTTTGACTTTACTGTCTCTTTAAGTGCCCCCCTCCCCTGAAAAATCAGGTGTCAGTTCCTGATTGGACAATAGCTGTATGCAGACAAATGCTGGGCGTTTTGGAGTGACTATTTCTGCAATAAAAGGTAATAATGTGATTTCTAACATATTTGTTTGAATGTGCTTTTCAAAATAGTGCGATATTTGGAATATTTAGCTACCACAGCCAGGATATTTTTATTAGGTCCCTTTAAGTGTTAATCTGCACTATACATGATCCCTGAAAACCTTCTCACAGGACATCTACATCATGTCTTGTAAAGACCATCGTAAAATTTGTATAACTGACCAAATAAATGTGCCTGGCCAGAACATAACTGGCACAGCAAAGAACTGTCCTCTTACCAGCAGACGGCTAAAATGGCAAGAAGTTATCGGACCTCTAAAGCAGGGGCTGTAAGTATTGTCTCACCTTCCCATCCACAGCTACAGGTGGCTGATAGTCCTCACATTGCCAGGAGCCAAACAGAGCCAGGTCATTGGCATCTTTTTTCTCCGGGTCTGCCAGGCGGGCTTTCCGGGCACGATTTGACTGGCCTTTCACCATCTGTACCCACAAGAGACAAGTGAACAGCTGTAAGTTACATCCTCTCACACAGGTGAAGTATATATCTCTGTGTATAGCTGGTGCATAGATTGTTCTGTGTCTGAAGAGGTTTCACAGGGTTCAGCCAACACGTTTTCTGCTAGCTTGCACCCTGCCTGTGAGGAACTATGTCTATCAGCTTTTACTTGTTTCTTAAGATAAAAAAAGGTTTTACAGAAACTCCAAAGTGAACTAAATGACAGGAGATTACTATTGAGACGGCAAGATAGGCAGCAGCAAGTTGTAGGAGAGCAGCCAATATACATGGACTGGGGAGGGGGCATTGTCATATAATTCCCTGGCACTGACAGAGATGCCAAACAACACAAGACTTGGGGCTCGCACATCCCTAATAAGCACACTAGTGGAACACTTGTAATGATGTAAAGTATGTGTACAAATGGATAATTAAACAGCACAAACTAACAGAAGTGAGCATTTAGTAGGTTCCCAATTTAATAGATCTGGCCTGAAAAGAAACCAGAGTGGATACAAATCTAAAGGTTATTCATCCTGAAAAGAAAATTTATGCTTACCTGATAAATGTATTTCTTTTTTAAGACACGATGAGTCCACGGATCATCTAATTACTAATGGGATATTCACCTCCTGGTCATTCGACCGAAGTTAGGAAGAGAAAGGAAAAGCCAAGGTGCAGAGGTGTGTGAAGTTTACAATAACCCACAACCTGTCTTAAAACACAGGGCGGGACGTGGACTCATCGTCTCAAATCAGGTAAGCATAAATTTTCTTTTTTAAGACATGATGAGTCCACGGATCATCTAATTACTAATGGGATTCAATACCCAAGCTAGAGTACACAGATGATACGGGGGGGACAAGACAGGGAACCTAAACGGAAGGCACCACTGCTTGAAGAACCTTTCTCCCAAAAGTGACCTCAGCCGAACCAAAAGTGTCAAATTTGTAGAACTTTGAAAAAGTGTGAAGAGAGGACCAAGTTGCAGCCTTGCAAATCTGTTCCACAGAAGCCTAATTTTTTAACGCCCATGAGGAAGCAACACCCCTCGTGGTATGAGCCGTAATTCTCTCTGGCGGCTGCTGTCCAGCAGTCTCATATGCAAACTGTATGATACTCTTCAGCCAAAAAGAAAGAGAAGTAGCCGTAGCTTTCTGTCCCTTACGTTTTCCTGAAAAAAAAACACAAACAAAGAAGAAGACTGAGTCCTTAAGGGACAGTATACTGTAAAATAGTTTTTCCCTTAATGTGTTTACAATTGCGTTTTTTACCAACTGCAGAGTAAAAAATGTATGAAAATTAGCTTTTTAAGGCTTATTTGTGTATATTAAAGCTCTGATTTTGTGTTTTGAAGCCACAACCTAATAAAATGGGTTGAGCTTGTAGGTATAATCAGATCTCATTACTGTATCACATTGTGCACATATACCTGCTTCTTTATCTTATATCTGTCCATAAACCAATCACCAGTACTTTGAGAGAACAATGGAAAATCAACATTGTATTACCTTTTCTCTGCTATATCCGACTGGGAGTGTAATTTCTTCTGCTGGCTGTGTTTATAAAGCTTATCTATAGCTGGTACGCGCGGCCACAAACTTTCAGGATAGGTGGGGATACCACATGCTAAATTAACAATTTCAAATGCCAATATAAGGGTAAAGGAGCTACTTGTAAACAATTTAATACACTCCAGCAGGTAAAGTGGATCATTGGGAACAAATTAAAGGGGAGAAAATTTTTGAGTAAACTGTCCCTTTAGTCTCTTGCAGGTAAAACTTCAAAGCACGGACCACGTCCAAATTGTGTAGGAGACGTTCCTTCTGAGAAGAAGGATTAGGACACAAGGACGGAACAACAATCTCCTGACTAATGTTCTGAACAGAAACAACCTTAGGAAGAAATCCTATTTTAGTACGTAAAACTACCTTATCTGAATGGAAAATAAGGTAAGGATACTGCAATGCCGAGAGCTCTGACACTCTTCGAGCAGAAGAAGAAATAGCAACAAGAAATAAAACTTTCCAAGATAACAACTTAATATCTAAGGAATGCATAAGCTCAAATGGAGCCCCTTGAAGAACTTTGAGAACTAAATTAAGACTCCATGGAGGAGTAACTGGTTTGAACACAGGCCTGATCCTGACCAAGGCCTGGCAAAAAGATTGAACATCTGACAGACGTTTGTGCAACAAAATAGATAAGGCCAAGATTTGACCCTTTAGGGAACTAGTCGATAAGCCTTTCTCCAAACCTTCTTGGAGAAAAGACAAAATCCTAGGAATCCGAACTTTACTCCATGAGTAGCCCTTGGATTCACACCAATAGAGATATTTACGCCATATCTTATGGTAAATCTTCCTAGTTACAGGCTTACAAGCCTGAATCATGGTCTCTATGACGAGTCAGAAAAACCTCGCTTGGATAGAATTAAGCGTTCAATCTCCAAGCAGTCAGCTTCAGAGAAACTAGATTTGGGTGAATTAAGGGCCCTTGAATTAGAAGGTCCTTCCTCAATAGAAGTCTCCAAGGTGGCAAAGATGACATGTCCACCAGATCTGCATACCAAATCCTGCGAGGCCAAGCCGGTGCAATGAGGATCACTGAAGCCCTCTCCTGCTTGATTCGAGCAATGACCCGAGAAAGAAGTGCAAACGGAGGAAATAGGAATGCTAGACTGAAGGTCCAAGGCACCGCCAGAGCATCTATCAGTTCCACTTGGGGGTCCCTGGACCTCGACCCGTATCGCAGGAGCTTGGCATTCTGTCGAGATGTCATCAGATCTAATTCCGGCTGACCCCACTTGAGAATTAGGCTGGAGAACACTTCCGGATGAAGTTCCCACTCCCCCGAATGAAAGGTCTGCCTGCTCAGGAAGTCCGCCTCCCAGTTGTCCTCCCCTGGGATGTGGCTCGCCGACAGACAGCAAGAATGGGCCTCCGCCCACTGAATTATTTTGGTTACTTCTGTCATTGCTAAGGAACTCCTCGTTCCTCCCTGATGATTGATGTAAGCCACTGATGTTATGTTGTCCGACTGGAACCTGATGAACTGAACCGAGGCCAACTGGGGCCAGGCCAGAAGAGCATTGAAGATCGCTCTCAGCTCCAGAATGTTTATACGAAGAGCAGACTCTGAGTCCAAATTCCCTGAGCCTTTAGGGAACCCCAGACTGCTCCCCACCCTAGAAGGCTGGCGTCTGTTGTCACAATCACCCAAGATGGTCTGCGAAAGCAGGTTCCCTGGGAAAGATGATCCAGAAACAACCACCATTGAAGAGAATCCCTTGTCTCCTGCTCCAGTAAAATTTGAGGAGACAAATCCGCATAATCTCCATTCCATTGCCTGAGCATGCTTAACTGCAGAGGTCTGAGGTGGAACCGAGCAAACGGGATGATGTCCATTGCATCCACCATCAGCCCGATTACCTCCATACACTGAGCCACTGATGGCTGAGGAGTGGACTGAAGGACTCGACAAGTATCGATAATCTTTGATTTCCTGACTTCTGTCAGAAAAATCTTCATTGATAGGGAATCTATTATAGTTCCCAAGAAAATTACCCTTGTATTTGGGACTAAGGAACTCTTTCCCAAATTTACCTTCCACCCTTGTCTGAATGAAAAATCAGATAAGGAGAATCACAATGTAAGGCCGATAACTCAGAGACTCTTCGAGCCGAGGAAATAGCCATTAAAAACAGAACTTTCCAAGATAACAGCTTGATATCAATGGAATGAAGGGGTTCAAACGGAACACCCTGTAAAACGTTAAGAACTAAGTTTAAGCTCCATGGCGGAGCAACAGTTTTAAACACAGGCTTAATCCTGGCCAAAGCCTGACAAAAAGCCTGAACGTCTGGAACTTCTGACAGACGTTTGTGTAAAAGGATGGACAGAGCTGAGATCTGTCCCTTTAACGAACTAGCAGATAAACCCTTTTCTAAACCTTCTTGTAGAAAAGACAATATCCTAGGAATCCTAACCTTACTCCATGAGTAACTCTTGGATTCGCACCAATGCAAGTATTTACGCCATATTTTATGGTAAATTTTCCTGGTAACAGGTTTCCTAGCCTGTATCAAGGTATCAATCACTGACTCCGAGAATCCACGCTTTGATAGAATCAAGCGTTCAATCTCCATGCAGTCAGCCTCAGAGAAATTAGATTTGGATGTTTGAAAGGACCCTGAACCAGAAGGTCCTGTCTCAGAGGCAGAGACCATGGTGGACAGGACGACATGTCCACTAGATCTGCATACCAGGTCCTGCGTGGCCACGCAGGCGCTATTAGAATCACCGATGCTCTCTCCTGTTTGATCCTGGCAATCAGTCGAGGAAGCATCGGGAAGGGTGGAAACACATAAGCCATGTTGAAGACCCAAGGTGCTGTCAGAGCATCTATCAGAACCGCTCCCGGGTCCCTGGACCTGGATCCGTAACAAGGAATCTTGGCGTTCTGGCGAGACGCCATGAGATCCAGATCTGGTTTGCCCCAACGCCGAAGCAGTTGGGCAAATACCTCCGGGTGAAGTTCCCACTCCCCCGGATGAAAAGTCTGGCGACTTAGGAAATCCGCCTCCCAGTTCTCCACGCCTGGGATGTGGATCGCTGACAGGTGGCAAGAGTGAGACTCTGCCCAGCGAATTATCTTTGAGACTTCCATCATCGCTAGGGAACTCCTTGTCCCTCCCTGATGGTTGATGTCCGACTGAAACCTGATGAACCTCAGAGTTGCTAACTGAGGCCAAGCCAGAAGGGCATTGAGAACTGCTCTTAATTCCAGAATGTTTATTGGAAGGAGTCTCTCCTCCTGAGTCCATGATCCCTGAGCCTTCAGGGAATTCCAGACAGCGCCCCAACCTAGCAGGCTGGCGTCTGTTGTTACAATCGTCCAATCTGGCCTGCTGAAGGGCATCCCCCTGGACAGATGTGGCCGAGAAAGCCACCATAGAAGAGAATCTCTGGTCTCTTGATCCAGATTCAGCATAGGGGACAAATCTGAGTAATCCCCATTCCACTGACTTAGCATGCACAATTGTAGTGGTCTGAGATGCAGGCGTGCAAAAGGTACTATGTCCATTGCCGCTACCATTAAGCCGATTACCTCCATGCATTGAGCCACTGACGGGTGTTGAATGGAATGAAGGACACGGCAAGCATTTAGAAGTTTTGTTAACCTGTCCTCTGTCAGGTAAATTTTCATTTCTACAGAATCTATAAGAGTCCCCAAGAAGGGAACTCTTGTGAGTGGCAATAGAGAACTCTTTTCTACGCCCACCTTCCACCCATGCGACCTTAGAAATGCCAGAACCAACTCTGTATGAGACTTGGCAGTCTGGAAACTTGACGCTTGTATCAGAATGTCGTCTAGGTACGGAGCTACCGAAATTCCTTGCGGTCTTAGTACCGCCAGAAGAGAGCCCAGAACCTTTGTAAAGATTCTTGGAGCCGTAGCTAACCCGAAGGGAAGAGCTACAAACTGGTAATGCCTGTTTAGGAAGGCAAACCTTAGGTACCGATAATGATCCTTGTGAATCGGTATGTGAAGGTAGGCATCCTTTAAATCCACTGTGGTCATGTCCATTTTGAACGATGGAACTCTTAGGAATTTGTTTAGGATTTTTAAGTCCAAGATTGGTCTGAAGGTTCCCTCTTTTTTGGGAACCACAAACAGATTTGAGTAAAACCCTTGTCCGTGTTCCGACCACGGAACTGGGTGGATCACTCCCATTAGTAAAAGGTCTTGTACACAGCGTAGAAACGCCTCTTTCTTTATCTGGTTTGCTGATAACCTTGAAAGATGAAATCTCCCTTTTGGAGGAGAAGCTTTGAAGTCCAGAAGATATCCCTGAGATATGATCTTGCTGATAACCTTGAAAGATGAAATCTCCCTTTTGGAGGAGAAGCTTTGAAGTCCAGAAGATATCCCTGAGATATGATCTCTAACGCCCAGGGATCCTGGACATCTCTTGCCCAAGCCTGGGCGAAGAGAGAAAGTCTGCCCCCCACTAGATCCGTTTCCGGATCGGGGGCCCTCACTTCATGCTGTCTTAGGGGCAGCAGCAGGCTTTCTGGCCTGCTTGCCCTTGTTCCAGGACTGGTTAGGTTTCCAGCCCTGTCTGTAGCGAGCAACAGTTCCTTCCTGTTTTGGAGCGGAGGAAGTTGATGCTGCTCCTGCCTTGAAGTTACGAAAGACACGAAAATTAGACTGTCTAGCCCTTGGTTTGGCTCTGTCTTGAGGCAGGGCATGGCCCTTACCTCCAGTAATGTCAGCGATAATTTCTTTCAAACCGGGCCCGAATAATGTCTGCCCTTTGAAAGGTATGTTAAGCAATTTAGATTTAGAAGTCACATCGGCTGACCAGGATTTAAGCCACAGCGCTCTGCGCGCTTGAATGGCGAATCCGGAGTTCTTAGCCGTAAGTTTAGTTAAGTGTACTACGGCATCAGAAATAAATGAATTAGCTAGCTTAAGGACTCTAAGCTTGTCTGTAATCTCATCCAATGTAGCTGAGCTAATGGTCTCTTCCAGAGACTCAAACCAGAATGCCGCCGCAGCCGTGACAGGCGCAATGCATGCAAGGGGTTGTAATATAAAACCTTGTTGAACAAACATTTTCTTAAGGTAACCCTCTAACTTTTTATCCATTGGATCTGAAAAAGCACAGCTATCCTCCACCGGGATAGTGGTGCGCTTAGCCAGAGTAGAAACTGCTCCCTCCACCTTAGGGACCGTCTGCCATAAGTCCCGTGTGGTGGCGTCTATTGGAAACATCTTTCTAAATATAGGAGGGGGTGAAAAAGGCACACCGGGTCTATCCCACTCCTTGTTAAAAATTTCTGTAAGTCTTTTAGGTATAGGAAAAACGTCAGTACACGTCGGTACCGCAAAATATTTATCCAGCCTACATATTTTCTCTGGAATTGCAACCGTGTTACAATCATTCAGAGCCGCTAATACCTCCCCTAGCAATACACGGAGGTTCTCAAGCTGAAATGTCTGAGTCCAGTTTACTTGGATCAGATCCGTCACCCACAGAATGAAGCTCTCCGTCCTCATGTTCTGCAAATTGTGACGCAGTATCAGACATGGCTCTATTATTATCAGCGCACTCTGTTCTCACCCCAGAGTGGTCGCGTTTACCCCTAAATTCTGGCAATTTAGATAATACTTCAGTCATAACATTAGCCATGTCTTGCAAAGTGATTTGTATGGGCCGCCCTGATGTACTTGGCGCCACAATATCACGCACCTCCTGAGCGGGAGACGAAGGTACTGACACGTGAGGAGAGTTAGTCGGCATAACTTCCCCCTCGTTGTCTGGTGAAATTTTCTTTACATGTACAGATTGGCTTTTATTTAATGTAGCATCAAAGCAATTAGTACACAAATTTCTATTGGGCTCCACATTGGCCTTTAAACATATTGCACAAAGAGATTCCTCTGTGTCAGACATGTTTAAACAAACTAGCAATGAAACTAGCAAGCTTGGAAAATACTTTTCAAATAGATTTACAAGCAATATAAAAAACGTTACTGTGCCTTTAAGAAGCACAAAGAAACTGTCACAGTTGAAATAACAATGAACCAAATTAGTTATAGCAACCAAATTTTCACAGTAAATGCATTAAGTTAGCAAAGGATTGCACCCACCAGCAAATGGATGATTAACCCCTTAGTACCCAAAAACGGATAACAAATTAATATAAACGTTTTTATCACAGTCAAAAGCACAGTCTCACAGGTCTGCTGTGAGTGATTACCTCCCTCAAAACTAGTTTTGGAGACCCCTGGGCTCTGTAGAGACGTCCTGGATCATGGAGGAAGAAATAGGAAGACTGTGACTGAATTTTTACTGCGCAATAAAGCGCCAAAATAGGCCCCTCCCACTCATATTACAACAGTGGGGAAGCTCAGTAAACTGATTTTATTCATAAATAAACGACAGCCATGTGGAAAAATAATGCCCAAAAAGTTTTATCACCAAGTACCTCAGAGAAAAACGATTAACATGCCAGTAAACGTTTTAAAAATAAAATTTTGAAATGTTACCAATAAGCCTGCTGCTAGTCGCTTTCACTGCAGTGGGGGCTCAAATATAAGTTAAATGTATACAGTATTTTCTTAGTGAAGTTCCATTCCCCAGAAATACCTCAGTGTAAACATACATACATATCAGCCTGATACCAGTCGCTACTACTGCATTTAAGGCTGCACTTACATTACATCGGTATTAGCAGTATTTTCTCAGTCAATTCCATTGCTTAGAAAATAATATACTGCAACATACCTCCTTGCAGGTGAACCCTGCCCGCTGTCCCCTGTTCTGAAGTTACCTCACTCCTCAGAATGGCCGAGAACAGCAAATGGATCTTAGTTACGACCGCTAAGATCATACACAAACTCAGGTAGATTCTTCTTCTAATGCTGCCTGAGAAAAAACAACACACTCCGGTGCTGTTTAAAATAACAAACTTTTGATTGAAGAAATAAAAACTAGTTTTAATAACCACAGTCCTCTCACACGTCCTATCTATTAGTTAGGTGCAAGAGAATGACTGGGTATGACGTAGAGGGGAGGAGCTGTGTGGCGGCTCTGCTTGGGTGGTCCTCTTGCACTTCCTGTTGGGGAGGAGATATAATCCCATAAGTAATGGATGACCCGTGGACTGACTACACTTAACAGGAGAAAATAGGGATAAAACGTGTAAAAGAAAATAATCTAAAAGGGTTAAATATAAACAATGATCAGAATAAATTGTCCCGTAAGAGCAAATATATATATAGGCTCAGTAAGCAACGATGGTATTGTATATCACTAGTAGTCTATTGGAGCTTAGTCTATTCACTTTATGCTCTCAGATGTAGTTGATCTTGCTCATCGAGTATTGGATCAAACTTAAACACATTTGAGAGTGGTACCTTAAGCTTTGTTATGAAGAGAGAAGGCAGCTGTCTGTAGTAGAGTGGATCGATCTTTTCCGTCTCTATTCAGTAGTCGGTCTGTGTCCGATAACCGCCTCTTCAAAATCACAAGAGCAGTGTATCCAGTAGCCAACTTAGGCTTTGCTGGCGTCTTCTGTTTCTGCACGGCCGGTCACGTGATGCTGTGTCAGCTGTCAGGTAGCGTGTAGCCGTATCAGCTGTTTTTACCTGTGTCCGCGCACTCTCTGCTTTCAGTGAAAGCTAAGTCGGTATATTCAGAATTGGTGTGTTGGAAGTTCCTCCTTCCAGGCTTACAGCTGAGGGCAAACTCTTCTTAATGGAAAGTAGCAGCACTCCTCTTTTTAGATAGAAATAGAGGGTGATGTAAATATCTCAAAGGTGGATGGTAGTAAACAACTTGAACGCGTTTCTCCCCTTCCTGGGGCTTTTTCAAGAAGTGTTCACCTGTCTTCTAAGGCTCCTTAATATACACCTCATAGGTGTTTCATTGGTCAAAAGTCCTGTGGGTGTGTGAATCAATTACCTGGTGAAATTTAAGGTGGTAATTTTTCGTTCTATGCAATAGATTATAATTCAATTTCTTAGGGATATTTAAGGTGGTATCCTTTGGATCTCAGCAGTAGTGATTTTACAAACATATACTGCATAGGTTATACAACATTCTCCATATATATATAAATTATAGACACTTGGATAATTATAATAGATTATTATTAGTGTAAGAGATATAGTTAGATTCAGTATATTTTACTTGAAAAGATAAAAAAAAAAATATTAAAATTAAAAAACAAAAGGTTGAAAAGGATAATATTTTTAATCATACATAAATGGGCTTAGATCCAGTTCTGAGTTTAAACCCAGGGGGTGTAAAGTTTTCATATTGTATATTAGCTCAGCCTCTCTTTTGAGTAGTTTAGTCTCGTAATTTCCCCCTCTCCAGTCACGTTTAACTTTCATTATTCCCCAGAAAGAGAAATCTTTAAGTTTATTGTTGTGGACATTCCTAAAGTGACTATACAGATGTGTGTCCATCTTTCCCTTTTCTATTATGCACAGGTGTTCCCTTATTCTTTCCCTTAATGTTCTTGAGGTCTCACCTAGGTACTGTTTTTTACAGCTACACTGTATTAAATAGATGATCCCTTTATCAGTGCATCGTATTGTATCCGTAATGGGAAATACTTCACCCGTCTGTGTGGAAGAGTACCATTTTATTTTATTGCTGTAGTTACATGATCTGCAGCAATGGCAGGGGTAGAAACCTTTTAAGTGTGTTCCCTAAAAGATCCTGTTCTTTTAGGGGGGGTTTTGTCTTAAATTCACTTGGCGCTAGTAGTGTTTTTAGGTTTCTGGATTTCCTGTATATAAATTTTGGATTTAGGGAGATTTTATCCCCTATGATTGGATCTTCTCTCACATGATGCCAATGTTTCTTGATTATTTTTTCTATCTTTTTGTGTTCTCCATTAAAATTTGTGATAAATGGAACTGATATTTCATCTATTGGTTATATTTCAATATTGGTTTTGTCTTTATATGTAAGTAGTGTTGCTCTATCTATGTGTTTAACTTCTTCATAATTTACCTCTATTAGCTTATCTTCATAGCCTTTTTCCCCAATTTTTTTGCTCAGGATTTGTGCCTGTTCTTCGTAATCTAATATGTTTGAACAATTCTTTCTTATTCTTAAGAACTGTGCTCTAGGGATATTGGTTTTCCATTTGGACAGATGGCAGCTATCCGCATGTATAAAATTATTAGCGTCCACTTTTTTGAAAAATGTTTTAGTGGTAAATTTATCTGTTTCTAGTGTTATATCAAGGTCAAGAAATGAGACCCTTTCTTTACTTATTTCATATGTGAAATGTAATCCTCTATTGTTTGTGTTCATAGCTGAAAAGAATTCAGTTAGTGTAGTATCATTCCCTTTCCATAATATAAGAATATTATCTATGTATCTTTTATAGGACACCAGGTTTTTCGCCAAGCTATTCGAACCTAGGAAATCGGATTCCCAGTCTCCCATAAATAGGTTCGCATAGCTTGGCGCAAACCGCAGGAGGCACCACGTAGGAGATATGATTATGACGCGAATAATAGACAAAGACAGTATCACTACTCTGAAAGAGAGTATGCAAATCAAACAATGAATAACCCTAGATTCGACATAGAGTATCATAACCATTACCAAAGCTACTCTAACCAAAATTGGAGAAACGAGAGAAATAAAGAAAGATCACACATTGACAGGCAACATAACTCAATTTATAAGAATGATAAGAATTGGAGAATACCTCTGAGAAACAGATTCCAACCATTGTCACATAAACCAGACAATGACCATCAAATAGAAAGAACTGATATAGCCCAAGGGGCTCATTTTTAAAGGGGACAACCCAAGGGCAGAAAATGCCAGGGGCACCATTATAGAAAAAGTCCAACTAGCTCCACTAATGGGTCAAAGAAAAAGAATGTTAGAGGAAAGAGAGGAGGAAGGAGGAGAAATAATAAAGAGGCCCAGAGAGAGAAGGGAGATGTGGTAGAACCAAAGAATCATGGAATTTTTAATATTAGCAAAACAGAACTAAGTAATGAGGAAAATAAAGTACTAGGACGTGGTCTATCGTTTGCACCCACGTCTCAACTAAATAAATTTGAAACCCTCATAAACGTAACACAATTTGTAAGGAAACTGACACTAAAAAGACACTTCCTTAAACACCCATTAGAATTTACCCCCAAACCACCAGCAATAACTACTGCAAAATATACTCACACTGAACTAAAACCGAAATCCAAATTCTACCCCACACAAGACAAGGGTAAAAATATAGAACTAATCGAAACACTAGTACAGAAAGACCTTGAAAAATATAAAAATAATAGAAAACTACCACAGAATCTGACAAAATCTGAAAATGCTACTCTACAAAAGTTAAAGAAGAACAAAGATATTATTATAAAACCAGCAGACAAAGGGGGAGGAGTGGTGATAATGGATAGGAGCTACTATGTACAAGAGGCAGAAAGACTATTAAAATATATATCAACCTACAAAGAACTTAAAAGAGATCCTACCAGGATATACCAAATTCTTTTGAAAATGCATTTAGACGCCACAAAAGAGAAGGGCATTTTGAACACGAAAGAATATAACTATATATACCCAGAATTCCCCAAAATACCAATTTTCTACTTTCTACCTAAAATACATAAAGATCTCAAACAACCTCCCGGTCGCCCAATAATCTCAGGTATTCAATCACTTACTTCTAATTTATCACAGTACATAGACGGATTTCTCCAAAAATACGTCAAAAATCTACCATCTTTTCTAAAAGACTCAACCCAAGTCCTACAATTACTAGACAACCTAAAAATAGAGGGTGATATACTACTGGCTACGTGTGATGTAACATCACTGTACACAAATATTGCACACGATCTAGGCATTAAAGCAGTCTCCAACTTTCTATCAAAAGATGACACTATCGATAAAGAACAAAGAGTTTATCTTAGAAAGTATTAGATTTATCCTGGTGAATAATACATTCTCCTTCAATCAAAAAATGTATGTGCAAATAAAAGGCACTGCAATGGGCACCAGGTTTGCGCCAAGCTATGCGAACCTATTTATGGGAGACTGGGAATCCGATTTCCTAGGTTCGAATAGCTTGGCGAAAAACCTGGTGTCCTATAAAAGATACATAGATGATATTCTTATATTATGGAAAGGGAATGATACTACACTAACTGAATTCTTTTCAGCTATGAACACAAACAATAGAGGATTACATTTCACATATGAAATAAGTAAAGAAAGGGTCTCATTTCTTGACCTTGATATAACACTAGAAACAGATAAATTTACCACTAAAACATTTTTCAAAAAAGTGGACGCTAATAATTTTATACATGATAGCTGCCATCTGTCCAAATGGAAAACCAATATCCCTAGAGCACAGTTCTTAAGAATAAGAAATGATTGTTCAAACATATTAGATTACGAAGAACAGGCACAAATCCTGAGCAAAAAATTTGGGGAAAAAGGGTATGAAGATAAGCTAATAGAGGTAAATTATGAAGAAGTTAAACACATAGATAGAGCAACACTACTTACATATAAAGACAAAACCAATATTGAAATACAACCAATAGATGAAATATCAGTTCCATTTATCACAAATTTTAATGGAGAACACAAAAAGATAGAAAAAATAATCAAGAAACATTGGCATCATGTGAGAGAAGATCCAATCATAGGGGATAAAATCTCCCTAAATCCAAAATTTATATACAGGAAATCCAGAAACCTAAAAACACTACTAGCGCCAAGTGAATTTAAGACAAAACCCCCCCTAAAAGAACAGGATCTTTTAGGGAACACACTAAAAGGTTTCTACCCCTGCCATTGCTGCAGATCATGTAACTACAGCAATAAAATAAAACCGTACTCTTCCACACCGACGGGTGAAGTATTTCCCATTACGGATACAATACGATGCACTGATAAAGGGATCATCTATTTAATACAGTGTAGCTGTAAAAAACAGTACCTAGGTGAGACCTCAAGAACATTAAGGAAAAGAATAAGGGAACATCTGTGCATAATAGAAAAGGGAAAGATGGACACACATCTGTATAGTCACTTTAGGAATGTCCACAACAATAAACTTAAAGATTTCTCTTTCTGGGGAATAATGAAAGTTAAACGTGACTGGAGAGGGGGAAATTACGAGACTAAACTACTCAAAAGAGAGGCTGAGCTAATATACAATATGAAAACTTTACACCCCCTGGGTTTAAACTCAGAACTGGATCTAAGCCCATTTATGTATGATTAAAAATATTAAAAATATTATCCTTTTCAACCTTTGTTTTTTAATTTTAATAATTTTTTTTATCTTTTCAAGTAAAATATACTGAATCTAACTATATCTCTTACACTAATAATAATCTATTATAATTATCCAAGTGTCTATAATTTATATATATATGGAGAATGTTGTATAACCTATGCAGTATATGTTTGTAAAATCACTACTGCTGAGATCCAAAGGATACCACCTTAAATATCCCTAAGAAATTGAACTATAATCTATTGCATAGAACGAAAAATTACCACCTTAAATTTCACCAGGTAATTGATTCACACACCCACAGGACTTTTGACCAATGAAACACCTATGAGGTGTATATTAAGGAGCCTTAGAAGACAGGTGAACACTTCTTGAAAAAGCCCCAGGAAGGGGAGAAACGCGTTGAAGTTGTTTACTACCATCCACCTTTGAGACATTTACATCACCCTCTATTTCTATCTAAAAAGAGGAGTGCTGCTACTTTCCATTAAGAAGAGTTTGCCCTCAGCTGTAAGCCTGGAAGGAGGAACTTCCAACACACCAATTCTGAATATACCGACTTAGCTTTCACTGAAAGCAGAGAGTGCGCGGACACAGGTAAAAACAGCTGATACGGCTACACGCTACCTGACAGCTGACACAGCATCACGTGACCGGCCGTGCAGATACAGAAGACGCCAGCAAAGCCTAAGCTGGCTACTGGATACACTGCTCTTGTGATTTTGAAGAGGCGGTTATCGGACACAGACCGACTACTGAATAGAGACGGAAAAGATCGATCCACTCTACTACAGACAGCTGCCTTCTCTCTTCTTAACAAAGCTTAAGGTACCACTCTCAAATGTGTTTAAGTTTGATCCAATACTCGATGAGCAAGATCAACTACATCTGAGAGCATAAAGTGAATAGACTAAGCTCCAATAGACTACTGGTGATATACAATACCATCGTTGCTTACTGAGCCTATATATATATATATTTGCTCTTACGGGACAATTTATTCTGATCATTGTTTATATTTAAACCTTTTAGATTATTTTCTTTTACACGTTTATCCCTATTATTTTAATACTGGACGTCCAGATTCTATATTTGAGTGTTTTATTATTGAGTGTTTTATTATTGAGTGTTTTATTATCGAGTGCTCTATTTACATTACCGAGGTCATCTCCTATCCACTTGTGTATTTTAGCTTACTATTTAGGAATAGGGAATCGTTCTGCTTGACATTGTACCTCTCTATTGTAATCTGCTTGTTTGAGCTAGTCTTTAGAGTTAGGTTTTACTGCCCTGCATACCCCTTCCCTTTAATTTTATATTGTAATTGTGCTTGATATTTTAGACATTGTTCTTTATCAATTGTATTTATTAATCTACTAATATTAAATATCTTGTTATCTTTTCTAGAGTGTTGTATCATTTAAGCAATCTCTTAGAAGCCCCATAATATATCCTATATTATTTCTTGCTCATATATATATATATATATATTTTGTATTATTTATTCGTATTTTCATATAAATATAGATCTATCCTAGCTGTAAGCGCCAATACTTCCACTTTTCTGTAGCTACACACCCAAGGGATTTCTTGAGAGGGTCCCTACTTGTATTTGGCTTTAGGTTATAACTAGCGCTGATTCTTCCCCTACTCCAAAACTCCTTAAAGGGAAAGTCAACACCAGAATTTTTGTTGTTTAAAAAGATAGATAATCCCTTTATTACTCATTCCCCAGTTTTGCAAAACCTTTACTTCTGTGACTAACTTGTATCTAAGCATCTTCTGACTGCCCCTAATCACATGACTTTGTTATTATCTATTGACTTGCATTTTAGCCAATTAGTGCAGCGTCTGCCACTAGCCACGGGCGTGATCACAATGCTATCTATATGGCCTACATGAGCTTGCTCTCCCCTGCTGTGAAAAGTAAATAAAATAGAGGCGGCCTTCAAGGGCTTAGAAATTATCATATGTGCCTTCCTAGGTTTGCTTTCAACTAGAATACCAAGAGTACAAATCAAAATTGTTGATAAAAGTAAATTGGAAAGTTGTTTAAAATTACATGCCCTATTTGAAAAATGAAAGTTTATTTTTTTACTTGACTGTCCCTTTAATAGAGTCGGCTATGGGAAACATCTTTTTAAATATAGGAGATGGAGAAAAAGGTATATCTGGCCTTTCCCACTCCTTAGCAATAAGGAAGCTCGGTCAGGGACCAGAAACACGTCTGTCGAGGAAGGAACCTCGAAACACTTGTTCAGCTTACTGGACTTTTTAGGAACAACGACCGTAGTGTCACTGTCGTCCAAAGTAGCTAAAACCTCCTTAAGTAACAGGCGGAGTTGTTCTAGCTTAAACCTGAAAGATACAACCTCAGTATCAGAAAGGGGAGCAAGTGACATCTTGCAAAGCCCCTTGGTCCATACTGATCACAATAATACAATCTTGAAATAAAAATTGAATTTGTAACCAAAAACATTTTTAAGTGCAAAAACGTTACTGTGTCTTTAAATTTAAAAGTGCAACTCTTTTCCTGCACTAGTAACAATCGTATATAACAATTGAGAATCAAAAAATAAACGACACCCCTACACCTCAGCAGCCCTGCTGAGGTGCCTACTTGACTCCAGAACCTGCAAAACCTCCTTTCTTGTTGTGCAACAATCCGGACTCCACAGGGATATGTCACAGCTCTATCCGCACCTAAAAACGCATGTAGCAGCAAGAGCCATGCGTAGTAAGTCAGAGACAGTCAGAGTTCCTGCTCTGTAGAGACTATAACCACGGAAACGCAGTGAAAAAGCGCGTAATCGGAAGCCCCACCCTTCGTGAGTGTTACTACACGCAACCTCCTCTCCCAGTCAGCATTTTGAGACAAATAAGCCACCGCTCAGTAAAACCACCAGGCCCTGAATAACCATGTCTCCTAACCCCAGTGCCTGCTCATATATATTCTATGTTCCCACAGAAAACTGAGAATATATGTCCCAACTCAAGTGACTTCTCTGAGCCCTTAGAGTGAATAAATGTTTGTGAGTAAAGAGCTCCCCTTTCCTCTGAGTTTTTGCAAAGTCCCAGAAAAAACAAAGTGGCACTTACCTCACATGTCTGCCGTACAGACAGGCATTTCACCAGGTTTAAGAGGTCCTCTCCCTCCCATGGACCTGTGAAAAAGAAGACGTTCCTGAGTAAATATCCCTCAGGTATTCTAGATTTAGGGCAGCATGAATATATGGGAGGCGCAGTTAGAATTATGTCCCACAAGTTCCCATTGCTCTAAAGCCACCAAAGCCCTACTGAAGAGACTGATATGGACTACGGCTACACCCTAGAACAAAGCAGCACACTCGGGTACTACTTTAAAAATAATAAACTCTTGATTGAAGAATCGAATCTAACACCTCACTTTACCTCTGCCTATCACTAACGTAGGCAAAGAGAATGACTGGGATGGGAGGGAAGGGAGGAGCTATTTAACAGCTCTGCTGTGGTGCTCTTTGCCTCCTCCTGCTGACCAGGAGTTGAATATCCCATTAGTAATTAGATGATCCGTGGACTCATCGTGTCTTAAAAAAGAAATATAGATTAATTCCATTAATCCGCAATGCCATGCTCTCCCAGAGGTTTCTGTCAGATTATTTGGGGCATTTTTTTCTATCTTGAAGATATGATCACATATTATTGGTTTTGTAGTTCTCAAAGCTGTGAATTTGTGTCTGCAGAAATAATATGCCCCCTTCTTCACAGCAAAAATGTTACAATATAAACATACAGAATTGAGAAATAGACCTTAAAGGGACATTATCATGAAACTGAAAACTTTTGGGTTTCAGATAGAGCATACAATTTTCTGATTTACTTCTATTATCAAACGGTGCTTCATTCTCTTAGTATTCTTTGTTGAAGGAGAGCAATCCCCCACTATGGCCTAGCTGAGAACATTGGGTGAGACAGTGACAAGCAGCTAGTTCACAGTAGTGCATTGCTTCTGAGCCTACCGATGTATGCTTTTCAACAATGGATACCAAGAGGAGGCAAATTAACCATTATTTCTCTTCTTTCTGAATCATGAATTTGAATTTTTACTTTACAGTCATTTTTCCCCTTCTAATAAAGTACAGCTGAAACGTTGATCAAATATGAATATATAACTTATTAAAAAAACAAAATGTATACTTACCTGATAAATTATTATCTTTCGGAATGATGATGGTCCACAGTCCTCCATAACAAATGGGATATATTTCCCACCACTAGGAGGAGGTCATGAACCCATACAAGAGTTTTAAAACCCTCCTACCTCCCATCTCTCTCTAGCTTTACGTACAGCCAAGCAGAGAATAGGAAAGGCAAAGCAGGGTCTATAGAGGTGTCATCAGAACTGTCGGGCAGGGCCTGTGGACCATCATTATTCCAAAAGAAAAGAATTTCAGGAAAGCATAAATTTTGTTTTCGTAAAATGATGATAATCCACAGTCCTCCATAACATATGGTATTAATACCCAAGCTGATGGGCTATGATACGGACAGGGTGGGAAAATACTTTCTCTGACAGTTCCTATTTAGCCAACACTGCGGGCTGATGGACTTTCATGCCAAAAGCTGTTTGTGAAAAAACAAAGACATTAAAACGATAACATTTTGAAAAGTATGTAAGGAAGACCAAGTGGCAGCTTTGCAAATCTGCTCCAAAGATGCATCATTCTTAAAAGCCCATGATGTTGCCAGAGCTCTAGTAGAGTGAGCTGTAAATAAGTTTAGGAGGCAACTTACCTGCCATCAAGCAAGCCTTGTGGATAGCTAATAAGAAACTTACCTTCCAAGACAACAGCTTAATGTCTATGGAGGACCCTGAAAAGCTGAAAGAAATAGGTTCAAATTCCAGGAACAAAAAACAGGTCTTACAACGTCTGAACAAAGGTATGAACATCAGGAAGTTTAGCCAACTTCTTATGGAAAAGAACAGATAAAGCTGAAATTTGACCGTTAAAGTGAAAGTAAATCCTAGCGTGGTACAAACGCTAGGATTGACTATTGAAACAAATAAAGGGGACTTTCATTCATGAAGTATAAGATACTTCATGTAGAAAGCTCCTTTATTTGTTTCAACCGATCGCGGTTCTCAGCTGCTACAGCGGCCCATGTCTGAAAAAATGTTTTGCTAAGAGGTGACGTTTTCACCTCTTAGCCAATAGCTGTGCGGTAAATCCGGCTCCCATGGGGTTTTATAAATATTGTTATACAATGTGGATTAAAGTATTAAAGCTTACAATCACTTTAATAATCTACATTACTGCATCGCACATGAATGTGAGAGCCATTTTAAGTGCTTTAATACAGTTCTGTAAAAGCTCAGTAGAGGAATAGTCTGCTGCAGCCAAACAGGTGAGAGAAACAGCCAGTCTAAGTAAAAGGCCTGTTTGAAGCGTTTCCTTTAGAAGAACTCTAATTTGCAGTCCATTAGGTCTCTAAACGAAGTGTTATCCTTCAAAGCGATAGTTGTACGTTTGGCGAAAGTGGAACTAGCACGATCATCTTCAGGGATTGTTTCCCACACTTCCAAATTCTGTTCTGGAATGGGGTACATTTTCCAAATTCTTGTGGAATTGGCTAAATCAGGGACCTGAAACAACTGTGGAATTTTTGATGGAGCTTTGAAAACAATATTTAACCGATTAACAGACTTGTTTTCAGCAGGTTTTTCTAATGTCTTTAATACCTCCTGCAATAAATTGCAGATATGCTACACCTTAAATCTAAAAGGCATTATCAAATACAGTCTCAAGCACAGGCTCCTGTTCATCTGATGACACTTTCCAATCAAACCTAGATATATTTGCATCCTCAGAGTCAGATCCCTGTAAGAGAGCAGGAACTTGGGGTTGAAGGGGACGGTTTTGCACATTAACTTAATTAGACTGAGATAAATTCTGAGATGTACGATTTCTTGGTTTGGGGATTCCTGCCAAACAACCTTTCACAATTTTATACATGCTGCTTTTAAATTCAGGAGTAAAATCAGTAGAGTCCCTCTGAGTAACAAGCATTGGGTAAACTTCCCTTTGAGTGGAAGGTTGTGTTTGGTTTGCATGCAAAATTTTAGGTAAAGAATTCTTACAGATTTGGTTGACCTGGCATACTGGAACAGATTTGCAAATATGTAACTAGAGGGATATCAGAAACTGACTCCTCTAAAGAAATATCAGTGGGGTCAGAAACATGTTTTCCCATGTTTGTACTTTATTATATAATGTGTCATTGTATACTGTTACATAAACAGTACAGAGAAAACCTGGTAGAGAGCCCTCTACACTATAACAAAACTCCCTCAGACACTTGTACAATCTCCCAATATCGTATGTTTGACAAACCCGAAGAATTAAGTGAATCCCTTAGGCACCCACATGGCAGCTCCTGTATGTGTACTCACCCCTTCCTGGGACTGGCAAGCACTAAAAATAAGGAGTTAGAATCTGTTAAAGATCAGACCCCAACTGTTGCAGTTGAAATCTAGTCAGAGGCTCCAGATAGCTGAGAAAAAAAGCCAGGGAACAAAAAAAAAAAAAAAAAAAAAGGATGGGGCTACCACCAGGAGTACAGCCAGTTACTTGGCAATAATAATAATAATAATAATAAAAAAAAACATTTGAATGTTTAAAAGTAAAATACAAAGTGTATTAAGCATAAGAACCCTATAAACCCTGATAAATATGTTCCCCAGCCTAACCGAGCCTGCACTATAGTACCGCATCATGTATGAAGCGAATGCCATACACACAATTTATTAAGTGCTCAAAACATTCACCCAAAAGCTGCCAGAGACTTCCCTTATAGTGTTGCCAATGCTAGTAGAACTGTTAGGGGCATGATATGGAGAAAAAAATTGTGTCATGAGTAGTGCAGGTTAAGTCCCCTGGCTATGCTGTACCTGTGTTAGACTACCTACCAACAGCTTCTGGACTGTGTCTTCCCAGGCATGTCATCTATGTCAAGGCAGTTGCAGCAGTATCCAGTAGAGAGTCCATCCAATGCAGGTATCTAGTACCGCAGAGGATTGCAGTAGGAAATACCAGAACCCCCGATGGGCTGAAACACCGTTATGAAAATGCTATGCACATAACAGAGTATTCCTGTGTCCCTGTATCATTCAGCTGCAGTGAAGAGTCTTTCTTTTTCTTCTTCTTTGTAAATGATACTCCTCAGGAACTCTGGGTCTCACATAGGTCTGAGCTCCCAATTTGTAATCCATAAGCATGTAGCTGGAACAACCTCCATTCTTGACCATCTCCTTTGAGGCCAAGAACAAAACTAGAGAGAGATGGGAGGGTTTTAAAGCTCTTGACCTCCTCCTAGTGGTGCGAAATATATCCCATATGTTATGGAGGACTGTGACAACCATGATTTTACAAAAGAAACTGGAGATCATTCACCTCCCAATAATTGTATTCATTTTAATAATCTCTCTCTATGTATATATAATGATATATAATCAAAATCAGTAATGGTCTGATATAACTGGAAAAATAATCTGAAAAGTTATTATTCTAAAAATGAAACTAGTTTAAAAACAGTCTTACTGACTAGTGATTTAAATCAATTTTATTTAAAGGGATAGGAAAGTCAACATTAAACTTGCATGATTCAAATAGAGCATGTTATTTTAAGACACATAAATTAATTTCTCATTTCAAATGTGCTTCGGCTCTCGGTATACCTTGTTGAAAACGAATATGCACATATCCTACACCAGTGGGAGCTAGCTGCTGATTGGTGCCTGCACACATTTGTCTTTTGTGATTGGCTAATCTGAATCATGAAAGAAAAATTTTGGTTTTCATGTCCCTTTAAATCAAATCCACCCTAAAAGAAACCAAATATGTTTTTACAACCCACATGTTTTTATCATACATGTGCAGTATGTACAAAGACAAGAAGAGACAGAAGCGCCACATGGCCCAATATTGTCTGGTCCAGAAATGAAATAGATGTGTGTGCACAGAGTAAACTCACATTTGTGGAAGCACCTCAAATAGTGTTATAGCAGCAGTCTGGGATTTCTTACAGTCACCCAGGGGACCAATCTCCGGTATAGGTATGGTGTCTATATTAAAACGACATAAAAGGACACAGGTGCCTATATGGCCTAGTATTGTCTTAACACAGGTGAGTCAGTGTGTTAATAGAAAGGTACTCACAATGGGATCAATGTGAGTTTACTCTGTGCACACACATCTATTTCATTTCTGGAGAAGACAATATTGGGCCATGTGGCGCTTCTGTCTCTTCTTGTCTTTGTAGATTGCTGCTTTGGATCCCGGCCTGGATCTCCACAGATAGCTGCCTGTTTTCCACCTCAGTGAATTTCCACCATCATTATTAGAGACTATATCACTTTGAGATTATATCTCCCTCCATATGTATGTTACATAGCGCATTGGACCTATCAATTCACACACTATTGTGAATTAAGTTAATCTGAGATTGAGCTACCTCTTTACCATTGTGTATATATATTTTCTTATTTTGTCTTTCTCTTAGGAGGTATCTATTACATCTATCTTGCTGTAATTATTTAGACTGTATAGTCTCATGACCAGTACATCATCTTAATCTTTCTCTTATGAAGTTTATGTTTGTGTCATATTATATATAAGACCTTGCTATTTAGCACTACCCTTTTAGGATTTTAGATATATCCCCTTTTAGGGCGCCCCTCTTATATCTTGCATGTGCAGTATGTATTAGCATTTTATTAGTGCATTACAAAAGGTCTGCACACACAACAGTATATATCAGTAATTAAGCTCTGCATTACAAAAGGTCTGCACATACAATAAATGTTTATATATGCTTAGTATATATCAGTAATTAAGTGCCACATAACATTAGGTCTACACATACAATAAATGTTTATGTATGCACAGTATATATCAGTAATTAAGTGAAGCATTACAAAAGGTCTGCACACACAAATGTTTATATATGCACAGTATATATCAGCAATTAAGTGCTGCATTACAAAAGGTCTGCACACACAATACATGTTTATATATGCATAGGATATATCCGTTATTAATTGCCACATTACCAAATGTCTGCACACAAAATAAATGTATATGCACAGTATATATTAGTAATTAAAGGGACAGTCTACACCAGAATTTGCATTGTTTAAAAAGATAGATAATCCCTTTATTACCCATTCCCTAGTTTTGTATAACCAACACTGTTATATTAATATACTTTTCACCTCTGTGATTATCTTGTATCTAAGCCTCTGCAAACGGCCCCCTTATTTCAGTTCTTTTGACAGACATGCATTTTAGCCAATCAGAGCTGGCTCACTGGAACTCCACGTGCGTGAGCACAGTCTATATGACACACATGAACTAACACCCTCTAGTGGTGAAAAACTGTAAAAATGCCCTGAGAGAAGAGGCGGCTTTCAAGGGCTTAGAAATTAGCATATGAACCTCCTAGGTTGAGCTTTCAACTAAGAGTACCAAGAAAACAAAGCAAAATTGGTAATAAAACTAAATTGGAAAATTGTTTAAAATTACATTCTCTATCGGAATCATAAAAGTTTATTTTGGACTAGACTGTCTTTGTAAGTCTTGCATTACAAAAGATCTGCGTACACAATAAGTGCTAGATTACAAGGGGAGCGATACGTTATTGCGTGTCCGTAAACTGACAAATCCACCCCCAGTTAAGGGCGCACGATAAACAGGTTCTCTGTGTCTCACAGCATGAGAATGAGGCTGCCACTGGAGCCTATGGAAGTGTGCTCTCAGAGACGCAAAGCTTCCCTGCGATGCGAACATGAGGTCGCATTCGCATTGCGCTCAACTTGTAACACCAGCGCACATTTGCTTGCACCGTTATTATTGAATGGAGTGCACATATCACGCTTGCTAAAGCACAATTTTGTGCTCTACTCGTAATATGGCCCTGAATGTTTTATATATGCACAATATATATTAGTAATTAAGTGCCGCATTACTAAAGGATAAATGTTTTATATATGTACTGCACAAGTAATCAGGCCCTCTAAAAATTATCAATTTCTTATGGATTACAAATAATACATTTTCACAAACAATATTTTTATGCAAACTCATCTGCTCTAAGAGTATATTTTAAAGTCAAAATAAGGTATTTCTGCGTTTATACTTAAAAGAAAAATATGCTGCTTGAGTAAGTACTTAAACCGCTGCTATTTATATATAGTAGCCAGGTGCATTCGGAGGTTTCAGATGAAGGCGCCACTTGTAGTGTTCTGCTATTTTTGGAGTGTTGTACTTTCACATGCAGAGATTCGGCTCCGAAAAGAGCTAATTGCTAGTGGCCGTCCTTCTACCGCATCCAGAGGCATCCGAAACCTCCGAACGCACATGCCTAATATTTAGTTAGTGTGAACTAGTGCAGTAATATCAGCTTTAAGGGACATAATAGATGAAAAAAAATACATGTTCTAATTGGTTAAAGCATGTACTTGTAACGACCCTGCACTACTATATTTTTAACCCCCCCAGTAAAGTTTTTTAAAAACACAGTAGAAGTACAGCTCAGGACCTACAGAGCACTGCTGGTCCCTACCCTGGGTGAAAAAGTCTATTTAAGTGTCCAACAAGCTTCTGTTTGGGGAAAGTTTATGCTGTTTCTGCCGAAAGATAATATGTTTTAGTACAGGAAGAAGATATATTGGTCTAGGACGGTGTTATAAAGGATCTCACTATAAACTAGTGCTACAGACATGCAAGGTCTCATACCTTATAGGGCACCTCGCCGAGTCTCACCACACGGGCCTCTTTCAGCCAGGTGTCTCTTGAATGCAGAACTTGAACACAGGACCTGCAGGATAAGGCAACAAGACAAATGAAGCTCATGTCTTAGGACTGATCTTATTGGCTTATCCCATATAGCTAACCAAGTCACACTTGACC
Source organism: Bombina bombina (assembly GCF_027579735.1). Taxonomy (NCBI): domain Eukaryota; kingdom Metazoa; phylum Chordata; class Amphibia; order Anura; family Bombinatoridae; genus Bombina; species Bombina bombina. The sequence goes on along the minus strand of NC_069505.1, from coordinate 307,528,098 downwards.
TAAACCACTGATGCCATATAAGTGTGTGTCTGTGTGCACATGTATGTGTGTCTGTGTATAGGTGTATTTATGTGTGTGTGTCTCTGTACATGTGTGCACACGTGTGTGTGTGTGTTTTTTTAATCTTAGCTGAGAGCTTGCTAATGAGTGCAGGGTTTTCTCTGTGTGTTGTATTAATTTGTTTTGTAATTTCCCCTATGGTTCTTGCACCCCTGTCTGGGGTTAACTGCCTGTGACTCTGGGGACAGCACAGCACAACAAAATTAAAGTATAAATCACTCCTGAGAGTGATAAAATACCCAAAAACTGCGCTCTCTAAGAGTTTAAATAACTCACATATAAGTAATAAATGAACGAATATACCACATTTATAGTAAGATTTTACAAACACTTGAACTCAATATCAATTCTATGCAGTGTATACAATTTTGAACAAACCTTAATACTGTAATTTGTTAGTATATTTGAAAAAAGGATATATGATGGCCCCACACAGTGATAGGGGATCTAGGTAGGTTGTTTTCACGAACACATCCGTTATCCCACGGATAGAAAAAACAGAAGAAAGTCCGGACCAGCTTCTCAAAAAAAGGTTCTTTTATTGGCAAACAAATAGCGCGTAAAAACAGCAGCTCTGCAAAAACATGTATACAAAACTAATTTGCAGGCATAGCAGTAACATGGCCAGGTAGTAAGGGCTGTTAGGAGCACTAAGGATGGGCTTGTCTGACGCGTTTCAGCTCCTATGGAGCCTTACTCATAGACTGCATATATATATATATATATATATATATATGTGCACACGTATGTGTGTCTATGTCTGAATATCTGTGTATAGGCGTATGTGTGTCTTTATATATGTGTGCACACGTATATATGGGTCTATGTCTGTATATGTGTGCACACGTATGTGTGCCAGTATATGTGTGCACACATATTTGATTGGGACTTTATGCAAGCGGTTTTGAGGGGGGTTGGCATTGGGGGCCCATTCCTGGAAGCAATCAGAAATATATATTCCACTCCTACAGCGCGAGTTAGGGCTATGAATCATCTCTTACATCTCATCTAGTCAAATTCTGCAAGGTCACACCATCCCCCCCGAACTTTTAGAAGCCAAAATTATAGTTATCCCCAAACCAGGAAAGGATAAAACATCATGTTACAATTATAGACCAATCTCCCTGATAAATCAGGATTTAAAAATCTTCACAAAAATTTTAGCTAACGCCTCAAACATCTCCTCCCCAAATTAATTCACCCTGATCAGGTTGGCTTCATTAAAAACAGAGAGGCTCCAGATAATATTAGGAGAATGGTAGCCCTGCTTGACTATTTACACGAGACAAAAACGCCTTCTCTGTTGCTCTCTTTGGACGCGGCAGCAGAGATTTACATCGGTTATCTAATAATGCTTAGTGATACATGATGATATCTTGAGACAGATCCCTCAATTGCACCAGGGTACCATACTCACCCATAAGTTAGTTGAATATTATTCACCCTATACACAGCTTTGAATTACTTTTCAATTTCTCAACACTAGAGACTTTCAATCAGAAATACTCTGCGTCTTACACCTGCATAGATCTAATATTAATTATCAGTGTGAATATATTTTTCTATCCCACTGACTGTTAGCAGGTAAATTAATTGTAAGACAATTGCACACAAGAGTATTTGTTGGCGATATCTCTGCATAACGTGATATTGTCACGCCAAGCCAAGCTGACTACAGTCGGTGCTTAAGTGTGTTTTTAAAGTTTTTCCTATTTTAATTCTTTGACCCCAATAAAAGTTATATTTTAACTCCAGTTAAGTTTGTGTCTCCTTAATTCTTGGATTTCATTATTGATCTCATTATATCAATATTATTTATTAGTGACCTGGGAGTGCTTCCAAGTGTATTCTTTCTTCTCTCAGTTCCAGTTTGATAGAGTTGATTGGGACTTTATGCAAGCGGTTTTGAGGGGGGTTGGTATTGGGGGCCCATTCCTGGAAGCAATCAAAAATATATATTCCACTCCTACAGCGCGAGTTAGGGCTATGAGTCATCAGTCTGATAAATTTGCAGTTCTCAATGGCACTCGTTAAGGGTGCCCATTATCCCGTCTGCTGTTCGCATTATGCATAGAACCCCTGGCCCAACACATTAGAAACTCCCCAGACATCTCAGGGATTACTATTAAACGGAAGGAATATAAGCTTACTCTCTTTGCGGACGACATCCTGCTCTCTCTGACCAGACCCTTGCTCACACTACCAAACCTTTATAAAACTCTTGAGCTATTTTCCAAAATTTCCGGATATAAAGTAAACTTAAAGAAATGTGAGGCTATGCCCATAGAGCTACCAGATCACACTAAAAAGCTGATCGAATTAAACTTTGAATTTAAATGGATCAAACAACACCTTAGATATTTGGGGATTAACCTTATAAGAAGCTCATCAGAACTATACCAGGCCAACTATCCCCCACTATATAAATCTATCAAACAGGACCTGAGTAGCTGGAGCAAACTAAGGCCTAGATTTAGAGTTCGGCGGTAGCCGTCAAAACCAGCGTTAGAGGCTCCTAACGCTGGTTTTGGGCGCCCGCTGGTATTTGGAGTCAGTGATTAAAGGGTCTAACGCTCACTTTTCAGCCGCGACTTTTCCATACCGCAGATCCCCCTACGCCATTTGCGTAGCCTATCTTTTCAATGGGATCTTTCTAACGCCGGTATTTAGAGTCGTTTCTGCAGTGAGCGTTAGAGCTCTAACGACAAGATTCCAGCCGCCTGAAAATAGCAGGAGTTAAGAGCTTTCTGGCTAACGCCGGTTTATAAAGCTCTTAACTACTGTACCCTAAAGTACACTAACACCCATAAACTACCTATGTACCCCTAAACCGAGGTCCCCCCACATCGCCGCCACTCGATTACAATTTTTAACCCCTAATCTGCCGACCGCCACCTACGTTATACTTATGTACCCCTAATCTGCTGCCCCTAACCCCGCCGACCCCTATATTATATTTATTAACCCCTAACTTGCCCCCCACAACGTCGCCGCAAGCTACTTAAAATAATTAACCCCTAATCTTCCGACCGCAAATCGCCGCCACCTACGTTATCCCTATGTACCCCTAATCTGCTGCCCCTAACATCGCCGACCCCTATGTTATATTTATTAACCCCTAATCTGCCCCCCACAACGTCGCCGACACCTGCCTACACTTATTAACCCCTAATCTGCCGAGCGGACCTGAGCGCTACTATAATAAATGTATTAACCCCTAATCCGCCTCACTAACCCTATCATAAATAGTATTAACCCCTAATCTGCCCTCCCTAACATCGCCGACACCTAACTTCAATTATTAACCCCTAATCTGCCGACCGGAGCTCACCGCTATTCTAATAAATGTATTAACCCCTAAAGCTAAGTCTAACCCTAACACTAACACCCCCCTAACTTAAATATAATTTACATCTAACGAAATAAATTAACTCTTATTAAATAACTTATTCCTATTTAAAGCTAAATACTTACCTGTAAAATAAATCCTAATATAGCTACAATATAAATTACATTTATATTATAGCTATTTTAGGATTAATATTTATTTTACAGGCAACTTTGTAATTATTTTAACCAGGTACAATAGCTATTAAATAGTTAAGAACTATTTAATAGTTACCTAGTTAAAATAATTACAAATTGACCTGTAAAATAAATCCTAACCTAAGTTATAATTAAACCTAACACTACCCTATCAATAAAATAATTAAATAAACTACCTACAATTACCTACAATTAACCTAACACTACACTATCAATAAATTAATTAAACACAATTGCTACAAATAAATACAATTAAATAAACTATCTAAAGTACAAAAAATAAAAAAGAACTAAGTTACAGAAAATAAAAAAATATTTACAAACATAAGAAAAATATTACAACAATTTTAAACTAATTACACCTACTCTAAGCCCCCTAATAAAATAACAAAGACCCCCAAAATAAAAAATTCCCTACCCTATTCTAAAATACAAAAATTACAAGCTCTTTTACCTTACCAGCCCTGAACAGGGCCCTTTGCGGGGCATGCCCCAAGAAGTTCAGCTCTTTTGCCTGTAAAAGAAAACATACAATACCCCCCCCCCAACATTACAACCCACCACCCACATACCCCTAATCTAACCCAAACCCCCCTTAAATAAACCTAACACTAATCCCCTGAAGATCTTCCTACCTTGTCTTCACCATACCAGGTTCACCGATCCGTCCTGGCTCCAAGATCTTCATCCAACCCAAGCGGGGGTTGGCGATCCATAATCCGGTGCTGAAGAGGTCCAGAAGAGGCTCCAAAGTCTTCATCCTATCCGGCAAGAAGAGGACATCCGGACCGGCAAACATCTTCTCCAAGCCGCATCTTCTATCTTCTTCCATCCGGTGCGGAGCGGGTCCATCTTGAAGCAGGCGACGCGGATCCATCCTTTTCTTCCGATGTCTCCCGACGAATGACGGTTCCTTTAAGGGACGTCATCCAAGATGGCGTCCCTCGAATTCCGATTGGCTGATAGGATTCTATCAGCCAATCGGAATTAAGGTAGGAATTTTCTGATTGGCTGATGGAATCAGCCAATCAGAATCAAGTTCAATCCGATTGGCTGATCCAATCAGCCAATCAGATTGAGCTCGCATTCTATTGGCTGTTCCGATCAGCCAATAGAATGCGAGCTCAATCTGATTGGCTGATTGGATCGGCCAATCGGATTGAACTTGATTCTGATTGGCTGATTCCATCAGCCAATCAGAAAATTCCTACCGTAATTCCGATTGGCTGATAGAATCCTATCAGCCAATCGGAATTCGAGGGACGCCATCTTGGATGACGTCCCTTAAAGGAACCGTCATTCGTCGTCTAGTCGTCGGAAGAAGAGGATGGATCCGCGCTGGAGGTCTTCAAGATGGAGCCGGTCGTCATCGGATGGAAGAACATAGAAGATGCCGCTTGGAGAAGATGTTTGCCGGTCCGGATGTCCTCTTCTTGCCGGATAGGAGGAAGACTTTGGAGCACCGGATTATGGATCGCCAACACCCGCTTGGGTTGGATGAAGATCTTGGAGCCAGGACGGATCGGTGATACCTGGTGAGGTGAAGACAAGGTAGGAAGATCTTCAGGGGCTTAGTGTTAGGTTTATTTAAGGGGGGTTTGGGTTAGATTAGGGGTATGTGGGTGGTGGGTTGTAATGTTGGGGGGGGGGTATTGTATGTTTTTTTTTACAGGCAAAAGAGCTGAAATTCTTGGGGCATGCCCCGCAAAGGGCCCTGTTCAGGGCTGGTAAGGTAAAAGAGCTTGTAATTTTTGTATTTTAGAATAGGGTAGGGAATTTTTTATTTTGGGGGTCTTTGTTATTTTATTAGGGGGCTTAGAGTAGGTGTAATTAGTTTAAAATTGTTGTAATATTTTTCTTATGTTTGTAAATATTTTTTTATTTTCTGTAACTTAGTTTTTTTTTATTTTTTGTACTTTAGATAGTTTATTTAATTGTATTTATTTGTAGCAATTGTGTTTATTTAATTTATTGATAGTGTAGTGTTAGGTTAATTGTAGGTAATTGTAGGTAGTTTATTTAATTATTTTATTGATAGGGTAGTGTTAGGTTTAATTATAACTTAGGTTAGGATTTATTTTACAGGTCAATTTGTAATTATTTTAACTAGGTAACTATTAAATAGTTCTTAACTATTTAATAGCTATTGTACCTGGTTAAAATAATTACAAAGTTGCCTGTAAAATAAATATTAATCCTAAAATAGCTATAATATAAATGTAATTTATATTGTAGCTATATTAGGATTTATTTTACAGGTAAGTATTTAGCTTTAAATAGGAATAAGTTATTTAATAAGAGTTAATTTATTTCGTTAGATGTAAATTATATTTAAGTTAGGGGGGTGTTAGTGTTAGGGTTAGACTTAGCTTTAGGGGTTAATACATTTATTAGAATAGCGGTGAGCTCCGGTCGGCAGATTAGGGGTTAATAATTGAAGGTAGGTGTCGGCGATGTTAGGGAGGGCAGATTAGGGGTTAATACTATTTATTATAGGGTTAGTGAGGCGGATTAGGGGTTAATAACTTTATTATAGTAGCGCTCAGGTCCGCTCGGCAGATTAGGGGTTAATAAGTGTAGGTAGGTGTCGGCGACGTTGTGGGGGGCAGATTAGGGGTTAATAAATATAACATAGGGGTCGGCGATGTTAGGGCAGCAGATTAGGGGTACATAGGGATAACGTAGGTGGCGGCGGTTTACGGAGCGGCAGATTAGGGGTTAAAAGTGTAATGCAGGGGTCAGCGATAGCGGGGGCGGCAGATTAGGGGTTAATAAGTGTAAGGTTAGGGGTGTTTAGACTCGGGGTACATGTTAGAGTGTTAGGTGCAGACGTAGGAAGTGTTTCCCCATAGGAAACAATGGGGCTGCGTTAGGAGCTGAACGCTGCTTTTTTGCAGGTGTTAGGTTTTTTTTCAGCTCAAACAGCCCCATTGTTTCCTATGGGAGAATCGTGCACGAGCACGTTTTTGAGGCCGGCCGCGTCCGTAAGCAACTCTGGTATCGAGAGTTGCATTTGCGGTAAAAATGCTCTACGCTCCTTTTTTGGAGCCTAACGCAGCATTTGTTTGAACTCTCGATACCAGAGTTAAATTTATGGTGCGGCCAGAAAAAAACCCGCGGAGCGTTAACAGCCCTTTTACCGCCGAACTCTAAATCTAGGCCTAAGATTTTCTTGGCTCAGAAGGCTGTCTGCGGTTAAAATGACAGTGCTACCGCGGATCCTATATTTGTTCCGCACCTTGCCTATAAGTATCCCGACACAAGATCTAGATGATCTCCAAAAACGCACCAATAGTTTCATAAGAGGCAACAAAAGAGCTAGAATCTCCTCTAATATACTCAACAGACATAGAAAATTGGGGGGGGGGGGGGGGGGTCGGGGCACCAAATTTCAAAGATTATTATCAGGCGGCCAGACTTGCACAAACCACCCTCCTTAATGACTTAGAAAAAGATATCATCTGGACAAAACTCGAGTCAGACATTATAGAAGCAGAGCCACAAACGATGGTTCTGTGGGACCTGAAGTATTGCTCAGGTAGGAATCATATCAAATTCCCAATTTCAGACTTCATGATTAAGCAGTGGTCCAAGCTCACCTCAACTCTTAAGCTACTACCCCAAAATTCTGTCAAAACACCGCTTAGATGCATAATTAAACTAGAACATACTCCAATAATTAAGAAGTGGGAAAATAGAGGGTTATATAGGATAGCGGATCTATTAGAAAGGGGTAAAATACTTACCTACACTCAACTACAAGAAAAACTTCACCCAACCAAACTTAATTGGTTCTTATACCTACAAATCTCCTCTACCATACAACACCTTATACCGGCAGGTTCAAGTAAATCTCTTACCACACTAGAAATCATATGTAGCACGTCAACAAGACCTAAGAAAACTATAACAAAAATATACCAGGCAATCCAATCTGCCACAGGGAACACTAAAACCCCTTTACAAATTAAGTGGGAAAAAGACCTCAGTAAGGAAATTGACGTACAAACTTGGCATACAATCTTATATAATGCAGGAAGAGGATTGCTTAGTGCAGACATGCTTGAAAGCTGTATTAAGACCAACTTTTGTTGGCACCTCACTCCACTGATAACTTCACATGCCATTAGAAATGGCTCCTCTACACCAGTGTTTCTCAACCGCAGTCTTCAAGTACCCCTAGCAGGCCAGGTCTTCATAATAACTGAACTAGAGCACAGGTGAAATAATCAGCTGATGGGTGAGAGCAGGTTAGTAACCATGGTTTCAGAATTAGCTTATTATTTTACCTGTACTCTTTTACCTTTACTCTAGTTTGATTGGTTTATGGACAGATATAAGATAAAGAAGCAGGTATATGTACACAATGTGATAAAGTAGTGAGATCCGATTATACATACAAGCTCAACCCATTTTATTAGGTTGTTGCTTCAAAACACAAAACCAGCTAATTAATATACACAAATAAACCTTAAAAAGTAAATTTTCATACATTTTATACTCTGCAGCTGGTAAAAAAAAGTAATTGGCAACACATTAAAGGGACACTGAACCCACATTTTGTCTATTGTGATTCAGATAGAGCATGCAATTTTAAACAACTTCCTAATTTACTCCTATTATCAATTTTTCTTCATTCTCTTGCTTTCTTTATTTGAAAAAGAAGGCATCTAAGCTATTTTTTTCGGTTCAGAACCATGGAAAGCACTTGGTTATTGGTAGATGAATTTACCCACCAATCAGCAAGAACAACACAGTGTAACTTACATTCTTGCATTTCAAATAAAGATTCCAAGAGAATGAAAAGAATTTAATAGGAGTAAATTAGAAAGTTGCTTAAAATTGCATGCTCTATCTGAATCACGATAGAAAAAAATTGGGTTCAGTGTCCCTTTAAGGTAAAAACAATTTTACAGTATACTGTGTCCCTTTAAATGTGTTGCTATTTTACAAGTTAGGTTTTTACATTCTTATTTTTCTTAGTTGTATGATGAAATGTTAAAATTACTGTAATGGATGTAATATAAAAATCTATGCAATTATGGGTATGAGCATCCAAACTGTGCCCAGTCATATTGTGTCCAACCTTTAAGAAGTCCACTATAAAGCAGAGAAACTCAGGATATCGATCAGAGCTTGACAAAGGCTGTGTATGAAACACGTGGCTCTAAATCTGACCTCTCCAGGCTTCCGTAGTGAGCCGAAAGAACCAGCCCATGATTCACAAAGCGCAAAAACAGGTTTAACTACAAAGCTGTATACCGAGTTGCAGAGTGAGCAGTTGTCACAGAGGGTTCTAATACAGGAACCACACATGGAATACCGGAGATATCTTTTGTAAGAGGATTGCTGCCTTAAGGATGTCGGTGTAAGTAATTATACCTCACCATTCCTATGGTAACATATTATATTGCTGGTAAAGTTTAAAGTTTAGATCAGCACTCCCGTTTGTTGCCAATCTGAACTTCCACACACTTGTGAATAAGGGTACTCAAACCTTCATGGTCCCCCTCAAGAATCCACAATCAACATAGTGAACAAAAGAAAGAAAGTAGCACTCCAGGTAAAGGAAATAAAAACCTTTAATAGAGCAACGTTTCAGGGCTCCTGCCCCTTTCTCACGTGAACACACAATGAAAACATGATTCAATTTATGTCAAACACATACAATGGGTGACCAATCCTCAGGCCTCATAGGAGCACGTAATAACCTTACATCATTATGACATCAGCTTCAATATACAACCCTCCATACCTTAACCCTAGACTGCCTGTATTAGATTATATCACCCATAGGAATGTAATACACAGCTATTATGTCAAGGGGCTTTTTCATTTAACACCAAAATAGCCACCTATAACTAAACATTAAATAAAGGACATCAAATAAAATTCTTTGTTTAGTCCCCTAGGGGACATAGTATCCAATTTTCATATCAATTTGGCTTCTTTATACAGTAAATGGTTGATTCTATCCCCTACCTGTAATTTCTTTCTAGCTTGGTCTATAACCATAAACCTCAACTGACTTGCCTGATGGCCTTTTGCTAAGAAATGTGTAGGTACTGGGAGGTGAGCGGTATTTTTATTTCTAATATTGGATTTGTGCTGATAGAAGCAATCCTCAGCTATTTGGGTAGTTTCACCTATGTACAGAGGTCCACATGGGCAGTTTAATACCTATACCAGGTATGTGGAATAACCTGGAATTGTAAACATTTTCCCTGTATAGGGGTGTGATATCTCTCTGCCTTTTAATACACTATAACACTGTGCACAGCCTAAATATGGGAAAGTACCACTACGTGGTTTACTAAAAAAATGGTTCAATATTGCCTCTAGTGGTTACTGCCTGATCTGCCCATACTTATCTTCTGCTAGGCAGTAACCACTAGGGGCAAAATTGAACCATTTTTTGGTAAACCACGTAGTGGTACTTTCCCATATATAGGCTGACAAGCAAAAATAAAAAACAAATGTTGCAGATTTCCTCACTGCACCTGTCCCCCCCCCCCCCCCCCTCCAGTTTTCTTTGCAATCAGGTAATCAAACTGTTTTTCAGCTTTAATACATTTTATAGGTTTAATAAATTTAGATGCTGCACCTGCCTCCCAATGCTCCAGCCATACATCACGTCTTGCAAATTCGAGACCACCATACTTCTTGCATTATTATAAAAAAAGTTCCTTGATAATCTGTGAATAAAGCATAACACCCAAGCACGGGAACTCATCCACAGTGGAACCCAATATGTAAAACCAACAATGGGAACCAGAACTCCAACGCCACCCAGAAAAAAGAGGACCCAGCTCTGTCCATCCTATGATGGATAGAACAAGGAATGGTCTGAAGAGAAAAGGGGACATGTTTTTTTCTGTCCATGTTCCTTAGGGAAAGGAGGTCTCACCTTGTAAGTGTGGGATAGGGAGACCAAGATAAAAAGTTAACATTTGCGCTGCCAAAACACTAGTGTAGTGCGCACAACCCACCACACTAAAAGATAATTTGCCTGCCGAGAATTTGGAAACATGCTCAGTAACTTATATAATAGTGCACTCAAACCCCACCCCAAGTGAATAACTACCAAGAGCTTGGGAGCGTTCTCTGTAAAGCAGTAGAAAATAGTGTTACAGGGCTAATACCCTTAAACTAAAAACATTAAATATGTGAAATTGTATCTAAAATAGTTGACACCCCTCTGTCCATAGTCAGTTGTCTGAAGGGGATTACCGGTCTCACATAGCTCTGAGAACCCCCCTTTTAATATAGAATCTGGAGCAGCTCTATTTTTCACTTACTCCTGTGGAAGCAAAGACAAGACTGAGATATGCAGGGAGCTGGGAGGGTTCAAAAGCTCTTGGTGTTTATGGTATCTTTGCCTCCTCCTGGTGGCAAGGAGTTAAATTCTGCATGTCAAACGCTCATGGACGCTCACCACCTTATGAAAGAAATGTATGTTTCAATAGTTTTTTTCTACTGCCATTATGTTAAACTTCAGTGTGTAGTCTTTTCTGGCTCATTACCTGAAGAAGCATCTGACTGGTGGCAAAAGTGTGGTCACAAAACCTGAGCCTTATATGCATAAAATGCAGTAACTGCTGTAATTTTACAGCAGCCTATTTTGTCTTTAATTCCAGATTATAAGCAGAGCCCTACTTAAGCGGTTATAAGTGTCACAGCAGTTCTGATCAGTCTCTCTCTGTACCTGGAGTAAACTGCTTCTCCTCGGCAAGACCCCAGGATGGCGGCAGTGTCTGGGTAAATGGCTTCGTATTTCAGTAGGTGTCTCTTCAGCACGTACAGAGGGTGGTTCTTGTATTCAGTAATAGATGTTGGAAGAGGCTGCTCCAGCAGTTTAGCTTCAAACTACAGACAAAGATTTTTATCAGGAAACACAGTTAATTTCTACGAATTAGGGGCGACCACTGTGCGAGTGTGTGTATGTATATATATATATATATATATATATATATATATATATATATATACATACATATACATATACACACACATATACATATACACACACACACACACACATATATATACATACATACATACACACATATACGTATTAACAGAAATTATTGCATAGGCAACTAGCACATCTAAGCAAGTATTCATCTCAGCAGTCCCCTGTTGGGGTAAGTGCAGCAAATACAATAACCACTACTGGACAGCTGTTTTGTTCTTATTATAACTTTTCAGAAGTAGATAGGTTTTTGTTTGCTGCCAAGTAAAGCTCATTCCAGGGCAAAATCAAAAATTATTTTAAATTATGGTGGAGATAAAATCATGAGATTAAATTCCTTAAAAGTAATTTAACAGAAATTATTGCATAGGCAATTAGCACATCTAAGTAAGTATCCCCACTTTTCTTTACCCAGTATATATGGAGTTTTACATACATCTATATCTAGCAGGTTATCGGTTACATTTATAATGCTACATACTCCATAACTACCATATCCCTAATACTAATATACACTGGAAAACAAAATTAGCGCTATAGATAACTGATACTAACATGTTAGAAGACATTGTGGTATGCATTTAGAGGTTGATATCATCATACTAAGTGCATATGTAACTACAAACTGGCTGTCAGCCATGTTGTAGCACTTGTGAATTAAGCATCACTTCAGAAAATGCCCTAA